>NC_083708.1:6875000-7500000 GCF_033118175.1 Dama dama | reverse complement strand
ATGTCTGGCTCTAGGTGAGTGATCACACCATTGTGATTATCTGGGTCGTGAAGATCTTAGGTTATTTATTTGATTTTTTCTTTTATTTCTTGAGGTAAGCTTGTATTGCTATGATCCTTTCTCTTAGCACTGCTTCTACTGAATTCCATAGGTTTTGGGTTGTGTGTTTTCATTTTCATTCATTTCTATGCATACTTTGATTTCTTTTTTAATTTCTTCTGTGATTTGTTGGTTATTCAGAAGTGTGTTGTTTAGTCTCCGTATGTTTGTATTTTTAGTAGTGTTGTTCCCATAGTTGACATCTAATCTTACTGCATTCTGATCAGAAAAGATGCCTGGAATGATTTCAATTTTTTAAAATTTATTAAGGCTAGATTTGTGGCCCAGGATGTGATCTATCCTGGACAAGCTTCTGTGTGCACTTGAGAAAAAGATGAAATTCATTGTTTTGGGGTGAAATGTCCTATAGATATCAGCTAGGTCTAACTGGCACATTATATCATTTTGAGCTTGTGCTTCCTTGCTAATTTTCTGTTTAGTTAATCTATTCATAGGCATCAGTGGAGTATTAAAGTCCCCCACTATTATTGCATTACTGTTAATTTTCTGTTTCATTTTTGTTAACATTTGCTTTACATATTGCAGTGCTCCTATGTTGGGTGAATATATATTTATAATTGTTATATCTTCTTCTTGTGTCCATCTTTGTCTCTTTTCATGGACTTTATTTCAAAGTCTGTTTTATCTGATATGAGTATTGCTACTCCTGCTTTATTTTGTTTTCTATTTGCATGAAATCTTTTTCCATCCCTTCATTTTCAGTTTATATGTGTCTCTTGGTTTGAGGTCAGTCTCTTGTAGACTACATATATAAGGGTCTTGTTTTTGTATCCATTCAGCCAGTCTTTGTTTTTGGTTGGGGCATTCAGACCATTTACATTTAAGGTAATTATTGATAAGTATGACCCTGTTGCCATTTACTTTGTTGTTTTGGGTTTGTGTTTATAAACCTTTTCTGTGTTTCCTGTCTACAGAAAATCCTTTAGCATTCATTGAAGAGCTGGTTTGGTGGTGTCGAATTCTTTCAGATTTTGCTTTTCTGTAAAGCTTTTTATTTCTCCTTCATATTTGAATGAGATCTTTGCTGTGTATAGTAATCTAGGTTGTAGGTTTTTCTCTTTCATCACTTTAAGTATGTCCTGCCATTTCCTTCTTGCCTGAAGAGTTTCTATTGAATGATCAGCTGCTATCCTTATGGAAGCCCCTTATGTGTTATTTGTTGCTTTTCCCTTGCTGCTTTTGATATTTGCTCTTTGTGCTTGCTCTTAATTTGATTTAATCAAATCAAATCATTAATTTGATGTTAATTTGATTAATATGTGTCTTGGGTGTTTTGCTTGGGTTTATCGGACTTGTGTGGCTATTTCCTTCCCCGTTTTAGGGAAGTTTTCAACTATTATCTCCTCAAGTATTTTCTCATGCCTTTTCTTTTTGTCTTCTGCTTTTGGGACTCCTATGACTCGAATTTTGGGATGTTTAACATTGTCCCAGAGATCTCTGAGGTTGTCCTCATTTCTTTTAATTCATTTTTCTTTTTTCCTCTCTGTTTCATTTATTTCCACCATTCTATCTTCCACCTCATTTATTCTATCTTCTGCTCAGTTATTCTACTGTTTATTCCCTCCAGAGTGCTTTTGACCTCAGTTATTGCATTACTCATTATTGATTGACTTTTTATTTCTTCTAGGTCCTTGTTAAACTTTTCTTGCATCTTCTCAGTCCTTGTCTTCAGTCTCAGCTTCCTGGGCTGGCCTCAGCATCGCGGGGCTGGTGTGGACTTGGTCACCTCACTGCCTGCACTCTTTTTCGTGGGTGTTATTTGTTCTTCTTTCAGCTGTGCCAGGGGGGTTGTGTGTGCTGCTCAAGTGTGTATGCCTCCCCTCTATTGACATCCCAGTCCCGCCCCTTGACCCTGCTGAGTTTGTCTGCCAGCTGCCTGGGCCTGACCTCTGTGCTGCAAGGGCTGTGTGCACTGGCTGGGTTTGTATGCTGGCCACTCTAGGTTCCCCAAGCCTGCTGTCTGTCTGAGGCCACAGCCCATGAGCTGTTATCGGGCTAAGAAGTGCAGCTTTTTTCTGTTTACTGCCCTCCAAGTCCCTGTTGTGCCTGATTTTCCAACACTTTGCAGCTCCCCTTTGGGCCCGACTGTGAGGGAGTTTCCCTGTGAACATGAACTCCTGTCTCAGGGCTCCCTCCCTTGGGGCACAGGCTCCTGCCCAGAAGTTCTCCATCTTTTCCCTTGTTTTGTCTCCCTCCTCTCTCCTACTTTATTTCAGGGAGCTTAGCCTGTCCCCCTGGAGGCCTGGAGTCTTTTTCTATCACCTAGATGTTGCTTTGTAGGAGTTGTTCCATGTATGGATGAGTTTTTGACGTTATTTGTGGGGAGGCTGGAGATCTCCCCATCTTACTCCTCCATCATCTTCTTCTGTCTCTGACAGTTTTGTTTTGAAAGCACCAAAATTATTGAACTTGCCCCTGACAGATCAAGTTGTATCTTAATCAGTGTAACCTCTATCAATCTGTATAGTTACTTCATATATTAAAAGTCAACTTTACAGCATGACAAATTTTAATAAGAATTTCCTTTCAGTTTCTCTTTGAATATTATAGATATATATACTTTCCTATCACTATCCATACACTTCTGGTTTATCTGTTACTACTTCTCAAGTTCATTCTCTTAATTCTGTCAACTAATATATTCCAATGCTGTCATTATACTAGTGCTCATGATCTTAATATTTTACAACTTCTTTGGGGAAATGACTAAAGAGTAAACGTTAGAAATGCTACATATAATTAAGCTAAGCAGACTTCATGATCTCTTTTACCTTTCTTTCTATATTCTACTTTTAATATTTTTTCAGTAAGATTCAAGTACATCTTCTTGTTAATTTTATCTGAGGGAAATATGTTCTTTTACCTCATTCTTAGAATTTATTTTCTAAATTTTAAAATTATTGCATTTATTCTCATATTGTATGTTGAAAATCCCAGTTGAAATTTTACTTACAGAAAGAAAAAAAAACAAATAAAAATACTTAACTGAACTGAGATTAGAATAAACTGCTTCCGTTTAGGAAGAAGTGCTTTGCTTTTCTCCACCGAATACATGAGTGTGGTTAATAAGACAGCAATGAAAGCCATATATTATCAAGCATATAAAATTAAAATAAAAAGCTGTTATTATCACTATAGACATGATGATGGATTTTTGAAACTATTTACAAACTGCAACTCATGGTCCAAGGCCATTTTAAGGTTTGTGAAATTATTTATAAAAAGTGTATTGAAACTACATAAAAGTAAAATACACAATATGAATTTAACAAGATATCTTAATTATAACAATATAAAGTAACATGTAACTAGAATTAGCACAGAAAGCCTAGCATTTATTCTAACAATATATCAGGAATAAATCTAACTTATAATATAATAATTATTAAATATAAGTAAATTATATGATAATTCTTTATAATAACAGATCAATATATATGATAGTAGATAAATAATAAACAGTAGTTATCCTTGAATGGGATAATAGCAGTGAATGTGCCCTGGACACCCTAGGCAATAATTATTAGTAGTCAAATAAGTCTTCATTGCTTAAGTAATAGGTAGTCAAGACTGAATGTCTTAAATTGTCTCAAACCAAATAAGTCTGTTAAGAGTAATATATGATTTTGGTAATGTTAGATTTGGCTTTAAATTTAAACATTACCTAAATCAAATTCAACAGGCAAATAGGAGTTGATGTTCCAGCCTTGAGGCAGACTTTCTCCTTTTCCAAGAAGTCTCAGTTTTTGCTGTTAGGACTCTCAGCTGATTGGATGAGGCCCACTCACATTATAAGGGTCATATTCTTTGCTCAAAGTCACCTAACTTAGTTGGATCATAGAAAAGCAAGGGAATTAAAAAAAAAAAAATCTACTTCTGCTCCATTGATTACGCTAAAGCCTTTGACTGTGTAGATTACAACAAACCATAAAATTCTTAAAGAGATGGGAACAGCAGACCACCTTACCTGCCTCCTGAGAAACCTGTATGCAGGACAAGAAACAAGAGTTAAAACCAGACATGGAACAATGGACTGTTTCCAAATTGGGGAAAGAGTACACCAAGGCTAAATACTGTCATCTTGCTTATTTAATTTATGTGAAGAGTATATCATGTGAAATTCCAGGTTGGATGACTCACAAACTGGAATCAAGATTGCTGGGAGAAATACCAACAATGTCAGATATGCAAATGACATCACTTTAATGGCAGAAAGTGAAAAAGATCTAAAGAACCAGATGATGAAGGTGAAAGAGGATAGTGAAAAAGCTGACTTGAAACTCAATGTTTAAAAACAAAGACCATGGCATCTGGTCCCATCACTTCATGGAAAATATATAGGGAAAAATTGGAAACAGTGACAAGTTTTATTCTGGGGGTTTCTAAAACCACTGTGGACATGACTGCAGTCACAAAGTTAAAAGATACAACCTCCTTGGAAAAAAAGCTATGACAAATCTAAATGGCATAGTAAAAATCAGACACATCACTTTACCAACAAGGGTCCATATAGTCAAAAGTGTGGTTTTTCCAGTAGTCATGTACAGATGTGACAGTTGAACCATAAAGAAGGCTAAGCACCGAAGAACTGATACTTTTGAAATGTGGTTCTGGAGAAGACTCTTAAGAGTCCCTTTGGACAGCAAGGAGATCAAATTAGAGAATCCTAAAGGAAATCAATCCTGATATTCATTGGAAGGACTGATACTGAAGCTGAAACTCCAATACTTTGGCTACTAGATGCAGAAAGCCTACTCACTGGAAAGACCCTGGTGCTGGGAAAGATTGAAGGCAGGAGGAGAAGGGAACAAAGAGGATGAGATGGTTGGATGGTTTCACTGACTCCGTGGGCATGAATTTGAGCAAACTCTGGGAGATAGTGAAGGATAGGGTGGCCTGGCGTGCTGCAGTTCATCAGGTTACAAAGAGTTGGACATGGCTTATTAAGTGAACAACAATCACCACAACACATCTTATATCCACATCTATAAAATACCTTCACAGAAAAATCTAGATTAGTTTTGGATTACATAACCAGGTACCATAGTTCAGTCAAAGAAAGTGAAAAGTTAAAGTGGCCTTCACTCAGTCAGGTCCGACTCTTTGTGACCCCATAGACTGTAGCCCACCAGGCTCCTCTGTCCATGGGATTCTCCAGGCAAGAATGTTGGAGTGGGTAGTCTTTCCCTTCTCCAGGCGATCTTCCTGACCCAGGGGCTGAACCCATGTGCCCTGCAGTACAGGAGGGTTCTTTGTCATCTGAGCCACCAGAGAAGCCTCAAACTGACACATAAAATTAATCATCCTATCTCCCTCTCTCTAATACAAAATTTAAATTTGGTAACTTATCACTTTTGGGTTAGAAACTTGGTATAAGGACCTAAAGCATGTGTAAGTTTAACTAAGAGTCTTTACAAATAAGGGGTCAATATCATTAAACTGTTCCTGGACTGGACCTAAAGCCAAAGGAGAATTTTACATAAAACTGCAAATACAGACACAGTTTACAAACCTGGGTTACTGTCTATTCAGAAAGGTTCAATTGACCAAGCAGATAGCAACCATCCTGCCTAGAGAGAAGACAGGAGGATGGAACCGGACAGAGTTGAATGGAAGTGAAATCTTTTCTTTTTTCTCCACAGATCTTGTGTAAGTCCATTAAAGAAAAAAAAAAGACAGCTCTAGTAGATGCTATGGGCAC
Organism: Dama dama; assembly: GCF_033118175.1. NCBI lineage: Eukaryota > Metazoa > Chordata > Mammalia > Artiodactyla > Cervidae > Dama > Dama dama. The sequence goes on along the minus strand of NC_083708.1, from coordinate 7,494,179 downwards.
ACTGTTCAAGTTCCACTGACACTTGTCATTTCCTTGGGTGCCAGACTATTACCCTCTATGGACAAGGCCTGTTTGGTGGAGCTGGCTCCATGTACCCACCTTGAGTCGATTCCTTGGTGTAGCACATCCTGAGGCATTTCATACCCTGGGCTGACATGGCCATCAGCAGTGTCATCAATCATGCAGTCAGCCATGTGGTGGGGGGCTGCTGCACCAGGCCTGGCTGCAGACTGCCCTTGTCATCCCAGGTGTCCTCACCCCCAGGATGATGAAGCTCGGCATGTCCACACTCAAGGAGTTTGAGCGCCTGGCCCCCACAAAGGATAGCACAGCAGCTTGGCCACAATGCACTGTTGTCCTGAGTGCCAGCTTGCCTCCAAGTCTTAGACCCCAAGTCCAAGTGGCAGAGCAATATCCTGAGGGGGCACAACTTCTACAGCATGGACTATTCCGCCTCCAAGGATGCCTGCAAGCCCATCACTGGAGCCCCTGGGACCGGTCCACTGCAGCCCTGGCCAGAATGTGCCAACCCCACCCCCACCCCCATGACCTTGCTTCCTGGCATTTCATTCTGTCAGTTGCAGTTGTGGCCCTCTGTAGATCATAGGGGGATGATACCCTATGTCCTGCTGCTCTTAGGTAGCCTCATTCATTCTGTGATGACAGAGACACTGCCACCCTGTTCTCACCCATGCCTGTCCTCCTGCTTAGACATCCAGATTCCCAAGGAACATGGGCCCCATATCATGTGGGACAGCCAGGTGGCAGAGCACTTCAAGAATGGCAGGAGACATGTTGCCCTCTACCCATTGCTGAAATCCTTGCAAGTGAGGCTGGAGCAGGTCAGGAAACTGGGCATCCATCTGGGAGCTGGGCCAGAGCTGGACCACTTCTACAATGTGCTGTTGGAATAGCCTGGGGCTAAGATGTGCTTTTCCAGAAGCTTCCTACTAAGGATGTGCAAAATTGTTAAGATCACTGGAAACAGGTCTCAAGTGATAATGGATAGAGGATGGAGGAGACATACCTCAGCTCTCCATCTCAGAGTGGGATGAGTTTCTCGTTTTCCCAGTGGAATTGAGTTCCAGATGCCCACAGTGAAAACTTGTTCGTCATAAAATCAGCGGTGGTCTCCTTTATATTGTGTGCAACTGTCTCTCTCTCCTACTGAAGTTTTCTGGGATTACCTCCCAAATAAACTACTTGCATCAGAATCCTTGACTCAAGACTCCACTTTAGGGAGAGGACATAGGGGATCTCCATCTAAGACAAATACTCTTTGCATCTACTTATTAAAATCTGATAAATAGTACAGTAAAAAACATGATTACCCCTATATATTCAGGATTTTGTTGTTTTCAGTCACTCAGTAGTGTCCAACACTTTGTGAACCCACGGATTGCAGCACACTAGGCTTCCTTGTCCTTCACCATCTCCCATAGCTTGTTCAGACTCATGTCCATTGAGCTGGTGATGCCATTGGTCTTGTCCACTGCCATCCCCTTCTCCTCCTGCCTTCAGTCTTTACCAGCATCAGGGTATTTTCTAATGAGTCAAGTCTTCACATCAGGTAACCAAAGTATTGGACCTCTAGCTTCAGCATCAATCCATCCAATGAAAATTTAGGGCTGATTTTCCTTTAGGATTTACTGGTTTGATGCCCTTGCATTCCAAGGGAGTATCAAGAGTCTCCTCTAACACCACAGTTCAAAAGCATCAACTTTTCGGTGCTCAGCCTTTTTTATCGTCCAACTCTCACATCCATACATGACTACTGGGAAAACCATAGCTTTAATTATATGGACCTTTGTTTGCAAAGTAATATATCTCTTTTTAAATATGCTGTCTAGATTTTTCATAGCTTTTCTTCCAAGGAGGAAGCATCCTTTAATTTAATGGCTGCATTCACCATGTATAGTGATTTGGGAGCCCAAGAAAATAAAGTCTTTCACTGTTTCCATTGTTCCCCCATCTATTTGCCATGAAGTGATGGGACTGGATGCCATGATCTTTGTTTTTTGAATGTTCAGTTTTAAGCCAGATTCTTCACTCTTCTCCCTCACCTTCACCAAGAATCTCTTTGGTTCCTCTTCAATTTCTATCATAAGGGTGGTGTCACCTGAGGTTATTGATATTTGTCCCAGCAATCTTGATTTCAGCTTGAGCTTCATCCAACCTGGCATTCCATATCATGTATTCTGTATATAAGTTAAATAAGCAGGGTGACAATATACAGACTTGATGTACTTATTTCCCAACTTGGAACCAGTTTCTTGTTCCATGTCTTGTTCTAAATGTTGCACCTTGACCTGCATACAGGTTTCTCAGGGGGCTGGGGAAGTGATCTGGTATTCCCATCTCTTTAAGAATTTCCCACGATTTGCTGTGATCCACACAGTCAAAAGCTTTTATCATAGTCAATGAAGCAGAGGTAGATGTTTCTCTGTAATTTTCTATGATCCAACGGATGTTGGCAATTTGATCTCTGGTTCCTCTCCTTTTTCTAAGTCCAGCTTGAACATCTGAACGTTCTTGGTCCATATGCTGTTGAATCCTAGCTTGGAGAATTTTGAACATTACTTTGCTAGCGAGTGAGATAGTACAATTGTTCAGTAGTTTCAACATTATTTGGCACTGCCTTTCTTTGGGATTGGAATAAAAACTGACCTTTTGCAGTCCTGTGACCACTGTTATGCTTTCCAAATTTGCTAGCATATTGAGTGAAGCACTTTAACAGCATCATCTTTTAGGATTTGAAACAGCTCAACTGGAATTCCATCACATTCACTAGCTTTGCTTGTAGTGATGCTTCCTAAGACCCACTTCACTTCTCACTCCAGAATATCTGGCTCTAAGTGAGTGATCACACCATCATGGTTATCTAGGTCATTAAGATCCTTTTTGTATACTTCTTCTGTGTATTCTTGCCATCTCTTCTTAATATCTCCTATTTCTGTTAGGTCCATACTCTTTCTGTCCTTTTTTTGTGCCCAACTTTGCATGAAATGCTCCCTTGGTATCTCTAATTTTCTTGAAGAGATCTCTAGTCTCCCGTTCTATCAATTTCCTCTATGTCTTTGGGTTGATCACTTAGGAAGGCTATTGTTTCCCTCCTTGCTGTTCTTTAGAACTCTGCATTCTGATGGGTATATCTTTCCTTTTCTCCTTTGTATTTCACTTCTCTTCTTTTTTTTTTTTTTACCAATTGTTGTATTTTTTTTTTTTTTTTTTCCAGTGGGTTTTGTCATACATTGATATGAATCAGCCATGGATTTACATGTATTCCCAATCCCGATCCCCCCTCCCACCTCCCTCTCCACCCGATTCCTCTGGGTCTTCCCAGTGCACCAGGCCGGAGCACTTGTCTCGTGCATCCCACCTGGGCTGGTGATCTGTTTCACCATAGATAGTATACATGCTGTTCTTTTGAAATATCCCACCCTCACATTCTCCCACAAAGTTCAAAAGTCTGTTCTGTATTTCTGTGTCTCTTTTTCTGTTCTGCATATAGGGTTATCGTTATCACCTTTCTAAATTCCATATACATGTGTCAGTATGCTGTAATGTTCTTTATCTTTCTGGCTTACTTCACTCTGTATAAGGGGCTCCAGCTTCATCCATCTCATTAGGACTGGTTCAAATGAATTCTTTTTAATGGCTGAGTAATATTCCATGGTGTATATGTACCACAGCTTCCTTATCCATTCATCTGCTGATGGGCATCTAGGTTGCTTCCATGTCCTGGCTATTATAAACAGTGCTGCGATGAACATTGGGGTGCACGTGTCTCTTTCAGATCTGGTTTCCTCAGTGTGTATGCCCAGAAGTGGGATTGCTGGGTCATATGGCAGTTCTATTTCCAGTTTTTTAAGAAATCTCCACACTGTTTTCCATAGCGGCTGTACTAGTTTGCATTTCCACCAACAGTGTAAGAGGGTTCCCTTTTCTCCACACCCTCTCCAGCATTTATTGCTTGTAGACTTTTGGATAGCAGCCATCCTGACTGGTGTGTAATGGTACCTCATTGTGGTTTTAATATCCGCAAATCAATCAATGTAATACACCACATTAACAAATTGAAAGATAAAAACCATATGATTATCTCAATAGATGCAGAGAAAGCCTTTGACAAAATTCAACACTCATTTATGATTAAAACTCTCCAAAAAGCAGGAATAGAAGGAACATACCTCAACATAATAAAAGCTATATATGACAAACCCACAGCAAGCATCACCCTCAATGGTGAAAAATTGAAGGCATTTCCCCTGAAATCAGGAACAAGACAAGGGTGCCCACTCTCACCACTACTATTCAACATAGTGTTGGAAGTGCTGGCCACAGCAATCAGAGCAGAAAAAGAAGTAAAAGGAATCCAGATAGGAAAAGAAGAAGTAAAACTCTCACTGTTTGCAGATGACATGATCCTCTACATAGAAAACCCTAAAGACTCTACCAGAAAATTACTAGAGCTAATCAATGAATATAGTAAAGTTGCAGGATATAAAATTAACACACAGAAATCCCTTGCATTCCTATATACTAACAATGAAAAAACAGACAGAGAAATTAAGGAAACAATACCATTCACCATTGCAACAAAAAGAATAAAATACTTAGGAGTATATCTACCCAAAGAAACAAAGGACCTATACATAGAAAACTATAAAACACTGATGAAAGAAATCAAAGAGGACACAAACAGATGGAGAAACATACCGTGTTCATGGATTGGAAGAATTAATATTGTCAAAATGGCTATTCTACCCAAAGCAGTCTATAGATTCAATGCAATCCCTATCAAGCTACCAACGGTATTTTTCACAGAACTAGACCAAAGAATTTCACAATTTGTATGGAAATACAAAAAACCTCGAATAGCCAAAGTAATCTTGAGAAAGAAGAATGGAACTGGAGGAATCAACCTGCCTGACTTCAGACTCTACTACAAAGCCACAGTCATCAAGACAGTATGGTACTGGCACAAAGACAGAAATATAGATCAATGGAACAGAATAGAAAGCCCAGAGATAAATCCACGAACCTATGGACACCTTATCTTTGACAAAGGAGGCAAGGATATACAATGGAAAAAAGACAACCTCTTTAACAAGTGGTGCTGGGAAAACTGGTCAACCACTTGTAAAAGAATGAAACTAGAACACTTTCTAACACCATACACAAAAATAAACTCAAAATGGATTAAAGATCTAAATGTAAGACCAGAAACTATAAAACTCCTAGAGGAGAACATAGGCAAAACACTCTCCGACATAAATCAAAGCAAGATCCTCTATGACCCACCTCCCAGAATATTGGAAATAAAAGCAAAACTAAACAAATGGGACCTAATGAAACTTAAAAGCTTTTGCACTACAAAGGAAACTATAAGTAAGGTGAAAAGACAGCCCTCAGATTGGGAGAAAATAATAGCAAATGAAGAAACAGACAAAGGATTAATCTCAAAAATATACAAGCAACTCCTGAAGCTCAATTCCAGAAAAATAAATGACCCAATCAAAAAATGGGCCAAAGAACTAAACAGACATTTCTCCAAAGAAGACATACAGATGGCTAACAAACACATGAAAAGATGCTCAACATCACTCATTATTAGAGAAATGCAAATCAATTCACTTCTCTTCTTTCCTCAGCTATTTGTAAGACCTCCTTAGGCAATCGTTTTGCCTTTTTTGCATTTCTTTTTCTTGTAGATGGTTTTGACCACCCCTTCCTATAGTATGTTATAACCCTCTGCCCACAGTTCTTCAGGAACTATGTTTATCAGATCTAATCCCTTGAATCTATTTCATTCCCACTATTTAATCATGGGAATTTGATTTAAGTCATACCTGAATGGCCTAGTTGTTTTCTCTACTCTCTTCAATTTAAGTATGAAATTTGCTATAAGGAGTTCATGATCTGAGCCACAGCCAGCTCCCAGTCTTTTTTTTTTTTTTTTCTGACTGTATAGAGATTTTCCATCTTTGGCTTCAAAGAATGTAGCTAATGTGATTTTGGTATTGATGATCTGTTGATGTCTATGTGTAGATTCATCTCTTGTGTTACTGGAAGAGGATGTTTTCTATGACCAGTGCATTCTCTTGGCAAAACTCTGTTAACCTTTGCCCTGCTTCATTTTGTATTCCAAGGCCAAACTTGCCTGTTACTGAAGGTGTCTTCTGACTTTCTGCTTTTGCATTCCAGTCCCCTGTGCTGAAAAGGACATCTTTTTTTTGAGTGTTAGTTCTAGAAGGTCTTGTAGGTCTTCATAGAAACTTTCAACTTCATCTCCTGCAGCAGTGGTGATTGGGGCATAGACTTGGATTACTGTGATAGTGAATGGTTTGCCTTGAAAATGAACAGATTACTCTGTCATTTTTGAAATTGCATCCAAGTAATCCATTTTGGACTTTTTGCTTATTATGAGGGCCACTCAATTTCTTAAGGGATTCTTGCCCATAGTAATAGATATAAATGTTACCTGGATTAGATTCACCCATTCTAGTCCATTTTAGCTCAGTGATTCCTAAAATGTCAGTGTTCACTCTTGACATCTCCTGTTTTACCATTTCCAATTTATCTGATTCATAGACCTAACATTCCAGATTCCTATGCAATTTTGCTTTCATCACCAGAAACATCCACACTTGGTTTTTGTTTCCACTTTATCTAAGCCTCTTCATTCCTTCTGGAGCTATCCTTCTGCTCTTCTCCAGTAACATATTAGGCACCTACTGACCTGGGGATTTCATCTTTCAGTGTCATGTCTTTTTGCCTTTTAATACTGTCCATGGGGTTCTCAAGGCAAGTATACTGAAGTGGTTTGCCATTCCCTTCTCCAGTAGGCCATGTTTTGTCAGGACTCTCCACCATGACCCATCCAACTTGGGTGGTGCTACACGACATGGCTCATTGTTATATTGGGTTTGACAAGGCTGTGATTCATGTGATTAATTTGCTTTGTTTTCTGTGATTGTGGTTTTCATTCTGTCTGCCCTGTGATGGATGAGGAAGAGGCTTGTGGAAGCTTCTTGATGGGATGGCCTGGCTTTGGGGGAAGCTGGGTCTTGCTCTGGTGGACAGGGCAATGGTCAGTAAATCTTTAATCTAATTTTCTGCTGATGGGTGAAGATATGTTCCCTGTAGTTTGGGCTGAGGCCAAACTATGGTAGGGCTAATGGCAGTAATGGCGACCTCCTTTAAAAGACTTATGCCAATGTGCCATTGCTCCCAAGTTTGTTGTAGTCAGTGTCCCTGACCTCAAGGCAGGCCACTGTCAACCCACAGCTCTGCCAGAGTCTCCTGGAGACTCACAGGCAAGCTTGGATCAGTGTCTTGTGGGGTCATTTTCCTTTCTTCTGGGTCCCAGTGCACACAAGGTTTTGTTTGTGCCCTCCATGAGTCTGTTTCTTCAGTCTTGTGGAAGTTCTGTAATCAAATCCTGTTGGCCTTCAAAGTTGAATTCCCTGTGGGTTCTCAGTCCTTTTGCCAGATTCCCAGGTTAGGAAATCTGTTATGGCCCTAGAATTTTTGCAGCAGTGTATATACTTCTTTGGTGTAATTGTTCCCCAGTTTGTCGGTTGTCTCCTTGGCAGCTGTATAGTGAAGCCAATGGTGATCTCCTCCAGAAGTACCTATGCTACATGCTGTGCCTCTCAGATCTGCTACAGTCTTAGCCCCTGCGCTCGTGATGTCCACTGCTGATCCATGCTTCTGCAAGAGGCACTCAGACACTCAAAGCCAGCTCTGACTTGGTCTCTTCGGAGGTCACTGCTTCTTTCCCTGGGTTCTGTTGTGCAATTGTTTGCACCCTCTGAGTGTCTCTGGTGGGTCTGAGGTTTGATTCTAAATGTGATTTCGCCCTTCCTATGGTCTTGTTAGGGTTTCTCCTTTGCCCTTGGACATGGGGTATCTTTTTTTTTTTTGGTGAGATCCAACATTCTCCTATTGATCATTGTTCAGCAGCTAGCTGAAATTTTGATGTTCTTGCAATAGAAGATGTATTCAGCATACTTTAAATTTATTTAACCACATAATACTTTTTTCACATTACTACTCCTTACAAAATAGAATTCTATGTATTTAACTTTGAGAAATACTAAGAAAAACACTGAGTGCATTTACTGATAATCCTTAACTGTCATGATTAATTTCTTTATTAAAAAATATGTTTGTAGCACCCTTGTTTTTTAATCATCTAATTTTCAAAACTGTATAGACCTTATGCATTGAAGATTTTACTTATATTTATTATTTATGAAGTGAAAGTCTCGTTAGGGAAGACTCAAGATGCAGAAGCCCTATAATTAGAATAAAATATAATTTAATACATAAACATGAAAAAAATCCTGTGTGAAAAATTATTGTAGTACATCCAAAGACAAACTGGAAACAAATAATCACAAGTCATATCTCAAAGACTTAATTTCCTCTCCATAAAAACTCCATATTAAATCTGTGGAAATTAAATGTCAATAACAGCAAAAAAGTGAGAGACAAAGTGTATGACAGACTATTAATAAGAAAGAATACTCTTAAAATATAAAAAGATGTTCAACTTTAGCTTATGACAGCTTCATAAGCAGAAACCATCATAGTATTTTCTCCCATGTGACATTTTCTCCTACATAAATGGTCAAAATTCAGTCACTTAATACATTACTATATGACTATATTCCTTGTGCTCTGTGCTTAGTCACTCAATCATGTCTGTTTCTTTGAAACCCCATTTATTGTAGCCCACTAGGTTTTTCTGTCCATGGACTATTTCAGGCAAGAATACTAGAGTGGGTTGCCATTTCCTACTCCAGGGGATCTGTCTGACCCAGGCATCAAACCTGGATATCCTGCTTTGGCAGGCAAATTTTTGCCATGGAGCCACTGGGAAGCCCAGCTTATGGGAGGACACACTGAAGCAATCCCCTTGGTGGATAATTCATCAATCTTGGCAAAATTCAATTTCTAGGAATGCATTTACAAATAACTACCTTTTGAAAGAAGATTTGTTCATATAAATATTCATTAGACCATCAACTTAGAATTTGGTGGTGTTCTTTCTTCTATATCCATTGGGCCATTTGAAGTTTTATTCCTATGTGCATACATTATTTTAGGGTAAAAAGTTTATGCTTGCAATGTCATTCTTCACGCTGATTAGCTGTCTGAGAAATTTTTTTTTTATAAAAAGAGAAATGTACCTCTCCTTTGGTTTCCTTGTACTATTTTTAGAGCTATATTTCCTTGACCTATTTGAATATATCAAATATACAAGGGAAAGTCAGATAGAGTGAGCAATGTGAAAATCACATGGTTGTATTTTTCCAGTTAGAATTACTCATGGAACTGGCATATTTTGAAAGTCAGCTACAACTATGCACTAGGTCTTGTGCTTGGTAGGAGGAGATTTAGAAATAATTATGACCCAAGTTTCAAGATTTCAAGGTCAGTGGCAACTTTCAAGTGTATAAAAGATCCCAGAAATTAGCTATCTTTCACATTCTTTAATTCAATGGTACACCAAACATTAAACTCTTTCCATATCAAAGAAGTTATATTAGATGCCTTGGGTAGAGCAACTCACGAAAGATATGGACTAAAATTTGTTTCCCAGACAGAAATCTTTGTAACAAGTGACTTGGCATTAGTAGATTTCCAAGTATAGCTCACTCTCTCTTAGCTGGGGAGCCTGTCCTCAGGTGAGCAGCAAAGTTAGAAGCTATCTTTGAAGCAGATCTTTTTCTAAAGAGGGATTTCCAGAACTTATTCTTATAATGGTTTGTATTTAAATTAGAACAAAGATTTCTACAACAGAAATGTAACACATTTTAAAAGAGAAATTTAAAGTCTCTCCATCCCACAGACAATCCCTGCGTCTTATGTTTCTCCCTAACTCCCCCCACAGTCTATGCCATGCTTCCTTTCTTAGTATCTACAGCACTTTCACGGTTTTCTCCCTTTTTTCCCCATCTTTGTACCAGAGCTGCATAAAAGAAAACTCATAGCACATAATATTTATCACTTTCATTTTGAATATTTTTTCTCACAGCTCATTGAACATGATTGACTGTGACTGAGAATCCAACGTTATACTGTTTCTACCTTTTTTTTTTTTCTTGCTCCTACAGACTGAAATTTAACAGCTCTTGTGATACATTGCTATGTGGAACTCAGATTCTTTGCATAATGGTTCTGTTTCTTTTCTCAGATTTTCAGGATGACAACTGTAAATATCCTTCCCAGGAAGATCTCCTTTAGATGGTACCTCTTTTCTAAGGGTTCTCTATCTCACTAGGCATATTTCCTGAGAACCAGAAATGAACACAGGAGATATTTACTGGAAATTTCAAGGAGACTACAGGTCTTCTAATGCTGTTACTAAATGTAAAAATATATACATATATGTATATATACAAATTTCATTTTTTTCAATAAAACACCTTATTTACATGCCAACTCCATAATATATTTGCTATTTGTGGATTTGTTAGTGCAAAAAAAAAAAAACTTGATGAACGATAAAGTCATATGATTGAGCTAAGATGGCAGAGTAAAAGGATGTGTGCTCATCTTCTCCTGCAACATCTCCAAAATTTCAGCTCTCTGCTGAACAACCATGGACAGGAGAATGTTTGATCCCACAAAAAAAGATACCTTACGTCCAAGGGCAAAGGGGAAGCCCCAACAGGATGACAAAGGGATGAAATGGCATTTAAAATCAACCCCATATCTGCCAATGATGCTTGGAGGGCTCAAGCAAAACCTTGTGTGCACCGGAATCCAGAGGCTCCACAGAGACTGAGCCAGATCTGCCTTTGAGTGTTTGAGTGTCTACTGTGGAGGCACAGGTCAGCAGTGGCCTGTTGCATGGACAGGGGCTCTGGCTGCAGCAGACTTGGGAAGCATAACATGTGACATAACACCTCTTGGCGGAAGTTGCCATTACCCCCACCATGAAGCAACCAAGCAGACATCCCATAAACTGGAGAAAATTTATACCAAAGAAGTTCAGCACTGCTATGAAAGTTCCAGGCCCCACAACAGATTTCCCAACCTAATAATCCAGCAAAGGCACTGAGAAACCCCAAGGAATTTGACTTTGGAGGTCAGTGGAATTTGATTACAGAACTTCCACGAGACAGGGGAAACAGACTCTTGGAGAGCACAGACAAAACCTCATGCACATCAGGACCCAGGAGAAAGGAGCAGAGACCCCACGAAAGACTGAGCCAGACTTGCCTGTGAGTGTCCAGGAGTCTCCGGCAGAGGTGTGGGTTGACAGGGGCCTGCTGTGGCATCAGGGACACTGAATACAACAGTGCTGGCATAAGTTCTCCTTTTGAAGGGGATTGCCATTACACCCATTGCAAATACCATAATTTGGCCTCAGGCCAAACAACAGGAAGAGATCATAGCCCTGCCCATCAACTGAAAATTTGATTAAAGATTTACTTAGCATGGCCATGCCCATCAGAACAAAACCCAGCTTCCCCCACTGCCAGTCCCTCCCATTAGGAAGCTTCCACAAGCCTGTTATCCTTATCCATCAGAGGGCAGACAGAAAGAAAACTATAGTCATAGAAAGCTAAGTAAACCAATCACATGGATCACAGCCTTATCTAACTCACTGAAACTATCATCTATGCTGTGTAGAGCCACTCAAGATGGATACATCATGGTGGAGAGTTCTGACAAAAAGTGGTCCACTGGAGAGAGAATGGCAAATAACTTCAGTACTCTTGCCTTTAGAACCCCATGAACAGTATGAAAAGGCAAGAAGATAGGACACTGAAAGATTAACTCCCCAAGTCAGTAGGTGTCCAGTTTGCTACCAGAGAAAACTGGAGAAATAACTCAGGAAAGAATGAAGAGATGGTTCCAAAGGGAAAACAACTCCCAGTTGTGAATGTGACTGGTGATGGAAGTAAAGCCTGATGCTATAAAGAGCAAAATTGCATAGGAACCTGGAATGTTAGGTCCATGAATCAAGGTAAATTGGAAATGGTCAAACAGGAGATGACAAGACTGAGCATCAACATTTTAGGAAGCAGTGAACTAAAATGGGCTGGAATGGGAGATTTTAATTCAGACAACCATTATATATACTACTTTGAGTAAGACTACCTTAGAGCAATTAGGGTAACCCTCATAGTCAACAAAAGAGTCCAACATGCAGTGCATGGATGCAATCTCAAAAATGACAGATGACTCCTGTTCATTTCCAAGGCAAACCATTCACTATCACAGTAATCCAAGTCTATGGCCCAACCACTGATGCTGAAGGAGATGAAATTGAATAGTTTTGTGATGACCTACAAAGACCTTCTAGGACTAGCTTTCAAAAAAACATGTCCTTTTATGAGAGAGGATTGCGATGCAAAAGTGGGAAGTCAAGAAATACTTGGAGTACAGTCAAGTTTGGCCATGGAGTACAGAATGAAGCAAGGCAAAAGCTAACAAAGTTTGGCCAAGAGAATGCACTCATCACAGCCAACACCTTCTTTCAACAACACAAGAAATGACTCTACACATGGACATCACCAAATGGTCAATACGGAAATCAGATTGATTATATTCTTTGCAGCCAAAAATGGAGAAGCTCTATACCATCAGCAAAAACAAGCTAGGTAGCTAACTGCAGCCCAGATAATGAACTCCTTACTGCAAAATTCAGATTTAAATAGAAGAAAATAGGGGAAACAACTAGACCATTCAGGTATGACCTAAATCAAACATTTGCACTTATAAAGTGGAAATGGCAAATAGATTCAATGGAGTAGATTTGATAGATAGAGTACCTGAAGAACTATGGATGGAAGTTTGTAACATAGTACAGGAGGCAGTGATCAAAACCACCACCCCCCAAAAAAAAGAAATGCAAAAAGGCCAAATGATTTTCTGAGGAGAACTTACAAATAGCTAATAAAAGTGAAAGGTAAGTGAGAACAGGAAAGACGTACCAATCTGAACGCAGAATTCTGAAGAATATCGAGGAAAGGTAAGGAAGCCTTGTTAAGTGATCAAGGCAAGGAAACAGATGGAAACAAGAGAATGAGAAATACTAGACATCTCTTCAAGTAAATTAGAAGTACCAACGGAATATTTCTTGCAAAGATGGACACAATACAGGACAGAAATGGTATGGACCCAACAGAAGCAGAGCTATTAAGTAAAGCTGGCAAGAATACACAGAACTATACGAAAAAGATATTAATGACCCGAATAACAGCAGTGGTGTTATAACCACTCACTTAGAGGCAGGCATCCTGGAGTGAGAAGTTAAGTGGCCCTTGTGAATCATCGCTATGAACGAAGCTAGTGGAGGTGATGTTATTCAGCAGAGCTATTTCAAGTCCTAAAATAAGATGCTTTTAAAGGGCTGCACTCAGTATGCCAGCAAATTTGGAAAACTCAGCGGTGGCCACAGAATTGGAAAAGATCAGTTTTCATTATAATCCCAAAGAAAGGCAATGCCAAAAAAAAAAAAAAAAAAATCAAAATTTTGAACAATGTCACTCATCTCACTCGCTAGCAAAGTAATCTTCAAAATTCTTCTAGCTAGCGTTCAACAGTACATGAAGCGAGAACTTTCAGATGTTCAAGATGGATTTAGAAAAGACAGAGGAACCAGAGATCAATTGCCAGCATCCGTTGGATCATAGAAAAAGCAAGGGAATTCAGAAAAATAAAATATACTTGTGCTTTATTGACTTTGCCAAAGCCATTGGCAGTGTGAATCACAGCAAAATGTGTAAAATTCTTAAAGAGATGGAAATACCAAGCCGCCTTACCAGCCTCCTGAGAAATCTTTATGCAGCTCAAAAAACAACAGTTAGAAGCGGACATAGAACAACATTCTGGTTCCAAATTGGGACAGGAGTACGTCAAGGTTGTATATTGTCACCTTGTTTATTTAACTTATACACAGAGTACACCATGTGAAATGCCAAGTTGATAAAAGCACAAGCCAGAATCAATATTGCTGGGAGAAATATCAATAACCTCAGATATGCAGATGACACCACCTTAAGGTAGAACGCGAAAAGGAACTAGAGAGACTCTTGAAGAAAGTTAAAGAGGAGAGTCAAAAAGCTGGCTTAAAACTCAACATTCAAAAAACAAAGATCATGGCATCTGATCCGTCACTTCATGGCAAATAGATGGGGAAACAATGGAAACAGTGACAGACTTTATTTTCTTGGGCTCCTAAATCACTGCAGATATTGACTGCAGCCATGAAATTAAAAGATGCTTTTTCTTTGGGGAAAAAAAGCTATGACAAACCTAGACAACATATTAAAAAGCAGAGACATTGCTTTGCTGACAAAGGTCCATCTAGTCAAAGCTGTGGTTTTTCCAGTAGTCACATATGAATGTGAGATTTGGACCATAAAGAAAGCTGAGCACTGAAAAATTGATGGTTTTTAACTGTGGTGTTGGAGAAGACTCTTGAGAGTCCCTTGGACTGAAAAATCAAACAAATCAATCCTGAAGGAAATCAATCCTGAATAGGCATTGAAAGGACTGATGCTCAAGCTGAAGCTCCACAATTGTGGCCACCTGATGTGACTAACTGGCTCATTAGAAAAGACCTTAATGCTGGGAAAAATTGAGGGCAGGAGGAGAAGATGACAACAGAAGTTGAGGTGGTTTGATGGCGTCACTGACTAGATGCACATGAGTTTGAGTAAATTCCAGAAATTGGTGATGGACACTGAAGCCTGGCATGGTGCAGTCCACGGGGTTGTAAAGAGTCGGGCACGACTCTGTAACTGAACATCTGAAAGTTATAACAACCTGTTAACAGCTGTTACTTTATGTAAAACAGCAGTTATTTATTTCACTGTAATATGTCATATTTTCATCTATAAAATAGGAAACCAAGGTAACATATTTGTCTCCCTCAATGTAGTTTTCTAAATTAAGTATAATATTTAAATGAAGTATGAAAATATCCAAGCTTGAGATTACTGATAGCAGAGTTATTAAATATACTTAACTGGACATATTTCCAATTTTAGTAATTACACAAATTTTGAGCAGCTAGATGAGGAAGTTACAAATTGCTAAGCTATATTGTCTGTGTTTTATTAAAGATAGTGCAAACAATGGAAATTTTAAAAGTACACCGGAATGCTGAAATTGTTGTTCAAAACCAATATAGGTGTAACTAAAAAAGATATGCAAAGCATTGTTGTTAATGAAATGATTCAGTGAACGATGTAAGTACTAGGCAGAAAGCTTTTCCAGACTGTGGAAATTTAAGAAACTGGTTTGTAAGAATAAGCAAATGCAAGTTAAGATGGGTAAAACGAAGCAAATTCACTGTGTCAAACTGAATAGAATATTTCACCTAACAACACTGTATTTCTCAAATCTATTCATAGCAGACAGAAGACAAGAGAAAATTGGCTCTCAGAAGTGACAGGGAAGAATCATGTCTCATGGGTGAGAGAAAGGAGATTTGCTAAGCAGTGTATTTTCTGCTCCCATTAGAAAAGAGAGAGGCTCAAATTCCTGAGGCTTATTTATTTGTATGTGTCACTGCCCAGAATCATTAGCACCACAGCTAATCATAGCTGGCTACAGTGACACAGCCTGACCCTTAACTGCCCTCAGAAAATATATAAATGACGCAGAAGGTGGCCACTTATACTCAGGAAGTGTCTCACCTGTTTTCTGGATGAGTTATGGAAGTAGATATATCATGTTTCAACCTAGTTAGTAAACCTGCTAAAAGGTTTAATAGGCAAGCCTGACCCTCAAAAATGATGACCTATTCAAGCATTGTCATCCCAGAAAGTTACAGCATCAAGTGAAAGGGAGAAGGAGAAGATGTTTAGTTGACCATAAACTTGTCTGGTAACTTACTGACATAAATGATTTATCATTTATTCCTGGGCCCATGGATTCCTGGGTTCACCCTCAGATATTCTGTATTTGCATATTTGGGTTGGGTGTAAGAATTCATCTTTCAAACAGCTCTGAGGCTGTACTGGTGCTTGCAATGTGAAGATGACAAAGACTAGAGTTAAATTACCTTACTCATTTTAAAGGCTCCCTGTGTAACTGATGACTGTCGATTTGCTACCGGCCCCATTTCTGGCACTACTATGCCCACTCTGCTCTGTGTCCTGGGGAAATGCATTTCCTGGGCTCCATGGCCCTCTCATTTCTGGGAAAGTTTGGTCAACAAGAGGTACACTGGTTGTGTAATTACTTTTTCCCTTGCTTCTCTAGACATAAGGCTACTAGTGTGTTCCTTCTGTTAATGTCTAGATTGCTTCACCATCCTTTGTGTGACTTCACATCTATTTCATCACAAATGTAACTGACTGTGTTAAATATCTTTATAAAATTATAAAATTGTTTCTCTTTCCTGGGTGGACACAGAAAATGTTGTACAATGTCCCATAAAACTAGTATATTCATAGGTGCTTCAGGATGAGAAATCAAACTGTTGACAAAGCTAAACCTTGGAATTTGGGATAAGCATAATCATAAAAGCTCTCATGTATGTATGTTTCCAAAAGATAGATTGTAAAATTTTTCCTATTAAGTGCACTCAAATATAAGAAATTTTCATTGTCTAGGGGAGAAATAAGTTTAAGTAGTTATAAATCTGAGTCTATAAATGAAAAAAGAAAGTTAACTCCATTGAGGAACAGGAAAGGTATTAGGAAGGTTTTGATTTTCTTATTTGGGGCAGGAAGAGGTTGAAACATGCAGCTTCAGCAAGCAATGAGACCTGGGAGCCATGGTATTGACCTTGGTCTACCAAATATGATTAGAACAATGTGTCCCTTCAATTCAAGGCAGGCCACCTCCTAGAGAAGAGAAACCAGTGAAAGCCCTAAGATTTCTAACATCATCAGCATGTTCCTATGCATCATTTTTGCTGTTGGCATAGTGTTTTGGCCAGGATCATGTACAATGTACAGCTTCTTAATATTTAGTGATAAGAATGATTGCTCTTTAAAATTTTGCCATTTTAGAAATCAAATCCACTTAAAACTCAAGAGTGCTGATTTGCAAGCCATTGATTTAAATAATTGCTAATTGGTTTCTTATGAGGAAGTAATTTTTATTTCTCTGACAATTTTTATGGATGGTTGAGAATTAAAAAGTGAAGAAGAATATATAAGTTCTTTGTGTACCAGGCTCTGAAACTATTCCAATTATATGCTGGAATAAAAAGCTGTTACCAAACATGTTAAATTTATGCTTCAAAAGGATAATCAAATGGAATAAAACAAAGAAAAATACTATCAGTTTTGAAGTGTTACATTTGGAATCTGTAACTTGCACAGAAAAAAAATTATGGATATTGTTTTGATAACTGTAAGATTTGACAACTGAAAATAGTACATTTATTTCCTTTAAATGTGTAATATGTGTCAGGCAATGTTCTAAGTTCTTAGCTTATTTAAGAATTGAAAGACATCAACATTGACAAGTACTACTATCACCTCTATTTCAAAGATAAGGAAACTGAAGGAGATTCAATAGTTGCCTAATGGCACAGCTCACATATGGCAGAGCCGGGATCTGGATGCAGGCAGACTGCCTCCAGGGTCCGTGGTCTTAGCGACAAGCATGAGCTGCCTCCTCCTGTACAGCATACCTGACACCTGATCAATATTCTATTCAGAGAAAAATGAGACTCAAAAAGGTTAACCTCATCTTGAGTTGAGTAGGAAGTACTTTCTGAATAAGATCTAAGGAGGAATAAGTTTTTGGTGTGTGTATAGAAAATTAGAGTTGGGAAGATCCCTAAATTCTCCAATTTTTCCCTTAAATTGATCCACACATGCAATTTTTCCTTGCAATGAATTTTATTTGGTGACAACAGACTTTTCCTTATATTTCTGAGTCCATGATTGATGTGTGGGGACAAAATGGCCATTTAAAAACTTTAGGGACATTTTCAAATTGGATCGTAGAAATCTGTTACCATCCCTTTCTGGTGGTAAAAGTTTGAGACGTGAATTGTGAAATCTGCTGGTAGCCCCTATGCCTACTATTTAGAGAAGACTGGTTCACAGTAAGAAAAATTGAAGGCAACATATTATAAAATGGAGCAGTGAGAATGGTCTACTTGTGTTAGGAGAGGGGAGTGAGGGAGAAAGAATCTTTTTTTTTTTTTTCCAAGCCAAACCTAGTATGAAGTTTTTGTTTCTATCATTTATTATAAATAATACCTACTGATGGTATAACTGTGACTTTAATATTGTTTATAAGTAGTTTTCCTTGGGAACAGGGCAAATATGCTTTCAGAGATTATGTTAATCTTGGGCATCCTTTAAATGCAGAGAGTATGCATTTTATTTTTCATTGAAGTAGGAGAAAGAAAGCAAGAGAGAAAATTACCATCTGTTCAGGCAGGGATCTCTGACCACATTGTGCTGCATTTGCACTCAGAAGGAAGACAGACAATAGTAAATCCCAGTAAAAAACAGTAGCTCATAAACAATGGGTAAAAGAGATCCAATAATAGATGTCTTTATATTCACTTAGCAAAGTTCATGAAGCATCAGCAGCCTAGTTTATCCACACAGAGGGAAACAAAGACAGCGATATCATTCATCGTTTGTAGTGAGGTGATATAGTAGATGAAAATAACAGTAAAGCTGTGAGTAGCTGAGTCCTCATGTATGTTCAGTGCAAACAGGACAAGACACGAGTAGGATGTATACACTTCATCAAAACTCGGATCAGGGCTAGAGGACGGAGCTATAATTTATAATAATAAATATAGGGAACTTGAACTATTTTGGGGGACATCAAAATGTAGGATTTGGCTCAAATATGAAAAATCTGGAAGACTTGGAAACATAAGGTTGATACTTACAGTGTCTTCTATAGCAACATTAGTCCACTGTATATTTGCAATTCAGACAGCAAAAACTGGTTGAGCAGTAAAACATTTAGCAATTTAACTAAAAGATTAATCTATCCAACTACCTAGAATTAGAATTAAACACTCATGTGTGTGATAACTCATCAAAGTCAATAAAAGAAATTTAAAAAAATTGAAAACTATGTGCAATATTTATGATGAGAGGTCGCATAGACAATTTATTAAAACTTTAAAAGATAACCCTGAAAAATATAAAAGAGTATAAAGATTCCTCAAAGAATAAGAATAGAACCAAAATTAAGAATACGATACACCCATTCCATTTCTGAGTATTTTTCTGAAGAAGATGAAAACACTAGTTTACAAAGATACACTCTTCTGTTCATTATAGCATTATTTATGATAGCCACAATGTGGAAACAACCTAAGTGTTCTTCCCAGTAAAGATCTGCCAGCAATGCAAGAGACCTGGGTTCAATCCCTGGGTTGGGAAGATCCCTTGGAGAAGGGAATGGCAAACCATTCCAATAGTCCTGCATGGAGAATTCCATGAACAGAGAAGCCTGGCAGGCTACAGTCCACAGAGTCGCAAAGAGTTGGACGTGACTGAGTGACTAACACTTTCACTTTCAGTTAATATACACACACACACACATATATATATATATATATATATATATATATATATATAACTCAACCATAAAAAGAATGAAATCCTTTCATTTGCAGCAACATGGATATATCATGAAGGATTATTCTAACTGAAATGTCAGACTCAGAAAGACAAATACTGTATTATTTTATTCATATGTAGAATTTTTTTTTAAAAAAGTAAACAAAATAAACAAAAATCTCATAAATAAAGAGATTCAGAGATCAGATTAGTTGTTACCAAAGGGGAAGGGTGTTGGGGGTAGCAAAATGGGTGAAGGGGATCAACTGTACAGGAATGATGGTAACTAGATTTGTGGAATGATCACTTTGTAATGTATACAGATGTTGAATTATAATGTTCTATATCTGGCATTTCTATAATTTAAATTAAAAAATGCAAAGAAATATGAACATCACTATAAAAATATGGACCAGGATATGGGGTGACATTTCACTAAAGGGTGAAAAAATCACAAGAAATGTAAAATATTAGTAGTTTAAAATATTTCACTTAATGTTTGTGAAGATGTAGAAAAGCAGTTGCTTTATCAAATATAGTGAGTCACTTACATATGAACCTTCAATGCAAACATGGGTGCCAGCCCCTGTATGCCAGTTGTGGTACTGGACTATTGTACTTTTCAAGGCACTATAAGATTAAAAAATGTTTATTTGTGTGTTTGTTTTTTATGCACATATTGTTTGTGTAAGAAGTATTATAAACCTATTACCATACAGTACTATATAGCTGATTATGTCAGGTGGGTACCTAGGCTAAAATTGTCAGACTCAGGAACAAACTGGACTTACAAAGTCACTCTCAGAATAGAGCTCATTCATATATAGGAGATTTACCATAATATCAGAAAGATAATTTTATCTGTCAAAACAAAATAAATTCCTTAATAATATGAAGCTTTGTAAGTAACCATATGTCTGTGAATATGGACTTAACCAGCCAACAATGGTATGGTAATATAATGATATTATTAAAGAAGAGATTAAAAATCACAAAACTGAAAATTCATACATACTGCAAGATAAAAGAAAGCAGTCTACAAAACAGGAATCAGCACAGTATACATTATAAAAGAAAAAAATATTATAACCATGTAACAAAAATAAATACATCAAATTGTTAATGCTTTTATTTTCATAAGATAGGAACATGTGGTAAGGTTAACATTTTTATCCTTTTCCTGCACTGAGCATGAGATAGCATTTGAATTGTCAAAATACTATGGTGAAGACAGTAAATGAAAAAGAATGTATAGATGGAACATAATAATAGTCTCTCTCCCCTCCTAGTTCAGCTGCTCAGTCATGTCTGACTACTTGCGACCCCATGGACTGCAGCATGCCAGGCTTCCCTGTCCATCACCAACCCCTGGAAGCTACTCAATTTCATGTCCATCGCGTCGGTGATGCCATCCAACCATCTCATCCTCTGTTGTTCCCTTCTCCTCCTGCCTTCAATCTTTCTGAGCATCAGCGTCTTTTCCAAGGAGTCAGTTCTTCGAATCAGGTGGCCAAATTATTGGAATTTCAGCTTCAGCATCAGTCCCTTCCAATGAATATTCAGGACTGATTTCCTTTAGGATAGATTGGTTGAATCTCCTTTCAGTCTAAGGGACTCTCCTAGAGTGTAAAACAGAAGATTAATCATTCTCATCATTGGAAGAAATACCCTAAGTTTTTTAATTTCTTGGAACCAAATGGAGACTATTTTTAATGGAAAGTAAGAGAGATAATTTCCCTAAGAAGGAGGAATTTTGAGTGCGAGTTAACAAATAGTCAAATATTTATAACAACAGTTTTAGTTTGATTTGTTAATTTTAATACCTAAATAAATATGTAAAAATATTTAAAAAAATAACTGTCAATAATGACAAACAATTAATTATAATCTCATGCTTCTTTGATTTAATGAGATTCAGCTGGGCACTTCTTAAGTAGGGGCTTTCATGGGTTTGTGTTCTGAATTTGACTGGAGCTGCAGACATCTGGAGTATAGTCTGAGCTCACTCACTCCAGAGTGGCTCTCTCACACTGCTGGTGGCTAACCTTGGACATCTGCTAGGAGCTCAGCCAGGTTGTTGACCACAATGACCACACATGCAACCTCCAGGGGACTTCAGTTTTTCACTTGAGAGCATCTGGGTTGCAAGTGGGAATGTCCTAAGAGTGTGCATTCCAAATGACCCAAAGAGAAAAACTCAAGGCTTCTGTAATTACCCTGTAAACTAAAACAGCTCACTTTCATCACATTTTGTTGATCAAACAGTGACTCACAGGGCCACCACCCTGATTCAAAGGAGGAGTACTTTGCAAGGGCACAGACAGCTACAGAAGAGGCATCTTGGAAACTAGCTGCTACATTCCACATACACAGTAATTGTATACAATTCAGAAGATAGTGAGGCTTAAGTATGGAGCGTTTACTTAACCCATCTAAAGTAATTAGTAGTTGTACAAGCCATGTCTGAACCTATTCAGTCAAACCATAACTGAAGACCTTAGTCACTTCTCTGTATTCACCCTAATACATTTTATACTGAAAGCCACGGACAAGGATTCTAATGCCCATTTCACCACCCACTCATTCTTGACTTTGACCAAGTTTCTTATTCTCAGCTCCTGCTTTCTTTTACTGTCCTCAGAGAGTAACTCTATGTCCTTCCCTGCCTTGCTCTGTAGCTGCATCCCTCCCTCCCTCCCTTGCCATCACTGACCTCCTCACCCAAGATCTGAGACTCAGCCAGTTGTGAAATCAGGTCTACAACTTTATGATGGCCTCTCCCTCATTAGACCACCCACCCTGTTCCTTCTTCATAAAACAGTCTTTATACCTCTCCTGATTTACTATTTGACCCTTTAACACAATTGTTAATGCAATTTCCTCAAGCAGTTCTTTCTTCATACCTATTAGATTATATTAGGTGCTCTTTCATATATCCATTGTTTTTTGACCATTATGAGATGGGTAATAAACCCTTGTTGAAGAAATATTCTCAAATCCTCTCTACTTTTCTTATTAGACTACCAGGCTCTATTATTACTGCACATTTACTTGCATCCCTAGGTTATATCACCAAAGATTAGCCTTATTCTGTAATTGGCTTATGGTTGGATCCACAGTGCCTTGTTCAGTGATTGGCTTACAGTTGGACCAAGGTTTTAATAGGCAATTGTTAAGCATTTGCTGAAGAAGTGAACAAATCAAGAAGTGAAAGTGAAAGTCACTCTGTTGGGTCCAACTCTTTGTGAATCCATGGTCCATAGCCTGCCAGGCTTCTCTGTCCATGGAATTCTCCAAGGATGAATACTGGAGTGGACAGCCATTCCTTTCTTCAGGGGATCTCCCCAACTCAGCGATCAAACCGAGGTCACCCACATTGCAGATGGATTCTTTACCAGCTGAGCTACGAGGAAAGCTCAAGGAATACATAATTGGCATTATTAATTTCAAATAAAATAACCAGGTTGGAAGTTTATGAGCATGTTTTGGTATTATTATTATTGATTTGGGCATGAATATATCAGTGCTTTAAAGAGAAAATAGGTATGATTCTTTCCTTATCATTATTGAGAAAGATACTAGCATTGTGTCTGGTCTCTGAGAGGCATTAAAATCTTTCTGTGTGTCCATAAAATTGCAACATTATTCGTTCTCTACTGTCTTTTTATATTTCATAATTATTTCCAATATTTAGGAAATATATTCTTAGCAGCTTCTAAGTGTAGGGAACTATAAATGAAAATGTATAATAGAGAAGTTTTTGGCCCAGGAAATTAAGGTCCACTAGAGGAGTCAGTCATGTAACCATATTACTGAGGTTAGGAAGGAAGACTGCCCACCTCACTCTAAGAGGTTACAGGGGACTTCTCTGAATATTTAAGATGTCAACTGCATTGTAACTGAAATAAGAGCATTAATTCCAGTTACAGATAAAAATGAGAATGAGATAGGAGACATTTTAGCAGAGATCAGAATGCTAAAAACAACATGGAGTGTTCATTGAATTAAAAGTAGCTTTATATGTCTGGGGCATCAGGTATGGGGCCTGAAATGGATAGGTAACACTGTAGGAATTGGCAAGAACAGACACGTTCTCCAAAGAAACTAGGGTTTTATCCTGTGGATAGTGAGGGGAGGGGTGTGGAAGGATTTTGAACTGAATCATTATACAATCATCCTGAATTCTGTGTGGATCAGTCAGTCTGTGTTGTAAAGGCAGGGACACATTTCACAGAGAAATTTCAAAACTTGTTAAGAAAAAAAAAAATCTTTAAAATATAGATAAAGGTGAATTGTTACCATCAAAGTAGAAAATTAAATTTACAAACAACTTATCAATGATGACACATTGCTTAATATACTACTGAGGCAGAGTGTCTGGTAACTTAACTTCTGTCATCACTCAAAATTCATCAAGAGTTGTGAGAAATAAAGACAATTTTAGAAAAAGACTGAGTTTGTGTTTCACATATAATCTCTAAAATAATCTCTAAGGGATGTACTTTTGCAATAAGAAGTATGAACAAATATATAAAGGACATTAAATAAATAATAGCAGCAAAAATATGTGTTCTTTTTTTCAGGAGTTAAGTTGTGACCAATTCTTTGTGACCCTGTGGACTGCAGTGCTCCAGGCTTCCCTGTCCTTCACCATTTCCCATAGTCTGCTCAAACTCATGTCCATTGAGCTGATGAGACCATTCATCCATACTGTCTGCTATTGCCACCTCTTTCTACCCTCAAAACTTCCAAGCATCAGGGTATTTTCCATGAGTTCATTCTTCCCATCATGTGGCCAAAGTATTGAACTTCAATTTCACCACCAGTCCTTCCAATAAATATTCAGGGTTGATTTCCTTTAGGAAGACTGGTTGTATCTCCTTGCAGTCCAAGGAACTCTTAAGAGTCTTCTCCAGTACTACAGTTCAAAAGCATCAATTCTTAGGTGCTCAGCCTTCTTTATGCTCCAACTTTCACATCTATACATGAATATTGGAAAAATCATAGCTTTGAGTATACAGATCTTTGTTGGCAAAGTTATGTCTCTGCTTTTAATATGCAACCTACATTTGCCATAGCTTTTCTTTCAGGAGCAAGTGTCTTTTACTTTCATGACTGCAGTCACCATCCATAGTAATTTTGAAGCCCAAATAAATTTAGTTCAGTTCAGTCACACAGTCGTGTCTGACTCTTTGCAACCCCATGGATTGCAGCATGCCAGACTTCCCTGTCCATCACCAATTCCTGGAGCTTGCTCAAGCTCATTTCCATTGAGTCGGTGATGCCATTCAACATTCACATCCTCTGTCATCCCCTTCTCCTCCTGCCTTTAATCTTTCCCAGCATCAGGGTTTTTACAATGAGTCGTCTCTGAACACTAGGTGGCTAAAGTATCAGAGCTGCAGCTTCAGCATCAGTCCTTCCAATAAATATTCAGGACTGATTTCTTTTAGGATTGGCTTGTTTGATCACCTTGCAGTCAAAGGGAGTCTAAAGAATCTCTCCAGCACCACAGTTTAAATGCATCAATTCTTCAGCACTCAGCTTTCTTTATAGTCCAACTCTCACATCCATACATGACTACTGGAAAAACCGTAGCTTTGATTAGATGTACTTTTGTCAGCAACTAATGTCCCTGCTTTTTAATATGCTGTCTAGGTTGGTTATAGCTTTTCTTCCAAGGAGCAAACCTCATTTAATTTCATGGCTGTAGACACCATCTGCAGTGCTTTTGGAGCCCAAGAAAATACAGTCTGTCACTGTTTCCATTGTTTCCCCATCTATTTGCATGAAGTGATGGGACTGGATGCGGTGATCTTAGTTTTCTGAGTGTTGAGTTTTAAGCCAGCTTTTCCACCCTCCTCTTTCACTTTTATCAAGAGGCTCTTTAGTTCCTCTTTACTTTCTGCCATTAGGATGATGACTTTTGATATATGATGCTATTGGCATTTCCCCTGGCAATCTTGATTTCAACTTGAACTTCATCCAGCCTGGCATTTTGCATTATGTACTTTCCATATAAGTTAAGTAAAAAGGGTGACAAAATACAACCTTGATGTACAGCTTTCCCAATTTGGAACCAGTCTTTTTTCCATGTCTGGTTCTAACTGTTGCTTCTTGACCTGCATGCAGGTTTCTCAAGAGACAGGTCAGGTGGTCTGGTATTCTCATCTCTTTAAGAATTTTCCACAGTTTGTTGTGATCCACACAGTCAAAGGCTTTAGTGTAGTCAATGAAACAGAAATACATGTTCTCCTGGGGTCCCTTGCTTTTTCTATGATCCAACAAATGTTGCCAATCTGATATCTGATTACTCTGCCGTTTTTAAATCCAGCTTGTACATCTGGAAGTTCTAGCTTCATGTACAGTTGACACTTAGCTTGAAGGATTTTGAGCATTACTTTGCTAGTATGTGATATGAGTGCAACTGTGCAGTAGTTTGAGCATTTTTGGCATTATTTTCTTTGGGGTTGGAATAAAAACTGATCTTTTTCAGTCCTCTGACCACTACTGAGTTTTCTTAATTTGCTGACATATTGAATGCAGAAATTTTAACAGCAGCACCATTTAGGATTTGAAATAGCTCAACTGGAATTCCATCAATACCACAAGTTTTGTTTGTAGTAGTGTTTCCTAGAGACCCTGTGGATTCATGCTCCAAGTTGTTTGGTTGTAGGAGAGTGATCACACTATTGTGGTTATCTGGGTCATTAAGACCTTTTTTGTGCACGTCTGCTGTTCTTAATATCTTCTGCTTCTGTTAGGTCGATACCATTTATGTCCTTTATTGGGCCCAACTTTCATGAAATGTTCCCTTGGTATCTCCAATTTTCTTGAAGAGATCGCTAGTCTTTTGCATTCTATTGTTTTCCTCTATTTATTTACATTGTTCACTTAGGCTTTCTTTTTTCTCTCTGTTATTCTTTGCAACTCTGCATCAACATGGGTGTATCTTACCTTTTCTCCTGCCTTTCATTTCTCTTCTGTTCTCAGCTATTTGTTAGACCTCCTCAGATAGCTGTTTTCCATTGTTGCATTTCTTTTTCTTGACGATGGTTTTGATCACCACCTCCTATACAATTTTACAAATTTCTATCCATAGTTCTTCAGGCACTCTGTCTATCAGATCTAATCTTTTGAATCTATTCATTATTTCTGCTGTATAGTTTTAAGGGATTTGATTTAGGTCATCACTGAATGGTCTATTAGTTTTCCCTACTTTCTTCAATTTAAGTCTGACTTTTACAATAAGGAGCCCATGATCAGAGCCACAGTCAGATCTAGGTCTTGTTTTTGGTGACTATATAGAACTTCTCCAGCTTCTACTGTAAATAATATAATCAATCTGATTTTGGTATTAACCATCTGGTGATGTCCATGTGTAGAGTTTTCTCTTCTATTGTTGGATGAGAATGTTTGCTTTGACCAGTGTGTTCTCTTGACAGAACTGCTAACCTTTGCCCTGCTTCATTTTGTACTCCAAGAGCAAACTTGCCTGTTACTCCAGGTATCCTTTGATTTCCTATTTTTGCATTGCAGTCCCCTATGATGAAAATGACTTTTTTTTTAAATGTTAGTTCTAGAAGAGCTTGTAGATCTTCATAGAACTGTTGAACTTCATCTTCTTTTGCATTAGTGGTTCTAGCATAGATTTGGGTAACTCTGATATTGAGTGGTTTGCCTTGGAAATGAATAAGATTGTTCTGTCACCTTTGAGATTGCACCCAAGTACTGAAGTTTAGACTCTTTTGTTGACTATGCTAGCTATCCATTTCTTCCAAGGGATTTTTGCTCACAGTAGTAGATATAATGGTCATCTGAATTAAATTCAGCTATTCTGGTCCATTTTCACTCACTGATTCCTAAAATATTGATGTTCTCTCTTGCCATCTCCTCTTTGACTACTTTCAACTTATCTTCATTCATAGACCTAAGATTCCAGGTTCCTAAGCAACATCGTTCTTACAACATTGACTTTACTTTCATCACCAGACACATGCACAGCTGGGCTGGGCTCAGCCTCTTCATTCTTTCTGGAACCATTTTTCTGCTCTTCACCAGTAGCATATTGGACATCTACTGACCTGGGGTTTGTCTTTCAGCATCATAACTTTTTGTCTTTTCGCATTGTTCATGGGATTCTTAAGGCAAGAATGCTGAAATTATTTGCCATTCCCTTTTCCAGTGAACCACTTTTTTTTTTTCTTTTCAGAAATAACAGCAAAACTTTTTGGTAAGGAAATTATAAACATATTACTGTGTGTAATTAAGCATGTGTCATCAGAAAAAAAAATCTTATATAAACCTTTGAAACCAAAATTTCAAATAACAACAACAACAAAAAGGAGACAGCAAAATGGGTGCTGATCCATTCAGAGAAGAATTGAAATACGTTAAAATTTTTATCATGCTAAAGACGAGGATAAACATTCTACATAGCTGAAGTGACTTGTTCTTAAAATGTACACTATGCAGAATTGTAAGAAGACAATGGCATTTTCTCTAAACTCTACAGTCCTTACCACTTACCAATCTGCCCCTTCTTGTTGCTCAGAATTAAGCCCCAAGTAGAAATTCCTTTCATGTGCTGGCAAACAACAAGCTGTAATTAGCAAAGGCAAAAGAACCACAGATCAACTTGCTAGTATCCATTGTATCATAGAAAAAGCAAGACAATTACAGAAAAAAAAAAAAATCTACTTCTGCTTCATTGACTATGCTAAAGCTTTTGATTGTATGGATCACAACAAACTAAAACTCTGGAAAATGCTTAAAGAGATGGGAATACCAGACCACCTGACCTGTCTCCTGGGAAACCTGTATTCAGGTCAAGAAGCAACAATTAGAACTGAACATGGAACAGACTGGTTCAAAATGTGGATATGAGTGCTTCAAGGCTGTATATTGTCACCCTGTTTATTTAGCTTATATGCAGGGTGCATCATGTGAAATGCCAAGCTTCATGAAGCACAAGCTGGATCAAGATTGATGGGGGAAATATCCATAACCTCAGATATACAGACAACACCACCCTTAGGGCAAAAAGGGAAGAGGAACTAAAGAGCCTCTTAATAAAGGTGAAAGAGGAGAGTTTAAATGGTGACTTAAAAGTCAACGTTCATAAAATGAAAATCATGGCATCTGGTTTCATCACTTCATGGGAAATAGATGGGGAAACAATGGAAACAGTGAAAGACTTTATTTCCTGGGTTCCAAAATCACTGCAGATGGTGACTGCCATGAAATTAAAAGAGTTGCTTACTCCTTGGAAGAAAAGCTATAACAAATCTAGACAGCATATTAAAAAGCGGAGACATTACTTTGCCAACAAAGGTTTGTATAGTCAAAGCTATGGGTTTTCCAGCAGAAACATAGGAATTGTGAGAGTTGGGCTATAAAGAATGCTGAGTGCTGAAGAATTGGTGCTTTTGAACTGTGGTGTTGGAGAGATTATTGAGAGTCCCTTGGACAACAAGGAGATCAAACCAGTCAATCCTAAAAGAAATTGGTCCTGAATATTTACTGGAAGGACTGATGCTGAAGCTGCAGCTCTGATACTTTAGCCACCTAGTGTTCAGAGACGACTCATTGTAAAAACCCTGATGCTGGGAAAGATTAAAGGCAGGAGGAGAAGGGGATGACAGAGGATGAGATGGTTGGGTAGCATCCCTGACTCTATGGACTTGAGTTTGAGCAAGCTCCAGGAGATGGTGAAGGACAGGGAAGCCTGGTGTGCTGTAGTCCAAGGTATTGCAAAGAGTTGTACATGACTTAGCAACTGAACAACAACAAAGAGATTCCTTGACAGTTTCTATACATCCTAGTGATACAAACTCTCAACAGGAGATATCAGAAATTATTAAGGAGTTAGAACATATGAAGCATTGAATTAAACTTGTTTTATTAGTAGGCTGGAGCTTCCTTTATGTTTTTTTTTGTTTGTTTGTTTGTATTCTTTTCTTTTCTTTTTTTTTTATATGACATGCCTAGATGCCTTCCTCAGAGTTTGAGGAACCAGTGAACCTACCCCTCCATCCACAATTGATTAACCTCGTTGTGTTCTGCTCTATCCTGAGGCTGACTTCCAAGAACAAGTGTCCATTCTCCAGTATGCTTAGCTTAGCAGCCATTTCTGCTTTCTGCTTAGAAATGATCCTTGTATTTTCTTAAGATAGTGTAATTGGTATGGTCAGTGGGCTTTGGAATAGCTGGTTTCAGCTGCACACTTATATGTGCAATTCTGACCACTTCTGTGTTACCTACTATTGAGGTCAGGGTGTGCATAGCAGGGAGGGAATGGATGAGCAGTCTGAAGAGGCTGAAGAAGATGAGGAAACCCTTTCCACAGACGGAATCTTCTCTCAGTTGGTTCTGAAAAGATTACTGTTCATGAGAGACACCTAAGGGAAAATCACTGCTCCTGAAAAGAAAATTTGTTAAAAAAAAAAAAAAAGAAGAAGAAGAAGTTTGATATTTTATTAAATACTAAATTAAAAAATATAATTCTATTTTAAAATGTATCACTGAGAGTACATAAATTATAGAAAAAACATTGCATTTAATAAGCCTGTAGCTTCAAAATTCTTTGATGATACACATGCCAATTTGCATCACTAGCAGCAAAATATAACTTCCCAGTATTTATGGCTTTGGTTAGTCAAACCTTCTCATGTATACTAAGGAATTACATTTTTGTTACAGGTGTATTTTAATATGTGTTCCTTTACAAACTCCCTATGGAAACAATCTCTGTTCTGTGTGCTATTGCCTCCTGGCTCTTATAAATTCAAACTTTTCTTTAAGTTCAATCTTCTGGAGGCATTTTTGCAGTTAATATAAGTGATTAGATCCCTTTGTCCTGTGATATAAACACTTAAAAGGAAGCTTTACATTTATCTGAACATGCCCACGCAGGTTTTCTTTGTAAAATACACTTTGGAGACAATGCTTTGAGTTCCACCCAAAATCTTAGACACAAGGAGAACAGTCTCATTGCATATTATTCCTTGCTGTGGCTCAGAGCAGGTTAGGGATTTTTAACGACAGAGAAGAAAGATGGAGTATGACACGTTTGAATATCAACATTGTAAAAATTAAATTTTAGCAGGTATTTTCCTAAAGGGTTTTACTGGATTCTGTTTCTTTGTTTACCATTAAATTATCCTGGTTGGATTTCTAAAATATTTATTCAACCTTTGTCTTTATATCTTTTTTTCATAAATAAGTGAGTCCTGGGTCAATGGAATTTCCATGAGCACTCAACTCAAGAAGATCCTAGTGGGACCCAGGTATAATTTTGTTAGCTCCTGTGGACTTCTGTGTCCTCTTGGCTCTGTTCTTTTTCTCTCCTTCCAGTAAGCCTTCCTTCCTTCTCTTACACACCTTCCTTTAAGGATATTAGTTGCGTCCTATGGGCATCAGTGAGATTCCTCAGTGGCTCAGTGGTAAAGAATCTGCCTGCAATGCAGGAGATGCAAGAGACACAGATTTGA
Source organism: Dama dama (assembly GCF_033118175.1). Lineage (NCBI taxonomy): Eukaryota > Metazoa > Chordata > Mammalia > Artiodactyla > Cervidae > Dama > Dama dama. Next base: position 7,463,155 of record NC_083708.1, on the reverse strand, counting down.
TGGCTGAATTAGGAAGATCCCCTGGAGGAGGGCATGGCAACCCACTCCAATATTCTTGCCTGAAGAATCCCATAGGCAGAGGAGGATGGTGGACTGAGGTCCCTGGGGTTGCAAAGGGTCAGACTGAGAGTCTGACTGAAGAGTCTGACTGAAGCACAGAACAGCACAGCACGTGGCATCAGTATGGTTAGAGTCCTTATTTACAGAATGAAATGATGTATATTTTCTTGACTAAAGATTTTAAAGTGTTACCATGTGGTTAGGGAATTTGAAACAAGATGGCTACAGCCATTGCTGTGTGAAGAGAACCCAAGTTCTAAAGACAGAATGCAGCCAGAATTTTTCCTCTTTAATCTTTGTTAGATGAGTGACTTTTTTCAACTGAAGTAACATTTCTGAGACTCATGTTCCTCATATGTGGAGTTCAGTTCAGTTCGGTTCAGTCACTCAGTCATGTCCGATTCTCTGTGACCCCATGAATTGCAGCATGCCAGGTCTCCCTGTCCATCACCAACCCCCAGAGGCCACCCAAACTCATGCCCATCAAGTCAGTGATGCCATCCAGCCAACTCATCCTTTGTCGTCCCCTTCTCCTCCTGCCCCCAATCCCTCCTAGCATCAGGGTCTTTTGCAATGAGTCAACTATTCACATGAGGTGGCCAAAGTATTGAAGTTTCAGCTTCAGCATCAGTCCTTCCAATGAACACCCAGGACTGATATCCATCAGAATGAAATGGCTGGATCTCCTTGCCGCCCAAAGGACTCTCAAGAGTCTTCTCCAACACCATAGTTCAAAAGCATCAATTTTTTGGTGCTCAGCTTTCTTCACAGTCCAACTCTGACATCCATACATGACCACTGGAAAAACCATAGCCTTGACCAGATGGACCTTTGTTAGCAAAGTAATGTCTCTGCTTTTTAATATGCTATCTAGGTTGGTCATAACTTTCCTTCCAAGAAGTAAGCATCTTTTAATTTCATGGCTGCAGTCACCATCTGCAGGGATTTTGGAGCCCCAAAAATAAAGTCTGACACTGTTTCCACTGTCTTCCCATCTATTTCCCATGAGGTGATGGGACCAGATGCCATGATTTTAGTTTTCTGAATGTTAAGCTTTAAGCCTACTTTTTCACTCTCCTCTTTCACGTTCATCAAGAGGCTTTTTAGTTCCTCTTCACTCTCTGCCATAAGGGTGGTGTCATCTGCATATCTTAGGTTATTGATACTTCTCCCAGCTATCTTGATTACAGCATGTGCTTCTTCCAGCCCAGTGTTTCTCGTGATGTACTCTGCATATAAGTTAAATAAGCAGGGGAACAATATACAGCTTTGACGTACTTCTTTTCCTATTGGAACCAATCTGTTGTTCCATGTCCAGTTCTAACTGTTGCTTCCTGACCTGCATACAGGTTTCTCAAGAGGCAGATCAGATGGTCTGGTATTCCCATCGCTTTCAGAATTTTCCACAGTTTATTGTGATCCACACAGTCGAAGGCTTTGGCGTAGTCAATAAAGCAGAAATAGATGATTTTCTGGAACTGTCTTGGTTTTTCGATGATCCGGTGGATATTGGCAATTTGATCTCTGGTTCCTCTGCCTTTTCTAAAACCAGCTTGTACATCTGAAAGTTCACGGTTCACATATTGCTGAAGCCTGACTTGGAGAATTTTCAACATTACTTTACTAGCGTGTGAGATGAGTGCAATTGTGTGGGAGTTTGAGCATTCTTTGGGATTGCCTTTCTTAGGGATCGGAATGAAAATTGACTTTTTCCAGTCCTGTGGCCACTGCTGAGTCTTCCAAATTTGCTGGCATATTGAGTGCAGCACTTTCACAACATCATCTTTCAGGATTTGAAATAGCTCAACTGGAATTCTATCACCTCCACTAGCTTTGCTCGTAGTGATGCTTTCTAAGCCCCACTTGACTTCACATTCCAGGATGTCTGACTCTAGGTGAATGATCACACCATTATGATTATCTAGGTCATGAAGGTCTTTTTTGTACAGTTCTTCTGTGTATTCTTGCCACCTCTTCTTAATATCTTCTGCTTCTGTTAGGTCCATACCATTTCTGTCCTTTATCGAGCTCATCTTTGCATGAAATGTTCCCTTGGTATCTCTAATTTTCTTGAAGAGATCTCTAGTCTTTCCCATTCTGTTGTTTTCCTCTATTTCTTTCCACTGATCGCTGAGGGAGGCTTTCTTATCTCTACTGGCTATTCTTTGGAACTCTGCATTCAAATGGGAATATCTTTCCTTTTCTCCTTTGCTTTTTGCTTCTCTTCTTTTCACAGCTATTTGTAAAGCCTCCTCAGAAAACCATTTTGCCTTTTTGCATTTCTTTTCCATGGGGATGGTCTTGATCCCTGTCTCCTGTACAATGTCACGAACTTCCATCCATAGTTTATCAGACTCTCTATCTATCAGACCTAGTTCCTTAAATCTATTTCTCACTTCTACTGTATAGTCATAAGGAATTTGATTTAGGTCATACCTTCATATGTGAAGTAGATCCATGAAAATGTCTTAGAAAGTGTTGATTAGAAATAATACAAGGTTGGTGCAAAAGTAATTGAGGTATTGGATGATGAATCTGAAATCACTATAACTAGGTTCAACACATCTTTATTAATCAAAATATGAACCATTGCAACCAATATATTTTTGTCAAAGAGGAATAAGTTTATTACTGTTGCATAAAAATCCATGTTTCATGATTTGAAGAACTCTTGGAAAGCATTTTCTGTCTCCTGTTGGTTGTGGAGCCTTTTCCCTGAAAACTGTTGTTGAGATATTTGAAGAGAAGAAGCTGTCAGTTGGTGAGAGATCAGGTTGTTGCAGACAGAAGTCAATTGTGACTCCATGTTGAAACTGTTTCTTTGACTTGCTTTCCTTTGCTTTTTTTTTTTTTAATTATTATAATCATGCATAATGTCTCAGAGAACCCTGCCCTTCTGCCGGTTAAGGGGTTAAGCTAAAGTGACTTTGTTTACAACCCTGTTCACCTGTAGATTGCAGGAAGAAATAAACACACCCCTCTGCCTAAGGCTTGTCATTCTAGGAGATACTTCTAAGATTAAAGGCCTTATTGACTTTATTTACTCACCTCCCTCTCATCTCTGATCCATAAAAGGACTTTCCATCTGGATCCTGACAGAGGGTTATTTTGAGATGTTAGTGTGCCATCTTCTTGTATTAAAGTTATATTCTTTGCCTCAACACCTCGTCTCTCAAATTCATGCCTTATCCTTCAGTAAGCAGAACAAGCTGTCTTGGTAACAAGGTGAATATGGCAGATGAGGCAAAATTTTGCAGCCTAATTTGTCCACTTTTGAAGGATTGGTTGTGCAACAAATAATTGGGTGTTGTCATGAAGAATTGGGCCCATTCTGTTGACCAAATGCTGACTGCAGACATTGCAGTTTTCGGTCTATTTCATCGGTTTGCTGAGCATACTTCTCAGATGTAATGGTTTTGCCAGAATTAAGAAAGCTGTAGTGGATCAGACCAGCAGCAGGCCACCAAACAGGGACCATGACTTTTTGTGGGGCAAGTTTGGCTTTGGGAAGTGCTTTGGAACTTCTCTTTGATCCAACCACTGAGCTGGTTGTCACTGGTTGTCATACAAAATCCACTTTTTGTTCGCACATCACAATCTGATTGAGAAATGGCTCATTGTTTTTGTTCAGAATAAGAGAAGATGACACTTCAAAATGACGATTTTTTTTTATTTGTGGTCAGCTCATGAAGCACCCCTTATCGAGTTTTTTCACCTTTCTAAATTGCTTCAAATGCTGAACAACTGTAGAATGTTTGATGTCAAGTTCTTCGGCAATTTCGTGTGTAGTTGTAAGAGGATCAACTTTGATGATCCTCTCAATTGGCTTTTGTCAACTTCCAATAATCAGCCATTGCACTCCTCATCTTCAAGACTCTCAGCTCAAGTAAAGAAGTAAAACTTCTTGAACCATCACTGCACTGTACATTCATTAGCAGTGCTTTGGTCAAATGCATTATTGATGTTGTAAGTTGTCTCTGCTGCTTTATGACTCATTTTGAACTTGAATTAAAAAAATCACTCATATTTGCTTTTTGCCTAACATCATTGCTATAGTTTAAAATAAATGTAAAATAAACAGCAAGTAGTAAGTCAATAGGAAGAAAATGTAGAGCAATAAGTGTGCATTAAATTGATGTATAACATACTCACATTTATTTAAGAATGTATTCCAATATCAAACAGTAAATTTCAACAATGCAAGACCACAATACTTATCTAGTACATAATTCAGATTTGACACATTAGTGTCTTTAATTTCTCCTTTTTTTTTGCATCTTTTCTCTTTCCTTTTTACTTTACTTTGTACTTTCCTTTTTACTTTACTTTTCTTTTCCTCAGTACTGTTTCTGCTTAAAACAAAATGACTTTAAGCAGATACAGATTAAGACATTATGAAAAATTATTTTATGAGATGGTACATCAATTTTAGAACTTCCATCTTAGAATCTTTAGTTTTAGGTCTTGTCTTTAATCCAGGTCTCTCATAGCCTTATGCATATTTCTCCTTTCTTCCTACTATAACTAGTTCATAGGTTGTAATCTGCTAATTCTGTTTAAACTTGGTTGAAAATGACTCATGTGATTGAATACTGCCAGAAAAATTTGCATTTTAACAGAGATCAGTGTTTTACAGTGAATGCATGTTTCCAGATAGTGAAGTTTGGGGAGACTTTACTGTAATGGACAACAGATAAGAATCTATTTTTCTTTCAATTTAGACTCTCTGTGGGTATCACTCATTAAACTACAGAAATTCCTGATCTTGTACCTTCCCCATACCAATTGAAACAGTGAACATCTTACTCTGAAAAGAAAGAATGATGGCAATAGGTGTGTGCCTGCCCTCATGAAGCAAGAAATTCACATCATGAAGCATCAACTGATTTGGGAATTCAGCTTATGGAGGAACAATTGTCCTGGAAGGGCACTTTCAGTTACTGTCTTGAGTCATTCATGTATCTTTAAGGAATCTGAATTGTTAGACAATTTTAGTCTATGGCTTTAACCTTTGATTCATCACGTTTGAAAATATTCTACCCTATACTCGAATTTATCTCAAGATTTCTTCATACTTCCCCCCCCCCCCCCGCCATATTTAACATTTAAGTCTGCCATCTGCTTAATTTGTTTTGCTGTGCAGGATTTAGCTGGAAGCACAGTGAAAATAAGGCACTTATGGTGAGTAGCTTTTATTTTGCAAGTAAAGAAAAATAAATCCTATGTAGCACAGACTTGAATATACCTAAAGAGAAAATGGCACATAAGAGGAGGGACGGAGGCAATATTTGCTTAAATGTATTGAGGGGAGTATTGCTCAGAGTGTTTGGGAGAAGGAAGAATGCAAGAGACAGGAAATAGAAGCAATTCCACTCTTTTTGAGATGGAGGTAGAAATTATATAAACATGGCCAGTGCAAACTCATTCATGTGAAGATAGAGCTTTTCAGGAGCAAAGAACATTTCCCTCTGTGCACCATCGCTTATAAAGTGTCAAGAGGCCCCCCTCTTATTTAGAATGCCTTTCCTCTCATATCCAAGGCCACTGTTAGCCTGAACAGGAGTGGGCTTGAGTCATTTTACTTTCCTGTTCCACAGTGCTTTGCTCCCCTCTGCTATGAATACATCAGTGAAAAAAAGTTGCCTGTCATATCCATAAACAAAGGATGATTCAGCCATCAAGTTATCACATTACAGTTGCCTCTGATGCTGTCCTCAGGGAAATCAGGATAGAAACAGGATGCCTACCATCAAGCAGTCAATCGCTTCAGCTACTCCCAGGGATGTATCCTGAGGAGACTCGGAATAAAAAGCACAGGATACTGGCCCCAGGTAGCTGAGGGGCATATCAAAGGAATAATTTCCGTAAGCCCAGACTCTTGCATCTTCCCATACATAGAAAAACACATTAAATCCATTAATCTGAGTTGTCTTGTTTTCATTTTATATTATAGTTGATTTGCTGTGTTGATTTCAGTTGTACAGAAAACAGATTCACTTATAAATATACATATATCCATTCTTTTTCAATATTTTTCCTATATAGGGTATTGCAAAATATTGAATAGAGTTCCCTGTGCTACACACTAAAGTCCTTGTTGATTATCTATTTTATATATACTAGTATTTATATGGAGAAGGCAATAGCACCCCACTCCAGTACTCTTGCCTGAAAATCCCATGGATGGAGGAGCCTGGTAGGCTGCAGTCCATGGGGTCGCTAAGAGTTGGACACGACTAAGTAACTTCACTTTCACTTTTCATTTCCATGCATTGGAGAAGGAAATAGCAACCCACTCCAGTGTTCTTGCCTGGAGAATCCCAGGGACGGGGGAGCCTTGGTGGGCTGCTGTCTATGGGGTCGCACAGAGTCGGACACGACTGAAGTGACTTAGCAGCAGTATTTATACATTAATCCTAAATTCCTCATTTATCCCTCCCTGCCCCTATGTTTCCCCCTTGATAACCATAAGCTTATTTTTCAAAGTCTGTGAATATGTTTCTGTATTAATAGTTATCTTTTAAAGTTTCACTGCCTGATGTTTTTGCAAAATTCCTATGTATCCGGAGTCCTCTCTTACCTCGATGGAGTGGTCCTACAGAGATTTCTTAGAGACTTCATTCCGGCCTTAAGTCCTCAGTTTTGTCTGCCAAACAAAACATAATTCTCAACTTTTAGGTTGTGCAATTTGGTTTTCAGTTGACAATTTAGTGGTACTTATGAAGGAGTTGGGCTTCCCTGGTGGATCAGAGGGTAAAGCATCTGCCTGCAATGTGGGAGACCCAAGTTCAATCCCCGGGTCAGGAAGATCCCCCTGGAGAAGGAAATGGCAACCTACTCCAGCACCCTTGCCTGGAAAATTTCATGGACAGAGGAGCCTGGGAAGCTACAGTCCATGGGATTGCAGAGTTGCACATTACTGATGCAACTTTACTTCTCATGAAGGAGTTAGGTGTCTGGACTCTGTTTTCTAAGCTAAGTTTGAATTTCGACTCTGCCTTTTAATTGCTATGTAACTTTGCACAAATAACCTAATATCTCATGCTTCACCATTTTATCATCTATAAAATAATGATGATGATAATACTTCCTATAATGTAGTTCCTGGGACACTATAGTTATGAACTATTTGTACAGTGCATAGAAAACCATTGGGACTGTTTTCCTCTATTTCATTGGATGATTATTCTCTATTTTGATAAACTAGCATTTTTAAAGAGTAGAATTGTATGTTCTGGTCGCTGAAAATGGAGATTTCTTTTCTGTAACTTGAACAGGTATAGAGGATGTATCTATTTAGCTTTTAAATTTTATTTTAATCATTTGCTCCAGGAGGAGGCCAATGAAGATGGCAGATAATACAGTGTGTGTGTGTGTGCTTGTCAGGACTGAAACACAGCTTAAAACAGAGGGTTGGAGGTGGGAGGAGGAGCTACAGCAAGAGACTGCAATATTCTGATTGTCTGGCTTGTGTGCTAGGTTCAGTTCTAGGGAGAAGCATAAACTAGGGAGTAAGGAGAGGTATGAAAGGTCCATCTCATGAAAACACCTGACTGAGTAGGAGTCTCAAGCAATCTAAGCTAATTCATTACCAAGGGAAACAAATCTAGATAGAAATAAAAGCCTTGTCCATTAGGTACACCATAGTAGTCCACATTTTATTTTCATACATTCATTAAAAAAAAAAAGTCAGCTCTAACATAACTAAGCTAATTCCACATATTTCTCCCCAAAGTTTGATAACCCAAAGCCTTATTCATAATATCTGCAACAAGTTCCAAGTTCAGGTTCCTTGGTTGATTTACTTCTTCTTCAGTCTGGATGTTACCCCAAACGCATGCATAATATGCATCTTCATTAGAAATCTAAATAGTCTAAAAATACTAAGTCTAAAATGAAGTAGGGAGAATGAGATAAACACATAGAATAAACACTTTCATATGAAAAAAGAGAAAACAAGTAATATACAGTGGCCTTTGAGTTATGGCATATAGAGCCAAAACCAGAAGCCATGGTTTCATGACAGTTGAGCCAATTTCTTGGTCACTCTGGTGCAGTATATTCCAGCAGGATATTCCTATCCATTTTCTTCCTTGGCTGCATCTGAGAAGATTATTGGAATAGTCCTATTTTTGGAACAGCATTGCTTTGGTAAACAAATTCCTTTTACCATTAACTCAGAGGTGTGAGTTGCTTTAGGTATTGAAAAGATGTGAGGGTTAAAGTTTCTCTGATAAAATATTGACCTTAAAACCTCAGCAGACTTTGGTTTGACTGTCCTGTGCATCCTCCTTGGACTGATAACCAGTGTTCAAGCTTGCTAAGTCTCATCTTAAATCTGGACTTCATTCTGGTAGTTTCTGTCTCTTAGCAACCATCCCATTGTTTCATTCTGGGGCAGTGAGGCCACTAATCTGTCCCTGACCTCCTGGCTGCATGAAAGTGCATGATTCTTAACAATGGGGTTTCTCTCTCTCTTTCTTTTTTTTTTTTTCAGACTGAAAGTGCACAAGTTTTTTAGTATAATCCTGTCTTTACAATTTTGATATTTTGCTCAGTCTGAATTATTTTGGTAATAGTTTTGATTTATTAAAATATTTGTCTTGATCATGAAATTTTTCAGTGACCTCTTAAATCATTCAAACATATTCAGATCTAATTGAACATAAACATTTTCCCAAGAGTGACAAAATTATGGGGGCAAGTCTGCTTAGCATGACTTGTATCATGCGTCCTTCTCTAAAACAATCATTATGGCCAAGAAGACATTTTGATTGATAGCATTCTCTTATTTACAAGATTTGGGGCACATACTTACCCAGGGGTAGGGGTTATGAAGCAGATGAGTCTATTATAAACACAAGGACTGAGTAGGATTATGACGTTATGATCAAGGGGTGGTTCCTCAAAGATGGAATTCCAAGAAGACAAAAATATTGTCCATTTTAATATGATATGTATGCTTGGGTAGGGGTAGAGGCCGTAAGGTTACACGCCAAACTCTGGGGAAAGTGAGGCAACTAGGTCTAACGTTTGTAGTTGACTGCTCCCAGGGATGGTTCTGGTCTTCCTGGGAACAACAGACACTGTGGCCCAGACATCCTTCGCCCACCTTGGTTGGCTCAACTTAGAGATATATCCAGGCTTTCATTTTTAGGATGGCTATTTTATCGCTGCAGCTAAGCAATCCCAATAGAGTGTGTGAAATGTGTTCTATTTGTGTTAAGGAGAGGAGAGGAGATGGGAACATGAAAGAAAGCTCTCTCCCATCATGTTTAGAAATTAGGAGATGCAGCAAAAATGAATCATAAAGATGTTTACAGACTAGAATGACCTTTACAATTTTCAGTGATCAAATACAATGACCTATGATAATTCCTTAGCATTACCTAAAAATTCTTAAAAGCTTCTTTGTTGTTCAAATTAGTTTGCCTGCAAATAATGTGAATCAATAATTTTGGAACACTAACTAGAGAAAATTCTGGGCAAGTATTGAACAAAACTGGAGTGACTGTTCTTCAGCAGATTTCAGTTGAGTACTTTCAGTTCTTTCAACATGTATGCGTACATGCAGTACGGAAGTGAAACAAATGGTTAAGTGGTTGTATAAGCTGGCCTCTTCTCTTGGATGTGGGGGAGCAAGTATCTGGCTCCCGCAGACAGCTCCAGTGAGAGCTGTTTCTTCTCATGGTGGGTTTAATTCCTTCTCCTTTGGGGAGTTGTAAATCTTGAGTCTATGGACACCTATAAGTGATTTGACTGTTTCTTGAACACTTTTAAATGAAGCAATATTATTAATACATCTTTGTCTATTTCTCTCAAGAGAGGGCTTATGTAATTTTGTAACTTTATAGAATATTGTGGAATAAATCCAAGAAAAGTGAAGAGCCACTGATTTAGAAGAAATCTGTTCTTAGATATTTATGTAGCACATGAGGGAAGATTCTTGAGCCCCCCGCCCTTTGATTATTTCCTCACAAGATAGCACACTTCATCTGTTATAATAACTCTATACCCACTTTTAGAGTGCTGTGATCAGAAAGTGGATCTCTCTTTACCTATAATTTTTTCTATTTAGGAAATGAGATCAACTATCAATAAAGAAATATAGAACTGTGACTATGCTCCAGTCTCCTAACTATATTTGTACAACTCTGTGGAGGGTTGTTGCCAGTGAAGAAATTTCAGCTCTCATCTGCCAAGAATAACTGCACTGTGGTGTTTATCTTCATTCACAGGAGCAGAAGCTGAATAGGGTCACAGCCATGTTCTCCCCATCCCTGAAGGAGGGTGGATAGCTCAGGTTAGCCTCTGCTCAGAGTTGCCGAAAGCTGATGACACTGGAATTTTAGAGCACTATGCAATTTCCTCACTGGGTATATGCCATATGGTATATGCTGCTAGGTGTGAAATAATTGAAATTTTAATGAACAATTTATAGTTGAATTTCTAAGGACCACAGGCATTTAGAGATGGCTGGTCTATGAAATAAATACCCATGAATGAAAATGACCCCGGGTAACTGAACAAAACTCACTCTACAGATGTGTGTATTATACAGTCAAATAATGAAATGAAAGCCTCACAGAATGCTGATTGCATTTGACAAGCTCTTCCTTGTAATTGTTGCTGAAATAAAGAAACTGACATACAGAATTGGTCCACAGCTTCATTATAGATTTGGTTAGACACAGTAATGGGGAAGAAAATAATATGACATTATTGAAAGTGAAAGTGGCTCCTTTAGACATATTCTGACTGCCACTTCCTCCAATTTTCTGAACAACAACAACAACAACAAAAACAGCTTTGTCCAAAGTACACAATAGCAACTGATTCATTTAATGGGTAAAAAATCAGCAATCAGGCAGTTTATTAAACAGGAAAATCTTAAAAAGTTCAGACTCTCAAAAATGCAATCAAATATGTCATGTCCTCCATCATATCTACTGTATAAACAATTTCCAAATGCTAGTTGTTTAATTTACATAACATTGAGAATATTTCCATGAATATATAAAAAGTGAATGAAAGGTAATAAACCCAAGACTAATAAGTTTACTACACACACTACATTTTTATAACCATCTGTTAAACCCCCAGCCTCACAATTCTTCAGCTAACTAGAATATACAATCAACCAAGCTATCCCAACTCCTAACCATGCTTTAATAAACAAGCATTTATTGTCTTTCCCATACAAAGAAAAGATTTTGTGGAAGTTGATCTAGTGTCTCCACATCTGCCAATCACTGAAACAACTTCCAAGGAAGAAGCACATTCCAGGGCCTTGAGACAAAAAATGAAAATTCACTTTGAAGAGTTTGCTCCATAAATAGAATTGGAAATATGTATAGTCAATTAATCTAGTCAAGGATAAAACATAAACATTGAGGAGAGTTTAAGCACCAGTGGGGCAGATTAGTCATTTTCTCAAGAGAAGAATCAGAGGATGGCAGATAGCACATTCCTTAATTAAAAAAAAAAAATTACTAATGTCATGAGGTCAGATTACAACCCAAATTTGCTCTCTCACATTCTGATTTTCTTATGGATGATTTTGAAGACCTTTGCTACATGTAAAATCAATAATTGATCACCTTCCTTTCACCTTTCCTTCCTCCTTCCCTCCCTCTCTTCCTTCCTAATTAATAATTAGGATCATTCTTATTTTATCCTAGACATACAAGGTCTCTGTCATTACTACCTATAAGTTTGTCTCTGTTACATTTTTAAGTTGTTAATTCCCTTTCAGCATCCTGATCTATAACATGGAGATATCATCTCCAACACATGAAATGGCTGAGTCATAGATGGATAACATGCAGGGGTCCTAGTCCTGTTAATAGTGGGTGCTCTCCTTCCTTCCCCAGTCAAGGAACCCTGGTGAAGAATTTAATGCTCACCCTTTCGTATCAAAGCACTCCACTGCAGAATTCTGCTCTGGGCAATGGCCTATATCTCAACATTTGCCTAATATTAACCTTAGTCTGTCACTTATCCTGTTCCCTGAGGGCTCTGGTCACATCTAAGAGATAGGGATATTAGTATAAAAGGAATATAAATCTGCAGCTATTTGGATGTACAAATTTTCTATAAAAGAAATTTTCACAGTCAACTTTGGAGAACAATGTCCTACCCTAAGAAATAAGTTTTATGGGGAATGTTTCAGATGACCTAGCAGGCTTATGCAAGATAATTTTACCTTATTAGGTCTTTCCATGCCCATTAAATGTTATTATCTACAAATTATATATGTGCATTGTAAATCCTGGTTTACAGTATAGTATGAGGAAAACAACAAAATAAAGTTTTCTTCATTGCTATTTTGGTTTTAAAAATGCTACTATTTCACATATCTTATTATTGTCTTCATGTTACTTTTTAAGTAACTTCGAACAAGGCATTCATGTATGATGGTATTAGATTTTAATGCAAAACCGCATTAGGTTTTCCAATATCATCACAAATATTTTTTCTCTGCTTAAAAGTGAATGTCACATCTAAGATAGAGCAGGAACAAGACTCAAAAATACAACTGAGTTAGAATGGTACAAAGCACAAATTCACAAATATGGAAATACAGAAATACAACAGCCAAGGCTATTTTATTCATTAAGAACACAATTGGCTGATGTTTTCTAGAAGCTGATGGCAGGTGAAGCAGAGCAAACTAATTTAATCTCCAGAAGAAATAATAAAAATGGATTTTTTTTCATCTGTACATGAATATAGAAGGAAAGAAGCATAAATTTTCTTAGCAGTGTCTTTTCTCCCAATGATCAACTAGCTACTCCTTTACTGATACACCTCAAATGTGTGATAATGAGGCACAGACTTTTAATTTCCCAAATAACAACTTTGGAACATCCTTCTTTCCTTATACAAGCATAGTGTTGGGGAGTATCTTTTAACTAATGTTCAACAAAAGACATTCAACATAATAGTGGTGTTAGTGCTCAGAATGGATGGTGAGCAGGGCAGGTGAGAAGAACATAAACTTGGGAAATATTTTGGAACCACAGCAAATGCATGAAAAAAAATCTATTTCATATTATTTGCATCTATTTAAAAATATAAAACTTTTTCTTTAGACAGTAATTTTAAAAAAAAGTATAAATGCTTTTTTATGAAAGCACCTATAACTGCCACATTTCAATTATCTTCCTGAGCCCAGGTCATTTTTTATTACATTTCGTTTCCCTAAATACCCTTATTTCAATTCAGCACTCCCTGTTTTATCCAATTCTCAGATTTCAATTCAGTTCATTTCAGTCACTCAGTCATGTCTGACTCTTCACAACCTCATGGACCACAGCACACCAGGTTTCCCTGTCCATCACCAACTCCCGGAGTTTACTCAAACTCATGTCCATTGAGTCGATGATGCCATCCAACCATCTCATCCTCTGTCATCCCCTTCTCCTCCTGCCTTCAATCTTTCCCAGCATCAGGGTCTTTTCAAATGAGTCAGCTCTTCACATCAGATGGCCAAAGTACTGGAGTTTCAGCTTCAACATCAGTTCTTTCATTGGTATCTCAAGTTTAGGGCCTAGTTAATACGACCTTGACTTAAATCATGGGCAAATCATATATGGATTATTTTGAATATGAGCATCCATTACTTTCATGTTTGTGGAAAAAGTAAGGATTTGATAATAAATCTTGGACGTTGTCCTAAAAGAAAATGTAAACAGATTATATTACAAGGTTCAACACTTCTGTAATAATTTTTGAAATATACAAAAGAAAAAGAATTTGGTCCAATGTATCTGACATTTGACCCATGTTTACTGGTTCACCAATATTGATTATTTGTAGCTGGTATCCATTGTTTGCTCCAGTTAAATTTTTGATGCTAACCCTTGTCTGTAGATACTGGAAAATATGCAAATGATTTTATTCTTTTTTTTTATTATTATTCTTTTTAACTTAAATGAATATTATCTTCCAAGGTCTCTGAAATTAACCTCTGACTAGATGAGGATCTCCAGATAAATAAATGTGATGATTTTAACCTAGTCAGCAACAGTCTGGGTGTATTCAGCCATTTTTTTCTTAGGTTATCTATAAGATTATAAATTGCACAAGTTTAAGCAACACAGTGCAGCTAGATAACTAATATAAGACCATGTAAATATGTAGCTATATTTTTATCATTTCCTAAGAACTTTTAAAAATTACATGGTTTATCTAACTAATGAATCTGTGTTTTCTCTATATATATTTAGACAGAAATATCTATATATATCTATCTATTTCTATATATATGTATCACTGTTACTTTGAATAGGAAAGTAGCATTTTCTAAATTAAAAATATGTATTTTATTATAGTTGATATAAATGTAGTGTTGATTTCTATTGTACTCATTTTTATTGCACTCATTTCTATTGCAATCATAAGGTGATTGTTATACATTGTATATTCTTTTTTATATTCTTCTCTGTTATAATTTGCCACAAGATTTTGAATATAGTTCCTTGGCTATATAGTAGGACCTTGTTGTTTATCCATTAAATGGATATAATAATTTGTGAATATCATACTCCCAATCCAACCCTCTCCCACACTGCCTCCCCTTTGGCAAACCACAAGCCTCTTCTCTATGAGTTTATTTCTGTTTCAAAGATGAGTTCATTTGCATCATATTTTAGATTCTTCATATAGATGATATTATATGGTGTCTTGTCTTTCTTTTTCTGACCTACTTCACATCGTATGATAATATCTAGTTATATTCATGTTGCTGCAAATGGCACCGTTTCATTACGTATTTATGGCTATAGTACTCCATTGTATATGTGTACTATATCTTCTTTTTCCATCAATCTGTCAATGGTTTGATTTAGGTTACTTCCATATCTTAGTTACTGTGAATAGTGTTGCTATGAAGATGGGAGCACATGTATCTTTTTGAATTAGAGTTTTGTTCAGATATAAGAAGTAAGATTGCTGGATCAGATGGCAACACTATTTTTGTTTTTTGAGTATTTTCTAAATTATCTGAGATATTATTAATGCATGGATATTGAGGGAATTCTTAATATTTTATGAGATACCATTTTGGCTTTCTATTCTCCATAGAAATGTTTTCATTTCACAGAACGGGTGTTTGTTGAGCAAAACATGACTTTTAATAAATGATTATTATAATAATTAATGCATAATTAATAATTCTGGTACCTGGATATTAGTAACTCAGTTATTAGACTATGGGTTCATCTATTCACTACACTCATAGAAGGGTCTACAAATCATTGCATCTTCCACCCTCTGACAAGCTCATAATAGGCTCAAGGTAGATGCTTATTCACTAGATGATCAAATTAATTGCTTTAGTGACTGAAGCATCACAATTTGCAGGGTTAGATCTGTGGCATGTCTTTACAGATCTATTCAGAGTTGCCATCATGGACAATATTCCTGAATTAGTTGATTTTGAGAAGTGCTTGATGTTTAACCAGAATTTAACATTTTGAGTAACAATCTGTGACTCTAAAGGTGGTACATTTAAAAATATATCTTTTTCCAACGTTTATAGCAAGAACAACTTACTATGTCCTGTTGATGATTTAAAATAATTTATAAAATTAGACACTCAAAAGGGTTTTTTTTTGGAGGCACAGAAATTGCATTTATTTTGACCAAAGTGATTATTAACATGACTGAGCAGTCAATTAGTCCAAAGATCCTAGGGCATCTTTTGAGTCCTTAAATGATGTATAAGACTGGTTGATTGTGTCATAGTACTGAATATAGAAGAAAAGAAATGAAAAAATGGGAAAATGATTGTCTAAGGAGGCCTTACAAATAGCTGTGAATAGAAGAGAAGCAAAAGGCAAAGGAGAAAAGGAAAGATATAACCATCTGAATGCAGAGTTCCAAGAATAACAAGGAGAGATAAGAAAGTATTCCTCAGCAATCAATGCAAAGAAATAGAGGAAGACAATAGAATGGGAATATTTAGAGAGCTTTTCAAGAAAATTAGAGACACCAAGGGAACATTTCATGCAAAGATGGGCACAATAAAGGACAGAAGTGTTATGGACCTAACAGAAGCAGAAGATATTAAGAAGAAGTGGCAAGAATACACAGAAGAACTACACAGAAAATATTTTCACAACCCAGATAATCATGATGGTGTGATCATCAACGTAGAGACAGACATCCTGGAATGCAAAGTCAGGTGGGCCTTAGGAAGCATCACTCTGAACAAAGCTAGTGGAGGTGATGGAATTCCAGTTGAGCTGGTTCAAACCCTAAAAGGTGATGCTGTGAAAGTGCTGCACTCAATATGCCATCACATTGGAAAACTCAGCAATGGCCACAGTGCCTTTCATTCCAGTCCTAAAGAAAGGCAATCCCAAAGAATGCTCAAACTACCACACAATTGCAGTCATCTCACACGCTAGCAAAGTAATACTCAAAATTCTCCAAGTCAGGCTTCAATAGTACGTGAATCTTGAACTTCCAGATATTCAAGCTGGATTTGGAAAAGGTAGAGGAACCAGAGACCAAATTGTCAACATCTGTTGGATAATTGGAAAAGCAAGACAGTTCCAGAAAACTATCTACTTTTGCCTTATTGACTATGCCAAAGACTGATGTGTGGACAACAACAAATTCTGGAAAATTCTTCAAGAGATAAGAATACCAGGCCACCTGACCTGCCTCTTGAGAAATCTGTATATAGGGCAGGAAGCAACAGTTAGAACTGGACGTGGAATAACAGGCTGGTTCCAAATTGAGAAAGGAGCACCTCAAGGCTGTATATTGTCACCCTGCTTGTTTAACTTCTATGCAGAGCACATCATGAGAAACGCTGGGCTGGATGAAACTAAAGCTGAATCAGGATTGCCAGGAGAAATATCAATAACCTTAGAGATGCAGATGACATCACCCTCATGACAGAAAGTGAAGAAGAGCTAAAAAGCCTCTTGATGAAAGTGAAAGAGGAGAGCGAAAAAGTTGGCTTAAAACTCAATATTCAGAAAACTAAGATCATGGCATCCAGTCCCATCACTTCATGGCAAATAGATGGGGAAACAGTGGAAACAGTTGCTGCCATGACATTAAAAGACGTTTACTCCTTGGAAGAAAAGTTACGACCAACCTAGACAGCATATTAAAAAGCAGAGACATTACTTTGCCAACAAACATCCATCTAGTCAAAGCTATGGTTTTACCAGTGATCATGTCTGGGTGTGACAGTTGGACTATAGAACTGCCATATGACCCAGCAATCCCACTTCTGGGCATACACACTGAGGAAACCAGATCTGAAAGAGACACGTGCACCCCAATGTTCATTGCAGCACTGTTTATAATAGCCAGGACATGGAAGCAACCTAGATGCCCATCAGCAAATGAATGGATACGGAAGCTGTGGTACATATACACCATGGAATATTACTCAGCCATTAAAAAGAATTCATTTGAACCAGTCCTAATGAGATGGATGAAGCTGGAGCCCCTTATACAGAGTGAAGTAAGCCAGAAAGACAAAGAACATTACAGCATACTAACACATATATATGGAATTTAGAAAGATGGTAACGATAACCCTATATGCAAAACAGAAAAAGAGACACAGAAATACAGAACAGACTTTTGAACTCTGTGGGAGAAGGCGAGGGTGGGATGTTTCGAGAGGAATCGGGTGGAGAGGGAGGTGGGAGCGGGGATTGGGATGGGGAAAGACGTGTAAATCCATGGCTGATTCATATCAATGTATGACAAAACCCACTGAAATGTTGTGAAGTAATTAGCCTCCAACTAATAAAAAAAAAAAAAAAAAAAAAAAAAAAAGTGGACCTGTGCTGTCAAACTCAGGTTAAAAAAAAAAAGAAAAAGAAAGAAAGCTGAGTGCTAAAGAATTGATGCTTTTGAACTGTGGTGTTGGAGAAGACTCTTGAGAGTCCCTTGGACTGCAAGGAGATCCATCCGGTCTATCCTAAAGGAGATCAGTCCTGAATATTCATTGGAAAGACTGGTGCTGAAGCTGAAACTCCAATATTTGGCCACCTGATGCGAAGAATTGCCTCATTTGAAAAGACTCTGATGCTGGGAAAGATTGAAGGCAGTAGGAGAAAGGGACGACAGAGGATGAGATGGTTGGATGGCGTCACCAACTCAATGGACAGAGTTTGAGTACACTCCAACAATTGGCCATGGACAGGGAGGCCTGGCGTGATGCAGTCGCAAAGAATCGCTACAGTCGCAAAGAGTCGCAAAGAGTCGGACACGACTGAGTGACTGAACTGTAGTGAACTGAGCAAAATAAATCTTAAAAATTACAAGGAAGATACTGAAAAATTACAGTACTTAGTAAACAACAAGAAAAAAAGCAATTAGCAACAATTAAACTCGGAAAATTAGTTGCTGCTGTGGTTCACTCAGTCATGTCTGACTCTGTGAATCTGTGGACTGCAGCACACCAGGCTTCCTGGTCCTTCACCATACCCTGGAACTTGTTCAAACTCATGTTCATTGAGTTGCTGATGTCATCCAACCATCTCATCCTGTCATCCCCTTCTCCTCCTGCCTTCAATCTTTCCAAGTATCAGAATCTTTTCTAATGAGTTGGCTCTTCACATCAGGTGGTCAAAGTATTGGATCTTCAGCTTCAGCATTAAGCCTTCCAAAAAAATATTCAGGGTTAATTTCCTTTAGGATTGACTGGTTTGATCTCCTTGCAGTAAAAAGGGACTCTTAAGAGTCTTCTCTACAACCACAGTTCAAAAGCATCAGTTCTTCAGATGCTTAGCCTTCTTTATGGTTCAGCTCTCACAATCATACATGATTACTGGAAAAACCATACCTCTAATTTTACAGACTTTTTCCCCAAAGGAATGTCTCTGCTTTTTAATATGCTGTCTAGGTTGGTCATAGCTTTTCTTCCAAGGAGCAAGTGTCTTTTAATTTCATGGCTGCAGTCACCATCTGCAGTGATTTTGGCGTTAAAGAAAATAAATTCTGTCACTGTTTCCATTGTTTCCCCATCTATTTTCCATGAAGTGATGGAACCGGATGCCATGTTTGTTTAATGTTGAGTTTTAAGCCAACTTTTTCACTCTCCTCTTTCACCTTCATCGAGAGGCTCTTTAGTTCCGCTTCACTTTCTGCCTGGAGAAGGCAATGGCATCCCACTCCAGTACTCTTGCCTGGAAAATCCTGTGGATGGAGGACCCTGGTAGGCTGCAGTCCATGGGGTCACTAAGAGTCGGACACGACTGAGTGACTTCACTGTCACTTTTCACTATCATGCATTGGAGACGGAAATGGCAACCCACTCCAGTGTACTTGACTGGAGAATCCCAGGGATGGGGGAGCCTGGTTGGCCGCTGTCTATGGGGTCACACAGAGTCAGACATGACTGAAGTGACTTAGCAGCAGCACTTTCTGCCATGAGGGTGGTGTCATCTGCATATCTGAGGTTACTGATATTTCCCCCAGTAGTTTTGATTACAGCTTGTGCTTCAGCCAACCTGGCATTTCACATGAGGTAATCTGCATATATGTTAAATAAGCACTGTGACAATATACAGTTTTGGCACTCTCCTTTCCCAATTTGGAACCAGTCAATTGTTCCACTTCTGGTTCTAACCATTGTTTCTTGATCTGTGTACAGGTTTTTCAGGAGGCAAGTAAGGTGGTCTGGTATTCCCATAGCTTTAAGAATTTTCCAGTTTATTTTGGTCCACAGAATCAAAGGCTTTAGTGTAGTCAATGAATCAAAAGTAGATGTTTTTCTGAAATGCTCTTGCTTTTTCTGTGATCCAACGGATTTGGAAAATTTAATCTAGCTTGAACATCTGAACGTTCTCAGTTTATGCACCATTGAAGCCTGTCTTGGATAATTTTGAGCATTACTTTACTAGCATGTGAAATGAGTGCAGTTGTGCAGTAGTTTGAACCTTCCTTGGCATTGTCTTTCTTTGGAATTGGATTGAAAACTGATCTTTTCCAGTCCTTTGGCCATTGCTGAGTTTTCCATATTTGCTAGCATATTGAATGCAGCACTCTAACAGCATCATCTTTTAGGATTTGAAATATTTTAACTGGAATTCCACATCTCCACCAACTTTGTTCACAGTGATGATTTTTAAGGCCCACTTGACTTTGAACTTCTGCATTTCTGGCCCTAGGTGAGTATTATACCATCATTATTATATGGGTCATTGCAATATTTTTTTGGTATAGGTTTTCTTGTATTCTCGCCACCTCTTCTTAATATCTCCTGCTTCTATTAGGTCCATACCTTTTCTGTCCTTTATTGTGCCCATCTTTGCATGAAATGTTCCCTCAGTATCTCTTTCTTGAAAACATCTTTAGTCTTTCCCATTCCATTGTTTTCCTCTATTTCTGTGCATTGTTCACTTAGGAAGGCTTTCTTATCTCTCCTTGCTATTCTTTGGAACTCTGCATTCAGCTGCATATAACATACCTTTTCTCTTTTGCTTTTTACTTATCTTCTTTTCTCAGCTATTTGTAAGGTCTCCTCAGCCAACCATTTTGCTTTGTTGCATTTCTTTTTATTGGGGATGGTTTTGATCACTGCCTCCTTTACAATGTCATTAACCTCCACCCATAGTTCTGCAGGTACTCTGTCTATTAGATCTAATCCCTTGAATCTTATTATTATTTCCACTGTATTAATCCAGGTCATACCTGAATGGCCTATTGGTTTTCCTTTCTTTCTTCAATTTAAGTCTGAATTTTGCAATAAGGAGCTCATGATCTGAACCATAGTTATCTCCCAGTCTTGTGTTTGCTGACAGTATAGAGCTTCTCCATCCTCAGCTTCAAAGGATATAATCAATCTTATTTTGGTGTTGACCATCTCATGATGTCCAGGTATAGAGTCATCTCTTGTGTTGTTGAATGAGGGTGTTTACTATGACCAGTGTGTTATCCTGGCAAACCTCTGTTAGTCTTTTCCCTGCTTCATTTTGTACTCTAAGGCTAAGCTTGCCTGTTATTCCAGGTATCTCTTGACTTCCCACTTCTGCTTTCCAGTCCCCTATGATGAAAAAGACATTTTTTAACTATTAGTTGTAGAAGGTCTTGTAGGTCTTCATAAAACCATTCAACTTCAGCTTCTTCAGCATTAATGGTTGGGACATAGACTAAGATTACTGTGATATTGAATGGTTTATCTTGGAAACGAACAGAGATCATTCTGTTGTTTATGAGATTGCACCCAAGTACTGCATTTTGGACTCTTTTGTTGGCTATGAGGGCTACTCCATTTCATCTAAGGGATTCTTGCCCCAAGTAGTTCATATAATGGTCCTCTGAATTAAATTCACCCATTCTGGTCCATTTTTATTGACTGATTCCTAAAAAGTTGGCATCCATTCTTGACTTCTCCTGTTTTTCCACTTCCAGTTTATCTTGATTCGTAGACTTAACATTCCAGGTTCCTATGCAATATTGTTCTTTACAGCATCAGACTATACTTCCACCACCAGACACATCCACAACTGGACATTGTTTTTGCTTTGGCTCAGCTTCTTCATTCCTCTGGAGCTATTTCTCTGCTCTTCTCCAGTAACATATTGGGCACCTACCAACCAGGGGAGTTCACCTTTCCCTGTCATATCTTATTGCATTTCTGTACTGTTCAAGGGATTCTCATGCCAATATACTTAAGTGGTTTGCCAATCTTTTCTCCAATGAAAAATATTAATAAAATGCATTTTTTCTCTTTGTTTGCTCCTAATTAGAGCCATCTCTACTCTACCATAATTACTGTAATCTTTTAATTCTCAGGCTATTGAAACATGGCAGTGATGTGTCCTGTAACAGAACTTATTTTAAGAAATTAGATTAAAAAATAATTTTCTTCCTTGATCTTGCATCTCTCCTCTAGATTCTTCATTTCTCTGGAAAGGTTATTGCACTTGCCTTCAGTTCTCCCCTCCGACTCCTTCACACAGCACTCCACTAGGTCCTCAGCTGCCACTTGTCTTTGAAATGTCCTTTCATGCTGTTAAGTGATATTTATCCTTTTGTCATAGCTGATGTTCCTCCCCTTCTCACCTCTCCCTTCCCAATTCTAAATCTTCTCATTTATCTCTTAATTTTTATCTAATGTCTGTATGCTGATACCTCCAAAATTAGAATTCCACACAAAGGAAAAAACAAATTGTATGCTCATCATATTCATCATATCAAACTTTACATAACCAAATAAAATCTTTATATTTAATTATCTGAAACCTCAAGTGTTTCCCACTTCCATGTCAATTACTACTATCCACTTATTGGCCTGAGAAAAATAAGAAAACATAAAAAAACAAGTCATTCATAACCATTTATCCTTAACCCAAATTTCTGAACATTGTCCCTAATATAGGCCTAGTTGTGTAGATATTATAGTTGCTTGCTTTATGCATCTCTGATACCATTTAGGGATGGTATCAGGCTTTAAGCCTAAAGAAGGGGAAGCCCATGAGTGCAGAGCACCTTCAGAAGAGATTTATATTCAAACTATTAACTTCTATCAGTAGTGCTACCTGATTATCAATTTGTAATAACTTAAAATACTGTACCTCTGATGTCTCTGACAGGAATCAGCCTGACTGACTTTTACCTCCAAAACATACATCCGTGTTATCTCCACTTAGCTGCACACCATACCCTACCCGGGCCACCATGTATATTCCAAAGACTGTACTATGTTCTGGTTGGATTGCCTGAAACTTCTTTTGCCTCCTCTGCAGCCAGTTATCCAGAAGACATGCAGGGGGATTATCTTTAAAGCAGTGTTGTGGTCTGAATGTTTGTGTTCTTCCAAAATTCGTGTTAAAATGTTGACCTTCAAAAGCAATGATAGCAGGTGGGGCCATTTTGCCTCATGATGGGACTAGTGGGCTCTTCTAACCATGACCTCATAGAACCCCCACTCTCTTCCCCCATGTGAGGAAACAATGAGAGGTCTACAACTGGGAAAAGACCCCTCACTCAGCACTGTGGGCATGGTGTCCCCCAGACTGTGGGGATAAATTTCTGTTGTTTATAAGCCACCCAGGCTGTGGTATTTTGATATAACAGCCCAAATGGAATTGAGTGGGCAGTGATCACATGATCTCAAACAACTGATGAAAATCCTCCAGTGACTCCCACTGTCACTGGAATATGTAGTCTACATTTCCTGCCACTGTCTAGAGGGACTATCTGTTCTGTATATTGTCTCTGCATCCAGTTCACCTCGATCTGTTCTCTTCCTTAGATGCCTTCAGAGATAGTGGCCCCCTTTCAGTCACTAGACCTGCATTGTCCAGTATGAGAGCTGTGACTAGTGATCCTTTAAAATGTGATCACCATATTTTTATATTCTAGATGCATCTGTTCTGTAAGTGTAAAATACCACATTTCAAAAGTAGTTTAAAAGTTGATGTGCTGTGTTGTGCTGCTTTTAATCACTCAGTCATGTCTGACTCTTTGCAACACCTTGGACTGCAGCCTGCCAGGTTCCTCTGTCCATGGGATTTTCCAGGCAAGAATACTGGAGTGAGTATGAAGATCCAGGGGATCTTCCTGATCCAAGAATTGAACCAGGGTCTCCTGTGCTGCAGCTGGATTCTTTACCAGCTGAGCTATCAGGGAAGCCTAAAAGTTAATGTAAAAATATTAATTTTATTGATAATACTTATAAAGGCTGCTATTTTAGATGTTTTAAGTAAACTACAGAGAACTCAAAAAATTAATATAAGTTAACCATTTTTACTTTTCTAATGTGACTTATAGAGAATTTAAAGTTATTTATGTGTCTTGCATTATACTTCTGGACTTCCCAGATGGTTCAGTGGTAAAATAATCCACCTACCAATTCAGGAGATACACGTTTGATCCCTGGGTTGGGAAGATCCCCTGGAGGAGAAAATGGCATCCCACTCCAGTATTCTTGCCTGAAAAATCCCATGGGTAGAGGAGCCTGGTGGGTTGCAGTCCATGGGTCACAAAGAGTTAGATATGACTGAGCTACTGAGCACACAGGCACAAATTATGTTTCTAGTGGACTGGGTATTTCTAGAATAGTCTAAACTTGCATTTCATAAACTTGTTTTTCTTTCTAGCTGTCTTCTGCTTTGATACTCTCCCACTAAAATCTCACTTGATTGTTTTTCAGATCTCACTTCAAATTATACCTCCACAAAATGCCTTTGTTGGGTTACCCTAGATAAAATCCAATAACTCTCTGGCTTTATCTTATTTACTTTTAGTGCTATTACTTACATCATTTAATTCTCAGTCTTTATAATTCTCATAAATTATTACTATAAAATTTTTGGTCATATATGAGTTAATTGAAGAGAGATGTTTTCTAAACCATTAATTTCTATGATTTGGACTCATCATAGTGACTGGCAAATTATAGTTACCCAACTTATAGTCATTGGGTAATTAAGAATGAATGACTTACTAGCTGACTATCTATAATGTCATTCTGTGAATTTCTAGTTTGACCTGCTCCAAGTTAACACTTTCCCAAAATTGAAGAAAACCATTTCAGTTGATGTGGTGATAAAGAGTATTTGAATAGAAGTATGGAAAAGAGAAACTGAGATACTCACATCTGTGATCTTAATGAACATGTGTCTAGCTTCATTTCTTATTGTCATGAGGGAACACACATGGGTTTTGAATTTCCTAAGGAGATTTTGCATAATCTTGGGTACATATTAATTATTCAATAGATTTGTGATAATTTTTTTTTCTCCATGATCCACAGGGAGCAGATGCAGCAAGTCTTTAATTGAAACTGACTCTTTTAAAGTACAAATAGATTCATCTGTAGTCAGTTTCTCTACAATGATTCCCATGGAAACTCACAAAAAGTGTGGAAAAATGACAAACAAAGATATTAAGTTTCTTTAGGCTCACCGAATGATATCTATTTGAATGTCTTACTTTCTTGTTCTTTTACATGACATAGATACTTAGCTAATTTATTTAATGGTTTGATCAATACTATATTGCCAATGTAAACAGTCAGAAATGCATTTGTTGTGAAAGTCCCTAATAAATGAGGTAGAGACAGAGAAATGCAGTGAAGAGATTGGCAAATATATAGACTCCTCCACTGGAGTACTTTCCACAGAAATATTGTCCTTTGTTATCTGATGCTGATACTTTGAAAGAGAGAAGTTGATTCTCCTTAGGTTACTTTCTAAGGTGAAGGAAGCTAGTTCTTACCTTGTGTGGAGGACACAGAGTTGTGCCTTCCAGATTCCTCTTGAAGAAAGGACTTATCAGCTTCTATGGTCACCCCACAGCCTCTCTCTGTTGCATCCTCGTGGTCAGCCCTGGCTTTCAAGCTGAGGCAACCTTCTTGGAGTGGCTGCCAGTCAGTGACTGAGGAAGTGGTGGTACCAGGGCCCAGCCATACCCAACGTGGCACTGCCGCGGTGGGCAAGCCTCACTCTGAAGCTCCCTGTCTGGCTGATAGAGCTTCTCTCAGATATAGGCATGCCTTCCTTTTCCTTCCTCTACTGTTACTTTCCAGAGTTGCACGCCCAAGTCTGACCCAGGGTCTGCGTCCTGGAGAGCTTGAACTGTGATCCTTGTGTTGTCTGTCCTGGACCTGTAGTAGCTGCCTGGTATTGTCTACCGGTAAATCATCTAGAAAAGGAATAAGCGCAACAGAAACACCTTGTCTTCCTCCATCTACCTCCCACCCTCCTCCCCACTCTCCCTTACCTCCTTCCTTTCTCCATCTCTCCCTTTCTTTACTCTTTTTCCTTCAAAAAATATTTGCTGGACACTCGGTTCTAAGATATACAATGGCAAATAAGAGCAATAACACATAATGCCCACTCTCATAAGTGCCTATTCACTAGCAAGGCTTGATTCTAAACATTTTGGGTCAAAACATAACTGGAAATTTTGCGGAAAAAAACTAGACATAATCTCCATTAAGTCAATACATACACAGTACAAAATTTGCATTTAGTATTGTTTATTTACCAAAGAAAGTGGATTTTATATCTACCATAGATCTATACAGATTCACTTATGCTCTTTTAAAAGACAATCACAATAACTTTCCTACATATATCTATTTACCTAAATCTTGATTTGCTAAAGTTAGAAGAATCTGGAAATGTGGAGAAAAAAAGTGTGGTTGGTAATCTGTATGGATATAGGAATCATTTGTATAGGCCACTCAAGATACCCACTATTAATTAGATATGGCATGTTGACAATGTAGATCCTGTCCCACTCTGTGGTATAAAAAGAAGTCCCATTTGAAACATAAACATCTAAGCTGATAAAATATTTTTCCTTGTAGATATGTATGCATACAGAATAAGAACAATATTTCAGTCTATTATATTGCATAAAAATTCCAGAAAACAAATTAACTTTCTAGAAATACATTTGCTCTTTCAATTAAGATGTTTAATTAAAATAGAGCTTTACAGAAATAAAGCAGTTTACCTGAGTTTTATTTCTTAGATGGAGATGTTGGAGAGAAAAATATTTTGTTTAATGTTTTAAATGGTTGTTGATTTTCCTAAAAATTAAAGTAGGTCAAGGAAACACACTGCTCACAAGTACATGGTGGATCAGGCTGTCTCTCGCATAAGAAATTTCAACTATTGAGACAATATTTATGTACTGAGAAGATAAATTTGACTTGTTGCTAGCAGCAATAAAAAAGCAACTGTATAAGCAAATCCACTTTCCAACAGCAGTTGAAAGATTTCTTTGAGAATGATTGGACATGGCACTTAGCAAATAACATTACAATTAGGTATATTTTTCACAAAATAAAAACAGTTCCCCAAGGCTCCCTGTGAAGGTGTGTGTGTCTCTGTGTGTGTCTGTGAGCCTTGAATTCAGTCTGATTCTCAGAAGCCTTCACTTTGTGGGGCTGTTTTTGAAATTAAAAATTGAAGATTAGGGGCTGCAGGTCCTGCCTAACCAAGAGAGCTGAGGAAATTCACAAGCCCTGAACTAAAGGAAGTGGTGATTACTTTATTATTTTTATGAGATAGCTATATGTGGGTGAAGGTATTCTTCTTTCTGAAGACATAGATATAGAATTTTAATCATTAAGTGATTTTACAGTTATGACACTTTTAACTTGCAGAAATGATGTTTTCTTGTTTGTTGCAATATTAAATAAAGTCTGGAATGTTGAATGAGGCATAAGGGTTGAAGACACCCCACAGGTCAATGTTATCAACAAAAATATGCAAAGAGGAACAAGAAAGATACTGTCAACACAAAATATGACTTAGAATCCAATAAAAAAATTCTAATTTTTTAATGTCAAACTTTCAAAATATATAATTTTACAAATAGTATATTTATACAAATTTTAAAATATTTTCACTGCACCCATTGGTTTGAAGTTGAGATGAATATCCCTACTGACCTCAGAAAATCATTGATCATAGTCCCTTCCCTCCATGAAGATCTCTTCACAAACACTGCTTTCATTTGAAGGCAATATTTAATAGCTGCTCAATATGAGCCATACATTGTGGTTGGGAGATAACAGGGAAATCTATTAGTTTAGAAGTACACATTTTTGCATATTTCCAAGCCATAAGTTAAAGCACTAAGGCCAGATGGAGAAATTAGCATGAAGGTTAGAAAACAATCTTTGGGTAGCAACAAACGTTTTCCCAATGAATTTGAAAGCTTGTCTCTAGGCATGTGGTTACTCTATATGCATTCATTTAGGGGGAAGAAAAATGCAACATGCTTTAATGAGGCCAGTTTGCATGAAGGTACTCTGCTCACTCCAGAAAAGTGACAAAAAAATTCTTTTTCGTTATATTTTAATTATTTTTTTCAATTGAAGTATAGTTGACTTACAATGTTGTGTTAGTTTCAGGTATATAAGAAAAGGATTCAGTTATGTGTATATAAAACTGAATATGCACATATATTATTTTTCAGATTCTTTTCCATTAGAGGTTATTACAAGATATAGAATGTATTTCATGTGCTATACAGTGGGTCCTTGCTGTTTATCTGTTTTATATATATAGTATTGTGTGTATGTTAACACCAACCTCTTATTTTTGCTTTGAGACAAAAGCCTTCTTGAAGAAGCCTTGAACCAATCAATAGTTCTAAGCAGAATACAATTTAGTGGTTAAAAATGTTCTGATGCCAGATTGGCTGAATTTGAATCTAGACATCTATTAGCTCTTTGAACTTAGCAATTTATCAGTCTCTTTGTTCTTTACATACTTATTATTTGGGAAAAATATAATATACATATAATATGTATATTATTATAAACTCATAAATGGGTTGATACAAAGGAAATACAGAGACACAGTCAGCATACAATGTATTTCAATGTAAAAAGGGATTCTTCAAGGAAATTCTGATTCCTTCAGTCCTCTGTCTGCAAA
This sequence comes from Dama dama, assembly GCF_033118175.1. Lineage (NCBI taxonomy): Eukaryota > Metazoa > Chordata > Mammalia > Artiodactyla > Cervidae > Dama > Dama dama. The sequence goes on along the minus strand of NC_083708.1, from coordinate 7,434,707 downwards.
GGGCATATTGCATGTTGTGAAAAGTTTGTTGCACTAATTTTACAAAGGAGAGTTAGACTGAATAACAGTTAGGCAGGTGTACACAGATAAATGCTTCTTATTTTTAAAATGGAAATTAGTACCAGACTGTCCAACTTAGAGCTACAAAGAAATAGAGAGATTCAGTTAAGAAACTGGGTCTGTGACTCTAAATACTCAAAAGAGCACAGGAAAGATCGAGGAACAAAGAGAATGTCAGGGGCACAGATGTGAGAGACACTTGCAGAAAAGTTACAAGCTCTTAAAGGAGGTTGAGGTATGACAGACTATGCCATTGGAGGCATTGAAAAGTAAATAGAATTTTTTTTTTCTGAGAGCCTTTTAAAAGACTAATAATATGAATAATAAAATTTATAGAACATGTTCAGTAGTTTTTAAACTGTAGTCCAGAATTGTCTACTTTATTTTAGACATGAATTTCTGTATTTTAACTAGTTAGTTCTATTAAACAAACAGACTATAAGAAGGAAGAACTATGTTAATCTTGATGAGGGGAGGGTGAGAAACTACATTAAGCCACTAATTAAAAATAATTTAAACCTCAGTTGAATTATCATATTGGGTGACTTTTTTTTTTCCCTCTTATAGGTTCAATCCTCTATTTTTGGAAGAAAGTGAAGAACAGCTACTTCGTGGTTCAGTAGAAAGGTCTTCCAATCAAGCTTTCCCAGCTAGGAAATTACAAGGTTATGGAATAAAGGTGAGCATCTTGACATACAGAAGAAGCTGTATTTGGAAAAAAATGAAATTTCCTATACATTTACTGTCTTTAAAAAACTCTTAGCCAGTGACAGAGAAATCTCAGGTGTGTAAGTCTGGATTGTCTTCCATTTTATAGTTTTCTTGGAAGCTATGATTCAAGACCATCTAAGTTTTTCACTTAATGGCATATATACATTCTTCTGAAGCTTATAAAGCCTCTACACTACCTCTACACTACCCTCAAAGTCCACTGCTTTAGCCCTTATTGATAGTTACAGCACACAGCATCATGGGAAAGCTATGTCTTTCAGATCTCTAAAGACTTTAGGTGTCTGTGAGTTTGAACAATTAACCGCTCAGAGGCTTAATTTCTTCGTCCTTAAATATAACTAATACTTATCTTGCAGAAATTTTTTGAGGATCAAATAAGATTATGTTTTACAATGCCTGATGTGCTATATTTATTAAAAAATTGATAGCCTCTATTTATAGAATGGGTTTTCCCAATGTTTCAGTGGTAAAGAATTGGCTTGGAATGCAGGAGATATTCAGGAGACACTGGTTCTATCCCTGGTCTGGAACATCCCCTAGAGGAGGAAATGGAAACCCACTCCAATATTCTTGCCTGAAAAATCCCATGGGCAGAAGAGCTTGGAGGGCTACAGTCCACGGGTCACAAAAAGTCAGACATGACTGAACAAGTGAACACATGCACACATTTACAGAGTAGGTTTATTTATCAGTTTTTTTTTTTTTTTTTGTAGGCACAGATGATTATACCCAGGAAGAGCAACTGGGAGGGAAGGAGCAATGAGAAAGTTCACACTAGTGAATGGCTCATTAGGTGGATCCCAGACAACAAGGTTCCTGAGAGGATTTGGAACTTTATTTATTTATTATTATTATTTTTTTCATTTATTTTTATTAGTTGGAGGCTAATACTTTACAATATTGTACTGGTTTTTGTCATACATTGGTATGAATCAGCCATGGATCTACATGTATTCCCCATCCTGATCCCCCCCACCCCCCCCACCTCCCTCTCCACCTGATTCCTCTGGGTCTTCCCAGTGCACCAGGCCCGAGCACTTGGAACTTTAAATGTGATGTGAGTACACCCACTCAAATTATTCACCCAGCAAATATTTATTAAGCATGAATCTTGAGCAGACAAAAGAGACACTTTGAAATGGATGGATTCATAGTCTCAGTCAAATGAAAAGATCTGAGAAGTCAGAATTCTAAAGGAAATAAACTGGAAGTATTGGAAGTGAGGACTGAAGCATGAGTTGTTTGAGATTGAGACTATGGAGGAAGGACTGTAGTTAATGGAAATAATAAGATCTAAAATCCCTGGTGGCTAAGATGGTAAAGAACCTGCCTGCAATGTGGGAGATGGGTCAGGAAGATCCCCTGGAGAAGGGAATGGCAACCCACTCCAGTATTCTTGCCTGGACAGGGAAGCCTGGCAGACTAAGTCCATTGGGTCACAAAGTTGGACACAACTGAGCTACTAATACTCTAATAAAAGAGGGTTAACATCTTCACTGAGATAGCTGGGTAACAAATATTTTATGCTTTGTGGACCAAGAGTCAAATTTGCCTATGTAACTGTGGTACTCATAACACTATTTAAAAATAGAGAATCTATCTTTGGCTCATGGACTTTACTAAACATTGCAGCAAGCTAGATTTGGTCCATGGGTTGTAGTTTGCCAACCTCTGGTATAAAATGTGATTACGTGAGCACATGTTTGTAGTAGGAGGAAGATCAAATGAACAAAAGAGGATTCAAGAATCTGAGAGACCAGAGTATTTGAGGCAGGAGAAAACCATCCTTTACTAGTGGGTTTCTGGGGAGACCAATTAAATCTTCAGTTCAGTCACTCAGTCATGTCCAACTCTTTGTGACCCCATGGACTGCAGCACGCAGGCTTCCCTGTCCATCACCAACCCCATCATAAGTAAAATCTTGCCAGGGGCAATTTATTAGCATAAATACTGGTTACTCCAACCTGTTGAAAGTCAAGAAGGATTAGACAATGGAAACCTTCAGGCAGAGAAGAGCCCTGGAAAATAGCTCCAGACACAGGGAGAGTTCTGACACAAGGATTGAAGCACCGAGAGGTGGAGGTGGGGATGGTGCAATGAATCTTCCTAGCAGAGGAATGTGATTCTGTGTGAAGACTCAACGAAAATGCTTCCTAAGGTGTTTACTGAGATGTCATATGAAGGAGTCCAGTTGAAATAAAGGAGTAAAGAATCTAGTGGAATGACTGGGTAAATGTAAATGTATTCCTCATTCAGTACACTTTTAGCTAGGTTTTCCTTCATTTAGATTGGGTACAAATTGAGGGTCCAAGGGCTATTGTTTGGCTATGTCCATACTTCTCATTTGGAAGGAAAATATGATGGAAGGTTTCTAGTGTTTCTGCACCTCTATCTACCACTTTCCCTAAGAAAATTCTTACTTCCGGGTTGGGATAGTGGTAATCCCTTGCTGACTGCAGTGAATCTTTCCTTATGATTCATATAATACATGAATGATCCTCACCACTGTTCTTACACATTAGTCCATTCTGCTGCACCACACCTCTCCAGCCCTGAAGTGAATCTGACCATGGCCAGGAATCTGGGGAAACTGGTTCAGCTCGAGTCACAGTTAGAAGCAGGTTGTCTCAGACTCTATATGTAGCATGATGTCTCTTTAAACATGCTCACATGAACTCCTCTGTTGTGTGTTATTAGCCAAGTCTTCTAACATGTTCACCTTATCTTGTAATATTGTAAATAGGGTTCTGTCACTGTGTCAAATCCTTTAGTTCAGTCGCTCAGTCTTGTCTGACTCTTTGGGACCCCATGAACTGCAGCACTCTAGGCTTCCCTGTCGATCACCAATTCCCAGAGCCTACTCAAACTCAAGTCCATCACATTGGTAATGCCATGCAACCATCTCATCCTCTGTTGTCCCCTTCTCCTCCTGCCTTCAATCTTTCCCAGCACTAGGGTCTTTACCAGCCAGATCCTTCAGTTCAGTTCAGTCGCTCATTCAAATTATGTTCATACCATATCAGCTGCTAGAAAGTTTTTACTGGCTTTCCTTGCCATGGAAGTAACTTTTTTCCCCTTAGCTATTGCTTCTTCCCAGTGAGTAAACTCTTATAATTATAACTGCTCCTTTTTTTATTTATTGTCTCAGAAAGTTCATGTTCTTACTGGTGATATATATCTCAATGCCTGGTCCTCCAGACCCAAATTAGTGGTGTTTGGATAGAATAGATTATTCACAACATAATGAATGACACGGGGGAAGAGATGGACCATCTCAATTTTGCTTGAAATTGATTCGAATTTTAAAAATAGGATATAGACTAAAAAAACACTTTAAATACAAAAAAAATCTTCCTTTCTTCATCACTCTATAACAGACACATTGGAGAGATATTCAAGAGGGTGTTATAGGAATATCCTGAACTCACCTCCTCATATGAACACAACAAATAAAACAACTACATATGAAATAAACTCCTCTGAAAGAGACCTGAAAACTGGATAAGGAGTCTTCACAACAAAAAGTAAAAGGGTAACAAGAAGAAGAGAAACAGAAATATGGTCACAACAAGAATAAGACCATATCTCAGGCATTGTTATCGCTGTTGTTACTCAGTCTCTAAATTGTGTCTTATTCTTTGTGACCTCAGGGACAGCATCACACCAGGCTTCTCTGTCCACTCCTCTCTCCTGGAGTTTGCTCAAATTTATGTTCATTGAGTCAGTGATGTGATCTAACCATCTGATCCACTGCAAACCCCTTCTCCTGTTGCCTTCAATCTTTCCAGCATCAGCATCTTTTCCAATGAATTGGCTTTTTGCTTCAGGTGGCTAAAATATTTGAGCTTCAGCTTCATCAGCAGTCCTTTCAATGAATATTCATGGTGGTTTCCTTTAGGATTGACTGGTTTGATCTCCTTGCTCTCCAAGGGACTCTCAAGAGTCCTCTCCAGCACCACAATTATAAAACAGTCTAAAACAATTCTAAAACATCAGTTCTTTGGTGCTCAACCTTCCCTATGAACCAACTCTCACATTCATACATAACTACTAGAAAGAAAAAATAAAACATAGTTTTTATCTTACAGATCTTTGTTGGCAAAATGTTTCTTTCATACGAGGGTCTCTGCTTTTTAATATGCTATCTATGTTTGTCAAAGCTTTCCTTCCAAGGGACAAGTGTCTTAATTTCATGGAAGCAGCCACTGTTCACAGTGATTTGGGAGCCTAAGAAAATAAAGTCCATTACTGTTTCCATTTTTTTCCATCTTTTTGCCTTGAAGTGATGGGACCAGATGCCATGACCTTAGTTTTTTGAATGTTGAGTTTTAAACCAGTTTATCCACTCTTTTTTTTTTTTTTTTTTTTTTTACCTTCATCAAGAGGCTCTTTAGTCCCTCTTTACTTTCTGCCATTAGAGTGGTATTATTATTTGCATATCTGAGGTTGTTGATATTTCTCCCAGCAATCTTGATTCCTGCTTGTGATTCATCCAACCTTCCATTTCAAATGATGTGCATATAAGTTAAATAAGCAAGTTGAAAATATACATCTTTGTCATACACCTTTTCCAATTTTGAAGCAGTCAGTTATTCCATATCTGGTTCTTACTGTTTCTTCTTGATCTGCTTATAAGCTTCTCAAGAGAAAGGCAAGGTGGTCTGGTACTCTCACCTCTTTAACAATTTTCCACAGTATGTTGTGATACAGCCAAAGGCTTTAGTGTAATCAATGAAGCAGAAGTAGATGCTTTTCTGGGACTCCCTTTTTCCTCTATGATCCAATGAATTTTGGCAATTTGATCTCTGGTTCCTCTGCCTCTTCAAAACCAAGCTTCTACATCTGGAAATTTTCAATTCACATACTGCTGAAGCCTAGCTTGAAGGAGCTTGATTATAAGCTTGCTATCATGTGAAATGATTGCAATTGTGTGGTAGTTTGAACATTCTTTGGCATTGCCTTTCTTTGGGATTGTAATGAAAACTGACCGTTTTCAGTCCTGTGACCACCGATGAGTTTTCCAAATTATCTGACACATTGAGTCAGCACTTTAATAGCATCATCTTTCAGGATTTTAAATAATCCAGTTAGAATTCCATCAACTCCACTACCTTTGTTCATGGTAATACTTCCTAAGGCCCACTTGACTTTAAACTCTAGGATTTTCAGCCCTAGGTAGTTGTCCGGGTTATTGGATTTTTTTGTATAGCTCTTTTGTGTATTCTTGCTACCTCTTCTTAATTTCTTCTGCTTCTGTTAGGTCTTTATCATTTCTGTCCCTTATTGTGCCCATCCTTATATGAAATGTTTCTCTGATATCTCCAATTTTCTTGAACAAATCTGTAGCTTTTTCTGATCTATCTTTCCTTTATTTCTTTGCATTGTTCACAATGGCTTTCTAATCTGTCCTTGCTATTCTCTGGGCCTCTGAATTCAGTTGAGTATATCTTTTTCTTTCTCGCTTGTCTTTCACTTATCTTCTTTTCTCAGATATTTGTAAGTCCTCTTCAGACAACTCTTTTGCCTTCTTGCATTGCTTTCTCTCTTTTTTTTTTTCCCTTTTAATTGATTAATTTATTTTCATTGGAGGCTAATTGCTTTACAATATTGTGGTGATTCTTGCCATATATTGACATGAATCAGCCACAGGTGCACATGTGTCCCCCCATCCTGAAACCCCCTCTTACCTCCCTCCTCACTCAATCCCTCTGGGTTGTCACAGAGCACTGGCTTTAAGTGCCCTACTTCATGCATCAAATTTTCACTGGTCATCCATTTTGCATATGGTAATATACATGTTTCAATGCTATTCCTTAAAACCATTCCACCATTGTCTTCTCCCACATAGTCCCAAAGTATGTTCTTTACTTCTGTGTCTCTTTTGCTGTCTTGCATGTAGGGTCATCATTACAGTCTTTCTAAATTATATATATACATATATGTATATATATATGTATATATACACATTCATTCATTCATAATTTTATATATTTATTTATTTATATTTATACATATGTATTTATATTTATATATAAATATATTAATTATTTATTTATATATGTATATAGTATATATATAATGTATATTTATATAGTATATAACATATATTTATATGTTAATATACTGCATTGGTGTTTCTCTTTCTGAACTACTTTACTTTATAAAATAGGCTCCGGTTTCATCTACCTCATTAGAACTGACTCAAATGCATTCTTTTTATAGCTAAGTAGTATCCCATTGTGTATATGTACCACCATTTCCGTATCCATTCATCTGCTGATGCACATCTAGGTTGCTTCCATGTCCTAGCTATTATAAACAGTGCTGCAATGAACATGGGGGTACATATGTCTCTTTCAATCCTGGTTTCATCAGTGTGTATGCCCAGAAGTGGGATTGCTGGGTCATATGACACTTCTATTTCCAGTTTTTTATGAACTCTCCACATTGTTCTCCTCAATGACTGTACTAGATTGCATTCTCACCAATAGTGTAAGGAGGTGCCCTTTCCCCCACACCCTCTCCAGCATTTATTGTTTGTAGACTTTTTGAGGGTGGCCATTCTAATCAATGTGATATGATATTTCATTGAGGTTTTGATTTACATTTGTCTAATAATGAGAGATGTTGAACACCTTTTCATGTGCTATTTGCCATCTAGATGTCTTCTTTCAAGAAATGTCTTTAGTTATTTGGCCCACTTTTTCATTGGGTTGTTCGTTTTTCTGGTATTGAGCTGCATGGGATGCTTGTATAGTTTGGGGATTAATTCTTTGTCAATGGTTTTGTTTGCTATTATTTTCTCATATTCTGAAGGCTATCTTTTCACCTTGCATATAGTTTTCTTCATTGTGCAAATGCTTTTAAGTTTAACTGGTCCCATTTTTTAATTTTTGTTTTTATTTCCACTATTCTGGAAAGTGGATCATAGAGGATCTTGCTGTGATTTATGGCAGAGAGTGTCCTGCTTATGTTTTTCTCTAAGAGTTTTATAGTTTCTGGTCTTACATTGATACATTTAATCCATTTTAAGCTTATTTTTGTGTGTGGTGTTAGAAAGTGTTCTAGTTTCATTCTTTTACAGCTGGTTGGCCAGTCTTCCCAGCACCACTTGTTAAAGAGATTGTCTTCTCTCCATTGTATATTTTTGCCTCTTTTGTCAAAGATAAGGTGTCCACAGGTGTGTGGATTTATCTTTGGGCTTTCTATTCTGTTTCATTGATCAATATTTCTGTCTTTGTGCCAGTATCATACTCTCTTCAAGACTGTAGCTTTGTAGTATAGTCTGAAGTCAGTCAGGTTGATCCCTCCAGTTCCATTCTTCTTTCCCAAGATGGCTCTGGGCTATTTGAGGATTTTTGTGTTTCCATACAAATTGTGAGATTATTTGTTCTAGTTTTGTGAAAAATACAATTTTTTGCTTGATAGCGAGTGTGCTGAATCTATAAATTGCTTTGGGTAGTATACTAATTTTGACCATATTGATTCTTTCAATCCATGAACGTGGCATATTTCTCCATCCATTCGTGTCATTGATTTATTTCAACAGTGTTTTATAGTTTTCTATATATAGCTCTTTTGTTTCTTTAAGTAAATTTATTCCTAAATATTTTACTCTTTTCATTTCAAAGGTGAATGGGATTGTTTCCTTAATTTCTATTTCTCTTTTTTCATTGTTACTGTATAGGCATGCCAGGTACTTCTATGTACTAACTTTATATCCTGCAGACTTACTATATTCATTTATTAACTCTAGTAATATTCTGGTGGTATCTTTAGGGTTTTCTATATAGAGGATCATGTCGTCTACAAAAAGTGAGGTTTTCTTCTTCTTTTCCAATTTGGATTCCTTTTATTTCTTTTTCTTCTCTGATTGTTGTGGCTAGACTTCCAAAACTATGTTGAATAGTAGTGATGAGAGTGGGCACCCTTGTCTTGCTCCTGACTTTAGGGGAAATACTTTTAATACTTTGCCATTATAGATAGTATTTGCTGTTTTTTTTTTTTTTTTTTTTTCCTATCATACATGGCTTTTATTATGTTGAAGTATGTTCCTTCTATGCCTGCTTTCTGGAAAGCTTTTATCATAAATGTGTGTTGATTTTGTTAAAGGCTTTCTCTGCATTTATTGAGATGATTGTATGATTTTTATTTCTCAATTTGTTATTATGATATACCACATTGACTAATTTACAAATATTAAATAATTCTTTCATCCCTGGGATAAAGCCAACTCGGTCATGATGTATGATGTTATTATTATTTTGTTGGATCTTGTTTGATAGAAGTTTGTTGAGGATTGTTGCATGTATGTTCATCAGTGATATTGACCTGTAGTTTTTTTTGTGGCATCTTTGTCTGATTTTGGTATTAGGGTGATGGTGGCCTCAGAATGAGTTTGGCAGTTTATCTTCCTCTGCAATTTTCTGTAAGAGTTTGAGTAAGATAGGTGTTTGCTCTTTTCTAAAATTTGGTAGAATTAAACCGTGAAGCCATCTGGTCCTGGGCTTTTGTTTGCTGGAAGATTTTTGATTACAGTTTTGATTTCCAGGCTTGTGTTGTATCTGCTTTGCTTTTTTATTTTTTCCTGGTTCAGCTTTGGAAGGTTATAATTTTCTAAGAATTTGCTCGCTTCTTCCAAGTTGTCCATTTTATTGGCATCTCATTGTTCATAGCAACCTCTTGTGATCTTTTGTATTTCTGTGTTGTCTATTGTGATTTCTACATTTTAATTTCTAATTTTGTTGATATGATTTTTTTTCCTTGATGAGTCTGGCTAATGGCTTGTCTATTTTATTTATCTTCTCAGATAATCAGCTTTCAGTTTTGTTAATTTTTGCTATAGTCTCCTTCATTTCTCTTTCATTTATTTATGCTCTGACTTTTATGATTTCTTTCCTTCTATTAGATTTGGGGTTCTTCTTTCTTTTTCTCTAGTTGCTTTAGGCATAAACTGACGTTGTTTATTTGATGTTTCTCTTGTTTCTTTAGGTAGGTTTGTATTGCTGTGAGCCTCCCTCTTAGCACTGCTTTTTCTGAATCCCTTAGGTTTTGTGTTGTCATGTTTTCATTTGCTTTTATATGTATTTTGATTTCTTCCATAATTTGTTGGTTTTCCAGAAGCATGTTGTCTATCCTCCATATACATGCAATTTTAATAGATTTTCCTCTGTACCTGACATCTAATCTTACCACGTGTGATCAGAAAAGATGCCTGAAATGATTTCACTTTATTTAAACTTTACCAAGGCTTGATTTATTGCACAGGATATGATCTATCCTGAAGAAATTTCCATGTGCACTTGAGAAAACGGTGGCATCCACTGATTTTGGGTGAAATGCCCTATACATATGAATTAGGTCTAACTGGCCCACTGTATCATTTAAATCTTGTGCTTCCTTGCTAATTTTCTGTTTTGTTGATCTATTCATAGGTGTGAGTGGAGTACTAAAGTCTCCCACTATTATTGTGTTACTGTTATTTCCCCTTTCATTCTTGTTAGCATTTGCCTTACATATTGAGGTGCTCCTATGTTGGGTGCTTATATACTTATAATTGTTATATCTCCTTCTTGGATCTAGCCTTTGATCATTATGTAGTGTCCTTCATTGTCTCTTTTCACAGTCTTTATTTCAAAGTATATTTTATCTGATACGATTATTGCTATTCTTGCTTTCTTTTTGCCTCTGTTTGCATGAAATAGCATTTTTCCACCCCTCACTTTTAGTCTGTATGTGTCCCTAGGTTTGAGGTAAGTCTCTTATAGACAACATATATAGGGGTCATGTTTTTGTGTCCATTGGCCTGACTTTGTCTTTTGGTTGGAGCATTAACCCATTTACATTTAATGTAATTATTGATAAGCATGATCCCATTACCATATACTTTGTTGTTTTGAAGTCGTTTTTAACACATCTTTTCTGTGTTTCCTGTCTAGAGAAGATCCTTTAGCATTTTTTGAAGAGCTGATTTGGTGGTGCTGAATTAACTTAACCTTTGCTTGTCTGTAAAGTTTTTGATTTCAACTTCATATCTGAATTAGATCCTTTCTGGAGAGAGTAGTATTGTTTGTAGGTGTTTCTCTTTCATCACTTTAAGTATGTCCTGCCATTCCCTTCTTGTCTGAAGAGTTTCTATTGAAAGATCATCTGTTATCCTTATGGGAATCCCCTTTTGTGTTATTTATTGTTTTCCCCTTGCTGCTTTTAATATTTGTTCATTGTGTTTGATTCATATGTGTCTTGGGGTGTTTCACCTTGGGTTTATCCTGTTTGGGACTCTCAGAGTTTCTTGGACTTGGGAGGCTGTTTTCTTCCCCATTTTAGGGAGGATTTCAACTATTATTTCCTACATATTTTCTCACAATCTTTCTTTTCGTCCTCTTCTTTTGGGATAATCTGTGATTCAAATGTTGGGGCATTTAGCATTGTCCAAGAAGTCTTTGAGGTTGTCCTCATTTTTTAAAATTTCGTTTTTCCTCTCTGTTTTATTTATTTCCACCATTCTGTCTTCCGCCTCACTTATCCTCTCTTTTGCCTTAGTTATTCTATTGTTGGTTCCCCTCAGAGTGCTTTTGATCTTGGTTTTTGCATTATTCATTACTGGTTCACTCTTCTTTATTTCTTCTAGGTCCTTGTTAAACATTTCTTACATCTTCTCAATCCTAATCTCTAGTCTGTTTATCTGTAACTCCTTTTTTTTTTTTTCCCAAGATTTTGGATCATCTTTACTATCATTATTCTGAATTATTTTTCAGGTAGACTCCCTGTCTCTTCTTCTTTTGTTTGGTTTGGTAGGTTTTTACCATATTCCTTCACCTGATGAATAATTCCTTGCATTTTCATTTTGTTTAGTTTTCTGGGATTGGGGTGCCCTTCCTGCAGGCTTGAAGTTCCTTGTTCCTCTTAATTGTCAAATCTGTTCCCTGTGGGTGTGGTTGGATCAGTGACTTGTCAGGGTTTCCTTGTTGAGGGAGCTTGTGTCTGTGTTCCAGTGGGTGAAACTGGATCTCTTCTCTCTGATGTGCAATGAAGTGTCCAGTAATGAGTTTTGGGGTGTCTATGAGTTTGGCATAGCTTTAAGTAGCCCGCCTTTTAATGTTCAGGGTTATGTTCTTGTTTTGCCTGAGAGTTAGCGTGGTGTGTGTTGCACTGGAACTTGTTTGATCTTGTGTGTAACTTGATTTCAGTGTAGGTATGGATACTTTACGGTGAGCTCTTGTCTACCAATGTTCCATGTAGTCAAGAGTTCTCTGATGTTCTAAAGTTCTGGAGGTAAGCCTCCTGCCTCTGACTTTTGGTCTGCCTCTTACAGGAGCCTCAAGACTTCTCCATTCACACAGCACATAAGATAAAATCCCTAGGTTAATGGTGAAACAATTCTCCACAGCCAGGAACACCCAAAGAGATTCACAGAGTTATACAGAGAAGAGGTAGGATAGAGTTAGAGGTGACCAGGAGGAGAAAGTGAAGTGAACGTTGTTCAGTCATGTCTGACTCTTTGTGACCCCATGAACTGTACAGTCCATGGAATTTCCAGGCCAGAATACTGAAGTGGACAGTCTTTTCCTGCTCCAAGGGATCTTCTGAACCCAGGGATCAAACCCAGGTCTCCCACTTTGCAGGACGATTCTTTACCAGTTGAGCCACAAGGGAAACCCATTGTGGAAGGTGTCCATTGTGGAAGGAGAAGAAGTGGGGGTTCAAAACGGGAAAGAGCAATCTAACCAGTAATCAAATCCCTGGGTGCTCTTCACAGCTCAGAACACCCAGAAAGGTTCCCAGAATTACATAGAGAGGAGAAGAGGGAGGAAGGAGGTAGAGGTTACCTGGAGGAGAATAGGCAGAGTCAAAGGAGAGAGAGTAATAAAGTCAGTAATCAAATCCCTAAGTGAAAATAGATACTGAAGATTAGATTCTTAAATGTGCAAAATTGATAACAAATATAAAAAAGCAAAGATTAAAAATTTAGAATAGAGGTTAGACTCTCAAAAACACTATATAAAATTACAAAATAATTTCAATGGAAAAATTAAAAAATATATATGGAATTTGTTTTTTGAAAATAAGATTTTTTTTTTTAGTCTATAAAAATGAGAGTTAAAAGAGTAAAAAATAATTAATTTTTTTCAAAACAACTAAAATGTGATAGTAGTAAAAACATACCTAGTAATTTCTCTGGAACTATTGTGGGTATTGCAAGGTCAGTTCAGGGTCAGATAGTCCCTTGTTCTGGCTTGTATTTTTTCTTAAGGTCTGTAGGTGCCCCTTAAATGCACTGTCTCAGCATTAAGTGCAAGGTTTCAATCAGTTATTTTGTCACTTCCAGAGTAGTTTCCTCTTCCTTGTTTATTTTGGTTTCCTCTGTTTGCAAGTCTCTTTAGTGTCTGGTTTTCACCCTGACACAAGGGTCCAAAAGTGGCCACTTTTTTAGGCTCACTTTTTCAGTTGTCTTGTGGGGAGGGAGGGACGCTGCAAACAAACAACACTGGCATGTGTGGGGAGTGCTCTCAGTAAAACAACCGCACTGGGTTTGCCACAGCCCAAGCTGGTGTGTACTTCCCGGGTCCACACTGCTCAGGCTCTAGAGTGCTCCACTAGGGCACTGTCCCAAGCGTGTCCTGCATTTTGTGCACTTCCCAGGTCTAAGTCAGTCTTGGCTGCTTCTCAGGGGCACAGCCCCAGGTGGGCTGCTCATTGTGTGCCCTTCCCAGGTCTGAGTAGCTCAGGCGACTGGGTACATGGTGAGCACACTGTCCCAGGTGGGCCATGCATCTGATGCACCTCTCTGGTCCTGGTTGATCAGTTTCCTGGGTGCGCAGTGAGGCCACAGTCTCAGGTGTGCTGTGTGTCTCCTCTGGGGAGCTGATCTCAGGCTGTGACACTCCTGCCAGATGTCTAACTTCCGGGATCCCAGAAAGATGTGCTTAGCAACTGGGAGCTTGCTCATAGTTTAGTGGAAGATGAGGTGCTTGGGGCCCAGATTGCAGCACCCCCTTGCCTTCTGGCTTTGGCTGCCACACACCTGTCCCTCTGCCTCCAGGGAGAGAGGGACCTATATAGCAGCTGGCTTGCTCTCCAGTGATATTCACTCAATCCTTTGTTCTGTGAGTGTGCCAGGGGTCACCGTGTGGTATCAAAGCCTTTCATGGGAAATGTCTTTTCTCTCTCTCTCTGACGACCCCATGGTTTGGTTTGCTATCGCACATTAGCTCCCTCAGGTTGTCCTCAGGGCATTCAGGCCTGGTCCTTACCTTAAGGACCAATGATGATGATGCAGCTCACAGCTCCCTGCCCAGCCCACACTCACTGTTGGCGGATGGGAGCATCTGTGCCCTTCTCCATCTCTGCTTTTTGTTGTGGGTAGGTGTGTATTCTGTGTGTGTGTGCTTTCTCCCAGTTATGTTGCCCTCTGAGATTCCATAACTCCCCAAAGACAAACCTGTGAGAGGTTTGTCTACTGTGTAGAAACTTCTCCTCCTTCATGATTCCCTCCCAGGATGGGTCTCCATCCTTGAATCTTTTGTCTCTCTTTTTGCCTGTTATATTTTGTCCTACCTCCTTTTCAAGAGATTGGGCTGCTTTTCTGGGTGCCTGGTGTCCTCCACCAGCATTCAGAAGTTGTTTTGTGGAAATTGCTTAACATTGCAATGATCTTTTGATGAATTTGTGGGGGAGAAAGTGGTCTCCCCACCTTATTCTTCCACCATATTGGACAGCTTCCTTCTTTTTCTTAAGGATTCGGTCACTGCCTCCTGTCCAATGCTACAAACCTCCGTCCATAGTTCTTCATTCACTCTATCTGCCAGATCTAATCCCTTGAATCTATTTATCACCTCCATTGTATAATCATAAGGAATTTGATTTAGGTCATACTTGAATGACCTAGTGGTTTTCCCTACTTTCTTCCACTTAAACCTGAATTTTGTAAAATGCAGATGATGATCTGAACCAGTCAGCTCCAGGTCTTGTTTTTACTGACTGTATTTAGCTTCTCCATCTTTAGCTACAAAGAACATAATCAATCTGATTTTGATACTGACCATCTGGTGATGTCCATATTTAGAGTCATCCTTTGTGCTATTTGAAAAATGTATCCATATTTGGAAAGGATGAAAAATACTTATATTCCCTGAAGATTGAGGAATTTGAGCTCCACATGATGCATCCATCCCTTAGATGCTGCATGGAGTGACAAGCCCCTGAAACACCTGGCTTTGAAAATCAATGGGCAGTATGACTAGGAAAATTATAGAAGTATAGGGGATGGAAAACCTTTTCTAATGTGCTTGATCACAGCCTCATTCAACCCCAAACCAGCACAAAACACCAGATTGAATAACACATGTACTATAGGTGAAAGAAAACCACATACTTATCTTGAAGCAAATGTCAGAGAGCAAGAACCAATTAGGACACACTTTGGTTAGTGAGACACAGTTATGAGCCATTTTTGTAATCTCATGCTACCTTTTTAATGCCTGTGCTGGCTGGTACCATTTTGGAAGTCTCCATCTAACATGTTAGCCAACAGTCTGGCCCTCTCCTGAGTTTCTGTTGGGTCTCACAGCTGACCCCATGATGACTGGGCCCACCAGCACACAGAAGATGCTATAGTTAGGCACCACAGTCATTCCAAGGGCAGGTGCTGACCACCCACGTGCCACAGCAGCATTCCTGGTTTTGCCACTAAAGACAAGCACGTGGAAGCCACATGTAGGACACTGTTGAGTGCCTGGCTCTTGTGGTCAAGTGGGATTGTGCTTTTGACCACACAGGACATCTGTTACATACGATCATCTCTTCACAATGTGGAGAGATAACTGATTTACATAATACATTGATAGAAACAAACACAGAGAAAAAGGCAAAATCATGAAACAGGTATATTTTCCAATCAACAGGGCAATAAAAAAATCTCAGATAAAGATGCTTATCAAACTTGGGAGAAGAATGGATATTTATACTGAGGGTTTCAACAGAGATATAAAAATATTTTCCAAATATCAAACAGAAGTTTTAACTAAACTTAAACCTAATTAAAGAGGTTCAACAGCAAATTAGATGATCTAGAAGAAAGAACAAGTGAATTTGAAGACAAAGCAATGGAACTCACCTCACCAGAGTAGAAAAAAATTTAAAAAAGTGAGAGTCCCATAGGGACTTTGGGACAATGTCAAGTAGATTAACATTCATATTGTATGGGTCCCAGAAGAAAGAAGAAGAGAGAAAGGCCATAAAAATTATTTGAAGAAATAGTGGCTGAAAACTTACCTAATCTAGGGAGAAAACAGACTTCTATGTAGAGAAAGTTTAGAGTAAAATGTATCAGAACAGACCCACAGAAAGACCCATTGAAATTAAAATGGTCAAAGTTTAGGAAAAAAAAGAGAATCCTAAAAACAGCAAGAGGAAAAACAACTTGTTATATACAAGAGAAGCCACATAAAGCTATTAGCAAGTTGTCTAAGCAAAAGACTTACAGGCCATAAAGCAGTAACATGACATATATAAAGTGCTGGAAAAAAATAATAAAGCCAAAGTCATAAAATTAAAACTTCCAACCAATAATTTTCTACCCAGCAAGGTCACCATTCAAAGTTGAAAGTGAGAGTAAGAACTTCCCTGATAAGTAAAAGCTAAGGAGATTACCACCAGTAAACCAATACACAAGGAGGAAATAAAAAGGTAAGGATTCTTTGAACTGAAAAGAAATGACATTAGTTAATAAGATAAAAAGTGTGAAAGTAAGAAAATTCCATCAGAGAAGGTAAATATACAACAAAGATAGCGACTACATGATCTATATAGCAAGCATAATGTTGGAGAAGGAGTGAAAAATAAATCTTTAAGATTTGTTTAAATTCAAGTTGCCATCAACTTAGACTGCTATTTATAGGAAATTAGATTTGAATGTTTTATATGGAAAATGTTCTGTGTGGAATATTTCTTCCACACAGAAGAAACTTAGAGTAAATACATAAAATAAAATAAGAAAGAAATCTAAACATAAAACTAAAGAAAACCACCAAAACACAAGGGAGGAGACATAACAGAGAAAGAAACTAAGAGGAAGCAAAAAAGGAAAAAAAAAAAAAAAAGCAGAAAACAAAACGATTACCAAAATGGCAACACATACATACCTATGAACTATTATTTTAAATGTAAATGAACTAAATTCAATAATCTAAAGACAGTGGCTGAATAGAATGGCTGAAGAAATTAAAAAAAAAAAACATATATATGGTAGCTATGAAAGATGACTTCAAAAGTAGGGACATAAAGAGACCAAATGTGTTTGAAGTAATGAAAATACATAGTCTATGTAAGTGGAAATAGAAAAGAAAGCTGGAGTAGCTATACTCATATCAAATAAAATGAACTTTAAAACAATTATTTTAATAAAAGGTAAAGGTCAATACATAATGATAAATGGGTCAATTCAGCAAGATACTATAAAATTTATAAATAAATACACATCCAACTGTAAAGACACATAAAGCAAATATAAATGAATTTAAAAGGAGAAATTGAAGGCAACAGAATAATAATAGAGTAATTCAACAACCCAAGTACATTAATGCAGAACTCATCCAGACAGATAATAAATAAGGAAAATTCAGTCTTAAACGTTATATGAAACCAGATAGAATTTATAGCTAGTTACAAACATTTCATCCAAAAGCAGCAGAATATGGAGCCTTTTCAAGGTTTATGAGACATTCTCCAAGATAGAGCATTTGTTAGGTCACAAAGCAAGTTTTAATAAATTAAAAAAAAATATTTAAATTATATCAAGTATCTTCTCTGTAAACAGTGGTACCAAACTAGAAATGAATAAACAAAAAACAAAAAAAAAACACACACACCCTACAAAATGTAGAGATTAAAGAACATGCAACGTTCTTTAATAAAATTCTGAATAAACAATGGATCAAAGAAATCAAGGAAGAAATTTAAAAATGCCTAAAGACAAATGAGGATAGAAATAGAATATACCATAATCAGTGTTATATATCAAAAGCAGTTCTGGAGGAAATTTTACACCAATAGAGGCAAACCTCAAGAAACAAGGACAATCTCAAATACATATCTATCTTTAGACCTAAAAGAACTAGAAGAGTAAAAATTCACAGAAGGAGGGAAATAATAAATATCTGAGTGGAAATAAATGGAATGGAGATTTTAAAACCAATTAAGAATGATCAAAGAAACAAAGCTTTTATTTTTTGGAGGGTGTAGGGGGGCAAAACAAACAAACAAACAAAAAAAAAACCACCATTACCTAGGTCCCCCCCCCCATTTTTAGATAAAATAAAGTTCACATATTTAAAATGAGAAATCAAAGAGAAGTGACGATTGATACCTCAGAAATATAAAAGATCCTAATAAGCTACAAAAAATTATATACAAAAACAGGGCAATTTAGAAGAAACACATACATTTCCAGAAACATATAATCTTTCAAGACTAAACCATGAAGACTACAATATCTGAATGGACAAATTACTAATAAGGTTGTGGAAACAGCAGTCAGAAACTCCTAACACAGAAAAAAGGACCAGACAACTTCACTGTTGAATTCTAACAAACATTCAAGAAGACTTAACATCCATCTTTCTCAAACTATCCCCAAAAAACTCAAAAGGAGAGAAACCTTCCAAAAACATTTTATGAAGCCAGAATTATCTTGATACTCAGACTAGACAAGAAGGCAATAAAAAAAGGAACTTATTGACCAATATTTTTGAAGAACATGGATGGAACAAGCTTCAACAAATACTTGCAAATTGAATCCACCAATACATTATTCTAGGGATGCAAGGATTGCTCTACATTCACAAATCAATTGTGATACATGATATTAATAAAATATGAGATAATACTCATAAGATCATCTCAATAGGTGAGGAAAAAGCATTTAACAGAATTCAGCTTTTTTAAAAAAATTTTAATAATAAAATTTTAGCAAATTAGGTATAGAGAGAATGGACATACTTTAACAGCAACAACAACAAAAGTTCTCTATGACAAACTCAAACTAATATCCTACTCAGTAGTGAAAAGTTGGAAAATTTTCTCTAAGATCAGGACCAAGATGAGGATGCTCACTTTTTCCATTTTTGTTCAATATAGTATTAGGAGTCCTAGCTGCAGCTGTTAGCCCAGAAAAAGAGATAAAAAACATCCAGATCAGAAAGGAAGATGTAGGGCTTACCAGAAGTGGTAAATAGTGGTAAAGAATTTTCCTGCCAATACAAGAGATCTCTTCCTGGCCCAGGAAGATCCAACATGCCATGGAGCAAAGTCCATGCACCAAAGCTATTGAACCTGTCCTCTAGAGCTAGGACAAAGCAACTGCTGAGCCCACACACCACAACTACTGAACCCTGTGTGCCCTAGAGCCCCTGGTCTGCAATAATAGAGCCCACAATGGGGAGAATCCCAAACACTGCAGATAGAGAAGAGCACACACACTGACAAACACCTAGCATGGTCTAAACAAATAAATGAATTTATTAAAAAAAAAAACTGGAAGATGCAAACTGTCACTCTTTGAAGATAATGCCATACTATATATAGAAACACTCAAAGACCACACAAAAAGTTTAGAATAAATAAATTCAGTAAAATTGAAAAATACAAAATCGATTTATAAAAATCTGTTGCATTTTTATACACTAATAAAAAACTGTCTAAAAAAGAAATGAAGGGGAAAATTCCCACATACAATTGCATTAAAAAGAATAAAATACACAGGTACAAGTTTAACCAAGAAGATGAAAAACCTGTACATTAAAAACTGTAAGGCACTGATGAACAAAATTGAAGATCATACCAAAAAATGAAAAAAAAATTCCATTCTCAAGATTTGAAAGAATTAGTGTTATTACAATGTCTTTACTATACAATCAATCCACAGATTCAATGCAAAATTCCAATGGCACATGTCACAGAACTAAAACACATAATTCCAAAATTTGTATGGAACCAAAAAAGACACAAATTATCAAAGCAGTCTTTAGAAGTAAGGTAAAGTCTGAATGTATCAAGCTTCCAGGGTTAAAACTATACTACAAAGCTATGGTAATCAAAATAGCGTAGTAGTGGCACCAACATCAGACACATAGCTCAATAGAATGGAATTTAGAGCACAGAAATATACTCACACATGGACAATAAATAACAAATGAGCAAAAGAACGCACAGTGGAGAAAGGATGATGTTTATAATATATATTGCTGGAAAAACTGGGCAAAATAATGAAGGTAGACTACTATTCTACATCATATAAAAAAATTAACTCAAAAGTAGACTTGAATGTAAGATCTGAAACCTTAAAATTCCTTCAAGAAAACATAGGCAGTAACCTAACTGACTTTTGTTGCAGGGATGTTTATGAGGATGTGATTCCAAAGAAAAGGGATGCAAAAATAAACAATTGAGATTGTATCAAATTAAAAAGCTGCTGAACAGCTAAAGACATTAATATCAAAGCAAAACACAATCAGCTGAACAAGCGAAGATGATTACAAATCACATATACAATAATAGTTTTGTATCCAAAATATATTTAAAAACTTATAACAAAAAAACCCCCAAGCTGTTTAAACCTCAGTAAGAAACCACCAAATACCTGTTAAATGTCTATTAAAAATACAAAGAGTAAAAAATATTAAAGAGGTTGTGGATTAAAAGGGACCTCCTTACATTACTGGTGGGAATATAAATTGGTGCAGTCAGTAAGACAATTAGTATGATTATTCCTCAAAAATTTAAGAATACAGTTACCATGTAACCTAACTATTTCACTTTGGGGTATTTGTCCAAATAACATAAAAACACTAATTTAAAAAGACATGTACCACTCTGTTTACTGCAACATTATTTACAATAGCAAAGATACCGAAGCAAACTGAGTGTTATTCAACAGATGAATGATAAAGAAAATGTAGTACATATATACTGTGACTTATTATCAGCCATAATATAGAATGAAGTATTGCAATTTGCAGCAACATAGATAGACCTACAGGGTATTAATCTAAGTGAAATAAGTCCATGGGTCGGTTTAGTTCAGTCGCTCCGTTGTGTCCAACTATTTGCGACCCCATGGAAAGCAATATGCCAGGCTTTCTTGTCCATCAATAACTCCCAGAGCTTACTCAACCTTAACATCCATTGAGTCGGTGATGACATTCAACCGTCTCATCCTCTGTCATCCTCTTTTCCTGCTTTCAATCTTTCCCAGCATCAGGGTCTTTTCCAATGAGTCAGTTCTTCCCATCAGGTGGCCAAAGTATTGGAGCTTAGGTACAGCATCAGTCTTTCCAATGAATATTCAGGACTGATATCCTTTAGGATTGACTGGTTTGATCTCCTTGCAGTCCAAGGGATTCTCTCCAACACCACAAAGTAGTCTCCTCCAATGCCACAGTTCAAATGCATCATTCTTCAGTGCTCAGCTTTCTTTATGGTCCAACTCTTATATCCATACATGATTACTGGAAAAATCATAGTTTTGACTAGATGGACCATTTGGGCAAAGTAATATCTCTGCTTTTTAAAATGCTATTTAGGTTTGTCATAGCTATTCTTACAAGGAACAAGCATCTTTTAATTTCATGACTGCAGTCACCATCTGCAGTGATTCTGGAGTCCAAGAAAATAAAGTCTTTCACTGTTTCCTTTGTTTCCCCATCTATTTTCATGAAGTGATGGGACTGAATGTTGAGTTTTAATCCAGCTTTTTCACTCTCTTCTTTCACTTTCTTCAAAAAGCTCTTTAGTTCCTCTTCACTTTCTGCCATAAGGGTGGTGTCATCTGCATATCTGAGGTTATTGATATTTCTAATGGCAATCTTGATTCCAACTTGTACTTCATTCACTCCAGCACTTAGCATGGAGTACTCTGCACATAAGTTAAATAAGCAGGGTAACAATATACAGCCTTGACATACTCCTTTCCCAATTTGGAACCAGTCCATTACTCCATGTCTGGTTCTAACTGTTGCTTCTTGAGCTGCATACAAATTTCTCAGGAGGCAGGTCTGGTGGTCTGATATTCCCATCTCTTTAAGAATTTTCCACAGTTTGTTGTGATCCAGATAGTCAAAGGTTTAGGTGTAGTCAATAAAGCAGAATTAGCTGTTTTTCTGGAACTCCCTTGGCTTTTGTATGATCCAACAGATGTTGGCAATTTGATCTCTGGTTCCTCTCTCTTTTAAAAATCCAGCTTGGACATCTGGAACTTCTCAGTTCATGTACAGTTGAAGCCTGACTAGGAAAATTTTGAACATTACTTTGCTATCATGTGAGATGAGTGCAATTGTTCAGTAGCCTGAATATTCTTTGGCAATGCTTTTCTTGGCAGTTGGACCAAAAACTGACCTTTTCCAGACCTGTGACCACTGCTGAGTTTTCCAAATTTGCTGGCATATTGAGTGCAGCACTCTAACAGAATCATCTTTTAAGAGGTGAAATACCTCAGCTTGAACTCCGTCACCTCCACTAGCTTTGTTCATAGTGATGTTTCCTAAGGCCCACATGACTTTGGACTCCTGGATGTCTGGCTCTAGGTGAGTGATCACACCATCGTGGTTATCTGGGTCACTGGATCTTTTTTCCATAGTTCCTCTGTGTATTCTTGCCACCTTTCCTTAATATCTTCTGCTTCTGCTAGGTCCATACCATTTCTGTCCTTTATTGTGCCCACCTTTGCATGAAATCTTCCCTTGGTATCTCTAATTTCCTTGAAAAGATCTCTAGTCTTCCCTATTGTATTGTTTTCCTCTATTTCTTTACATTGATCACTGAGGAAGGCTTTCTTATCTCTCCTTGCTATTCCTTGGAAGTCTTCATTCAGATGGGCATATCTTTCCTCTTCTACTTTGTCTTTAGCTTCTATTCTTTTCTTGCTATTTGTAAGGCCTCCTAAGACAATCATTTTGCCTTATTGCATTTCTATTTTTTGGGGGGTGGTCTTGATCACTGCCTATTTTACAATGTCATGAACCTCTGTCCATAGTTCTTCAGACAATCTATCAGATCTAATCCCTTAATCTATTTGACACTTCCACTGTACAATCCTAAGGTATATGATTTAGATCATACCTGAATGGTGTAGTGGTTTCCCCTACTTTCACCAATTAAAGTCTGAATTTTGCAATAAGGTGTTGATATGAGTTACAGTCATCTCCTGGTCTTGTTTTAGCTAACTGTATAGAGCTTCTCCATTTTCGGCTGAAAAGAATACAGTCAATCTAGTTTCGGCATTGACCATCTGGTGATGTCACTGTGAAGAGTCATCTCTTGTGTTGTTAGAAGAGGGTGTTTGCTATGACCAGCACATTCTGTTGGCAAAACTGTGTTAACCCTTATCTTGCTTCATTTTGTACCATAAGACCAAACTTGCCTGTTACTCCAGTTATCTCTTGACTTCCTACTTTTCCATTCCAGTCCCCTATGATGAAACGGACATCTTTTTTTTAGTGTTAATTTCAGAAGTTCTTTTATGTCATCATAGAACTGTTCAACTTCAGCTTTTTTGGCATTAGTTGTGGGGCATATACTCAGATTACTGTGATATTGAATGGTTTGCTTTGGAAACAAAAAGAGGTCAATTTGTCAGTTTTGAAAATGCATCCAAGTACTGCATTTCAGGCTCTTGTTGACTATGAGGACTACTCCATTTCTTCTAAGGGATTCTTGCCCACAGTGGTAAATAAAATGGTCATCTGAATTAAATTTGCACATTCCAGTCCATTTTAGTTCACTGATTCCTAAAATGTCAATGTTCATTCTTGCCATCTCCTGTTTGACCTCTTCCAATTTAGCTTGATTCAGGGACCTAACATTAGAAGGTTCCTATGCAATATTGTTCTTTGCAGCATTGCACTTTACTTCCATCATGTCACATCCACAACTGGGCATGCTTTCGCTTTGACTCTGTTTCTTCATTCATTCTGGAGTTATTTCCCCACTATTCTCCAGTAGCATATTGGACATCCACTGACCTTGGTAGTTCATTTTTCAGTGTCATAACTTATTGCCTTTTCATACTGTTCATGGGGTTCTCAAGGCTAGAATCATGAAGATGTTTGCCATTCCCTTTTCCGGTGGACCACGTTTTGCCAGAACTCTCCACCATGACCTGTCCATCTTAGGTGACCCTAAATGGCATGACTCATCATTTCATTGAGTTTGACAAGGCTGTGATCCATGTGATCAATTTGTTTAGGTTTCAGTAAAGTCTATGAATGACTTCACTCAAATGCAGAGTCTTAACAAACAAAAATAAATAAAAGCAATCTCATTGATATAGAGAATAGAGTAGTGGTTATCACTGGAGAAGGGAGAATGAGGGTGTGTGAAATGTGTTAAAGAGCTCAGTTGTATGGTGATGGATGCTAAATAGATTTGTGGTGATCATTCTTGTTGCAAGAGAATTTAAATGGTGAAGAATGATTTTTCCCCACCTTGATCATGATTGTGAATTTCACATTTCGTATTTAATATGCATCTAAAACAGGATCACCATCCTTGTAAAGCAAAAGCATAAAATAAAAGATCAGTGATGTGTGTAGTTAGTTCATTTGTTCCACTTCAAAAAAAAAAAGAAAGAAAAAAATATTTACAGATGTTGAACTTAATGCTGTACACCTGAAATTTATATGGTAAAAATTCTGTATGTAGAATCATAAAATGTATTAGATACTTTATAGTGTCAAAGAATGTAAATGAAAAAGTGACACTACATTTTAGCTATTATCATTAGTAACTTGTCCATATTAAAAAAAATAACATCAGAGAACGATTTTTTTTTTTTTTTTAACTTTACATTGAATCTTGAACTACATAAAAAACCTGTTAGTTTTATGTATTTGGCTAATCTCTACTGGCATTTCAAACAGTAGTAAAAATATATTTTTAGTTCTATCAATACTGTAACCCTTGGGAGGAAAATATGAATTCATAAAGTAAGTCCCAAATTTATCTTCAAAAGATATTCTGACAGAGGTGTAGTCTCACTCATCTCATCAAAGCTGAAGATTTACAGTAATGCCATTTTCCTTGATATAATTATAGCCAGGGTTTTTTTGCTTGTTTAAAGCAGATCTTTCTGAATTTCTGATTCTGGTCATAGATCTGTCTTGGTAATATAGGAAACCCTTTGATATTCCCTTGGATATTGCAGTCTCAATATGCTTATCTTAGGACAAGAAAATGAATAAATTATGGAAACCACGGTACTGATTTATTACTATGTAAGATGATAGACAGAAGAGTCTAGAATAGTATTATAAATTTTAACAGGGGAGAATTTTTGTACTAGAATTGACTTACTGAAAAGAGAATTTTATCCCACAGCCAACTGATGTGCCAAGTACTTTCCCCACGTGTAGAGTTCATGTGGATAAATGAGCATAAGTATCTCCTTACTTGTTGTAAAAAGAAATGAACCTATCTTACTTTGATGAAAGATGCTTAAAAACATGTAGAAGAAAGAGGAGGCTGGTGTTTTAACCAGAGGTTTAGCTTCACTAAACAATTTAATCAGAAAATTTAAACACAGAATTATACTCTTTCATGTATTATAATGTGATGTTTATATATTTATTTTCTGTATATAATATTGTTTGGAAGATTCATTCACTTTGAGCCTCCAATGGGTCTTAGGTAGCTGAAACCCAGGCTCATGCATTTTGTGTGCTTTTTACTTCAGAGAGCAGAGCTGTCCTTGACTAATCCAACACATTTTAAAAAGTTAATGTACATATTTTATTGGAGACTAACCACTCTACAATATTGTAGTGTTTTTTTCCCACACATTGACATGAACTAGCCACGTGTGTACATGTGTCCCCCATCCTGAACACCCCTCACCCCTCCCTCCACATCCCACCCCTCAGGGTCACCCCAGTGCACCAGCTTTGAGTGCCCTGCTTCATGCATCGAACTTGGACTGGTGATCTATTTCACATATGGTGATATACATGTTTCAATGCTATTCTCTGAAATCATCCTGCTCTTGCCTTCTCCCACAGAGTCCAAAAGTCTGTTCTTTTTATCTGTGTCTCTTTTGCTGTCTCGCATATAGGGTCAAGCATTACCACCTTTCTAAATTCCATATATATGTGTTGATATACTGTATTGGTGTTTTTCTTTCTGACTTACCTGACTCTGCATAAAAGGCTCGAGTTTCATCCACCTCATTCGAACTGACTCAAAGGTGTTCTTTTTAATAGCTGAGTAATACTCCATTGTGTATATGTACCACTGGTTTCCTCAGTGTGTATACCCAGTAATGGGATTGCTGGGTTGTATGGAAGTTCTATTTCCAGTTTTTTAAGGAATCTCCACACTGTTCTCCATAGTTTGCATTCCCAACAGTGTAAGAGGGTTCCCTTTTCTCCACACCCTCTCCAGCATTTATTGTTTGTAGACTTTTTGACAGGAGCCATTTTGAGCAGCGTGAGATGGTACCTCGTTGTGGTTTTGATTTTCATTTCTCTGATAATAAATGACATTGAGCATTTTTTCATGTGTTTGTTAGCCATCTGTATGTCTTCTTTGGAGAAATGTCTGTGTAGTTCTTAGGCCCATTTTTTGATTGGGTCGTTCGTTTTTCTGGTATTGAACTGCATGAGCTGCTTGTATATTTTTGAGATTAATTCTTTGTCAGTTACTTTGTTAGCTATTATTTTCTCCCATTCAGAAGGTTGTCTTTTCACCTTGCTTACAGTTTCCTTCATTGTGCAAAAGCTTTTAAGTTTAATTAGGTCCCATTTGTTTATTTTTGCTTTTATTTCCATTACTCTCGGAGGCGGGTCATAGAGGATCCTGCTGTGACTTATGTCAGAGAGTGTTTTGCCTATGCTTTCCTCTAGGAGTTTTATAGTTTCTGGTCTTGCATTTAGATATTTAATCCATTTTGAGTTCATTTTCATGTATGGTGTTTGAAAGTATTCTAGTTTCATTCTTTTACAAGTTGACCACGTTTCCCAGCACCACTTGTTGAAGAGACTGTCTTTTCTCCATTGTATATTCTTGCCTCCTTTGTCAAAGATAACGTGTCCATAGGTGCATGTATTTATCTCTGGGCTTTCTGTTTTGTTCCATTGATCTATATTTCTGTCTTTGTGCTAGTACCATACTGTTTTGATGACTTTAACTTTGTAGTAGTCTCAAGTCAGGCAAGTTGATTCCTCCAGTTCCATTCTTCTTTCTCAAGGTTGCTTTGGCTGTTCAAGCTTTTTTATATTTTCATACAAACTGTGAAATTATTTGTTCTAGTTCTGTGCAAAATACGATTAGGAGCTTGACAGGGATTGCATTGAATCTATGGATTACTTTGTGTAGTATATGCATTTTCACTATATTGATTCTTCGGATCCAAGAACATGGTATATTTCTCCATCTTTTTGTGTCATTTTTTTATTTGTTTCATCAGTGTTTTATGATTTTCTATATATAGATATTTTGTTTCTTTAGGTAGATTTATTCCTAAGTATTTTATTCTTTTTGGTGCAATGGTGAATGGAATTATTTCCTTCATTTCTCTTTCTGTTTTCTCATTGTTAGTGTATAGGAATGCAGGGAATTTCTGTGTTGATTTTATATTCTGCAACTTCACTATATTCATTGATTAGCTCTAGTAATTTTCTGGTGGTATCTTTAGGGTGTTCTATGTAGAGGATCATGTCATCTGCGAACAGTGAGAGTTTTACTTCTTCTTTTCCAATCTGGATTCCTTATTTCTTTTTCCTCTCTGACTGCTGTGGCTAAAACTTCCAAAAGTATGTTGATTAGTAGTGGTGAAAGTGGGCACCCTTGTCTTGTCTTAGGGGAAATGCTTTCAATTTTTCACCATTGAGGATAATGTTTGCTGTGGGTTTATCATATATGGCTTTTATTATGATGAGGTACATTTCTTCTATGCCTGCTTTCTGGAGGGTTTTTATCATAAATGGATGTTGAATTTTGTCCAAGGCTTTTTCTGCATCTAATATGGCTTTTATCTTTCAATTTGTTAATGTGGTGTATCACATTGATTGATTTTTGAATGTTGAAGAATCCTTGCATCCCTGGAATAAAGCCCACTTGTTCATGATGTATGATCTTTGTGATATGTTGTTGGATTTTGTTTGCTAGAATTTTATTGAGGATTTTTGCATCTATGTTCATCGGTGATATTGATCTGTAATTTCCTTTTTGGGGGGCATCTTTGTCTGATTTTGGTATTAGGGTGATGGTGGCCTCAGAGAATGAGTATGGCAGTTTACCATCCTCTACAATTTTCTGGAAGAGTTTGAGTAGGATAGATGTTAGACTTTCTCTAAGTTTTTAGTAGAATTTACCTGTGAAGCCATCTGGTCCTGGACTTTTTTTTTGTTGGAAGATTGTTTTGATTACAATTTCAATTTCTGAGCTTGTGATGGGTCTGTTAAGATTTTCTATTCCTGGTTCAGTTTTGGAAAGTTATACTTTTCTAAGAATTTGTCCATTTCTTCCAAGTTGTCCACTTTATTGTAATATAGTTGCTGATAGTAGTCTCTTATGATACTTTGTGTTTCTGTGCCAACACATGTTTTAATTTGTTCCAAATGGAAACAGAAATGCACTGTATGATTTTTTTACCTCCTCATAATCAAGGGGGGGGGGGTGGAAATCCTGTGGCTTAATATAAGGAAGAATAATGGCTTAGAATTTAGTATTTTGTTAAAAAATTATATTGAAAATACTTAAAATGCTAAAATATTGAAAATAACTTTAGTTTCAGTATACAGATCACCTTATATTTTAAAACTTTATTAAGCCAGACTTTGTCTAGCATCAGCTTACTCAACCAAAGTGAGTTAAGAAAGTGTGTCTGCTCTCTCAGGTCTGAGGTGAACCATAAGGTAATTGTCAATGGCTGAACTCAGAGTTCCGAGCAAAAGGCAGATTTAGCAACTGCAGGTAGTTCCCAACCAATAAAGTCCCTTCCAAATCTATTGATTGATTGATTTGGAGTCAGTTACTTGAATTCCAAATACCTTATTTTATATAAAAAAAATGTGACAAATGGCAATTTGACTTCCAAGGAAGCCCGCACAGTCCATTTAAGATATAATTCAGTGGGGGCACTGCTCCAGTGGCTGCTGGGTCTCTGGACCTTCCCCAGACACTTGCTGAAGCTTGGGCATGTGGTTCCCTCACTCGCTCTAACTGAATGGGGAGTCTCTCTGATCTGACGCTTTTGGCACTCTAAGACACATTGGGATGACAACTTCAAATACTAGAAGTTCATGTTCATGTACACAATAACCATAAGTTCATTTACAGGATATCCATAAATGGACTATTCCTAATTTGGGTTATATCTACACTTGATTGATTAAATCAGTTGGCAAATATGCTTAAACAGTTCTGGACACACAAAGTTTATTTGACTTGAAAAGATCTAACTTGGCTTATTGCATAGCCAAGTTCTTATCTGCTTCCCACATTTATATTTGGTAGATTCAGCAGTTGGAATAAACAGTTCTACCTAAAGTATAGTTTAGCAGCTTGTGTTTTTAAATGAACAATAATAAGAGTAGTCACCAACTAGCGTAAAGAAAGTAACTTTTATTTTTATCTATACAGAAGTATTAGGTATTGCAGAAACCCAATCTCATTCGTTATTGGCTCTTTAATTTTACTACTGAAAAATAAATCAAGTTGATTCTTATCTATGTGAATTTGCCTTTATCCAGTTTTAGGAGACAGTCCAAAAATCTTTCTTATGTTTTATTTATGGTATCCATTCTGCAATCTCTTCTTATTCTCGTGTTTCTCATTGCCCATTAAGTACTCCATTTCTGAATGTTCTTTCCAAAATACTTCTACCTCTCACTAAATTATTAAACAATTCCCATAGAAATGTCTTTCCTTTAAAAAGTAGCAGTAGTAGGCATAGTAAAGCACAAATCCTTTGTTCCTCTTCACTAAATGGTTTATTAATATGTTCCACTTAGTATAATATTGAAATACATCCAAAAGTGTGATTTTGGAAGGACTTTTTCCTGGACTGATATTACAGAATAGGCCATTTTCTACTTTTTGAAAGTTGTATTTATTAACTCACCAAAAGTTTCAAAAATCCAATAAATAATCATTTATGAGTATGTTATCAAAATATTAACATGTTACATTTCTAATACTTTAATATATAATTTATAGTCTAGGAATAACAAATACATTGTTAAAATTAATGCTTACATATATTAAAATATATATATTGAGAAGTATATATTTTGTGATGAAATGAATATGTAGAGAGCTTAAAAATTATTACTCAGTCTATAACTGCTTCATAACAACTAAAATTTCACCCCCTTTATTCTGAGTTTTTTTTTCTTTATTTTTATAATTAGCAAATTATTTAAATTAATTTTAAAACACCCTTGCATTTTACAACATTCTTTCAGAAGAATTGACAACTATAGAGTTAATCTAATCCCAGTAACTTAAATAAAAGTACTATGGTTACATGGTGCTTCCCTGGTGGTTCAGAAGGTAAAGAATCTGTCAGCAGTGCAAAAGATCTGGGTTAGATCTTTGTGTCAGGAAGATCCCTTGGAGAAGGGAATGGTTAACTACTCCAGTATTCTTGCCTGGATAACTCTACGGATAGAGGAGCCTAGCAGACTACAGACTGTGGGGTTACAAACAGTCGGACACGACCGAGGGACTAACCCTTAACATTGGCATTGTTGTTTTTCAGTCGCCAACTTGTGTATCTACTCTTCGCCTGCATGGACTGCAGCACCCCAGACTTCTCTGTCCCTCACCATCTCCTGTAGTGTGCCCAAGTTCATGTTCAACGAAACAGTGATGGGACTACATATTATTAAAGTTTAGTGAGTAAATAGAAGAGTGAATTTTTTAATGAAGTTTTGCTTTATAACTTTTTAATGGAGATACTCTTTATAACTAAATGCCCTGCCTCCTTAAAGCTGATATGGGAAGAAACTAATTCCAAGCTTTTTAACAAATGTGTGTAAACGGTTGTGTGGTAAACTTATAGGAAAATTCTTCTTTTGATTCCAAACTCCAAATTTATCCCACCTTCCCCTTGGTAACCATATGCCATATGCTTGGTGTCTATGTCTATGATACTGCTTCTATTTTGTAAATAGGTTCATTTGTTTTTTGTTTTTAGATTCCACCAGGCTTCCCTGGTGCCTCACTGGTAAAGAATCTCCCTTCCAAAGCCAGAAACACAAGAGAGTGGGTCTGATCCCTGGGTTGGGAAGATCCCTTGGAGGAGGAAATGACAACCCACTAGAGTACTTGTGCTTGGAAAACACCACAGGCAAAGAAGACTGGTGGGCTACAGTTCATAGGGTCACAAAGAGTCGGACATGACTGAGCACACACATACACACATATAAGTGATACCACATGATATTTGTCTTTCTCTGACTTAATTTAGTATGATAATCTCTAGGTCTATCCATATTGCCTCAAATGACATTATTTCATTCTTTTTTATGCCTGAATAATTTATATATATTATATAAAAATACATTGTAACTAAATATATTATGTATATATAAAATGTTTCTTCTTTATGCATTAATTTGTTGATGGACATTTAGGTTGCTTCTATATTTTGGCTACTATATATAATGTCACTATGAATGTTGAAATGCATGCATCTTTTCAAATGAGAACTTTCATCTTTTCTGAGAAATTCCTTTTTTTAATAAAAAGCATCCCCCCTTTTTTTTTTACAAGATAAATACATGCATAAAACCTAGAAAATATAAAATCTAAAAGATTGTTTTTAATCACTAAGATTCATACATTTCTAATGTATAACTAATGAATTATATTAGTTATCTACTACTGTGGAAAAGTTATCCCAAAATTTAGTGATTTAAAGCAACAGTATGTTGCTTTAAAGATAACAGTATGTGTTATCTTACCATGTCTGTAGGTCAGTAATTCAAGCATGACTCAGATCGGAGTCTTTTGCAGGATACCAAAGTGCCAACTGGGGCTGTGGACATCTCCTACGTCCTTGGGAAAGATCAGCTCCCAAGGTCACTCAACAATCCTGTTGACAGGATTGGGGACCTCACATGCTATTAGATAGAGAACTCAGTTTCCCTCCCTATGGACGTATCCCAGTAACAACTCAAGACATCTGGTGTCACCAGAGTGAGGCAATCAGAGGGCATGAAAGCACTTGAAAGATGAAAGTCACAGACCCATGTAACCTGTGTAACTGAATCTCTGAAGCCACAGATCTTCATGTCTGCCATATTCCATTAGTTATAAGCAAGCCATTAAGTCCAGCCCATGCTCAGGGGCAGGAATTTACACAAACAACTAAGTACTAGGCAGCAGGTATCTTGCAAGATATTTCAGAAGTTTCCTTTGACAATGGCTTGAAATATATGTTGATACAAACCTTTATTTATACAAGGAAACAGAAAGAAACATTTTCTTAACATCTACAGTTATCAAAGGCCATCAATAATAATAATAATTAGCCTTTTTTGATATCTTCATATGCTTACATTTATTACTGAGGCCTATGAACATTGTTTCATTTAATTCTGTCAGATATCTTTTGGAAAAAAATATTTTAATCCCATTTTAGATATTAGAAACCTGAAACTTAGAGAGATACAATAATTTTCTAAAATAATATGGCCTATTGAACTGGGACTTGATTCCTGGCATCCGGACTCCAGATCCTACACATTATTATACATAGTATTACACTGAAAGGGCTACATTTTAGTTCTCTAAAATTTGGTTCTCTAAAATTTAGTTGTCCTTAGCAACTGTTTGCTCTAAAACAGCTGTTAAGGACAATGCTGATATTTGTTGTTAATTTGTTTGCTTATTTGTTTCATTTCTGGCCACATCATGTCATGTGGCTTGTGGGATCTTAGTTCTCCAACCAGGGGTTGAATCTTGGTGCCAGCTGTGAAATTGATGAATCTTAAACCCTGGACCACCAGGGAAATCCCATTGACATGTTTTCTATACATATTTTTAAAAATAAATCTCCTTATGAGAATGGAAAAGGAGTACGTCAAGACTGTATATTGCCACCCTGCTTATTTAACTTATATTCAGAGTATGTCATGAGAAACATGAGAAACGTTGGACTGGAAGAAGCACAAGCTGGAATCAAGATTGCTGGGAGAAATATCAAAAACCTCAGATAAGCAGATGACACCACCCTTATAGAAGAAAGTGAAGAACTAAAGAGTCTCTTGATGAAAGTGAAAGAGGAGAGCGAAAAAGTTGGCTTAAAGCTTAACATTCAGAAAACTAAGATCATGGCATCTGGCCCCATCACCTCATGGCAAATAGATGGAGAAACAGTGACTGATATTATTTTTTTGGACTCCAAAATCACTGCAGATGGCGACTGCAGTCATGAAATTGAAAGACACTTACACCTTGGAAGGAAAGTTATGACCAACCTAGACAGCATAATAAAAAGCAGAGACATTACTTTGCCAGCAAAGGTCCATCTTATCAAGGCTATGGTTTTTCCAATAGTCATATATGGATGTGAGAGTTGGACTATAAAGAAAGCTGAGCACCGAAGAATTGATGCTTTTGAACCATGGTGTTGGAGACGACTCTTGAGAGTCCCTTGGACTGCAAGGAGATCCAACCAGTCCATCCTAAAGGAGATCAGTCCTGGGTTTTCATTCGAAGGACTGATGTTGAAGCTGAAACTCCAATACTCTGGGCACCTGATGTGAAGAACTGACTCATCTGAAAAGACTCTGATGCCGGGAAAGATTGAAAGCAGCAGGAGAAGGGGACGACATAGGATGAGATGGTTGGATGTCATCTCCAACTCAATGGACATGAGTTTGAGTAAGGTCTGGGTGTTGGTGATGGATGGGTAGGCCTGGCGTTCTACAGTCCATGGGGTCACAAAGAGTTGGACACGACTGATTAAACTGAACTGATGAGAACTTAGAGTAGTATTAAGGTTAAAGAAAATATTTTTCTACTCTCAAAATCTAATGTATTTGTTTCATTTTATAATTGTAAGATGGACATTAATATTTTTACCCTTATTTGGCAAGATTTCCAGGACTAAAAATATAGAAAAATAAAATATTCTTTGATAGTATTCATTGTTTTGCAAGGCAAGCAGCTATATGTATCAAGAAACTTAAAAATATATCTGTTTTTTTGTTTTCACAAATTCATATCTAGAGAATAAATATAAGCACACCTGTGAATACCTGAGGGAGGGGGGAAATTCCACAAAATTTATAATGGCAGCATGATGTCTATTGAAGTAAAAATCCAACTTTGACATGGAGAAGTATAATGATAAGTCATGAGAGAATATAATTTCATTATTTTAAAAGGCTATTGTGGGATTGTTTCAAGATGGCAGAGTAAAAGGATGTGTGCTCATCTCCTCCTGCAAGACCACCAAAATCACAACTAGCTGTTAAACAACCATCAATGGGAGGATGCTGGAACTCACACACACACACAAAAGATATCTTATGTTTGTAGACAAAGAAGAAGCTGCAACAAGATGGTAAGAGGGATACAATCACAGTGAAATCAAATCCCATACCTGATGGGTGGGTGATCCACAAATTGGAGAACAATAATACCAAAGAAGCTCTCCCACTATTGTTAAGGTTCTGAGGCCCATACCAGGCTTCCCAGCCTGGAGATCCAGTAAAGGGACTGGGAATCCCCAGGGAATCTGATTTTGAAGACCAACAGGATTTGGTTACAGGAATTCCAAACAGGATTTCCTCTGTTTCCACCTGAGGAAACAGTCTCTACTCATGGAGGGCATAAACAAAATCTTGTACACACACCAAGACACAGGGTAAAGTATCAGTGACCCCACAGAAGACTGAACCAGACCTACATGCTAGTGTTGGAGGGTGTCCTTTGGAGGTGTGGGTCAGCAGTGTTTTGCTGAAGGGATGGGAGTACTGGCAACAGCAATCCAGAAAATGCCCTTTGGTATAAGTCCTCTTGGAAGTCACCATTAACCTTACCATAGAACCCTTACATCCTAGGGCTGGGTTGCATCAGGCCAAACAACTTACAGGAAGGGAGCACAACCCCAGTCATCTGAGCATGATCCTGCCCACCAGAGTAAGACCCAGTTTTTCCCACCACCAGTTCTTCCTAGGAGGAAGCTTACACAAGACACTTAGCCTCATCAACCAAAAAAAAAAAAAAAAAAAAAAGACAGAAGAAGCAAAAAGAATAACAATCTCGTAGTGGCTAGAATGAATCCCACATCACAAAAAGCTAATCAGAATGAAAAAGGAGATGAAGATATCTTGTTCCCAGATGAAGGGACAAAACAAAACCCCAGGAAAACAACTAAATGAATTTGAGATAGGAAACCTTCCAGAAAAAGAATTCAAAATAATGATAGTGAAGATGATCCAGGATCTTAGAAAAAGAATGAAGGAGCTACAAAAAATGTTCACTAAAGGCCTAGAAGAACTAAAGACCAAGTAGAGATGAACAATATACTAGAAGGAAACAATAGCAGAATAACTGAAGCAGAACAGGTAAGTGACCTGGAAGAAGGAATGTGGAAGCCACTGCCACAGAACAGAATATAGAAAAAAGAATGAACAAACAAACAAACAAAACCAATGAAGACAGCCTAAGAGACCTCTGGGACAACATTAAATGTACCAACATTCACATTATAGGGGGCTCTGAAGAAGAGAGAGAGAAGGACCCCTCAAAAAAATATTCAAAAATGTAATAGCCGAAAACTTCCTTAATATGGGAAAAGAAATAGTCAACCAAATCCAGGAAGTGCAGAGTGCCACAAAGGATGGACCCAAGGGGGAACATACCAAGACTCATAGTAATCTAAATGATGAAAATTAAAGACAGAGATAAAATATTTAAAGCAAAAAGGGAAAAACTATAAATAACATACACTTGAACTCCCATAACATCATCCACTGATTTCTCAACAGAAACTCTACAGGTCAGAAATGAATGATACAGTATGTTTAAAGTAATGAAAGGGAAGTACCTATAACCAAGAATACCCTAACCAGCAAGACTCTCATTCAGATTTGATGGAGAAGTCAAAAGATTTCAAGACAAGAATAACTTAAGCCAATTCAGCACCTCCAAATCACTTTTATAAGAAATGCTAAAAGAACTTCTCTAGGCAGGAAGCACAAGAGAGGGAAAAGACCTACACAGAATAAATTCAAACCAAGAGAATAGTAATATGATCATACATATCCATAATTACCTTAAATATAAATAGATTTAATGCACCAAGCAAAAGACATAGATGGATTGAGCAGATGAATATATGTGCATGTATGCACCTCCACTTACCACATCACTCTATTTAGCCTCCCAAATGTATATAATGATTTTATATTGTTAGGTTAACCACATTTTCATAATGGCTTGCAGTTGTAGCTATCCTTTATTTTTTGCCTGGTAACTGATTGTGAAAACTGATAAACATCTTTTATTATTGTGATTATGTAACTATTATTCACTTAATAACATCGTGACTGGTCAATAAAAATAACAGAATTCTCTATCACTAAAACATGTAATCACTTTTAACAGAGAAATACATAACCACTTTTTAAAATCCAGATGCATTTAAGAATTATCTTGGAATTTTTTGAAAAATACAAACGCCAAGGTACTGCTTCTTTTCTCCAAAGCTCGAGATGTGTTTCTATTGAGCAACTATGTTTAAAAGTAAATCAATTATGTGATGATCTTTTACTTTTATCTAGTTTATTTCACTTTTTTCATTTTATATTCAGTGGTTGATCCCATTCATTTAGCTTATGTTTTCCAATTTCTGTGTCTCATTTTTTGTTCTTTCCCAAGTCTTTATCAAGTATAGTAGAAAGTCTTTTGAATATATATATATTTCATATATATATTATGAATATATAAATATGAACATATATATAAACTTACTCATATCTTTACTTATATAAACTTACTCTCTCTGTATATATTATGTATAACATAAAATACATATTTTAGAAAATATGAATTTTGCCTAGCTATGAAATTATATTTTGATTCCACTTGTTTGACTTAATATGAATAGAAAGCTAGATTTCTTTTATATTCACTCAACACTTTGATATAATTCCATGTATTTTGGCACCTAGTATTACTGTTAACAGTTTAGAAAGTTTATTGTCTTTGTTGCTGTTCAGTCACTAAGTCGTGTCTGACTCTTTTTGATCCCATGAACTGCAGCACAGCAGATTCCCCTGTCCTTCACCATTTCCCAGTTTGCTCAAACTCATGTTTATTGAGTCAGTGAGGCCATCCAACCATCTCATCCTCTGTCGCCCTCTTCTCCCCTTGCCCTCAATCTTTCTCAGCATCAGGGTCTTTTCCAAAGCATCAGCTATTCTTATCAGGTGGCCAAAGAATTGGAGCTTCAGCCTCAGCATCAGTCCTTGCAATAAATATTTATGGTTGATTTCCTTTAGGATTGACTGGTTTAATCTTCTTGCTGTCCAAGTTATAGTTAAGAGTCTTCTCCAGCACCACAGTATTTAAAAACATCAGCCTTCTTTATGGTCCAACTTTCACATCTCTACATGACTACTGGAAAGACCATAGTTTTATCTAGATGAAACATTGTCAGAAAAGTGATGTCTCTGTTTTTTAATATGCTGTCCAGTTTTGTCCTAGCTTTTCTTCCAAGGAGCATGTGTCTTTTGATTTTGTGGCTACAATCACTATTGGTATGGATTTTTGAGCTCTCCAAAAAAAAAACTGTCACTGCTTCCAATTTTTGCCCATCTATTTGCCATGAAGTGTTGGAACCGAATGCTATGGTCTTAACTTTTTGAATGTTGTTTTAGGCCAGTTTTTTCATGTTCCTGTTTCACCTTCAAGAGGTTCTTTTCTTCCTCTTCACTTTCTGTCATTAAAGTGATATTTTCATATCTCAGGTTGTTGATATTTCTCCCTGTTTGGTTCCAGCTTGTGAGTCATTTCTCCCAGCATTTCACTTGTGATTAAAAAATAATAATAATAATGTGATTTGAAACTTCTAATCCAATTTTGAGAATATGAAGAAATGCTATGTTGTTAAAAAAAAAAAAGGATATTGACACATTACATTGCATTATTAACTAAATTACAGATTTTGTTCAAATGTCACAAAAATTTATGCCAGTGTTCATTATTTGTTTTCATACCTTATTTAAGATCCCACATTGTATTTAGTTTCATTGAGCAGCTTCAACTGCATGCAACAAATTCTGGTAAATTTTCGTTTTTATTCTGGTACAAATATTTTCTAATTTTCTTTGTTAGGATTTCTTAGATACAGCCATCATTTAAAAGTGGGCATTTAATTTCCAAATACATTTGGTTTTAAAAGTATCTTTGATATTAACTTCTCATTTAAATGC
The DNA here is from genome assembly GCF_033118175.1 of Dama dama. Lineage (NCBI taxonomy): Eukaryota > Metazoa > Chordata > Mammalia > Artiodactyla > Cervidae > Dama > Dama dama. Next base: position 7,396,473 of record NC_083708.1, on the reverse strand, counting down.
TTTCATCTCTGTAATCACCCTCTGTGTTTTTTCAGTCTTCTAACTTTATTGAGCATTCAAGTGGCTAAGTCAAAGATCTCTCTTGGTAAATGTCACATTGCACATGAAAATATGTGGGCTATTTTCAAATATCTTTTGATATTGATTTATAACATAATTCCTCAATGATAAAAGGACAGACTCTGTATGATTTAAATACCTTTAGTCCTTGAAATTTTTGCATTTTGTTTTACGTCCCTGGTTATGTTCCAGGGTGTCCTAGTTTATAGTCTATGAGAACTTGAATAGAATTTGTATCCTACTGCTGTGTGAAAATTATATAATTCTTAATTGTGTTGAATTGATTCATGATGCTTTTCAGTCTACTATTTCCTTCTTTTTAATATATTCATTCTATTAATTTTTGAGAGTTTGATATTGAAAATCCAGTTAAAAATCTTAATTTATCTACTTAAAAATAATGATAATATATAGTGAAACTTTGTTATGTATTTTCTAAGTCTCCTGTAAATGTGTTATTATACTTTCATAATTTAAAAAAATAAAAAAGAATATTGTGAAAAATCATTAGAAATATCTCATTTGTTAGCAGAAAATATCATTTTAGGTAAAGTATAAACTCAACAAGGAAAGGAAAATTAGTAGGAAAATAGAGCAAAAGAAATATACAAAACTGTTCTACAGAGCTTACTTTTGACCATGAGAGCAAAAGTTCTCTCTACTTTGTTCTTTACTGAGATTTATTACTCTGAAAATGATGGAATAATGTTAAACTTAAAGACAATTATTCTCAGAAAAACTGACCATTCTCTACTTTTGTCATCAAAACCTCATCCTTCTTGTATCCTGTCCAGATTTTTCTCTTGGGGTTTTGATGATTAACTATGTGTACATTGACTTAGCTTCCATCACTCCTATAACACAGAAAATAGCTATTTCATCCTATGAATTCTCAGTGCATGGCATAATACTTCACACAGAGCAGGTGCTTAAGAAGTGTTTATTGAAATAATGAAATAAAATGAGCCTACATGGTTCAGATTTCGTTTGTCTTGCTGACTGCTTATTTTTAATAACATTTATGTATATAAGAATGCAAATCCTTTTGGGAAAAATAATTGATAGAAGTTTTAATTTTTAGTGTAGAATTTTATGGGTAAAAGATCATAAGACTAGAGTTTAACCCTTTCAACTCTGGAAAATTATACTAGTTTCTACATTTTTCTCCTCAAGAAGATCAGAATACCTTAGAATTAAGAATTATGTCTTGTTCATCACTCATTATCTTTATCTAAGAGCTTAGCACAATTTCTGGCACAAAGCAAGTACTTAGAAAGGTAGCAAGATTGATTGCTGGAATGAATAAATGCTCTGAGAAGATCTGAATGCAATTCATATCTTTAGAAAACATTTTATTTATACTTTATATATGCAAGGAATTATAAAAGTGCAAACAAAAAATGGGCTTTCAGTTCAATATATAGATAAGTCCTGAAAATTAAAAATAACATGATTTTGTTAGAAAATTCTAATGGCAAAGAAAGGGAATGATTCTTCCTTTCCACATTTCTGTCTCCAGTGATAACAGACCATTAACAGTTTCTTGTAATTTCTAATAGGAAGAAAAATTTACATGCTAAAATACCAATAATTAGTTACCTTCCTTTTCACAGTTGATTCCCAATTTTAGCATATACCAGAATTACATGGAAGAGTAGCTGAAACACAGACTGTTGGACCTAATGCTCAAGTTTCCTGCTTCAGTGTGTCTGGGAATGGTACCCAGAATTTGCATTCCCCAAATGATACTGATGCTGCTGCCCTTTGAGACTCATCAGTTAACACATTTCAAAGATAGTAAAATGCACACTGTCTTTGCCCTTTGCTTATTTACTCTGAGTGTATTGTTTAAACCCAGCATAGAGGTGTCCACCTTTTAGAGAAAATAATGTTTTAAAGGAAACAGGAGAAAATGAAGACTGAAAGTCTGGTAGAGTCTGAAGCTGGAGGAAAAAATGTTGAATAAAATACCAAGGTACATGTAGAATGTATGTCAAGGTTTCTTCTTTTTCTCTGTACCTTGTCTCTTTTAGAAGCTGCCATTTTTATGTCCTTCTCATTTCTCTTTTAGATATCTGTACTGTCAAAAACTGAACATGTTTGCTTTTACAAAGAACATTATGGTCTCTTTCAGAATAAGTCTAGTAATGGATCAGCAAACAGACAGCTGCAGCTTCTCATTAACATAAAAGACCAGAAACTGGTTTGATCCTATAATTTCTGAAGTATGTTTTTAGTTCTCTATTTTTCCATGATTAGGAAAGCCTCGAACCTATTCATATAACAATCACTGTCCTCATTACTTGAAGTTGTCTGTAAAATTCTCTGCTCATACAGATAAAATATTTGGTAATAGACTTATGCTATATGACTGAGAGAAATATTTAGCATAATTTGGTAAACATACAACTTAAACCTAGCTTACTTTTATTTTTAAGATTACATAATACCTTCTTTATAAATTGTTAATCATGTGGTTGACTACATTTGAAGAAGATTGCAGCTTGGCAAGTTCTGTGAAATGAGTTTAGAGGGACTATGTAAATGCAATGAAATTTGGAAGTTTGATAGTATTCCTTTTAAGTGTAAGTGAAATGTAAGTGAAGTTGCTCAGTCTTGTCTGACTCTTTGTGACCCCATGGACTGTAGCCTACCAGGCTCCTCTGTCCATGAGATTTTCCAGGCAAGAATACTGGAGTGGGTTGCCATTTCCTTCTCCAGGAGATCTTCCCCACCCAGGGATTGAACCCGGGTCTCCCACATTGTAGGCAGACGCTTTACCATCTGAGCCACCAGGGAAGTCCAGTATTCCCTTTAGAGGAGTTGAAAATTAAGTTAATTTTCAAGAATACTGAGAGGCCTCTGAGTGAAAAGATGAAAAGAAGAAAGCCAACATTTCCACTAATAAGTCCACCTTAGGAGAAAAAGTAAGGGCCAAGGGAAGATTTACTCAGCTAACATATTAGGTATTAACATTGTTTTATATATAATAATTAAAGTGTTACTAATACAAGAACAGGTGTAACAATTATATAAATAATTAATATGGTCATTAAATGTTAAGATAATTTTTTTTTGGTTGCAATAACTTAGATAACTTGTTATAATTTCAACAATCTTAAATAATCAACAAAGTAAAATCTCACTTATGCTAATGAATTATAATTACTTTATTTGCAGGTCATTGAGTGATAATGTTTGGTACATGCAAAATTCTTCAAGTTTTCAAAAAAGACTGCTTCCCACATGAAGCTATGACTTTAATTTAGTAAAAAAAAAAAAGTGTGGCAAATATAATGATAAAAGTAATATTTTAATGTCTAATTTTCTCTTGTTAAGCCTTATCTTATTTGGTTTATGCTGAGGCATTTTATAAATACTAGTAAGAATTTATTCCTTTGGATAATGGAAAAAAATATAAAATGTATGTATTTATGAACATAGTAGGATTTTTGTGTTTTAAAGTCAGTGACAAAGAATGAAGATATGAAATATTTATGATGTCAACAATGATATGAATACATGTCCCCTTGAATTTTAGAATTTTATTGATATTTAAAAATTAGTGTATAAAAAAACAGTTAGGATCTCATGATAAAGAACCTCAAAGGAAGTCTTAAATTTTGTCAATTAACATCACATATTATAGGCAATGGATTTTATTTTTACTGGCAGAGGAAGAATAGATGGTCCTCTCTGGATCAATCCTTGTTAATAAAAGCAAAACATGCACAAGAAGTCCAAGTTATTCATTTAAAAGGAATTTTAAAACTTATATGTAGAACTGTACATTCTTGGTTACCATAAATAGTGAATTCTTTCCCTGCAGGCATTGGAAATAAAATTATCATCAAAGTCGGGATGAGCTTGGATCAAGGGTGACTCAAATACTCAATGACATGAAGCGATGACAAATGTATTCATTTCCTTAATAGCTATTACTGAACCTCTTGTGCCCTCTTATAAAACTATTTTTATTGAAACTCATGTCACCCAGACCTCATTCATGTTACTGACTGACCTCCCTCAAGCTCATTTCTTCACATTCTTTGAGGACTCTGGCCTCTGGCTTGTACACTTTCTTCCCATCATCAATTCCACTCTCTTCCTGGACAATATTAGAGTCTGAGGGATAATAAACATCCACACCTGAACTTTAGTCCACTGTGACTTTCTGAACCCAGAAGATCCCTCACCTTCTCTACTCCAGCATCACTAAATTGTTTCATTAACCAGAGCTGCAATATCTATTACACTTCTGAGATCTGCACACTTACAGCCAATTTTTTCTTTTAGCTGTAGTACTCCACACTTCCAGGATATATATTCTCTTACTCACGATCTAACTTTTCTCCAACCTCAACTAGATTTAGAGCAGTTACTAGAGATTTCCCCCCAATCCTTATGATCTTTCTAAAAATTAGTTGTATTTACTATGAGCAGGATGGCCATTTACCCCATTTGCCTGGTGACAGACTCAGTTTACTCCTGTTTTCCTGGCTTCCTACTTGGTTGTCCTCTTTCACTCTTAAATGAGTCCCATTTTGGATGATTATACTGTCACCCAACTGTGAAACATACAACCCATTTCTCCCTGTTATCTTAAACATGCCCACATTTTTGTTCCACGTTGACTGCTTTGATGGAAAAGGCAATGGCACCCCACTCCAGTACTCTTGCCTGGAAAATTCCATGGACAGAGGAGCCTAGTAGGCTGCAGTCCGTGGGGTCGCTAAGAGTAGGACACGACTGAGCGACTTCACTTTCACTTTCCACTTTCATGCATTGGAGAAGGAAATGGCAACCCACTCCAGTGTTCTTGCCTGGAGAAGCCCAGGGAAGGTGGAGCCTGGTGGGCTGCCGTCTATGGGGTCACACAGGGTCGGATAGGACTGAAGCAACTTAGCAGCAGCAGCAGCAGCAGCAGGAACTGCTTTGAACTCATGTAACCACAGACAGTCACTCCTTCATCTCAGTTCCTGAGTGTGCCTGGACAAAATGTCTCAGCAGTGCACACTGAAGTTAATACAAATCCCTGTTTTGTGATGACACATGCAATTCCAATACTGTCCATGGGTCCTCTGAAATATCCCTACTCCACATTTACTCCTCATTGCCCAAAGCAACCCATCCAGACTCTGAATTTCCTTTTGAACTCCCTACCTACAAGCTGTTCTTTCAATCTCAGGACAAATTAATTTCTCTCCTACCTTAATAAGACAATCAGACTCATAGGTTTCTATACTGTCTCTCCTCAGCTTTACACCTGAACAGACATTCATTCACTCCCTTTCCATTTGTCCTCCTTTATCCCTGGAAGTGGCATGCTTTTCCCCTCATGCACGGTAGATCCATGCACACCAGCTTTGATTTCCAGCCTTACCAACCTTCCCTTGATCCATCCAGTAAGCTCTTTCTTTTCTTCATGATCAGCCTTTGTCTTCTTATTGGATTTTTATCCCAAACACATGTAATTATTTAATATTAAAAGCAAAACAAGTTATTTTTCTAACATACATTGCCTATTGTTTGGTGACTTTTTGTTACCCTAAGATGAACTTTCAAAATGATTAATCAGCTCTTCATGCACTTCATAAGCCCCATGCTATCTTCTGTCCTCTGCCCTCAGAACTCTGTAGACACTGCCCTCGCCACCATGGTCTCTGTTGCCTTCTCTTCATTTCATTTTTGTTGTTATTTAATCACTTTTGTGACCCCATGGGCTGTAGCCCACTAGTGGGATTTTCCAGGCAAGAATACTGGAGTGGATTGCCATTTCCTTCTCCAGGATCTTCCTGACCCTGGGATCAAACCCACATCTCCTGCATTGGCCCGCAGATTCTTTCCCTGAGACACCAGCCCTTTCTTTTCTGGACACATCCTCTTCTGTTCCCCTCCCAATCCCCACATCTCCAACTTCTATTCAGTACTTTCACTGGCTTTTTAATTTTCTACTCACTTTTTAATATCTGTGTTCACCACAGCCCAGTCATAACCCTGCCCTTTTCCCCTGCTGTTCCTTGCCCCCTGAGCACCTTGTCAAAGCCAGGGCTGATTACCTGATGCTGATTTTAATCGCCTTCATACAGTCTGTGAACCAACATTACAAGCTATATCTTACTGAGAGTAATAAGGTGCCTCAGCTACTTATGTCTGACCTCTGTCCTCTCCAGAACACTTCTCCACGCAGTGCTACTCAGGACTCATTTTGTCAAAAGACTTTTGCTATGAATAGTTGAAGTCATTAACAGTAAATCTCTTTAGCACTTTACCCCACAACTCTTAACTTTGATTTTTAAATTAGATATTATTCATATACTTAAGTAAACATGCTTGTTGCCTTATATAAATAATAATTGAAAAGTGACAGTGTTAGTCACTCAGTCCTCTCTAACTCTTTGCAACCCCATGGACTATATAGTTCAGCAGGCTTCTCTGTCCATGGGATTATCCAGGCAAGGTTATTGGAGTGGGGAGCCATTCCCTTCTCCAGGGGATCTTTCTGACCCAGGGTTTGAACCCAGGTCTCCCACATTGCAGGGAGATTTTTGCCATCTGAGTTACCAGGGAAGCCCAAATAATAGTTAATCATAAGCATACTCAATATCAGGGATTTGGAGGGTTATAATTTAAACTTGATGGGGGATTAATGTGACAGCTACAAAGAATAAAATTGGAAACATCAGTAACAACTTATCATCTCTAATACATTAAAAATGAATTTTAGGAAAAATAATAGTATATATTACACTCTCAATAATTCTCTCTCTCTCTCTCTCTCTCTCTATATATATATATATATATATATACATGTAATCACACATACTCTCTATAATAGTATATGTTATGAGAAGATGCTTTCTCCATCCACCAGGGGCAGGAAGACGCCTTTCTGGAACATTAAGATATCAAATCCCCTTATAATGATAATTGATCAAAATAGAAGTGTACAAATATGTTTTTAATATAATTGTAACAACCTTAATGGTTTAATACATCAATGGATACATGGAAATCTGACCTTTCTGCATGAGGAAGAAATGTGTTAAAATTTAAGCAAGATAGTCACATTGATATGTTGGCTGACACCTATTAATATTTCCAACACTTAAAGAGTTGAGGCCTAACTATACCAGTATCCATGTGCCCAAGTTAGAGTGTTATCACTGTCAGGATTATCCTCTTCTAAAATATCCAGCTATCTTATAGTAAATGACTTAATATTTATCCTAGTCATTCATGTGCTGTGGATAGAGATAAAAAGTAGAAAATCTAATAGACCTTCTCTTCACATGTGTTTTTTTCTCCCTTGCAAAAATAGTACGGTAGAAAAAGCATTCATTTTAATTTTGAGCACCTAATAGGCTTTGCTTTTTCAAGCCTTGAACTATTTTTCAAATTTTACTATAAAAATATCTCTATTTATCTTAGCCTGCAGACATTTGTACACTGAAAATACATAAATCATCTGAGAACAAATGAAACAACCACAGTCCAGCAGAAACTCAAAGAAATAAAAGCATTGCTTTAAAGACCAATGCACACAATCTCTATTGGGCTGAGTGCAGAAAGAAACAAAGATTGCTTGCTTTTAGCAAAGCTGAGTTATATGTGAAGGGACCACACTGTACTGGCTACAGAAGGTTTTATCTGTCATGAAGGAGAATAGAAATCGATATTGTCTGTGAGGCTTTGGAGATCACATCCTGACTGGGATTTAAAAAGTAGCTGGAGGACAGGAAAGTCTTCTGGAGAAATATTGCACTAGCCTTGATAAGATGCCCAGGAAATCCTTTACTATAATATCATTATCAGATGTATTGTGCTTTTGTTTATCTCTGATTTACGTAACAAGACTTATTCGCAATGGTCTAGATTTTCTTTTCTCTCTTAAATTCTTCAATGGAAAAGGTAACATCAAGGCAGAAAAGTAAAAACATACTTAATATAGACAAGAATTTGAATATTATAACTACATATCTCACCACTATGACTGTATTATCACAAATATTAGATGGAGTCAACATGACCTTTATAGCATTTCACATTCCCTCTCTAAGATGTCAGAAAATTCCCAGATGGGCTTTCCTGCTCCTTGTCTTCATTGCCTCTGAGTTTCTACCTGGTTTTGATTCATTATTCTGATTATTTGCTCTTCCTTTATTGGGACTTACTGCTTTTCTTTTACCTTTTTCTTAGATATTACCCAAGCTGTGACAACATTCTTTTCTCCTATCAGTCCCCCAGCTGACTTTTTGAACAATGGACACATGTATCCTCTAAAATAGGACTGCGGTAAGCATCATATCATTCAGTTCAGTTCAGTTCATTTGCTCAGTCGTGTCCGACTCTTTGTGACCCCATGAACCACAGCACGCCAGGCCTCCCTGTCCATCATCAACTCTCGGAGTTTACTCAAACTCATGTCCATCGAGTTGGTGATGCCATCCAGCCATCTCATCCTCTGTCGTCCCCTTCTCCTCCTGCCCCTAATCCCTCCCAGCATCAGGGACTTTTCCAATGAGTCAACTCTTCGCATGAGGTGGCCAAAGTACTGGAGTTTCAACCTCAGCATCAGTCCTTCCAATGAACACCCAGGACTGATTTCCTTTAGGATGGACTGGCTGGATCTCCTTGCAGTCCAAGGGACTCTCAAGAATCTTCTCCAACACCACAGTTCAAAAGCACCTCATGAACAGTATGGAAAGGCAAACTGATAGGATACTGAAAGAGGAACTCCCCAGGTTGGTAGGTGCCCAATATGCTACTGGAGATCAGTGGAGAAATAACTCTAGAAAGAATGAAGGGATGGAGCCAAAGCAAAAACAATACCCAGTTGTGGATGAGACTGGTGATAGAAGCAAGGTCTGATGCTGTAAAGAGCAATATTGCAAGTAATCTGGAATGTTAGGTCCACGAATCAAGGCAAATTGGAAGTGGTCAAACAGGAGATGGCAAGAGTGAACCTCAATGTTCTAGGAATCAGCAAACTAAAATGGATTGGGATGGGTGAATTTAACTCAGATGACTACTGTATCTACTGCTGTGGGCAGGAATCATATCATTAGGTACTTAAAAATACAGGACTATGGGGAAAGGGTTATACTCACTCATCTTCATTATAAAGAGAAAAACAAATATCACACACTGAACATCTGTTTTTTCATCTTTTTGGCTATGCCACTACTAGGTTTGTCGTTTGTAATAGCAGTTTTGACTTTTCTGAAATAAGTCAAGATCTCTTGATTTGCTTCTATTCTCCATCTCTCTCTTAGTTCTCCTCTCCCCACCTGATGGTCTTGGGGAATTCTAACTTCATCTTGTCACTCTTTGTTGTAGAAGAATTCAACTCAGTCTAGCCTCAGTTCCTAAATTCATCCCAAAATTATACATATGCACATTATAAATCCTTTGAAAGTGTTAGCCCAGTACTTTTAGAAAAATCTTATAAAAGTTCACATACCTTAAAAGTAAGACTTTTAAGTGAATAGGAAAGCTTTACATTAATACATATAAAGTGTTTACACTTTTTTTAAAATTGGGCTTTTGATACTGATATCTTGAATTTATGAAATCCTAAATATAGGTACTAGGGTTCTCATTTAAAAAGGGTAAACAACGATTCAGAAAGATTGTGAAATCTGTTCAAACTTCTCACAAGTAGTGAGTGCCTAAATTTGAACTCTTATATGTATAAGTCTAAACACTAAGGTTATGTAATTCTGAAGGCGATTTCTCAAGCCACTTTTTTGATCATATATATATATATATATATACACACATACATATATATATATATATATATATATATATATATATATATACACACATACATATATATATATATGCTTTAGTCATCACAAAGTCTGCAGGATTATGTTCAGAAGAAAGCATGAACATGGAGTTAAAACAGACTCTAGAGTGGCAGGTTGAAAAATAAAACATTTTAGTAGTTTTGAGGGAAAGATAGGGCATAACATAATTTATTTCCTGCATGCTCCAATATGGTAATGATATGACTTTTGAAATAAAGTTTATTCACACCCAGGGATGAAGTGGATATATGACTGGGGATGAGAGCCTTCCAGAATAGATAAGAGAAATATCAGGGCCTTTGATTTTGCTTCAGCAATTTATTCCAACTTCTAGATGGAAAACTGACCCTTAAACCCTTCACTGCTGTGTGATACTGCCTCATATAATTTTAAATGAAGCACATGATTCCAATACTGCTGAAAAGCACTTAAAGATCCACTAAGGAAATGTTATTAATGAGTCAGTTAATTTGTAAAAAGTAAATAGAAGTGAAGTTTATTGTTTTGTGTGTGTGAGCACGTGCAAAGCCATAACTGTTAATTTCAAAACAATCACACGCAAAAGATGGAAGTATTTCTGAACAATTCCGTCACCTCTAATGTTTTTACACAATGTATTGAGGTAGTAACTTTCTGAAGTCAAACAATTCTGAGTCCTAGCTCTTCTCTGCTTCTAGCTGGAACATTATAAGCCACTTATTTCCCCCTGTGTCTGTTTCTCTATCTGTAAGCCCGTTAATTATAATCAGTGTGTGATAGTTTCTCATTGTATTTTACTTTGTTTTTCCCAATTTCTAATGATGTTTAATAGTTTTCCTCTATGTGTTCCCCATACTCTATATCTTCTTGCTTAAGCTTCTTTCCAAATTTTTGTCCATTCTTAAAATGAATGTTTTTCTTATTATTGATATTGAAGATAACATTTTAAATTGAAGATCCTTTATCAAATAAATTATTTGCAAATATTTTCTCATAGTGGCTTGTCTTTTAAATATTGACATTTAAAAAGTAAACTTTTAAAATTTTGATGAACTCCAACTTGTCAACTTGTTCTTTCATGGTTTGTGCAAATTTTTGCTCAGTATTTCCTATTAATATCTGTATTTTGAATAAATATTATATTCTGTAAAATGTCCAGATGGTCCAAGTCCCTAGGGATGTACTAAACAGAAGGTAGGGGAGTTAATATAGCAAGACCATAAGGGAGCAATGCAGTCCATTCCAAATTAATGTAAAATGTTTCTAATCCTCCTTTTTTACAGGGATGTAAAAGGATGTTTCTGTCAGATCAGTGCCCACATGGCACCTTCCTGAGACAGTGCTAATTTTCCCTAGTAGAGGTACTATATCTAGCAAGACAATTGCAGTTGGGTTTCCCTGGTGGCTCAGATGGTAAATAAAATAAAATCTGTCTGGAATGCAGGAGACCTGGTTGGATCTCTGGGTCAGAAAGATCCCCTAGAGAACAGAACGGCTATCCATTCTAGTATTCTTGTCTGGAGAATTCCATGGACAGAGGATTCTGGCACACTACAGTCTATGAGGTCACAGAGACTTGGACAAAACTGAGCAACTAACACTTTCACTTTTTTTCAAGAGAGTTCAAGAGGATCTGAGGAGTCAAGATTATCTAGTTCATAATATCTCAGGATCTTACTTCTTCCCCTTCTGGATCCTAATACTGAGGTAGGAGACTCCTTACTTTAAAGTCCACCCTCTCCCAGGACTATGCTACTCTGATGACTGTAATAGAGGGTGATCAGCTGTTTCTGTCTTCCTGCTATAAGAATTGACTCTCTTTATGAGCTCCCAGGCCCTCTTGCTTTCATCCCTTGTGGTTTCTTGGTGATTAATCAGTCCCAGTCTTGTCTTTCTTCATGTCATTCATTGGTTCCAGAGAGAGATATATTCTCTAATTCTCCTATTATTATTTATCTCACTCTTCCCAAATATCTGACACAGGACCCACTAGTGTGATCTTGGTGTCCTATCCAATCCACCAGCATGAGTGGAAGTATTTTAAAATTCACTTCTACCACTTCACTTAACAAATGTAATTAGTCTTCCACTTACCACCAGTGAGGGGATCCTCACCACATCCTGGGTGACAGAACCCAAAAATCCAATTTTAGATGCCTTGCACCAACTACCTTAAATGGAGAGTCTAGGAAACAGACTCTAAGATAGAGATCTGAATGCAGGAATTTTAGGGGGGAACCATTCTTGGAATATCATCCTTGGGGGACTGAAGGCTGGGAGTCTGGATAAAGGAATAACTTAAAACTGTAATAAACCATAATATAGCAACAACAGAGGTCAAGCCCATCCTATGGGAGGCTCTGATGCTGAGGTCAGGTATGTATTAATTAAGATAATAATTCAGCCATCATATAGTGTATTTTCATAAAAAGTAACTACTTTAAAGACAAAAGTTTTAGTGAAAAGAACAACATTTTTTTTGTAAATTTCTTTATTTTCTGTTTTAGTAGACAGAAGCTAGATTTAATTTGTTGTCATATAACTTCTGGAAATTTCCACAGCCAACCAATGAGAGAATGGAACTGAAAAAGTCAAATAACATCACTGCTGCTGTTGCTAGGTCACTCTAGTCATGTCCGATCCTGTGATCCCATAGAGGGCAGCCCACCAGGCTCTGCCATCCCTGAGATTCTCCAGGCAAGAACACTATAGTGGGTTGCCATTGCCTTCTAAGAACATCACAGTGTTCTTATAAAAAATGTTTTGGGTTTTGGAGACACACAGTAGTCTGTGGACTGTGCCTTAAGAACCACAGCATTAGACCATATTCTGAAAATGAACACAGTCACTATTCTTTAAAAGCATGACCTCATTTATCTATCTTGTTTGACTCTTGCTGCTGGCTGGGTTAATGGACTTATGGAAGTCATTAGGGGTGTTTTCAAATACTCTGATTCTCTTTTCCACTTAGGCTCTGGTAGAGTTGTCTTATTCTGTCCCCTTTGAAACTAAATCTAGATATACAATTTGCTTTAACTAATAAGATTTAGTCTGAGTAGGAAGATAGTATGCAAGCTTAGGAGGCAATATGCAGTTTACTACATTCTGTTTTTCTGGCCGCGAGTTCCTGAATATTGATAAAGAACACACATGCTGATGCACTTTGGAAGTAAAGAGTGAGCAAGAAGTAAACATCTTATATTAAGTCACTGAGACTGTGTGATTGCTTTTTATGATAGAAAAACAACCCTATACTGACTAACATTTTCCTCCTCTTCCTCCTCTCTTTCTGTCTTTTCATCTCTCCTCCTGAGCACCCCCAAAAGTATGCCTAAACAGCATTCCCAAGATTTAGATTAGGTCCATTAGGACTTGGTGGTGGTGGTTTAGCTGCTAAGTTTTGTCTGAATCTTTCGACCCCATGGACTTGTAGCCTGTCAGGCTCCTCTGTCCATGGGATTCTCCAGGCAAGAATACTGGGTTGCCATTTCCTTCTCCATTAGGATTTAGTCTAAGCCAAATTTGGCTGTGAAAGGGGTAATGTGAACTTGTGAACTTTAACATGGTGAAGTAATGCTTCAGTTCCCATTAAACATTTTTATTTCATGGAGATGACTTGTTTGGAAAGTAGAAGGAGATAGGGAAAGGGGAATTGTAAGAAAAGGAATTGCACTTCTGTGTACATGAATGAAATACCTTCAAAATTTAACCTCACATCTGACAATAGACTTTTTTGTAATTTTCCAGAGAAGACAATTGACCAATTTGCTGATGTATAAATAATCTATGTCTTATATTTCAAATAAACCTATTTTATGTGTGATTGTATTAAGATAAATTAATAGGTACTAGGATTTCAGCCCTTTAATTAAAGAGGAAAAGAATGCAGAAGAAGGCAATCTTTTAAGAAATTTTAAGATAAATCATACATTAAAAACAAAATAGAATTATAAATCAGTGGTGTGTATCCTTAGTCACTCAGTCATATCCAACTCTTTCAACCCCATGGACTGTAGCCCATCAGGCTCCTCTGTCCATGGGATTCTCCAGGCAACAATACTGGAGTGGGTCACCATGCCCTCCTCCTGGGAATCTTCCCAACCCAGGGATCAAATCCAGGTCTCCCACATTACAGGCGGATTCTTTACCATCTGAATCATCAGGAAAGCCCATAAATCAATGATGAAAGTGAAAGTGAAAGTCACTCAATTGTGTCTGACTCTTTGTGACCCCATGGACTGTATAGTCCAAGGAATTCTCCAGGTCAGAATACTGGAGTGGGTAGCACTTCCCTTCTCCAGGGGATCTTCCCACTCCACCCCTATTGCCTTTCTGTTAAGCCTGCAAACTCACAGTAACCTATTGATGAATGAGTCAGGTCTATTATGACTCAGTGTGACAGAGAAGAACAGATAGAGAAATGAATATAACAATGTAACTTTTCTTCTATTATGGCTGAATTTTCAAAGAAGAGTAAAATAAGAACAAAGTATCCATATCATGATTTGCTAGAATATATAGGCTGGCCTTGGTAAAATATGGTGAAATTGGTTTAGTCAGGATTAGTCCATCAGGACCTTAGTCTATAGAAGAGAAGGCAAAGTATAAATTTAATCAGGTGAAGAGACAAGACAGGACTTTCTTTGGAGGAAGATATTTTTAGGCACAGTTCCCAAACTTTCAAATCATGGGTAGGAGAATAATTCACCCTCATCTCAGACGTCCAAGAGCCTCAGTTAGAATTGTTGACTTAAAGGAGATCAGTCTTGAGTGTTCATTGGAAGGACTGATGTTGAAGCTGAAGCTCCAATACTTTGGCCACCTGATGCAAAGAACTGACTCATTTGAAAAAAATCCTGATACTGGGAAAGATTGAGGGCAGGAGGAGAAGGAGACGACGGAGGACGAGATGGTTGGATAGTATCACCGATTCAATGGACATGAGTTTGGGTAAACTCCTGGAGTTGGTGGTGGACAGGGAGGCCTGGCATGCTGCAGTTCATGAGGTCACAGAGTTGAACAAGACTGAGTGACTGAACTGAACTGAGATTCTCTGAAGGGTGAGGAACTAGTATCTGACACATTCTGAAAAACCTGAGGTCTAGAGTCAGTGGTTAGCAAGTCGTCTTAAGGCAGTAAAGTAGACATAGTTGTTTGTGAATGTCTTTCAGAGTGAAAGGTCATGCAAGGTCACGTGAATATACAGCATAAGGACACTGTGATTCATGAGAAAGTAGCTGGACCAGGCCACCTGGCATGAAAGCTGCTCAAGAGGAAAGTAGAAGAGGTAAGGTGAGTTCACAGAGAGGAAATTCAGAAACTGGCAGCAGATAGAGAAATCCAGAGGGGTCAGAACAGGCATGGTTTGCTTCAAAGAACTGGTAGCAGCCCAGCAATGGGAGGAAGTCACAGAGAAACATTCCCTCCTTCCCCACCATTGGAAAGAATCAGACACTGAGATCTCCATAGTCAGAAGAAACCACTGCAGGGCCAATAATGCAGCTGTTGATGGGGAAGAGATTAAAGGCTCTCAGCACCCAAGCTACCCAACAGGTGTGCAAGATTTCAGCATTGGAGAAGAGGGCAGAGGAGTCTAGAATTGGAAAAGTCTGTAGGTTTGATGATGCCCTTGGATTCAGCATTCTCTAATGTATCTAAAAGACAGTTTTCTTCCTAAATATGATGAAAAACTGATATTTCATCTAGGGACATGGAAAAATGGATATGGGGGAGAGTTTTCAAAGACAGTGATATGAATGTCTCTACCCAGGTGGTTCAGTGGTAAAGATTCCACCTGCCAATGCAAGAGATACCCGAGATGTTGGTCCCATCCCTGGGTTGCAAAAGTCCCCTGGAGCAGGAAATAGCAACCCATACTAGCATTCTTGCCTGGAGAATCCTGTGAACAGAGGAGCCTGGTGGGCTACAGTTATAGGGTCACAAAGAGTTAAACACAACTGAGTGACAGAACAAAGACACAAACGAACAAGCACAGTAAGTAAAAGTCAGCACCTCCTCATAACTGGATAAAAATGTTTCTTTCTCAAAGTAATGGCATTATTAACTTCATTTAGGCTAAGAATAAATATTGATAAGTAGCATTGTTGTTGTTTGGTCTTTTTCTTTTTTTTTTTTAGCTTTTAACTAGAACATTGGCAACAGTTCTGGACTTCCTCTTATAGAATATCTACCAGAAAATATTTATGTTTTAAGTGTTATTTGAATTAATTAATTCCTAAGTTCATAACTATTTGTGACAACTGTAAATTTTTGTCAATCAATAGTATTTTGTGCTAAAATATTATATTTTAAGTTCATTTTTGGGAAAAATTTTAAGAGTTAACAATTCAGTTTTGGCCTGCTTTACATTGTTTAAGACAATTTCAATTTAATTTTTTTCTTCTTTTCCACTCGAGAATACCATATCTTTAGCTTCTACTCCATGTTATGTATTTTGAGCCTTTTAGTACCTGGATTCCTCTCATGGACTCCTATAATCGGTATTGTTCAGTTAAGGGTAATAAGATAGAGATACAAAATGGGAAATTGTGAGAGAACACAATGAGTGGAAAATAACCTTAATAAAAAGAAGCTTTGTCTTTTTTTTCCATCATTTGATGCAGCAGTCTAAAATTCAGGCAATAATCCAGAACAAAAGCAAGCCATAATCCATACATAGGCTCAAGGAACATTTTCTTCTCTTCAAATACTGTTCTTACCAAAAATGCTACTGCTGCATTCTATCCCATTTAAGTTCTCCATGGCTATTTGAATTAACAGAGGGAATTAGTGAGGGTATGAAGGAAGTTCTATTGCTTTTTACCTTCATTGGCACTAATAAATCCTGTTGTGTAAAAATGAGTTTAAAAATCTCTATGCAATTAGCTTTCCATTTTACCTTGAACGTTTTAGTGCAGATTGTTAGCTAATCAAGCTGGGAAATTAAAATAGAGTGTACACAAAAGTGTTTATGAGTAATATTACAAATGAGCAGGGCAGATAGTACTGTACCTGTTTTACTGCTATAATAAAATAAGAAGTGATATTAGCATTGCATCCATTTAAGTGTAATTGTACAAATTGCTAACTAATCAGATGAGAAGCACAGTATTGAAAGACCAATGTTCTTTTTATATGCTATTGCCTTTGTGTGTTTAGCTATATATATATATATATATATATATATAAAGAATTTTAGACCTCAACACAAAATAATATATGCATAAAGAGGTGTTTTAAGAAACATTTTGATATAGAAAGTAAATTTGTCTTCCTTTGCAATAACAAGCCTTGGGCACTTCTTTGAAAGCACAAATTTGGGTAAATGAATAATATTTACTGAAAAAAAGGTACGACTCTGTTTATCAAGCCAGATGCAGTTTTTTGCTCAAAGGATTTGGACATACTCTACACAGCAGGGCCTCAGCTGGAATTGTATAAGTATGGTAGAAAGAGATGTGAAGTTTTTAAGAAGTAAGGCAGAAAATTTATCAGCATAAGAGAAAATGACACGATTTAACCTTTTTTGTATGTTTATTTTATCTCAGGTTTTATAAACTTGTGAGAGTTCAACAATGCATAATTTCTGATGTCCAGTGAAAATTTCTGTTGGAGGAAAGCTTTAAGAGGAAGAAAAGGGAACACAAATTAAGATTGTTTGTCCTCGGAATTATTCAGATGTATTGTTTCTGGCTACTCATTTTTGATGCAGTCATAATGAATCTTCCAATGAATTAAATATAACCTGTATATATATATGATTATGATTATACAGTGGAAGTGAGAAATAGATTTAAGGGACTAGATCTCATTGACAGAGTGCCTGATGAACTATGGACAGAGGTTCATGGCATTGTGCAGGAGACAGGGGTCAAGACTATCCCCAAGAAAAAGAAATGCAAAAAAGCAAAATGGCTGTATGAGGAGGCCTTATAAATAGCTGTGAAAAGAAGAGAAGTGAAAAGCAAAGGAGAAAAGGAAAGACAGTCCCATTTGAATG
Organism: Dama dama; assembly: GCF_033118175.1. Taxonomy (NCBI): domain Eukaryota; kingdom Metazoa; phylum Chordata; class Mammalia; order Artiodactyla; family Cervidae; genus Dama; species Dama dama. Next base: position 7,378,620 of record NC_083708.1, on the reverse strand, counting down.
CAAAATTCCAAAGAATAGCAGGGGGAGATAAGAAAGCCTTCCTCAGCGATCAGTGCAAAGAAATAGAAGAAAATGATAGAACAGGAAAGACTAGAGATCTCTTCAAGAAAATTAGAGATAACAAGGGAACATTTCATGCACAGATGGGCTCAATAAAGGACAGAAATGGTATGGACCTCAAAGAAGCAGAAGATATTAAGAAGAGGTGGCAAGAATACACAGAAGAACTGTGCAAAAAAGATCTTCACAACCCAGATAACCACGATGGTGTGATCACTCACCTAGAGCCAGACATCCTAGAAGGTGAAGTCAAGTGGGCCTTAGAAAGCACCACTATAAACAGAGCTAGTGGAGGTGATGGAATTCCAGTTGAGCTATTTCAAATCCTGAAAGATGATGCTGTGAAAGTGCTGCACTCAATATGCCAGCAAATTTGGAAAACTCAGCAGTGGCCACAGGACTGGAAAAGGTCAGTTTTCATTCCAATCCCAAAAAAAGGCAATGCAAAAGAATGCTCAAACTACCACACAATTGCCTCATCTTACACACTAGTAAAGTAATGTTCAAAGTTCTCCAAGCCAGGCTTCAACAACATATGAACTGTGAACTTCGAGATGTTCAAGCTGGTTTTAGAAAAGGCAGAGGAACCAGAGATCAAAGTGCCAACATCTGCTGGATCATTGAAAAAGCAAGAGAGTTCCAGAAAAACATCTATTTCTGCTTAATTGACTATGCCAAAGCCTTTGACTGTGTGGATCACAACAAACTGTGGAAAATTCTGAAAGAGATGGGAATACCAGACCACCTAACCTGCCTTTTGAGAAACCTGTATGCAGGTCAGGAGGCAACAGTCCAGTCCAGTTCAAACTGGACATGGAACAAAAGACTGGATCCAAATAGGAAAAGGAGTATGTCAAGGCTGTATATTGTCATCCTGCTTATTTAACTTATATGCAGAGTACATCATGAGAAACACTGGGCTGGAGGAAGCATAAGCTGGAATCAAGATTGCCAGGAGAAATATCAATAACCTCAGATATACAGATTACACCACCCTTATGGCAGAAAGTGAAGAAGAACTAGAAAGCCTCTTGATGAAGGTGAAATAGGAGAGTGAAAAAGTTGGCTTAAAGCTCAACATTCAGAAAACTAAGATCATGGAATCCGGTCCCATCACTTCATGGCAAATAGATGGGGAAATAGTGGGAACAGTGGCTGACTGTTTTTAGGCTCCAAAATCACTGCAGATGGTGATTAAAGCCATGGAATTAAGAGGTGCTTACTTCTTGGAAGGAAAGTTATGACCAACCTAAGCAGCATATTTAAAAGCAGAGACATCACTTTGTGAACAAAAGTCTGTCTAGTCAAGGCTATGGTTTTTCCAGTGGTCATGTATGGATGTGAGAGTTGGACTGTAAAGAAAGCTGAGCACTGAAGAATTGATGCTTTTGAACTGTGGTGTTGGAGAAGACTCTTGAGAGTCCCTTAGACTGCAAGGAGATCCAACCAGCCTATCCTAAAGCAGATCAGCCCTGGGTGTTCATTGGAAGGACTGATGTTGAGGCTGAAGCTCCAATACTTTGGCCACCTGATATGAAGAGCTGACTCATTTGAAAAGACCTTGATGTTGGGAAAGATTGAGGGCAGGAGGAGAAGGGGACGGCAGAGGGAGAGATGGTTGGATGGCATCACCAACTCAATGGATATGAGTTTGTGTGTACTCCGGAAGTTGATGATGGACAGGGAGGCATGGCGTGCTGCGATTCATGGGGTCGCAAACAGTCGGACACGACTGAGCGGCTGAACTGAACTGAACTGCACATCTGTTTAACCAAGAATATGCACAAAATCCAGCTAATGCGTCTGTGTTTTGTAAGACTGAATAAAGACTTAACTAAGTCGGCAGCTTAGACACTGATACGTCCTATACATACGTGTTTAGCACCAGTTGTCTTCTGGCATTGCTCCTCCTGTTTTCCTTACACAGTTTGCATTCTACCAGTGTTTTTGCTTAGTATTATTTCTCTAAAAGGCCTTGTTTGGTTTCTCTCCCTCTGTTTTGGCTGCTTTTATTCTAAAAGTGTATAGCTAATACAGAAATTAAATTTGTCTTCCATGTTGTCTCTTTGCATACATTGTGTTTTCCATAACTGTGGATTAATTCATATAAAAGTTTTCTTTGTCTACCTAGGGAAGAATTGTGTGGTGGCAAGCATAGGTGAGTTACTATAAACTAAGCAGAATGAATTACAGAAATGAACAAGTGTCTGCAAGTTTTTCCAGTCATTTTAATATAGTAGACTACTACACTTGTTTAATCATAATGCCAGATTCAGAGCTACAACCCAGCGAACTGGCTCTTAATTCCATACATCTCTTCCTTGACTAAAAGACACACAAGAAAAAAGTATACATAAATTCAAAGTATAATCTAAGTTTCAGTTACAATTCTATCAGATGTGATATTAGTTAAGTCTGTGTGATCCTGGGTAAGTCACTTTACTTTTCTGAGTCCCAAATAATGATCAATGAGTTGGAGATAATAGCAAAATCAATTTGCAACTGTACACTTTAATGTACAATTTCTTTAGTAATTGTGGTAAGAGACTCACTGTGATCCTTGATAATGTTAGTGATTAAATGTTGAATAGTTTTCACTGATGACTTTATCTTCCAAGCAATTGTCATAGACATCCCTATGACTGGATTTTCTTATCATTTTGAATTGATCTCAATTTGATTGCTTTTAATAAAACTACTCTTTCCAGAGTAGTTTTAGACTCACAGCAAAACTGAGAGGAAAGATACAGTCCATGGGTTGGCAAACAGTAGGACATGACTGAGTTAAGCACGCACATTCAATCGCACCTAGTATTGTACACTCTTTGGGTTTGGAAAAATGTTTAATGATATGTAGCTCCCATTATAGAATTATATAGAATACCTTTTGTTGTTTTGCTGTTGCTTAATCACTAAGTTGTGCCAGACTCTCACAACTGCTTGGACTGTAGCCCACCAGACTGCCCCGTCCATGAGAGTTCACAGGCAAGAATCCTGGAGTGGGCAGCCATTTCCTTCTCCAGAGGATCCTCCCCACCCAGGAATCAAACCCAAGCCTCCTGCACAGGCAGTCAAATTCTTTACCACTGAGCCACAACGGGAGACCACCGAGTATTTTAGCTACAAGCCTTTGTGCTCCAGGCAGTCATCCCTCCTCTAGCCCTTAAACTCTGGCAACTGCTGATTTTTTTTACTGCTTCCGTAGTTCTGCCTTTTCCAATGTGTTGTATAGTTCACATCATACAGTATGTGGCCTTTTCAGGTAGGCTTCTTTCACTTAGCAATATGCATTTTTCCTCCATGTCTTTTTATGATTTAATAGCTCATTTCTTTTTAGTGCTGAATGATATTTTATTGTCTGGAACTACCATAGTTTACTTATCTATTCACACACTGAAGGCAAATTTGGTTGCTTCCAAATTTTGTCAGTTATGTATAGAACTTCTACAGATGTCTGTATAGAAGTTTTTAGGTAGACATAGGTTTTCAACTCTTTTGAGTAGATGCCAAGGCATGCAATCACTAGACAGCATGGTAAAAGTATGTTTAGTGTTGTAAGAAAGCCTCAAATTGCCTTCCAAAGTGGCTGCAAAAGTATACCTTCTACCAGCAGTAAATGTTCTACATCCTCAGCATCATTTGGTGTTGTCTGTGTGCTGGAATTGGGCCTTTGTAATATGTGTGTACTTGTATCTCATTATTCTATCTTGATTTGCTTCTAACTTGGGTAATAAACATAACTTTGATATGTGTGTGTGTGTGTGTGTGTATGAAAATGAAAGTTTCTCAGTAATGACCAACTCATTGTGACCCCATGAACTATACAGTCCATCTAACTCTCCAGGCCAATATACTGAAGTGGGTAGCTCTTCCCTTCTCCAGGGGATCTTCCCAATCCAGGGATTGAACCCAGGTCTCTTGGCATTGCAGGTGAATTCTTTACCATCTGAGCCACAAGGGAAGCCCATATATATAGTATATATTAATATATATAATGTATAATAAATATTATAATATACAATAATATAATAAAATAATGTATAATTATATAATTATAATAATATATAATAATATAATAATATTAATTTACATAACAAATATATAAATAATTTTAGAATGATAGAAATAATTTTATAATTTTATAATAATACAAATATAATATATATTATATATATTTAAGATACATTAATAAAATAATTTAATAATGCAATTGCAATATTTTAATTTTGCTTGTAATTGTTTAGTCACTAAGTCATGTCTGACTCTTTACAGACCTTATGGACTGTAACCCACCAGGCTCCTCTGTCCATAGGATTTCTCAGGCATGAATACTGGAGTGGGTTGTCATTTTTTTCTCCAGTGGATATTCACAACCCAGGGATCAAGCCATATCTCCTGCATTGACAGGTAGATTCTTCACCGCTGAACTACCAGTGAAGCACTTAATTTGCCTTATAGTACATAATTTTTCAGTAATCACAATAGGCATATGCTAATTCCCAATACTGTACATTAAGTCAGAATCACAGCTTCTTGAATTGGGAGAGTGCCCCATTGAGCTGGAGACAGTACGCATAACTGAATTAAGCTTTGGTTCTTAAATTTTAAGGCATAGTTTTGTGAATGAAAATATTAAATAAACTTGCAAAATTTAAGCAGCTCTTCTTTACATAAATAGTGAAAAAAAGTAGATTAAACAAAAATGCGGTAGTACAGTAGTAGCACCCGATGTGATGTCAAATGGTGGCCTTCATATTTCAAAATGTCTTGGATATTGTCAAGTATAATGTATACGAAGTTTTAGCTAAAATAATTTTGTAAAAGTGGTGAAAAAGGTTTGGAGTCATAAAATATTTCAGTTAATATGTGACATAATGAGGTCTGTATAATTAAGGTTATGATCTTTCCAGTGGTCACATAAAGTTATGATAGCTGGACTGTAAAGAAGGCAGATGACGAAGAATTGATGCCTTCAAACTGTGGTGCTGGAGAAGGCTCTCAAGAGTCCCTTGAACAGCAATGAGATCAAACAAGTCAATTTTAAAGAAGATTTAACCCTGAATACTCACTGGAAGTACTGATACTGAAACTAAAGCTCCAGTACTTTGGCCACCTGATGTGAACAGCTGGCTTATTTGAAAAGACCCGATGCTAGGAAAAATTGAGGGCAGAAGGAGAAGAGGGTGACAGAGGATGAGATGGCTGGATGGCATCACTGATACAATGGACATGAACGTGGGCAAAGTCTGGGAGATGGTGATGTACAGGGAGGCCTTGCATGCTGCAGTCCATGGGGTTGCAAAGAGTCAGACATGATTGGGGGACTGAACAACAACAACAATTATGATGTATAATGAGGTCACTCAAATTTAAAAATAAATCTCAAAGTCTAGACTTCACTGAAGTAAGTGCTTGATTCAAGGGATACTTTTTCATCATTAACAACTTCAATTTTGTATTCAGAGCCACTCTGTTACTTTCAGGGAGTTACCATATTTGAAATCTAAATTTTCAAGTTTCAGAAAATTTTGAACTTTTCTCCATCGGGGGGAAAAATGTATTTATTAAAATTGATATGACCTTTGAAGAATGTCATTTTAATAAGTTACATTGAATATCGTTGTATAGGCTAAGTCTTTTAAATAATACAGATTAATATATTTCAGGTAAGTTATAATTCCAATAACAGGTTAACTGAGATCTGGGGATTAAACCAAAATCTCTAGATAAAATCATTACAAATTTGAAAATTTTCACACCTTAGGCATCATCTACTCTTATATAATTTCTTCCTTTTTATTTATTATGCAATTGAGAGGATAATCACAAATGTCCTCTGCTATGTTATTTCTTAACCTCAGATATGCAGATGACACCACCCTCATGGCAGAAAGTGAAGAGGAAAAGTGAAAAAAAGAAAGTGAAAGAGGAGAGTGAAAAAGCTGGTTTAAAATCCAACATTCAAAAAACTAAGATGTATATTATCAATTGTGAAACAGATCGCCAGTTCAGGTTTGTTGCATGAGACAAGTGCTCAGGGCTGGTACACTGGGATAACCCAGAGGGATGGGATGGGGAGGGAGGATGGAGGGGGGGTTCAGGATGGGGAACACATGTAAATCCATGGCTGATTCATGTCAATGTATGACAAAAACCACTGAAATATTGTAAAGTAGTTAGCCTCTAACTGATATAAATAAATGAAAAAAATAAACAAAAAACAAAAAAGAAGAAAAAACACCTACTAGAACTAAGTGAACATTGTAAGTAACTGAATATAAAATAAATAGAGAAAGAATCAATAGCATTTTTTATATTAGCAGTAAAGGCCAAGAAGTAGAAATGTGGAGACAGCCTATTCAAAGTAGCAATGAAAGCTATAGAAATCATAAGAATACACTTATTAAGGCATAGAACTTACACTACAAAAATTATTAAAACTTAACAGAAAACAAAAACTTGAACAAATAAAAAAAAAATTCCACATTTTGTAATACAAAGACTCAACATTATAAAAATATCAATCCTCTCAAAATAAATATATGAGTTTAAAGATATCCTTTTCATTATAGGGGACTGGAATGCAAAAGTAGGAAGTCAAGAAACACCTGGAGTAACAGGCAAATTTAGCCTTGGAGTATGGAATGAAGCAGGGGAAAGGCTAATAGAGTTTTTCCAAGAGAAGGCACTGGTCATAACAAACACCCTCTTCCAACAACACAAGAGAAGACTCTACACATGGACATCACTAGATAGTCAACACCGACATCAGATTGATTATATTCTTTGCAGCCAAAGATGGAGAAGCTCTATATACTCAGCAAAAACAAGACTGGGGAGCTGACTGTGGATCAGATCATGAACTCCTTATTGCCAAATTCAGACTTTAATTGAAGAAATAAAGGGAACCATTCAGATATGACCTAAATCAAATCCCTTATGACTATACAGTAGAAGTGAGAAATAGACTTAAAGAACTAGGTCTGTTTTCATGACACTGTACAGGAGACAGGGATCAAGACCATCCCCATGGAAAAGAAATGCAAAAAGGCAAAATGATTGTCTGAGGAGGCCTTACAAATTGCTGTGAAAAGAAGAGATGTGAAAAGCAAAGGATAGAAGGAAAGATATTCCCATTTGAATGCAGAGTTCCAAAGAATAGCCAGGAGAGATAAGAGAGCCTTCCTCAGCAGTCAATGCAAAGAAATAGAGGAAAACAACAGAATGAGAAAGACTAGAAATCTCTTCAAGAAAACTAGAGATACCAAGGGAACATTCCATGCAAAGATGGGTTCGATAAAGGACAGAAATGGTATGGACCTAAAAGAAGCAGACGATATTAAGAAGAGGTGGCAAGAATACTCAGAAGAACTGTACAAAAAAGATCTTCATGATCCAGATAATCACAGTGGTGTGATTACTCACCTACAGCCAGACATCCTGGAATGTGAAGTCAAGTGGGCCTTGGAAAGCATCACTACAAACAAAGCTAGTGGAGGTGATGGAATTCCAGTTGAGCTATTTCAAATCCTGAAAGATGATGCTGTGAAAGTGCTGCACTCAATATGCCAGAAAATTTGGAAGACTCAGCAGTGGCCACAGGACTGGAAAAGGTCAGTTTTCATTCCAGCCCCTAAGAAAGTCAATCCCAAAGAATGCTCAAACTACTGCACAATTGCACTTATCTCACATGCTAGTGAAGTAATGCTCAAAATTCTCCAAGCCAGGCTTCAGCAATACGTGAAGCATGAATTTCCAGATGTTCAAGCTGGTTTTAGAAAAGGCAGAGGAACCAGAGATCAAATTGCCAACATCTGATGGATTATCAAAAAAGCAAGAGAGTTACAGAAAAAACATCTATTTCTGCTTTATTGACTATGCCAAAGCCTTTGACTGTGTGGATCACAGTAAACTGTGGAAAATTCTTCAAGAGGTGGGAAAACCACCTGACCTGCCTCTTGAAAAATCTGTATGCAGGTCAGGAAGCAACAGTTAGAACTGGACATGGAAGAACAGACTGGTTCCAAATAGGAAAAGGAGTACATCAAGGCTATATATTGTCACCCTGCTTATTTAACTTATATGCAGAGTACATCATGAGAAATGCTGGGCTGGAAGAAGCACAAGCTGGAATCAAGATTGCCGGGAGAAATATCAGTCACCTCAAATATTCAGATGACATCACCCTTATGGCAGAAAGTGAAGATGAACTAGAAAGCCTCTTGATGAAGGTGAAACAGGAGAGTGAAAAAGTTGGCTTAAAGCTTAACATTCAGAAAACTAAGATCATGGCATCTGGTCCCATCACTTCATGGGAAATAGATGGGGAGACAGTGGAAACAGTGTCAGACTGAATATTTTTGGGCTCCAAAATCACTGCAGATGGTGACTGCAGCCATGAAACTAAAAGACGCTTACTCCTTGGAAGGAAAGTGATGACCAACCTAGACAGCATATTAAAAAACAGAGACATTACTTTGCCATCAAAGGTCCATCTGGTCAAGACTATGGTTTTTCCAGGGGTCATGTATGGATGTGAGAGTTGGACTGTGAATAAAGCTGAGTGCTGAAAAATTGAAGCTTTTGAGCTGTGCTGTTGGAGAAGACTCTTGAGAGTCCCTTGGACTGCAAGGAGATCCAACCAGTCCATCTTAAAGTAGATCAGTCCTGGGTGTTCATTGGAAGGACTGATGCTGAAGCTGAAATTCCAGTACTTTGGCCACCTCATGCAAAGAATTGACTCATTGGAAAAGTCCCTGATGCTGGGAGGGATTGGGAACAGGAGGAGAAGGGGACCACAGAGGATGAGATGGTTGGATGGCATCACTGACTCAATGGACATGGGTTTGAGTAAACTCTGGGAGCTGGTGATGGACAGGGAGGCCTGGTGTGCTGAGATTCATGGGGTTGCAAAGAGTCGGACCTGACTGAGTGACTGAACTGAACTGAATGCATTTCTAATTATAGTCTCAACATATTTTCTTATTAATACAGTAAATCTTAAAATTACTCATTTGCATGAATGAATAAATGCCTATAGTAGTCAAAAATTCATGAATAGGACTACCAAGGAAGAATCAAATATTGTAATAAAGAAAATGCACTATAATAAAAAATTTTATTTCTATTGACACAAAGATTATTAGGTCAAAAGGAAGAATTCAAAAGCAAATCTGTGTAATTTTTAACGTATCACAAACTAGTATTTAAATTAATGGAGAAAGAATGGTCAATTTAATAAATGGCATTAGCCTTCTAAAAAACTGTAAAAATTAAATACCATCTCACAACACTGAAAAAGATAAAATTTAAGAGTAATTAAAAGTCTAAATTAAAACAAACAAACAAACAAAAAACCTAATATCATGGCATCCGGTTCCATCACCTCATGGCAAAAAGATGGGAAAACAATGGAAACCATGACAGACTATTTTCTTGGGTTCCAAAGTCACTGCAGACGGTGACTGTAGCCACAAAATCAAAGATGCTTGCTCCTTGGAAGGAAAGCTATGACAAACCTAGATAACATATTAAAAAGTAGAGTCATTACTTTGCTGACACAGGTCCATCTAGTCAAAGTGATGGTTTTTCCAGTAGTCATGTATGGATGTAAGAGTTGGACCACAAAGAAGGCTGAGCACCAAAGAATTGATGCTTTCAAATTATGGTGCTGGAGAATACTCTTGAGAATCTCTTGGACTGCAAGGAGATCCAATCAGTCAATTGCAAAGAAAATCAGTCCAGAGTATTGATTGGAAAGACTGATGCTGAAGCTGAAGCTGAAGATCTAATACTTTGGCCACCTGAGGCAAAGAACTGACTCATTAGAAGACTCTGATGCAGGAGGTGAAGGGGATGACAGAGGATGAGATGATTGGATAGCATCACCGACTCAATGGACACGAGTCTGAGCAAGTTTTGTGTATTGGTGATGGACAGGGAAGCTTGGCCTGCTGCAGTCCATGGGTTCACAAAGAGTGGGGCAGGACTGAACAGCTAAACTAAACTGAACTCATATTCTTTCTCTTGTCACTCCTATTGTTATTTTTGTTGTTTTCTTCATCAATGTTAATAATAGAAAAGAAGACATTTTGTAGATAAGAGCAGTTTTTTTCTATTGTAAATTAGATTGCAAGCTCCAATCTTTTGTACTAAGAAAGAGTCTCAGTGATGCTTTTCAAAGTTCACTTGTGTTGCAATTTCTAATGCAAATTCTATTGTTGAGGTTCTCTTCCTGTATCTCACTTAGTGCGGGTGCCTCAGAAACAGGATGTGACCATAATTCCTCTAACTGCAAAGCATCCCAAGTACCTCTGGTAAGTTTTAGATTAGTCATAAGAAATAACAAGGGAAATTCATCGTCTCTCATCTTCTACCTGGAGTAAAAGGCATGTTTGGCCTTGGAATACAAAATGAAGCAGGGCAAAGTCTAACAGAGTTTTGCCAACAGAATGTATTGGTCATAGCAAACACCCTCTTTCAACAACACCAACACAACCCTACAAGTGAGCATCACCAGATGGTCAATAGAGAAATCATACTGATTGCATTTTTTTTGCAGCTAAAGACGGAGAAACTTTATACAATCAGCAAAAACAAAACAGAGCTGACTGTGGCTCAGATCATGAACTCCTTATTGCAAAATTCAGACTTCAATTGAAGAAAGTAGGGAAAACCACTAGGCCATTCTGTATGACCTAAATCAAATCACTTACAATTACACAATGGATGTGACAAATAGATTCAAGGGATTAGATTTGATAGACAGAATGACTGAAGAACTAAGGGCAGAGGTTTGCAACATTGTACAGTAGGCAGTGATCAAAACCATCTCCAAGAAAAAGAAATGCAAAAAGGCAAAATGGTTATCTGATGAGGCCTTACAAATAGCTGAGAATGTTGCAGAATCCAGCACCACACTCCGAGGGTTGGAGAACTCAGGTTTATTACTCCTGCAGGCCCAGACGAGTTAACACTCTAAGCTCTGAACCCTGAACAAAGGGGTTACAGACTTTTTTATACATGGACAGTCATGATTAAGTAGGTTCGCGGTTTGCAGGCTAGGGTGATTGCAAAGAACAGGACAAGGGTAAGTGAGCAAGCTCCAGTTCCTAGTATTGTGAGTCCCCACTTTCTGACACCTACGTGATCTAGACTTTGCAAGGAGCAAGCTGGATTACAGAGGCAGAAGGAGCAGGAGGTTATGTAAAATTAACTTTTTCTTTTCATTCTCCCCTCTTGAAGCTTCTATCACTCATTGCAGAAAGCATAATCTCATGCTTTGGTAGGACATTCGGAGCTCCCCGTTGTTTAGGGGGCTATATTGAGCTATTACCACTTGTAACTTTATGGATTCAACTTGAGAGATTGTGAACTGCTAATTATATTGAGAATACAAGGGCTAAACATTAGCATTGCAAAGAGGATGAAGAGAGGAGCTGTTAACGGGAGAAGCCACGATGTCCAACTCCAGATATTGTTCTAATTACCCAGGAATTAGCTAGTTTCTCTCTCTTTTTTATGATTTGTTCTCTTAGCTGTTGGGCCATCCCTGACTATTTCTGATTGGATTACATAAAAGTAGCATTCTTCATTTAAGGAGAGACAGAGTCCTCTCTTTTCAGCTGTTAGTAGGTCTAGCCCTCTGAGTGAGTGAGTGAAGTCACTGTCATGTCTGACTCTTTGCAACCCCGTGGACTGTATCCACCCCAGGCTGGTCTGTCCATGATATTCTCCAGACAAGAATACTGGAGTGGGTTGCCATTTTCTTCTCCAGGGGATCTTCCTGACCCAGGAATCGAACCTGGGTCTCCCGCATTACAAGTAGACGCTTTACCCTCTGCGCCACCAGGGTAGCCCTCTCCTATTCTGTAAAACCACCTCAACCAGGGAGTCTAGTTGGTCTTGTAATGAAAAGCACAGCAATAATAATGATTAGGGATAGAGTCCAGGGTTGACAGTGTAAATCCATTGATACTTCAATAGCTGGATCCTCAAGCTTCCACCGTGCATTGACAAGCCAGCTGCCACGGTGTGGCTGGAGCAAGGCTGTAGAATCCTCAAGCGTCTGCCAAGCGTTGACTAGTCAGCTTCCGGAATGACTAGAGTAGGGCTCAGCGTCCTTCATGGGTGAGGACCCTTGTCTTTAGAACTAGATCCTGAGGAGGTTTTTAGGGTCCCTGCTTTCCCTTCGTTTTTACAGGAAGCCCCTGCCTTCTTGACTCTAGTGTGGTGGATCCAAGGGATGACATTGTAACTTTAACAGCAGTAGGGGTCTCCAGGACGACTGTGTGATGGCCTGTTCAAACTGGCGGAAGAGGTTCCTTTTTAAAATCTTTAACCCATATATCATCTCCAGGCAGGTAGGAATGAACCCAATTGCCCAAAGGAAAGGGTGACCTTTCTCAGGTTTCTCAAGCGATGTGGCAGAACACTTTTCCAAGTCCTGGATGTGGACATCTCCAGGTCAGCTAGTTGTTGTTGGTCTCCCTTGAATTTTGTTATCACTGGGGTTGGTCTCCTGTATAAGATCTCAAAGGGAGAATAGCCTGAGGACCTCGGGGTGCATTTACAGAGGGAGAGGAGAGTCCACAGAATTATAAGACAGTTTGTTCTAGCATTGTCTGGGTGTTGGCCAAGGGATATTCTTGTTGTACTACTACTTGGAGAAACAAATTTAACAAGAAAGTTAAAGATATATGGCTCAAAGATTAAGAGATGGAGGAAAGCTGTTGTGGGGCTAGCTAGGAGAACCAGGTCCAGACATTGGTTGTGACATTAGTGTTTCTCTAGGTATGAGAAGATGCAAGAATTTGGACTCATAAAAATCTTTACCTGAAAACATCTGACTATCTGAAAGCATATTTTCTGGGTTTTTCCCAGAGCACAGTGTGCTTTTTTTTTGTTTCCATCCTGACCTCCTTTCAAGGGGGTGTTGAAGGTCAGCACCTTGTAGTAGTCATGATTTAATCTTTGTAGAGGCAGCAGACAAAGGCCAACTTCCAGTCAGCAGGGCCCCTTCGTAGCCACATATTTTACCATGTTTTGGGAGCATTTCATGGTCATTGTGTCCCATGGTTCTGTGAAGGCTCATTCCCAGGTCTAACAAAGATTCCATTGACAGGCCACTCAATATTTTGTCACTAGACCAAGCCTTGTAAGTAGCAAAGTCTGTGGACTATACCCGTCTTCCTAGCTTCTTCTTCCAGGAAACTATTTCTTCTTGTTGTTTATTCCCATATCTACAGATACATTATTACAATTATTGATCTCATATGGAACTGCATATCAGCATTTTATCACAGGCTCAGTAACACATTTGGTAATGTAAGAAATAATCTTCTGAAGCAAGCTACATAGAAAATAATACAGCTAGCAGTTATTAGTAAGGTCACAAGCAAGAATTCAAGTTAAGAACTTTCATTGGGTATAACCTGGTATACCTCAGGTCATCTGACTCAGTGAAATGATTACAGCTAAGTGTTCATCTCCTGGTTGTAAATCATGGAGCATCTGACCTTTATCCAAAGACTGGTTACTGAGATAAGCATAGAAAATCTTAGAGTGTCCTTTTTAATAACTTAATTAAGACTTTTAGCAATATAACATAATAAGGAACTATCTCAGAAGTGAGTCTTAGTAAGCACAGACTTTAACTAACAAAATTAGAACTTAAAATTCAGTGAAACATAGTTTTTTTTTTTTTTTTTCTTTCTTTTTTTCTTTTTTGGAGAACTCATTGGGAGGGCATTAACATTGCAGCCAGGTAAGGCTTTAACCCATCAAATAAAAATGAAGTATGTCAGGGAGCTGGGAAAAACCAAGTGGCCATCTTGGATTTCCCATAGCCCGAGGGCTTTGATTTTCAGCTGTTGCTTATCAATTTTTAATTTCCTGAAGTAGGGGCAGATTATTGCCATGTTTTAAGGACATCAGAATATCTAAAGTTCACCCATGAAGGATTAATTTTTGTTGTTGAAGCAGAATGAGCTTTCTCTACATGTATTGCAATCTTAAATAATGTTTTTTTACTTTGTCAAAGTAACAAAAGGATTTTAAAAGCAAATAAAATTCACTCAAAGGCAAAGAAACTCATAATCTGTTGTCAAAAGCTGCATTTTAATAAAACTTTGTTCTCTAAATAGAGAGAAGACCAAATTCCAGTCTGGTTCCACCTTACTGTTAATAACAAAATTTGTTTATCTGCTTAATCTTAGAAAATCTTTTCTATAAATCTTGAAGAACTAGCAGTATTTTTCTAAAGGCATAAGAGTAAAACAATAGAAGGCATGCTTAAAATCTGATTCTATTGCAATTGACAAAGAAACCTGGTCATAACACTTTAATATGACAACTAGAATTATAGTTGACCATATTTTATCAGGGCGTATCAAATCTATATGAATTTTACACAATTTTAAAACATCTATATTAGTAACATCAACCATATAGTATAATCTGCAAAGATTTATCATCCCTTCAACAGTATTTCTCATGTAATTTAACATATCCAATGAACCCAGGTAGCTTAATAGCTCTTTGGGCTGTCTCAGGGGTCCTCTGAAGCATCCCAAAGTTAGCTAGAAGTCAAGTTATTTAGGAAGCTTTGTCAATAAATATCAAAAGGGTTTATAACACTCAGTCAGGTAGGATCATATAAGTCACTGTGAAATAATAGTTATTCACTTAGCCAAAGTTAACAAAATATTTTAAAGGTAAATATACATCAATTAAGAGGTAAAGAAACTTAAATCTATTATTAAAAGCAATTAAATATCTGAAAAAAGTATGTCCTCTTAACAGAGGGAAAGGCCAAATTTGTTTTTTCACCAGCTTATTTTAAACTAATTTAGGCAAATTTAACTAAATCTATTTTAAACTTAGTCCTAACTATGCACAAAACTTTTTAGGGTTCACTTTCCACAAACCTTTTAATCACTTTCTGTAACAGCCACCTGTAAGTCAGAACTACTTTCTTTGCCCTTTATAAGATATAATTTTACTTTTTATATCTTCTTTATTAAAATCATACATCTTACTTCCTTATTAGATTAGCAAACAAACATTAATACTAATTAATTAATATTGAATGTTTCCCGGTTTACATGAATATGAAATTTATTTAGGTTACTTTTTCTTATATTTAGAACTGTTTCATTTGTAAGCACTTACTTTTCTTTAGTCCAATTACATTAGAATGCATTTACAACTTCAACAATATTATATATATATCTATAAAATTATATATTATATATATAATTTTAAGACATCTTTAAGACTTCACATCTTTAAGACTTTACAACTTCAACAATATTATATGTATAATATTATATTATATATATATATATAAAATTTTAAGACATCTTTAAGACATATATTTTATAATAGATATAAATTTTATATATATATATATATATATATATATAAAGACATATACTGAGACATACATAAATACAGACAGAGATCTTACAGTTTTCTGTTTGAGATTCAAAATATTTCTTTGATCTCCCTCCATTTGTTTTTTTTCCCCCCTTTGGTTGAAGTTCTAATTTGCTCAAGGCTGAGGTCTCAGGCAAAGTGGGCTGTGTATTTCAAGGACTTGGAAAGAGTAAACTTTAAGCTTTTTCCTAGGCAGACCCTTTTAACAAGCTAGTTGCTTTTAATTGTATATGCAAAAAGAATTGGCTTTGCCATTTCCAAAGCGGGGGAGGGATTCTCTCACTCTGTTCAATCAGCAATCACGTACTCATAATCATTCACAGGTTTCCTTAACTGTTGCCCCTGGGAGCCCCAAGGAGGTTATCATTCACCGTGCCTCCCTTCTCCTGAGTTCTCATTTCTCCCTATCTGATGCTCCCTTCCTGGGAGCCCAAGGAGGTGATCTGTCTCCTCTTCTACCCATTGGGGTAGGTTCCTGCCTGGAGACCGGCCCTGGAGCCTTAACTTATCCTGTGGCTGTTACTGGTGAGTTGGTTCATCCCTTCAATGAGTGCAGTCAGGTCTCGGCTGTCCAGAGAGTTGGAACACCAGTCTGAAAGAGAACCTATAATACCATCAGGTGGCATGCCTTGTTGTTCTTCTTGGGTTTTTCTTGGGGTACCTTCACTCCAGCCTGGTGGAGCCGCCAGTTCAGTGGCTCAAGGGGCCTGTGTGTTTGGAATCTCACTGGGGTCTCCAGAAATGTTACAGAAACCAGTACTTGAGAAACCAATCAACACACTTGGAGAGTTGGAGAACTCAGGTTTATTACCCCTGGGGGCCCAGAGGAGTTAACACTCTAAGCTCTGAGCCCCAAACAAACGGGTTACAGAGTTTTTTTATACATGATCAGGGTTTGTGGGTTTGCAGGGGCTAGGGCGATTGCAAAGAGCAGGACAAGGGTGAGTGAGAAAAGCTCCAGTTCCTAGTATTGTGAGTCCCCACGTTCTGAGACCTATGTGATCTAGACTTGGCAAGGAGCAAGCAGGGTTACAGAAGCAGAAGGTGCAGGAGGTTATGTAAAATGTTAACTTTTCCCCTTCAAGAAAAGAAGAGAAACTAAAGACAAAGGAGAAAAGGAAAGACATACCCATCTGAATGCAGAGTTCCAAATATAGCAAGGAGAGATAAGAAAGTCTTTCTCAGTGATCAATGCAAAGAAATAGAGGAAAACAAGAGAATGGGAAAGACTAGAGATCTCTTCAAGAAAATTAGAGATACCAAGGGAACATTTCATGCAAAGATGGGCACAGTAAGGACAGAAACAGTATGGATCTAACAAAAGCAAAAGATATTAAGAAGAGGTGGCAGGAAAACAGAATTACTATGCAAAAAAGATCTTAATGACCCAGATAACCATGATGGTGTGATCAGTCAACCGGGAGCCAGGCATCCTACAGTGTGTTAGTGGAGGTGATGGAATTCCAGCTGAGCTATTTCAAATCCTAAAAGATGATGCTGTGAAAGTGCTACACTCAATATGCCATCAAATTTGGACAACTCAACAGTGGCCACAGAACTGGAAAAGGTCAGTTTTCATTCCAACCCCAAAGAAAGGCAATGCCAAAGAATACTCAAACTACTGCCCAATTGCACTCATTTCACATGCTAGAAAAGTAGTGCTCAAAATCCTTCAGCAGTATCTGAACTGAGAATTTCCAAATGTATAAGCTGGATTTAGAAAAGGCAGAGAAAGCAGAGATGAAATTGCCAATGGCTGCTGGATCATAGAAAACGCAAGAGAGTTCCAGAAAAATATTTAGTTCTGCTTCATTGACTATGTTAAAGCCTTTTTTCTGTTTTTTATGGTAAAGCCTTTGTGTGAATCACAACAATCTGTGGAAAAATATTAAAGACATGGGAATACCAGACCACCTTATCTACCACCTAAGAAACCTGCATGCAGGTCAAGAAGCAATAGTTAGAACCATACATGCAACAATGGACTGGTTAAAAATTGGGAATGGACTATGTCAAGTTTGTATATTATCATACTGTTTATTTAGGTTATATGCTGACTACATCATGAGAAATGCCAAACTGGATGAAACAGAAGCTGGAATCAAGATTGTCAGGAGAAATACCAATAAACACAGTTATGCAGATTACACCACCTTTATGGCAGAAAGCGAAGAGGAACTAAAGAACTTATTGATGAAGGTGAAAAAGAAGAGTGAAAACGCTGGGTTAAAACTCAAGATTCAAAAAAAACTAAAATCATGGCTTCCGGTCCCATTACTTCATGGCAAATAGATGGGGAAACAGTGTAAACACTGACAGAATTTATTTCCTTGGGCTCCAAAATCACTGCTGATGGTGACTGCAGCCATGAAATTAAAAGGCACTTGCTCCTTGGAAGAAAAGTTATGACAAACCTAGACAGAGCATTAAAAAGTGGAGACATTACTTTGCCGACTAAGGTCCACATAGTGAAAACTATGGTTTTTCCAGTAGTCATGTATGGACACGTGAGTAGGACCATCAAGAAGGCTGAGTGCTGAAGAATTAATGTTTTTGAACTGTGGTGTTGGAAGAGACTCTTGAGAGTCCCTTGGATAGCAAGGATTTCAAACCAGTCATTCTTAAAGAAAATCAGCTTTGAATATTCATTGGAAGGACTGATATTGAAGTTGATACTCCAATACTTTGGCACCTACTGTGAAAAACGACTCATTACAAAAGACCCTGATGCTGGGAAAGATTGAAGGCAGGAGGAGAAGGGGACACCAGAGGATGAGATGGTTGGATGGCATCACCGACTCGATGGGCATGAGTATAAGGAAGCTTCGGGAGGTGATTAAAGACACGGAAGTCTGGCATGCTGCAGTCCATGGGGTTGCAAAGAATCAGACATGATGAGCTGCTGAGAAACTGTCTCTTCTAGTTACATCAGAATCTCGGAAGAATTATTATTTGCACATTTGCACATAGTTTAAAATTGGATTCAGGAAAATTTTCTCAAGCTTTTTCTTGCTAAGAAAATAGAATTTATATATATGAAATATCTTCCAGGTGAACAATGAGGTACAAATAACATATGGATCTTATACACTGAAATTATGTTTAATTATATATTGATTGATGTGGCTACAAAGAAAGCATTATTTTAATTATCTTGGTATCTATACTATTACTGTGAAACAATAAGTTGAGGACATATCTAAGTTTTTCTGAAGAAGGCATGCTTTTGAAAGCAGTCTCTTCAAGCCTGAAAAAGTTAATGACAGATAATTTTTAAGCATCCTTAAAAAAAAAAAAAAGTAAAAAATAATGCTTTAAAAGTCACAAGAATAAAATGGCCTGGGATTAAAAAGAAGTAAATGACATAGAGGTCTTCTTAGGTGGTTCTAGTGGTAAAGAACCTGCCTGCCAATGAAAGAGACATGGGTTTGATCCCTGAGTAGGAAAGATACCCTGGAGAAGGGCATGGAAACTTACTCCAGTATTCCTGTCTGGAGAATCCCATGGACAGAGGAGCCTGGTGATTATGGTCCTTAGTTTGCAAGGAGTCAGACACAATTGAAGTGACTTAGCACACATGCATAGGACTTTTGAAGGAATTTAAGAGTAAAGAGAGACAATCTGAGCTTTTAATGGGTGGTAGAAAGAACTATATGATTCTAAAAGCTTAAATTGGTAATTAAGAGCATCTCCAGTAATGCAGTTGAGATTAACACAATAATGAGAGCAATGTAATAAACCATTAACTATGCATTGTGCTATATGAAAACATATTTTAAGAAGTTATATATGCCTCAGGTAAAACAGTGATATGACATAACTAATAATCAAATTCACAATTAAAATGAAAAAGAAGAAAATACAAAGAAAGGTGTTGACAGACTAGCACAAAATATTTAAATGTATGAATGTTAAAAATACTACAAACAAAAGTCATACATACATATATATATATATATATATATATGCACTTATGCCACATACATATATACATAAGTCTCTGAGATGTAAATTTCATAGGGGAAATATTTTGAATATATTACCAGAATTTTAAGAATTCTAAAATATAGATCAATTATTATATGTTCATAATTGTATACACACACCCAGACACACAGCATGGTCATTGTGTGTGTGTCTGTATGTTTGAAAGTAATATAACAATCTTTCAAAAAAAAAAAAAAAGAAAGTAATATAACAATCTTTCAAATTAACTATTTCAGGATGATGGAATTATTTACATTTTGGTTACATTTTTTCCAACGTTTCTACAACAAAATCTGAGTACTTTTATAGTTCAAAGAAAACTGCAAATAGATAACTTTCTTTTTAAATCATTAGCCATTAACAGACTTACAGTTAAACATGAAGAATTTATACTAGCAAAGCTAGAATGAATGTAAAGCAACTTTGTTTGAAGGTTAATCTACTAACTCTTACTCCTATTCAGTTAGGATTTATTGGTGCTTAGGTTTGCTTGCTTTGCTTGTGTAAAGGATTTTTTAATGAATATGCATTCTTCTTAACACTTTTAATAAAAGCATATCTCATTCATGATGCCAACCAAACCTGGGATAGCCTCTAACTTGTGTAAACATTAACCTGAGTTTTTTCTCCTTCTTCACTTTCACAGTTCTCTATTCTTGTCACTGTACATTCTTACTCTATTTTTTTTTTTTAATCAACCAATTCAGGATGGAAAACATGCTCAGAAAGTTTTCCCACAGATACACATTTTAATTTAGTCCTGGCATCTGAGGACTGAAAGCATCCATTAAGTGAAGCTCCAGGCAGGTGCCAGTCAAGATGTTTTTACACTTGATCATTATAAGTAGCTCACAGGGCAATAGACAGAGATTTCACTGGAAACAAAAGCTGTGCTGAAATGCATGCTTAACCTTGAGTGCTAGGGGCAGGCTGTGAATACAGACTCCACATTTTCCATCTCTGTCTCAAAAATGCCACAGTCACATGTTACTCTTGGGGAAAAAGACCAAAGGCATTATACAAAATTGGTGATTAACTGGTAGCCCAAGGAGACCAAGGTAGGTGCAAGACACACTGCAGACTGCTAAATAAAGAGAGGCTATACCAGTAGCATTTCTATAGGTCTCTTCCCAGTCTTGAAATACTCTTGAACTTGATTATCAGTTACTCTGCCTCAGAAATCTTGCCAAGGCATCTAGGATACACTTGGGTTGCCTTGAAATTTAATGACATTAAAAGAAAATGAGTGACAGAAGAAACTATCAAATTTGCCCACTTCACACTTTGGCCATGTTTTTTCTACCTACATTTCTTTAAACCAACCTAAAGCATTGTAAGAAATATGTGTCTTAAATTTTTGGTTTGTTATCCTCTGCTTCCAATTTTCCCAAGCATTTATTCAGATGATAAAGCCTCTTCTCTATTTCTCCCATTTCTGTTATGGTAATGATATTACTTTTCCACATCTAAATACCTTATCTCCACAGCTCAGGAGGTAGTGACTGGATCTTAAGTTATTTTACATCCCAAGGAATCCCAGTAAAGAATACGGCATGCAGAGTAGAAACAGCTGCTGATTATTTGGCTAACTAATGATTAAGAAGATGAGAAATATTGATGCACTGCACAAGAGTTTATTATCACTTACTTATACTAATGTAAAGGAAAAATCATTTCAATAATTCAAGATGAATACACATCCTTTCCTCTTCAGATGGACCATCTATTATAAAATTCCTTGGGCTTTTTTTAGCTTTTATATGACTACCAAACCATCATGACAAGAACAGTTTGAGTAGTATCAATATTAATGGGCTAATGTGCACATTTAAGTCAACTCAAATGTTCCTTTTATGGAAGTGTCTTTACATAACTTTGAAGTTAGTTGGCCATAAAGTAGTGCATAGCTTTATTCTAAGATGCTTGTATTCCTTTCAAGTTTGTATTCAAACACTATCAGTAAGAACTAAAGACAGAAACAGGTGTAAAGGGTACACTTAGATAATAAAAGTATTTTGTCACATCCAAGAGGAAGTGGGAAGCAGGACTAGGAAATGTAGCTAATATATTGTAAAGGAGATTGGTGACCCAGTGACGTGATAGTACAGCTATCCCGTGTTCTTGCTTGCTCCCTCCTCCAAGGATATGTAGACTGACTTTGCTGTCATCAGTAAATATTTAGCAGACAAGCACAAGATACCCAGAATGTAGACACAAATTCAGACAGAGTGAATGTGGCTTATGGAAGTGAAAGTGGAAGTTCATTTCCTAATAACAGGAAAATTATTAGGAAAGTTCTTTTTAATAGCAACACCTAGTTAATGGGAGTGTTAGGATTGCTTCATTGTTTGACAATTTGTGTATTTTTAATTCCATACTCAGTCTATTTGGTCTAGTATAGTGACATTTAGATTACATGGCAAGGGAAAGAGACAAATACCCAGGAAAATAATCAAATAAGCAGATAAATAACATATTAGAAAAGGTCCTCTGATATCAGTACCTGTTTATAAATGA
Source organism: Dama dama (assembly GCF_033118175.1). Classification (NCBI taxonomy): domain Eukaryota; kingdom Metazoa; phylum Chordata; class Mammalia; order Artiodactyla; family Cervidae; genus Dama; species Dama dama. The sequence goes on along the minus strand of NC_083708.1, from coordinate 7,356,618 downwards.
ACTAAAATCAAAGTTTTTCTTTAAAATCACATGCAATGGGCACAGTTCTGTATTCCTAATGGGAAAATACAAGAGCAATGTTTAGGTCACATTAGCATTTGATCTTGTGCAAGACATTGTACAAGGTAATTGAATTGTCTAATTTGCAGCTGGATTGTTTTAGTTGCTACTTCCATAGCTCATTATTGAATGGAAATCAACTCCCATAAAGAAGAATTTACACAAAAATTCTATCTTTTCTTTCCATTGACCTGAGCCTGGTTGCTTCATAATGAATAAATAAACAATCTAGCACTTTAATCAGTATTGTTATACTCCTGAAAACTGTTATGTAAACACCACTTTGCTCTGCTACATGTGTCACTTTTGTTTTCTACAATAATTTAAATTATATTGGCAAATGAGGAAGAAACTACAGACCATTTCTTTGAGATGGAGTGAACTAGACATCAGCATTAACTCTCCCTGATTGAAGAACCTATATGATTAGGATGAACATAACACACATTGGATAAAGCAAAATCAGGAGAATAACAAGCGCTTGATACAGTTCTAAAAACAGTGGGGAAGGATTTCAGTATCGTGCCAAAATAAAATATGGGCAGACTGTTCATTAGGTATAAGACAGTTTCTCTTTCTTTAGGAAATTCAATTAGTAGGACAGTGACTTATAACTGAACCTAAAAAAGGCAGCTTTATTTTCAGTATATTATACTGAACTGGAATTATTACATTTAAAGGTTTTATTATTAATTCACAGAAGATTAGCAACAGTGCTAAGACTATGAGTAAAAACCTACTGATTAGTATTCACTAGGAATGAAGGATGATAGACTGATAATGATAAAGATAACTATTATATTTCAACAGTAGCTAGCAATAGCATTGTCAAAGGTTAAATTTTTTATGTTTACAATTTCAATTTTTACCATAATCATGTTTACTTTGAGATCTAGTACCATGTAAATCAGGATTTAATACTGTCTTTTTCACTTGATATAAAAATATATTCATAGAGCTTAACACAAAGAGAGCAATATTCCCAGAAGCTTCCAAGGGCAGATGAAATGAAAATAACAGGTCTGTCATTCAACTAAATAAAACATAAAGCTTAGAAAATTAACAAATCATTCAACTGTTTCATTTGAAAAGTGTGTGGAAATCTCATTCATTAAATTTTGACTGTAAGAATTTATTCAAAGATTACCTTTCTGAAAAAGTATATGGCTGTTCATGGCATATATACATCCCGTCTAGCAGAGTAATTTACACTGATTAAAATTAGGCATAGTTTATGCTTTACACTGCTGATTTTTTTATGGTTTTAGACCCAAGATCTAATTTCTTTGGAAATGTAATTTTAGGTCAAATGCAGGTTAAGTATGAGCAATAGTGTCCACTCAACCTCCCACTTCCCCATTTCCAAAGAAATAAGCAAACACAAATTCCATTTAGTAGACTAAGTCGCATAAGCAATAGTCATTTGGATGATTCAGATAGACTTCATCTCCAAGGCGCTGACTCCTTATTCTGCTGTGGCAGCTATCAGCTCACCAGGGTACAAAGAAAGGTGATACACATATGATAAACTAGTCTTCTTGCCTTTAAGTCTTGATATATATTCAGAAACGATCATCCTAGCTGCAATCACAAAGAAATCATCCATGAGGAGGAAATATTGAATATATTATTGGGTCAGCCAAAAGGTTCATTTAGGTTTTTCAGTAAGATGGCTCTAACAGTGCTTAGCTGTCCTTAAAATAATTCCAAAAAAAATAATAATTCCAAACACGTTTATTATATTGTCTTATGACAGCATACATATCAGCATGCATTGAAAAAATTATCAAAGTTGGTGAATTTTTGTGTAGCTATTTTAATATTGGAGATGGAAGAAAAGCAAAAATTCCAGCATATTATCTTTTAGTACTTAAGGGTAAAAACTCAACTGAGATGCAAGAAAGATTTGTGCATGTATGAGGAAGGTGCTGCAACTGATTGAACATGTTGAAAGTGGTTTAGGAAGTTTCATGCCGGAGATTTTTCACAGAAAGTTGCCCCAGAGTTGGTTAGACCAGTTGAATTTGATAATGATTCAACTGAGATAATATTTGAGTATAATCAGTGTTACATCATGGAGGAGATAGCAGACATACTCAAAATATCCAAATCAAGTGCTGAAAATTATTTCCACCAGCTTAGTTATGCTAATTGCTTTGATGTTTGGGTTCCACATAAGTTAAACAAAAACAAACAAAAAATATTTCTGCATTCAATTCTCTACTTAAATGTAACAAAAATGTTCCATTTTTAAAACAAATTATAACAGGCAATAAAAGGTGGATAGTGTACAATTATGTGGAATGGACGAGCTCATAGAGAAAGGGAAATGAACTACTACCAGCCACACCAAAGGCTGGTCTTCATCCAAAGGTGGTGATGTGTATATGGTGGGATTGGAACGGAATCCTCTATTGTGAACTCATTCTGGAGAACCAAACAACTAATTCCAAGTACTACTCCCAGTTAGACCAACTGTAGGCAGCACTCAACAAAAAGCATCTGGGGTTAGTCAACTTTATGCATAATCTTCCATCAGGATATCACAGACCACATGTTTCTTTGATAATTGGGCAAAAGCTATTACAGTTTGGTTTGAAAGTTCTGATTCATTCCCTATATTCACCACCTCAGATGTCTATTTTATTTTATTTTTATAGTATTTTTAAAAATTATCTCTGTCATACATAAAGTAAACTATAATAGATTGTACTTTTGGGGGGACAAAACAATTAAACGTCATCACTCCTTTCCAGTTGTTGCACAAAGAAACAAAGTCTGAGACTAAGATCCTTTTCTTCCAGCACAGAAATATACTCACTTTTAAAAGCTGAATATAATGCACTAAAAGGTCAATACAAATACAAACAGGAACAGAATATGAGTTCATCCTTGAAGGACACTTCTTATGAATTTGCTACAACTAAGATGTTCCTTAGTTGCTGGTTTTCATATCATTCTTAGCCATTTGTGGGGTATTTAGACCACTAAAATTAGAGTCTCTTGCACATTCAAAACAACTAATGTTTACAGATATTCACAAGGCAAATGACACTGTATTAGGCAGTATAAGTGGCACCTGAAAATCAAAACACTATAGGTTGACACTTTCTCTACAGATTGAAGTTATAAAATCCATTACTGTTTTCTTTTTTTGGCATGTTTCTCACAATAAATGTCAAAGCTGAAATTCACCATAAAAGATATGAATAATACCAAAGGTAATAAAACTGAATTTTCCTTTGGTCTCCAAATAGATTGGAATAGTAATTCCAATCGAAGCACCTCAAAAACATCCAGTTACTGTTGAATACAAGGAAATTAAGAAGGTGGAAGAATTCAACAAGGCACTGTGTTTTACTGGTGACAGCAGAGAAAGCTTGCAATGACATAATATGAATTTTATTTTGAGGCACTGCAGTACACATAAGAATTCTTGAAACATTTGTATTAAAGATCCTCCAAACAATACACTTAAATTCCAGAAAAAAAAATGTTATGAATACTGTTTCTGCCAAATACATTAACCAGTGTTTTAAAAAATAATCTAACATGGGAATTCTCTCCTGGTCACAGCCCCGCAATCCCCCAAAAGGCCACAAAGTGCATTCACAAAGAGTTGTTCTTATGATAAAGCCATTGCACACAATGTACAGTTCCTGTATACTGAAATGAGTACCACACTGGAGTTTAGTGGTATAAGCTTCATACACCAGTATAGCAACATCCATAAGCAAAAGTATTTAATATTATAGACTTACAGCAAATATCTTCATAAGGGACAAACATATAAATCACTTATAGTATTAAAAGGTGCAGTTGAACTCAACAGCAAAATGTAAAAGCTCTCTTCTGTTAACACAATCTGAATTAACTTGCATCTTTTTTTTATGATTTACCATTCAAGAAATTAGGATGGAATAAAGTTCTCATCCAAAGTAGTTTGTTCACTTATAAAACTACAAGTCAATTAGGATCCCTACCCAAGGGGCCCTTCTTCTATGAATGTTTATGCTGCCCCAGATACTTAAAATGTTTCCTTAAAAAGAAAAGCACCTTTTAAAGTTGAAAATTACCATTTTCTCTACTAAATAAAAGCAATGTATGCAGATCTTCCAGAAATAATCCAAAAGTTCAAATTCTTAAAGTGAAACCAGAGAAAGATTCAGAAGCAGTACTTTTTTTTCTACTTTAAGAAAATGATACCTAGGTATGATGGATGATAATTCAAGTTCATAATTAGTAAGTCACTGAAAAGACATTGCATTCATTCACGTATCATTAGATTAGAAAAGATAAGAGGATATGCTCAAGTTATCAAAATGGCCAAGAATCAACATTTTACAGGCTTATTCTGTCCCAAACTATTACCATTTGAGCTGATACATTAAACAATTTTAGTGTTCACATTGGGCCAAACATAAAGCACCTGTGAGCAGTAGAAACCAAAACATTTAAAAGCTAAGAGCAAGCACAATATTTGGACACTACTTTATTTGTCAAAAACAGTGGCTACTAATACCAAACAATTAACTTTAAAATACAGTGCCAGGTCCTCTCAAGGAAATGTAAATACTAGTATTGTTACTTTCTAATTTTATGGAAACTATACAGAAGCCAGAAGTTAGAAATTTATGACTGTTAACACTTTCTTTGGATAGTTCTAGTATAGTATATAGTTACAGATGGCTTTGTTTAGAAGACTGGAAAAGTGCTCATGGAATAAACACTGTACTCTGGTTGCCATAAATCAACAAAACACCAACAGTATCCTGTGGACATGATAGAGAAAATGGCAATTTTGAGGAAAGAGTGCTTCTAAAGGCTTTTTTCTTGGAGGCAGCCATGTTTATTTGTTTTTCCACATTACTAAAAAGACTATTGTGTTTGCGATTACTTTAATTCCTACAACTAAACTTCCACTTAGACACAGTTCCATGTTCCCACACTCTCTTCCTTCTGTCCACCATGCTGGTTTCGGTACTCCATGGTCCACTTTCTCCTTTGGTCTTCCCTCTTTATAGCGCAGCAGTTTGGCGGTGCTATCCATTGAGCAGTTAGACCACCAACTCATAGGCGGCCATCATAATGGCTTTGCTTGGAATCTGCCTCACCAGATGAGTTGTCAGACCACGGTAAAGAGACCCAGAGCCTTCTTCTTGAACAAGCAAAGATAATGTCTGAAAAAAAGGATCTATATTTTGTTCCCTCTTCACACAGTCATGTTCTTACAACTTCATGTGGATATGCTATACTTGCAGCACACGTTTTTGAGGTAGCATCATTCCCACAAAATCTGGCACTTCTTTATAGACTCTTCTTCATTTTCCATTGTAGAAGCAGTCTTATATTCCAGCAGTTTTTGCTTAATATTTTCATAAATAGCAAAATGGATAAGATTCTCTGATATACCAGCATATGAAGCAGACATGCCCCTATAAAATCCTCTGAGTCCATCTGTCTGACCCACTATAGAGACACACTGGAGCACCCATTCGCTTTTCCCCACGGTTCCTTGCATCAAGCTGTAATCAGGTCTTTATAAGCCAAATGGGGTTGGTCGCTGTGATTGCGGTAAAATGAGGTTTAAGTTAGTCCATGCTGGAAGTGACCTGTGGATGGGGAGCATGAGATGACACGATCTCACTCTTTTCTCGGGAAGAAATATACAGTAAATGCCTGTCATTGCAGCTGAAATCATGTGTACCTGGGTAGAATCAATATCAAATAAACCATTCAACTTTTCCTTGCGGTTTGAATAAGCAGCAAAGTATATTGCTCTGGAAAGGGGCCACCGCCACCAAATTGGGGTCTAATCCTCCAAACAGGGAGCCGAGGCCCTTCTTTTTCCAAGATCACCTTTAGACAATGGAGAGGTCCAGGAGACACTACTCCATTGACCCTGGCTCCGGCCATGGTGCTCAGCTGAACTGCAGAGATACAAGGTGTCGCAGCAGATGACTGTGGCCGTGTTTTCACAACTTCCGGCGGACATGTTAGAATGGCTCCCACGGCACCACCACATCCGCCGGCCAGCAGGTGCTTCTGGCTCCTCCTTTCTCTGTGTCTTCCGGTCGCTGAGGCGGGACGCGGATCCGGCCGCCGGCGTAGGCCGCAGCTTCTGCCGGCCTGGAGCCTCCGGCGCCCCAAGGATGGCGAGGGGCGCGGATGGAGACTCAGCTGCGGAAGGAGCCGGGGCCGCCCCCGCAGCGCTGCAGCCGCCGCCTCCGGCTCTGACCCCGGCTCACCACCGGCGCTAGAGGGTTGTTTATTTTAGTATTTACAAAATTATCTTGATGGAAAACACTTAAATTCCCTGGAAGACTGTGAAAGATACCTGGAACAGTTCTTTACTTAAAAAAGGTTAGAAAAAGTTCTGGGAGAATGGCGTTATGAAGTTTCCCAAAGAATGGTAGCAGGCGGCGGGACAAAATTGTGAGGAAATGGTTCAAAAAAGTTCTTCGTGAAAATGAAACATATGTTTTTAAAATTTTTACTTTAAGTGAAAATAGAATGTGTCTATTTTTATTTTTTGACCAACGCAATACAATTGGTTTAATCTCTCAAATTAAACACATAATCTTAAAATAATTCAGTTTCACTCTCTCATGTCCTATGTTCTGTAAATGTCTTCATAGGTTAAAACATAATTATAGTATTGCAAATCCTGACATGATGGACTAAATCTCTAAATGGTATTTTGTTTTGTTCTATTTTCTTTTCTTTTCAGTGGTATTTAGAAAAAAACTCAGGCTTTAGAGAGAAGAGATCTGAGTTTAAATCCTACCTCTTCAAATAAACTTGTAATTTTAGTTAATAACCACACTGAGTTCCTTTAAACTTTAAAATTAAAATACTACCAAACGTGAACTAAAGACTGTCACTTGCTCTCTGGTTCTATAAGTATTAAGTTACCAATCAGTGCAGCCACAGACCTTCAACACTCCCTGAAAGGACTTCTGGGTGGAGGTCAAGAATGAGATACTCTGTACTCTGGGAAAAATTGACAGAACAGACCTTCAGATACTTAGATATTTTCAGGAGATTTTTATAAGCCCAGTTTCTTGAATCTTCTCATGTCTAGAAAAGCACTAAAACTGTTAATGGACACATGTGCTCCCTGTAATTAGCAACAACCTTCAACTAAAATGTGTGTTGACTTCATGTACCCTCCTTCACCACAGTCATGTGTACCAATGACCATGCCCTGTATTGTTGGAGCAGTCCCTCAACGCTATCTGAGAGGTTGCCTCCCAGGTTATAATTCTCAGTAAGCTCCAAATACAGCTTCACAACTCACACATTGAACATTTATTTTAGTCCATGCAATCCTGTACCAATGTTATGCCCTCTAGGAGAGGAAACATTTATGAAGCCTCTGATATAGAAAGCCTTCAGGAAATGATAGCCTTTAAAAAGAGATCTCTAATGTAATAAATGCAGTTGTTTATGTTTAGGGAATATAATAATGTAAATTCTTACATAATTTTCTAATACAGGATATTCTAAACTGTCTTTAATAGTGGTTTTGTGAGGCTGGGTACTTGCCTAAATGCATTGATAATCCCTACAATGTATTTGGTTTAACTATAAATTATTTCAGGATATAGACATTCTAAATAATGAATTTTATATAAAATTTTGGCACCAGGATAGGCAACAAAAAAGAAAAGATAGAAATTTGAGGCCAAAACACCAGAAGACCACATCTCTGAGGTTGGAGGGCCCCCTACCTTGTAGTAGCAAGGACATGAAGAGTAGGGAGAGCTCGCCCCACACTTGACCCTCTACAGAAAGGCTGGAAGAGGAGAGAAAGGCAGAGGCTGGACAGAGCACATCATTCGTCCCCACCCACACGGCCCTTGCTCCTCAAAGAGCTTGAGACAGAGGCAGACACAGTACGGCAAAGACTCGAATAAAACCACTCATGTCTAGCTGTAGGATGGACCTGAGATGCCAAGGAGATGCTCCAGTTGACTGCTGTTCACAGGCAAATGGGACCTTTCATAAGAAAAAAAGCATTAATAGAAAATCATTAAGAGATTACTTTAAGTATATTTTAAACACAATTTCTAAACAAAGCTATCAATGCCTAGGACAGGTAGAAACCACCTGTGGTGTTAATTCATTTTGTAATTGTTGCTTATAGATGCTAATTTATTATTGCAATTTGTATACTTGATCTTATAAGTCTTTAAGTTTTAGTTTCCACTGACCAGATTGGACAATCACACCTTTTATTCCCAGTATGACTCTGAATACTTTCTACTAAGTTCTAAACTTAGTAGACCATTACTATTGTTGTTCAGTCACTAAGTCATGTGTGACTCTGCAACCCCATAGACTGCAACATGCCAGGCTTCTCTGTCCTTCACCATCTCCTGGAGTTTGCTCAGTTTCATGTCCATTGAGTCAGTGATGCTATCCAAACATCTCATCCTCTACTGCCCTCTTCTCTTTTGGCCTTCAATATTTCCTAGCATCAGGGTCTTTTTCTATGAGTTGGCTGTTTGCATGAGGTGGACATAGTATTAAAACTTCAGTATCAGTCTTTTCAATGAATACTCGGAGTTGATTTCCTGTAGGATGACTGAGTTGAACTCTTTGCTGTCAAGAAACTCTCAAGAGTCTTCTCTAGCACCACGATTTGAAAGCATCAATTCTTCGGTGCTCAGCCTTCTTTATGGTCCAACTCTCACATCCATACATGACTACTGGCAAAACCACAGCTTTGAATATATGGACCATTATCAGCAAAGTGACAGTTTTGCTTTTTAATATGCTCTTGATGTTTGTCATAACTTTTCTTCCAAGGAGCAAGCATCTTATAATTTCATGGCTGCAGTCACCATCTGCAGTGATTTTGGAGCCCAAGAAAATAAAATCTGTAACTGTTTCCACTTTTTCCCTTTCTATTTTCCATGAAACGATGGGATCAGATGCAGTGATCTTAGCTTTTTGAACGGTGAGCTTTAAATCAGCTTTTTCACTCTCCTCTTTCACCCTCATCAAGAGGCTCTTTAGTTCCTCTTCACTTTCTGACATTATAGTGGTGTCTTCTGAATATGTGAGGTTGTTGATATTTCTCCTGGCAAATGTGATTCCACCTTATGAGTCACCCAGCCTGGCGTTTTACATCATGTACTCTGCATAGAAGTTACATAAACAGGGTGACAATATACAGCCTTGCCATACTCCTTTACCAAGTTTGAACCGGTCATTTGTTCCAGGTAAGGTTTTAACCATTGCTTCTTGACTTGTGTAGAAGTTTCTCAAGAGACAGAAAATGTTGTACTGTAGTCCCACATCTTTAAGAATTTTCCACAGTTTGTTGTGATCCACACAGTCAAAGCCTTTAATGTCAATGAAGCAGATAAGATTTTTTTCTTTTTTTCTGGTATTCCCTTGCTTTTTTATGATCCAATGAAGGTTGGCAATTTGATCTCTGGTTCATCTGCCATTTCTAAATCCAACTTGTGCATCTAGAAATTCTCACATCACATACTGCTAAAGCCTAGCTTGAAGGATTTTGATCATAACCTTACTAGCATGGGAAATGAATATAATTGTAGGGTAGTTTGAACATTCTTTGGCACTGCCCTTTTTTGGGATTGGAATTAAAATTAATCTTTTCCAGTCCTGTGGCCACTTCTGACCATCACTGCATGCTGAAAAATGCACGTGTTTTTTGTCAACGAAATGTTCATTATTGTAGTAGTTTATAATTAATGACGTTACTGAATCACATTGTTTGTACTTTCAGAGCCCATCTCCACCCAGGGTACTTCTTTGTTTCCAACATACCTCTGTCTCAGGACTATGGAGACTGGAAAAAATACAAGACAGATTTGTGATCTGAACTCTAGCTACCAGTCAGTCCATCTCTGATTTTCTGTTCACAACTGACTTGTCTTTTGAGAACTTACACGTTAGAACTTGGCTTGGTTCTAATTTTGCACTGCTTTTAAGATACATCAAGAGAGAATCATTCTTTTTTTTTAAATTTTTTTAACCACTGTGTGTTTAATTTATCCTTGAATTTAAAACAAAAGTAAAACATTCTTCAATGATTTCACCCTAGTTCTGGGTAATGGGTAAAGATTCTGTAGATACTTATTAATAGATTCCATTGTCTCTCACTGGTATTCATTCCCGACAGTGGTGTGTCTATAAATATCTGATGATATATTCCTGCCTCTTTTATTTCCTTTATTCTGTTATTCTTTTAGGAAAAAAAAACTTACCTTTTTTCTATATACGTAATAAATAATCATATGGTGTAAAAAGGTGAAATAAACATTTGGAATTCAAAAAGAAAGCAATAATCAGTGGAAATTTATCTGTGCAACTTTCCTTTTGGGTACTAAATTCACTTAAATTTGTTTTGCCGCTGTTGGTGAAGAAAAGAGAACATTACTATCTATTTACCATAGCATCATGTATGGGAACCATGAATGATTCTAGAAGTCAGAAGTATTAGAAATATGCATGTATCATCTGTATTATAAGTAATATATATATAGTCTGAAAATGCAGGAGACATAAGAGACACAAATTTGATCCCTGGGTCGAAAAGGTCCTCTAGAGGAGAGAATGACAACCCACTCCAATATTTTTGCCTGAAGAATACCATGGACAAAGAAGTCTGGCAGGCTATGTAGGGTCTCACCAAGAGTCAGACACAACTAAAGTGACTTAGCATGCATAAACTCTTTGCACACAAATGACTTTGAAGTTCTACAAGATGTATTCAGAAGTATTTAAATGGGAAGATAGATTCCAGTTAATATCTGGTTTTCAGCCACCTGATACTAAACTGAATTTTACATGCAGAGAGGTTTTTCAAGTTATATTCATTGCTGAGGATTTCAATTTTTACATTTTACTATACACTAGTCACTTGTGCTCCATGAACTTCAAATAATAAAGAGGACTATAATATCTATCTTTTCAGATTATGTTAATTATTAGTTGCACATATTCAGTTCAGTTCAGTGCACTTCAGTCGCTCAGTCGTGTCCGACTCTTGCGACCCCATGAATTGCAGCAGGCCAGGCCTCCCTGTCCATCACAAACTCCCGGAGTTTACTCAAACTCATGCCCATCGAGTTGGTGATGCCATCCAGCCATCTCATCCTCTGACATCCCCTTCTCCTCCTTCCCCCAATCCCTCCCAGCATCAGGGTCTTTTCCAGTGAGTCAACCCTTCGCATGAGGTGGCCAAAGTATTGGAGTTTCAGCTTCAACATCAGTCCTTTCAATGAACACCCGGGACTGATCTCTTTTAGGATGGACTGGTTGGATCTCCTTGCAGTCCAAGGGACTCTCAAGAGTCTTCTCCAACACCATAGTTCAAAAGCATCAATTTTCCGATGCTCAGCTTTCTTCACAGCCCAACTCTCACATCCATACATGACCACTGGAAAAACCATAGCCTTGACTAGACGGACCTCTGTTGGCAAAGTAATGTCTCCTTTTTTTAATTTGCTATCTAGGTTGGTAGTAACTTTCCTTCCAAGGAGTAAGCGTCTTTTAATTTCATGGCTGCAGTCACCATCCGCAGTGATTTTGGAGCCCCCAAAAATAAAGTCTGACATTGTTTCCACTGTCTCCCCATCTATTTCCCATGAGGTGATGGGACCAGATGCCATGATCTTAGTTTTCTGAATGTTAAGCTTTAAGCCAACTTTTTCACTCTCCTCTTTCACTTTCATGAAGAGGCTTTTTAGTTCCTCTTCACTCTCTGCCATAAGGGTGGTGTCATCTGCATATCTGAGGTTATTGATATTTCTCCCAGCAATCTTGATTCCAACTTGTGCTTCTCCCAGCCCAGCGTTTCTCATGATGTACTCTGCATATAAGTTAAATAAACAAGCTGAAAATATACAGCCTTGACATACTCCTTTTCTTATTTGGAACCAGTCTGTTGTTCCATGTCCAGTTCTAACTGTTCCTTCCTGACCTGCATACAGGTTTCTTAAGATGCAGGTCAGGTGGTCTGGTAATTCCCATCTCTTTCAGAATTTTCCACAGTTTACTGTGATCCACACAGTCGAAGGCTTTGGTGTAGTCAATAAAGCAGAAATAGATGTTTTTTCTGGAACTCTGTTGCTTTTTCGATGATCCAGCAGATATTGGCAATTTGATCTCTGGCTCCTCTGCCTTTTCTAAAACCAGCTTGAACATCTGGAAGTTCTCAGTTCACGAATTGCTGAAGCCTGGCTTAGAGAATTTTGAGCATTACTTTACTAGCGTGTGAGATAGTTGCAATTGTGTGGTAGTTTGAGCATTCTTTGGGATTGACTTTCTTAGGGACTGGAATAAAAACGGACCTTTTCCAGTCCTGTGGCCACTGCTGAGTTTTCCAAATTTGCTGGCATATTGAGTGCAACACTTTCACAGCATCATCTTTCAGGATTTGAAATAGATCAACTGGAATTCCATCACATCCACTAGCTTTGTTCGTAGTGGTGCTTTCTAAGGCCCACTTGACTTCACATTCCAGGATGCCTGGCTCTAGGTGAGCACGCCATTTTGAGTATGTGGGTCATGAAGATCTTTTTTGTACAGTTCTTCTGTGTATTCTTGCCACCTCTTCTTAATGTCTTCTGCTTCTGTTTCATCCATACCATTTCTGTCCTTTATTGAGCCCATCTTTGCATGAAATGTTCCGTTAGTATCTCTAATTTTCTTGAAGAGATCTCCAGTCTTTCCCATTCTGTTGTTTTCCTCTATTTCTTTGCATTGATCCCTGAGGAAGGCTTTCTTATCTCTCCTGGCTATTTTTGGAACTCTGCACTCAAATGGGAATATCTTTCCTTTTCTCCTTTGCTTTTTGCTTCTCTTCTTTTCACAGCTATTTGTAAGGCCTCCTCAGGCAGCCATTTTGCCTTTTTGCATTTCTTTTCCATGGGGATGGTCTTGATCCCTGTCTCCTGTATAATGTCACGAACCTCTGTCTATAGTTCATCAGGCTCTCTGTCAATCAGATCTAGTCCCTTATATTTATTTCTCATTTCCACTGTATAGTCATAAGGGATTTGATTTAGGTCATACCTGAATGGTCTAGTGGTTATCCCTAATTTCTTCAGTTTAAGTCTGAATTTGGCAATACGGAGTTCATGATCTGAGCCACAGTCAGCTCCCAGTCTTGTTTTTGCTGACTGTATAGAGCTTCTCCATCTTTAGCTGCAAAGAATATAATCAATCTGATTTTGGTGTTGACCATCTGGTGATGTCCATGTATAGAGTCTTCTCTTGTGTTGTTGGAAGGGGGTGTTTGCTATGACCAGTGCGTTCTGTTGGTAAAACTGTATTAGCCTTTGCCCTGCTTCATTCTGTACTCCAAGGCCAAATTTGTGTGTTACTCCAGGTGTTTCTTGACTTCCTACTTTTGCATTCCAGTCTCCTATAATGAAAAGGACATCTTTTCTGGATGTTAGTTCTAAAAGGTCTTGTAGGTCTTCATAGAACCATTCAACTTCAGCTTCCTCAGCATTACTGGTTGGGGCATAGGCTTGGATTACTGTGATATTGAATGGTTTGCCTTGGAAATGAATAGAGATCATTCTATCATTTTTGAGATTGCATCCAAGTACTGCATTTCAGATGGTTTTGTTGATCATGATGGCTACTCCATTTCTTCTATGGGAATCCTGCCCACAATAGTAGATATAATGGTCATCTGAGTTAAATGCACCTATTCCAGTCCATTTGAGTTTGCTGATTCCTAGCATGTTGACATTCACTCTTGCCATCTCCTGTTTCACCACTTCCAATTTGCCTTGATTCATGGACCTAACATTCCAGGTTCCTATGCAATACTGCTCATTACAGGACCTTGCTTATATCACCAGTCCCATCCACAACTGGGTATTGTTTTTGCTTTGGCTCCATTCCTTCATTCTTTCTGGAGTTATTTCTCCACTGATCTCCAACAGCATATTGGGCACCTTCCAACCTGGGGAGTTCCTCTTTCAGTATCCTTTCAGTTTGCCTTCTCATACTATTCATGGGGTTCTCAAGGCAAGAATAATGAAGTGGTTTGCCATTCCCTTCTCCAGTGGACCACATTCTGTCAGACCTCTCCACCATGACCCGACCATCTTGGGTGGTCCCACACAGCATGGCTTAGTTTCACTGAGTTAGACAAGGCTGTGGTCCTGTGATCAGATTGGCTAGTTTTCTGTGATTTTGGTTTTAGTGTGTCTGCCCTCTGATGCCCTTTCACAACACCTACCGTCTTACTTGGGTTTCTCTGACCTTGGACATGTGGTATCTCTTCACAGCTGCTCCAGCAAAACACAGCTGCTACTCCTTACCTTGGACAAGGGGTGTCTTCTCATGGCCGTCCCTCCTGGTTGCACATATTACCAATTCAAATTTCTTGTTCTCTGACCCAGAGTTTTACTCTTTCTACAAAATCCAAGTTAAAGATCATTTTTACAGAGCCTTTCCACAACTGGGTAGGGTAAGTAAAATTATTAACGTTGTAGCAATGATGGTTACTCTTTCATTGCTCTTGTGGATTATACATTCCATTATATGAATTATCTGTTGCTGCAACACAAGATATGACCACTTAAAACAAACATTTATTATCTCAAAGTTTCTGTGGTGTAGGACTTAGTTTAAACCTCTGTTTAAAAGCTTTTCATGATGTTGGATTCAAACTTTTAGCCAGGACTTCAGTCTCATTTGAAGAGTTAATTGGTAGAGAGGATGTTTTCCCAACATGCTAGCTGGCTGCTTTCAGAGTGAGCCAGTAAGAGGGTAAGAAAGTGCATCCAGGATAAAAGCTACATTAGTTTTGTAACTTCATCTCTATCATAAGTGACAATTCATCACTTTTATGGATGTTATTCTTTTAGGAGTCACTATATTTAGGCCTTTTCATACTGTTCATGGGATTCTCAAGGCAAGAATACTAAAGTGGTTTGCCATTCCCTTTTCCAGAAGTTGAGTGTCAAAAAATTGATGCTTTTGAACCATGGTGTTGGAGACGACTCTTGAGAGTCCCTTGGACAGCAAGGAGATCAACT
Source organism: Dama dama (assembly GCF_033118175.1). Taxonomy (NCBI): domain Eukaryota; kingdom Metazoa; phylum Chordata; class Mammalia; order Artiodactyla; family Cervidae; genus Dama; species Dama dama. The sequence goes on along the minus strand of NC_083708.1, from coordinate 7,341,517 downwards.
AGCCCATCCTAAAGAAAATCAGTCCTGAATATTCATTGGAAGGACTGATGCTGAAGCTGAAACCCCAATACTTTGGCCACCTGATGTGAACTGACTCATTGGAAAAGATCCTGATACTGGGAAAGATTGAAGGTGGGAGGAGAAGGGGATGACAGAGAATGAGATGGCTGGATGGCATCACCGACTCAACGGACATGAGTGTGAGTAAACTCCGGGAGTTGGTGATGGATGGGGAGGCCTGGAGTGCTACAGTCCACGGGGTTGCAAAGAGTTGGACATGACTGTGCAACTGAACTGAACTAATCTGATATTCAGGCCATATTGAATTAGAAAGAATTGTATAAAGTCATTAATACCAGGTACGGACATGATTAAGGGCCACATTAGAGGCTGTCAGCGACATCCGGGAAAATGGAAAATATGCTTGTATTATATACAAGATATCTCTAAAGAATTGCATTTAGTTTGAAATATAAAATTGTTAAAGTAAAATTTAACTGAATTGAAGTTGATTAAGAATAATTCAAATATAAGAATATGAAACTAGCTAGTATCACATGGTTCAATAATTGGAACCTATAAAATTTCTTAACTCATGCCTAAATTGCCATTGTTATTCACTCACTGAGTCATGTCCAACTCTGGGATGCCATGAACTGCAGCACGCCAGGCTTCTCTGTACTTCACTATCTCCTGGAGTTTACTTAAACTCATGTACATTGAGTCAATCATGCTTTATAACTAACCATCTCATCCTCTCCCACCGTTTTCTCCTTTTTGCCTTCAATTTTCACCAGTGTCAGGGTCTTTTTCAATGAACTGGCTCTCTGCATCAGATGACCAAAATATTGGAGCTTCAGCTTCAGTATCAGTCCTTACAATGAATATTCAGTGTTGATTTCTTTTAGGATGGACTGATTTGATCTCCTTGATGTCCAATGGACTCTCAAGAGTCTTCTCCAGCACCAAAATTCAAAAACATATATATATATATATATATATATATATATATATATATATATTAGCACTCAGCCTTCTTTATGATCCAACTCTCGCATCTGTACATGACTACTGAAAAAAAAAAAAAAAACATAGCTGTGACTCAATGGACATTTGTCAGTAGGGTGATGTCTCTGCTTTTTAATATGCTTTCCTTCTAAGGAGCAAGCATCTTTTAATTTCATGAAAAGTATCAAATAGAACAGATATGACACCTCTTGGAGAAAGAAATAGTAATATAATACAATCAAAACACTGCTAAAGGAAGTTGACACATTTTTATTATGCCAGCTAAGTTATGTATTGTTTTCTACCTATTTTTTTTCCTTTACTGCACTTTTCCCCAAAGTTTAGTGATATTACCAAGTGCATAAACATTTGAAACAAATGTTAAGTAAATTAATCAATCAATAGTTATTTCACAGGAAAATTTTATGGATATCATAAAAATGATGATTTTCTCCGAAGTATTGGCTTTATGTAACTGTGTGATTTGATAATTATATCTTCTTGCAGAATTTAACATTTTATCATTATGTGATGTTCCTCCATCACATTTAATTTTCTTTGTTACAAAGATAGCTTTGTCTGACATTAAAATAGTTGTACAAACTTTCATTTGGTTAGTAATTACATATGTTTCTCCATCTACTTTACTTTTAAATTATCTGAGTCAATATTTGCAGTGAGTTTCTTGTAGATCTTTCAGTATTACTTTTACTTTTTAAACCCAGCCTAAATTTCTCTATCTTCTAAATGGTGTGTTTAGATCATTCATATTTAAAGTAACTATTGCTATAGTTGGGTAACGATAGCTATATTTCTAACAGTTTTTTGTCATGCATTTGTTCATTGTTTAATTTTTTTTTCTATTTTTGTCATTTCTGGTTTTAAGTGAGCATTTTTAATCATTCTATTTTATCTTTTATCATTATTTTTCATTTATGTTTTTTAAAGTTTTCAGATGACTTCCCTAAAATTTACAACATACACTTTTTTTTTTCATTTTTAATTTATTTATTTTTAACTGAAGGCTGTATATTGTCACCCTGCTTATTTAACTTCTGTGCACAGAACATCATGTGAAATGCTGAGCTGGATGAAGCACAAGCTGGACTCAAGATTTCTGGGAGAAATATCAATAACCTCAGATACAAAGATGACACCACCCTTATGGTAGAAAGCAGAGAGGAACTAAAGAACCCCTTAATGAAGGTGAAAGAGGAGAGTGAAAAACCTGGCTTAAAATCAACATTCAAGAAATGAAGATCATGGCATCTGTTCCCAGCACTTCATGGCAAATAGATGGGGAAACAATGGAAACAGTGAGAGACTTTATTTTCTTCGGCTCCCAAATCACTGCAGATGGTGACTGCAGTCATGAAATTAATTAATTAATTAAAGACATGAAATGAAAAGATCCTTGCTCCTTGGAAGAAAAGCTATGACCAACATAGACAGTGTACTAAAAGCAGAGATAGCACTTTGCTGACAAAGTCCATCTAGTCAAAGCTATGACTTTTCCTGTAGTCATGTATGGATGTGAGAATTGGACCATAAAGAAAGCTGAGCACTGAAGAACTGATGCTTTTGAACTGTGGTGTTGAAGAAGACTCCTGAGAGTCCAGTGGACTGCAAGGAGGTCAAACCAGTCAATCCTAAAGGAAATCAGCCCTGAATATTCATTGGAAGGACTGATGCTGAAGCTGAAGCTCCAATACTTTGGACACCTAATACGAAGAACTGACTCACTGGAAAAGACACTGATTCTGGGAAAGATTGAAGGCAGGAGGAGAAGGGGACAACAGAGAATGAGATGGTTGGATGGCATCACCAACTCGCTGAGTTTGAGCCAACTCCGGGAGTTGGTGATGGACGGGTAAGCCTGACATACTGCCGTCCATGAGGTCGCAAAGAGTCGGACACAGCTGAGCGACTGAACTGAACATAACTGAAATTTAGGGCCAATAATTAAAGATAATGGAGGTCTATGAGCCTGTTACCAAAAATCTTGTTGCCAAGACATGCCTTAAATAAAATAGCTAGAATTTATTTCAAATTTTTATTTAAAGTAGACAGAATAATCATTGTGCAATCTCTTTTTGTGAATTTATTACATACAAAGTGTGCTTTAGTCAGACAGGATAAATCTAATATCAGTGTAAGCTAAAGGTCCATGTCATATGATGAATCCCCAAAGAGAGACAGGACACAGAATTTGAGTCACAGTCTAGAGAATCACTTGGAAAGGCTTTTGTTCATAGGTTCATCTGATTATAATGTAATACTAGGCAAACTTGGAAGTGTCTTTATCATCTATCTAGATTACCCACACATATTGCCACACACTTCATCAATTTTCTCCTATCATTTTTAATTTAAAACTTTTAAAATTACTAAGGTATGTTAATACATTGCAGGATACTTAGAAAATATAGAACAAAGTTATATTTAGTTCCACTATATATTACTATTATTATTTTTAAATTGATAAATAAAGATTTTAATTGGATTTTTGATATTATACTCTCAAAAAATAATAGAATGGATAGACAGAAAAGTAGAAGGAAACAGTAGACCTGAAAAGGGCTACAAACCAATTCAACATAATTAAGATTTATACAATTTTCACACAACAGCAAAATATAAATTCTATTCAAGTAACCATAAAGTGTAAAGCTATAGACACTGGAATATATCTAGGAACATAAAACAAGGTGCAAAAAATTCACTGTCTAAAGATTTTGAAATTATATAAACTTTGCTCTTTTATCACTATGGAATTATGTTAGAAATCAATATCAAAATGTACTGAAAATAACCTATATATTTTAAGCTCAATGTGACAATAACCAACAGAGATCTTTGACTTAATTATTGAAAGCTTCAGTAAACTTAAAATACTGAAAATACTCAGAGTGTGATTGCAGAGAAGAAAGCATTTAAATGAGGAATTAGTATCAAAATGAGAAACTAATATCAAAATAAGAAATTAATATCAAAAATAATTTGGAGGACAAACAATACCTGGGCATTTATGTTTTTCAAAACATTCCAAGATAATTCTAATGTGCATCAGGATTTCAAAAAGTGATTACAAGCTTTTCTATTAAATGGTAATTTTCATGATACAGAATTCCATTTTTTTCTGTTGGCCAATAATGATATAAAGGTATTGAAAAAATAATAGTTATATAGCCACAATGGTAAAAGATGTTTAAAAGTTTTCACAATCAATAGTGAGACAGAAATAGAAGATACAATTGAAACATGATTATCCTAACAATAAAAGGAACTCACATGCAGTTTGAGGGATTAAGTAAAGTGATGTGTTAATTGGAGGTGCCTATAAGTACATGTTTTCATCTGCCTAGCCAATCTGTATTGCTGCACTTAATCCATTTACATTTAAGGTAATTATCAATATGCATGATCCTATGACCATTTTCTTAATTCTTTTGGGTTTATGTGATGTGAGTGTTTTTTTTTTTTTTTCTTTTCTTTTCTTCTGTTTCCTGCCTAGAAAAATCCCTTTAGCATATCTTGTAAAGCTGATTTGAGGTGCTGAATTTTTGCTTGTCTGTATAGCTTTTTTTTTTTTTCCATCAAATCTGAATGAGAGTCTTGCTAGGTAGAACATTCTTGGTTGTAATTTCTTCTCTTTCATCATTTTAAACACCTCACGCCATTCCCTTCCAGTTTGTAGAGTACCTATTGGGAAATCAGCTAATAACCTTGTAGGAGTTCCCTTATATTTTATTTCCCATTTTTCCCTTGTTGCTTTTATTATTTTATCTTTGTCTTTAATTTTTGTCAGTTTGATTCCTATGTGTCTTGAAGTGTTCCTCCTTGGGTTTATCCTGTCTGGAACTCTGAAGCTTCTCAGAGCTTCCTGGATATTCTTGACTATTTCATCAACCTATTTCTTGGTAAGGAGGTTTTCAACTATTATGTCTTCAAATATTTTCTCAGATCCTTTCTCTCTCTCTTCTCCCTCTTAGTTCAGTTCAGTTCAGTCACTCAGTCTTGCCAACTCCTTGTGACCCCATGGATTGCAACATGCCAGTCTTCCCTATTCATTATCAATCCCGGAGTTTTACTCAAACTCATGCCCATCGAGTCGGTGATGCCATCCAAACATCTCATCCTCTGTCATCCCCTTCTCCTCCCACCTTCAATCTTTCCCAGAATCAGGGTCTTTTCAAATTAGTCAGTTCTCCCCATCAGGTGGCCAAAGTATTGGCATTTCAGCTTCAACATCAGCCCTTCCAATGAATATTCAGGGCTGATTTCCTTTAGGATTGATTGGTTTAATCTCCCTGCAGTCCAAGGGACTCTCAAGAGTCTTCTCCAACATGACAGTTCAAAAGCACCAATTATTCGGTGTTCAGCTTTCTTTATAGTCCAAGTCTCACATCCATACATGACTACTGGAAAAACCATAGCTTTGACTACACAGACATTTTTTTGGCAAAGTAATGTCTCACTTTTTAATATGCTGTCTAGGTTGCTCATAGTTTTAATTCTAAGGAGCAAGGATCTTTTAATTTCATAGCTGCAGTCACCATCTGCAGTGATTTTGAAGCTCAGGAAAATAAAATCTCTCACTGTTTCCATTGTTTCCCCATCTATTTGCCATGAAGTGCTGGGACCGGATACCATGATCTTAGTTTTCTAAATGTTGAGCTTCAAGCCAACATTTTCACTCTCCTCTTTCACTTTCATCAAGAGGTTCTTTAGTTCTTCTTTGCTTTCTGCCATAAGGGTGATGTCATCTGCATATCTGAGGTTATTGATATTTCTCCTGGCAATCTTGATTCCAGCTTGTGCTTTATCCAGCCCAGCATTCCTCATGATGTACTCTGCATATAAGTTAAATTAGCAGCATGACAATGTGCAACCTTGATTTCTTTCTTTCCCGATTTGAAACCAGTCTGTTGTTTCATGTACAATTCTAACTTTTCTCTTTGACCTGTTTACAGATTTCTCAAGAGGTGGGTCAAGTGGTCTGTCATTCCCATCTCTTCAAGAATTTTCCACAGTTTATTGTGATCTACACCATCAAAGGTTTTGACATAGTCAGTAAAGCAGAAATAGATGTTTTTCGGGAACTCTTGCTTTTTCAAGGATCCAACAGATGTTGTCAATTAGATCTCTGGTTCTTCTTCTGAGACTCTCAAAATGCAAGTGTTCATGAATTTAATGTTGTCCCAAAGGTCTCTCTATTTTTTTGCTTTTTTTTCCCCCATGTTCTTCTATATTTTGTTTTGCAGTAGTGATTTCCACAACTCTGTCTTCCAGATCACTTTTCCATTCTTCTACCTCAGTTATTTTGATATTGATTTCTTTTAGTTTATCTTTAATTTCTCTTTGTTTGTTCTTTATTTCTTCTAGGCCTTAAGTAAACTTTTATTGTATCTTCTCCATTCTTTTTCAGAGATCCTGGATTATCTTCACTATCATTATTCTGAAATGTTTTCTGGAAGGTTGCCTATCTCCACTTCACTTGATTGTTTGTCTGGGGTTTTTATTGTCCCTTCACCTGGGACATAACCCTTTGCCTCTTCATTCTGGTTAACATTCTGTGATGTGATTTTCATTCTAGTGTTAGGGGATTGTAGTTATTGCTTCTTCTGTCAGCCCTCTGGTGGATGAAGCTAAGAGGTTTGTGTAAGCTTCTGGATGGGAGGGAGAAACTAGTGGTGGGAAAAACTGGGTCTTGTTCTGGTAGGCAGGGCTGCACCCAGTAAAATTTAATGCAATTGTCTGCTGATGGGTTGGGCTGTGCTCCCTCCCTCTTTGGCCTGAGGTGATCCAGCTCAGTGGTGGGGCTAATAGCATCTCCAAGAGGGCCTATGCACAGGGGCATCTACCAGGACTGATGCCACCAGTGTCCCTGTCCACACAGCAAGCCACACTGCTGACCCATGCCTTCACAGGAGACCCTCCAACATTTGCATGTAGGTCTGGTTTAGTCTGCTGTGGGGTCACTGTCCCTTTCCTTGGGTCCTGGTTTCCCCCTGTCCTGTGGAAGTCCTGTGATCAAATATTGCTAGCCTTCAAAGTCAGGTTCCCTGAGGAGTCCCAGTCCCTTTGTTGGATCCCCAGGCTGGAAAGACTGATGTGGGGCTCAGAAACTTCACAACAGTTGGTTAGCTTCTTTGTATTATTATTCTCCAGTTAGTGGGTCACTTACATGGTGAGTTTGGGATTTGATTTTATCATGATTGTGCCCCTCCTACCATCACCATTGCAGTCTCTCTTTGTCTTTGTCTTTTTCGGTGGATTCAAGCATTCTCCTGTTAATGGTTTTTCAACACCTGGTTGTGATTTTGGTGTTCTCACAGGAGGGATGAATGCATGTCCTTCCATTCCACCATTCCATTTGAACCAGTCTCTGGGTGTACCTTTAGATCTCTCTATCATTTTTAATTTTAACTAACAAAGCTTATGGAGAACCTCTAAATGCTACTATATGAGGGTAGCAGAATTCTCCTTTCCATAGTAGATTTTTTATTAGGGTCATTAAAATGCTGCTTAATATTCCTGGAATGTGGGTTTCTAATTGTGATAATTTAAGTATTAACAATTTGCTTCTAATATATAAGTTCAAGTCAATTTATCTGCTCATCTCACTATTTATGTTGCAAGAGCCAAAAGTAAATTTACCAAAAAATCAGTCCTCATTGTAGATGGCAACTCTTGCAGAATTGTTCCAAGGCTTCTCTATTAAATTGTGGGACTGCTATGTTTGTATCAGGTGGAAACAGATAAGATCATGAGAAAATAATCAATGAGAAACTGTAGATAAGATTCAAGATGCTTTCACTTTAAGACATTTTCTTATCCATTGAAATTCTGGAGATGATGATTTCTAATATGCCCGTCCTGATGTCTATCTCTCCTTAAATTCTTTCACAAATGCAATGGCCAAGCTAAAAAATGGTTTTATCACTTATTCTGCTACATATAATGTTGGGATAAAATGTTGTCAAAATGGTTATTGATAGAGTGATCGTATAATTCATTGTCTAATTCCCAACACTTAAGGATGAATGGAAAATATTATAAGTATAATGCCAAGATAACAGGTGGAAATGTAAATTCAAAACAAAATTTTGATGTCACCTTCCCAGGAGTTCTATGCATGTCACCTGTTGATGCAGGAGACCTGGTTTGATCACTGGGTCAGGACAATCCCCTGGAGAAGGGAATGGCAACCCACTCCAATATTCTTGCTTGGAGAATTTCATGGCAGACTAGAGCCCATGGGATTGCAAAGAGTCAGATACAACTGAACAACTTTCACTTCACTTCACTTCACAGACAAAACTTGATGTAGGAAAACTCCATAAATCTTGCTGGCATTTTATAAGCTATTTTTTTCTTTCTTTTTTTTTTTCTTTTCCAGAAGATGAGTATTTGTATATGACAATGTACTAATAATAGTTGTTATATCTATGTGGGTAATTTCCAAATATTAATAATCTTAAATATCCCTAAATGTCTTTCAATTTTTTTCATTAAGTTATAATTAGCTACAACTTTATATTAGCTTCAATATTATGTAGTGATTTGACATCTTTATACATTATAACAGAATCACAGTGATAAGACCAGTTACCATCCATCGCAAGGGATAGTTGTTACAATAGTACTAATGATAGTCCCTATGTGCATACTATATTCCCATTATTATTTATTTTACTATTGAAAAAATTTCTCACTTTTTCATCTATCCCCACACACTCTTCTCTTCTGGCAGTCACCTGTTTGTTCTCTGTATCTGTGAGTCTGTTTCTGTTTTGTTTTATTCATTTATTTTGTTTTTATTTTTCACATGTAAGTGAAATGTTACATTATGTCTTTTATTTTGTTTGATTTATCTCACTTATTATACACTATAGGTTCATTCATATTTCCATAAATATATTTTATTATTTTTAATAGCTGAGTAATATACCATACTGTTGTTAAATTGCTTCACTCAATATGCCCACATATTTGGAAAACCCTGCAGTGGCCATAGGGCTGGAAATCAGTTTTCATTCCAATCCCAAAGAAAGGCAATGCCAAAGAATGTGCAAACTACCACACAATTTCACTCATTTCACACACTAGAAAATTAATGCTCAAAATTCTCCAAGTGGCTTCAACAGTAGTAAACTGAGAACTTCCAGATGTTCAAGCAAGATTTAGAAAAGGCAGAGGAATCAGAGAGCAAATTGCCAACATCTGTTGGATTATTGAAAAAACAACTTTCCAGAAAAACATCTATTTCTGCTTCATGGACTTTGCTAAAGTCTTTGACTGGTGTGGATCATAAGAAATTGTGGAAAATTCTTAAAGAGATGGGAATACGAGACCACCTGATCTGCCTCCTGAGAAACCTGCATATAGGTCAAGAAGAAACAGTCAGAAATGGGCATGGAACACGAACTGGTTCCAAAATAGGGAAGGAGTACATTAAGGCTATATATTGTCACCCTCCTTATTTAACAAATATGTGGAGAACATCATGTGGAATGCTGGACTGGATGAAACACAAGCTGGAATCAAGATTGCCAAGAGAAGTATTAACAATCTCAGATATGAAGATGACACCACCCTTATGGCAGAAAGCAGCGAGGAACTAAAGAGCCCCTTGATGAAGGTGAAAGAGGAGAGTGAAAAACCTGGTTTAAAATCAACTTTCAAAAAATGAATATCATGGCATCCTGTCTCATCACTTCATAGCAAATAGGTGGAAAAACAATGGAAACAGTAATGAATTTTTTCTTGGGCTCCAAAATCACTGCAGACGGTAACTCCAGCCATGAAAATAAAAGATCCTTGCTCCTTGGAAGAAAAGCTATGGCAAACCTAGGTAGCTTATTAAAAAGCTGAGACATTACTTTGCCAACAAAGGTCCATGTAGCCAAAGCTATGGTTTTTCCAGTAGCCATGTATGTTTGTGAGAGTTGGACCATAAAGAAGGCTGAGCACTGAAGAATTGATGCTTTTGAACTGTGCTGTTGGAGAAGACTCTTGAGAGTCCCTTGGACTGCAAGGAGATCCAACCAGTCAATCTTAAAGGAAATCAGTCCTGAATATTCATTGGAAGGACTGATGCTGAAGCTGAAGCTCCAATACTTTGGCCACCTGAGGTGAAGAGCTGATTCATTGGAAAAGACCCTGATGCTGGGAAAGATTGGAGACAGGAGGAAAAGGGGATGCAGAGGATGAGATGGTTGGATGGCATCACTGACTCAATGGACATGAGTTTGAGCACGTTCTGGGAGATAGGGAAGCCTGGCATGCTGCAGTCCATGGGGTCACACAGAGCTGGATATGACTGAGCAAGAATAATATTATATACATTTATGCATATATGCATAGTTTGAATATATATATACATATTCATATAGATACATATTCATTGCTTCTGTCTCATTTGGGGAAAAAAAAATCTATTCAGGCTCTTTTGCCCATTTGCTAATCAGAATTTTTTTTCATATTGAGTCATATGATTTGTTAATTTATTTTAGATATCACCTCCTTATCCAGTATCTAATTTGCTTATATCTTCCACTAGTAGGTTGTCTTTTCATTATGCTGATATCTTTTTTCATTGTGCAAAAGCTTTTTAGTTTGAAGTAGTCCCATTTGTTTATTTTTGCTTTTGTTTTTCTTGCCTGAGGAGACGTATCCAAAAATAATGCTAGGACCAATATCAAAAAGTAGAGTCCCTGTTTTCTTCTAGGAGATTTCTTCTATTAAGTTTTAAGAACCTACAGGTCTTAAATGTAAGTGAGATCTATGTTATTAATCTATTTTGAGTTTAGTTTTATATCCAGTGAACCAAAGTGGTCCAGTTTGACTATTTTGCCTATAAATATCCAGTTTTCCCAGCACCATTTCTTGAATAAATTGCCTTTCCCTACTGTATATTATTTCCTCTTGTAGACTGAATGAGCACATGAGAATGGGTTTATTTCTAGACTCTTTGTTCTGTTCCATTTACCTGTATGTCTCTGTGTTTTTTTTTTTTTTTTTCAGTGCCATACTGTTTTGATTATTTTCTATCTATAAAGTATACCTTTATATTTTATATTTATTTATATTCTGATAGCATGCTATCTCAGTTTTGTTCTTTTTCTTCAAGTTTGCTTTGGCTACTTTAGGTCTTTTGTGATTCCATACAAATTTTAGGATTATTGGTACTATTTCTATGAAAAATTGGTATTTTGATGGGGATTGCAAAGACTCTATAATTGTTTGGGGTCATATGTACGTTTTAATGTTATTGATTCTTCCAATCTATGAGCACAGAATAACATTCAAATTATTAGTGTCTTTTTCAGTTTCTTTCTGATTAAAGTTTCTTACAGTTTTCTGAGTTCAAGTCTTATGTGTCCTTAAATTTATGTCTATGTATTTTATTATATTTGATGCCATGGTAGATGTCAGGAAGCATTTAACAGGAGGGTTCCTGTGTGCTGTTTTGGATCTGTCAGGAATCCTCTGGTCCTTATTAATTCCCGAATATCCAGGAATTAAGAGGAGAAGCACGCCTTTCCCGGGGCTGAGGAATCCAGACATTTCCTTTGTTAGTTTCTCATTAGGGTGATAAGTACCCTCTTCCTTTTTATGAACCATAGGTAAAAAAGTGATTGTTTACAACTCTCTCTCTCTTTGATAGGGATTGCCTTATGTTTTGTAAGTCTGGAATTTTAATCTTTATCTTTGCTAAGAATAGCTACCTTGTAAGACAGTATATATGCCCACACCATGCTGATTAAAACACCTTTGCTCCATCAGAGCTTTGGTCCCCGTGTCTTTCTTTCCTTCTCTCTCTCTCTCAGGCTAATTCCTTGGAGCGCAGAGGCCAGCTGAGCTCACTTTCTTGCCCAGGCTTCTAAGACCCTCTCGAGAAGGCGCACTGTGCCTTCACCCAGTCGAGAGGACGCCTGGTGCCTATGTGCAGCATCATGAGCTCTAAGAACAGGGCTTCATTGGCTCTCCGCATAAACCAGGGGATGTCAGCCTCTTTCTCTCTCTTTATTATCGGCGACTCTGGACCACCAGGTTCCGGTCCATTAAAGGACCAACAGGAAGATATGATTGCTTTCTTTTTTTCTGATAGTTCTGTGTTAGTGTCTAGAAATGCAACTAATTTTTGTACATTAATTTTGCATTCTGTAAATTTATTGAATTAATTTATTAATTCTAATAGGTTTTCAGTGGGGACTTTGGTGTTTTATATGTATAGGGAGAGAAATACAGTATCCTGCCATGTGCAAATAGTGACAGTTTTATATTTTCCCTTCCAATTTAGATGTATTTCATTTACTTTTCTTTTTTTTTTTTATGATTTTCTTTCTTTTTTTTTTTTTTTATTATTTGGAGGCTAATTACGTCACAACATTTCAGTGGGTTTTGTCATACATTGATAAGAATCAGCCATAGATTTACACGTATACTTTTCTTGTATAATTGCCCTGGCTAGAACTTCCAACAATATGTTGAATAAAGTGGTGAGAGTGGATGAATTTTTGTTGTGTTCCTACTCTTAGGGGAAAAGCTTTCAGCATTTCATCATAATTATGTTAACTGAGGGTTTGTCATAGTCTTTATTATGTTGCAGTATCTTCCCTCTATACCCACTTTGGTGACAGTTTTCATCATAAATGAATGTCTAATTTTTGTCAAAAAAATTATATGCCTCTATTGAGATGATTATATGATACTTATCCTTCAATTTCTTAATACAGTGTATCACATTGATTGATTTATGGGGATTAATGTATTTTTGCACCCCTGGGGTGAAACCCAGTTGATAATATTATATGATCCTTTTAATTTGTAATTGAATTCAGTTCAGTAATATTTTCTTAAAGATTATTAAAACTATGTTATTTAGGATATTGGCCTATAATTTGATTTTTTTTTTTTTTTTTTATGGTGTCCTTTGTTTTTGCTATCAAGGAACTGTTGACCTTATGAAATAAATTTGGAAGTGTTTCCTTCTCTTCAAATTTTTGGAAAAAAGTTGAGATAGATGTTGAAAGAATTTACCTTTGAAGCTATCTGAACCTGGGCTTTTGTTTTGGAGAGATTTTAGATTATTGATTCAATTTAGTTTCAAGTAACAGGTCTATTCAAGTTTTCTATTTCTTCATATTGTATGTTTATAAGAATTTGCCAATTTTCTAGTTTGTCTAATATGTTGACATGTATTTTTTTTTAAATAAAGTCCCTTATGATCATTTGTATTTCTTTTGTGTTGGTTGTAATTTCTCCTCTTTCATAATTAATTTTATTTATTTGGACTTTATTTTTACTTATGAGTTAGGATATAGGTTAATCAATTTTGTTTATCTTTTTAATGAATCAACTTTTTGTCTCACAGATTTTTCTATGAATTTTTTAGTCTCTGTTTCATTTATTTCCACTCTGATATTTACTATTTCCTTCCTTCTAGTAACTTTTGGCTTCTTTTTCTTGTAGTTTTTTTTTTTTTTTTCCAAGTGTACATTTAAATTGCTTATTTGAGAGTTTCCTTAAGTCTTGATGTAAGCCTGTATTGAGATGAACTTCCCACTTAGCACTGCTTTTTCTGTGTCCCATAGATCCTGGACAGTTGTATTACATTTTCATTCATCTCAGATATTAAAAAAAAAAATCCTCTATTATTTCTTTGTTAAATCAATGGTTGTTTAGCAGCACACTGCTTAACATCTCTACATTTCAGTATTTTTCCAGTTTTCTTCTTGTAATTGAATTCTAATTTCATACCTTTGCAATGTTAAAGAAAATCGTGATATTATTTCAATCTTCTTACAAGTATTTAGATTTTTTTGTGGCCCAACTTGTGGTCTACCATGGAGAATTTTCCCTGTGCACTTGAAAATAATGTGTATTCTGTTGCTTTTGGATGGAATATTCTGTATATATTTAAATATTGCAACCATCATTTAAGGCATGATTTCCCTTATTTTTCTGTCTAGATAAATTTATCTAATGTTAATAGTAATTGCATGCTTAGTCCCTTAAATTCTCTTTATTTTGAAAACTTCTTTTTTTGCTGTTCTTATTTGGTGATTTCCACTAGTCTATCTTCCAGATTGCATGTTTATTCCTCTGTATCATCTAATCTGCTGGTGAATCCATCTATTATATTTTTATATCATATATTGTATTTTTTTACTTTTTCTATAGTCTCTATGATGAAACTCTCTTAGTTTCTCCATTCTCTTCTCCAGTTTGTGAGCTTCCTTACGACTGTTTCTTTGAACTCTATCAGGTAAATTACTTATCTCCACTTCACTGAAGTTTATTTCCTATAATTTTATTTTCCTTTTTCATTTGGGTCATATTCCTCTCTTTTCTCATTTGCTTAACTTTTTGCTATGAATTAGGTAAAATACCTACTTGTAGTCTTGAGGGAGTAGTTATGTGTAGACTGATTGCACTTGGAAACTTTGGCAGACTGGGTGGAACTACAGCAAGCCCTGATTTGGGTCAGTTCCTGGCCCAAAGCCACCTTGGTAATATGATTGGGGAGGGGTGCAGGCGCGGCCAGGAGGTATCCCAGAGGATCTCAACCAATGGCACCTCCAACTCTGGAGAAAACTCCAGCAATTCTGTGCCTGTTTGGCAGAATTTCCAGGTTTCATAAATAAATTTACTTCCCATATAGCCTAGGTGCCACTTACCCTACTGACTTTTTTTCACTGTGTACCTGGGTGGGCAAGTCTGTGCTCAGGCCCCTCAGCAATACCACGATAACAGATTGCCACATAGAGGATGGGTTTACTATGGATACTGTTTCTCCATCGTTTCTGCCATTTCCCATGCACACATCCTAAGTGCACTCCCTGTACAATCAACATTTGGGTATTCTTTGAGAGAAATTGCTATTTACAAAGGTATAGATTCACTGTGTCTATTGGGAGAGGTAGGTTCAGGGACTTCTAAATCATCATCTTTGACCACTCTTCAAAGTACAGTCCATTTCAAATTCATGCCATGTTCCCCTAATCCAGCTTGCTGGAGTTCTACCACATGGAGACATTCAGGGACCAAGGATGCTGGAGGCTCCTAGTATCCTATACATAATATATGGCCACTTTGGTCACAATAACATGGAAAAATACAGATGGAGACTTTTCTCTAGTTTCTTTGGGGTCACACATGTCATTATCAAGCCAGACCAGTGGCTCAAGCTAGTAGTTCCCCAGCCTTCCTCCAGGTGTGCTAGAACAAAAAAAAAAAAAAAAAAAAAGAATGGGTGAAGCAACAAAGTGAAAAGAACTGTACATTATTTTTGGTTCTTTTTATACAAATGGCTACTGAACTGGTCACATAACTCGCCTAAACCTCAGGTTCTTCATCTGTGAAATAGGAGAATAAAAATGAAAGATCTTTATGGTCCTCTCCAACACTATAATTCACTGATGGCAAAATGCAAACAAACAGCATGGAAATGCACATGACTCTGTTTTAATAAAACTTTGTTCACAAAAATGGGCAATAGGCCAGATTTAGCTCATTTGACATTGTTTGCCAGTCAGTGATCTAGTCCCCTCTTGGATAGGGGACACTTTTTTCTTCCTTCTCTGTTTAATACTGAGAAAGGGTTTAGTTTCACATTTTCAAATGTGATAGAAATGAGATGAGGAAAAACTTTTAAGTTTTAGAGGACTTGTATACTCTTCTGCACTTATGTTTTCTGTCTAGAACTTTTAATGATGTCACTTCCAGCTTAAATGTACAGACATGCCTCATTTTATTGCAATCCACTTTATTACACTTTGCAGATATTGCATTTTTACAAAGTGAAGATTTGTGGCAAACCTGACACAAGCTCTACCAGTTTTTGAGTGTTAGTGAAAATACATGTAGTATAATTTTACAAGTCTAGAACAGCTAAGACTTTGGAGGAGAAGATGATTTAATTTACAATTTGTAAGTTGGAGACTCAGAATTTATATGTATAGTAAAATATATGATTCTAATAAAAATAATTGATCAAAGTAGGAAGCACAAATATCTAAGTTGATGGGTAGAAATTTCCATCCTTTAAGAGTGGGGCCTACAGATATAGATGGTCGTTACTTCTTGTATCTCTGAAAATCAAGGGTATGTTCAAATGAGTAGATCAAAACATGAAGCAAGTCACACTAAAATATAGCAGTGACCACTTCTACCACAGAAATCCACATGTCATACAATGTCTGTGAAATATCTTCCTAAAGTCTCATAAATCTAATCCAAAGTTGCCTGCACTCTTGGAGGAAGTAGTTTTTTCCTTCACAAGAGATAAAGAAGTCAAGAATCAGAAACGGGTTGTATGCCTTCTTCCAAATACATACTTTTCTTATTGCATTCTCCAGATAAGAGGAATTTGAAGGCATCAAAAAAGTTTAAGTAACTCTTAAGCCAAAATATTTATTCTCAGTTTGGCTTTATATTATATATCCATAGGAAAAATGTCCTTCTTGCACTATATACTGTCTTTATTATCTAAGTATTTTACAATTGTTTATTAACATGGATTTCAGTTCACACAATACACAATGATATTTTTAACACTTACCTTGTCTCATTTTCTACCACATTCCTCTAGGAATTTAAATTAAAAAAATATAAAACAATAGTGCAATGAAGAAATTATTATTCTTATCACACAAACTTTCCTTTATCAAAAATGGTGTCAGAACGGTGAGGATGTAGCCTAATTTCTAATTCTTATATGGTTTGGAACGTGAGTCAGTTTGGCTAAAAACAAAACAAAAAGTCAATCTTCTTTGGAAAGGGTCAGCCTCTTCTTTTAAGATGAGGTACATGATGTGTAACTCTAATCAGGACACAAACTACAGAGTTATTTACAAGGGATGCAAAGAATGATTATGTTATGAAAGAGGATTAATTATTAAAATATAAAAATGTATATCTAAAATGCACACTATGTCTGAGGGTATATGCCTGAGGGAGAGCAAACTTAAATAAGGAAGATTTCCAAAGCTTGGCTAAGGATCTCATTGGAGAAGGTATGATACAGCCACTGGATGGCAGATGTTTTTGCCAGGTTGCAGGAGTCAGAGCTTGTCTACTACAGTCAGTCAAATAGGAAAGAACCTTTTATGGTACGAGCAAGCCAATGTTGGTGTACAGTTACCTGGAATGAACTGGGACACAGTTTCACATGTGATGACTGGAGCTAGCGGTATCTGCTTTGGGAAAACTTGGGAAGATGGTCACTGCATTCAGATTTGGGCATCTACGGTTGTCCCAGGACTGTGTGCATTTGGGCATGCACCTGGGACAGGTCACCACTAGATGTCTACACATACCTGTGCTGCTGACTATGTAGTAGGGGTAGAAAATTAATAATTAATTTAAAAAAAACTTACAACACACCTTAATGAGAAATAAAACACCCTCTTTTCTACTGTATCCTTCCAGTATACTTTAGATAGGGCTTCCCAGGTGGCACAGTAGCAAAGATTCCACCTGCCAATGCAAGAGGTGCAAGAGACACAGTTTGATCCCTGGGACAGGAAGATGCCCTAGAGTAAGAAATGGTAACCCACTCCAGTATTCTTGCCTGGAAAATTCCAGGGACAGAGGAGCCTGGAGGACTACCATCCATGATATCACAAAGAGGCAGACAGGACTGAACACTCACACCCACTCTGTAGACAAGTTTAACAGTGTTCTCATTGTGAAGAAGTGCTTAGCAGTCCAGTATATTTTTATAGGCCAGATGCTGAATTTTGACAGGAAATAAATCAATAATTGGTATATATGGGACAGGCCAACCATTAATTTTCTCAGTTCAAATCATTGCACACTTGGCCTTTGGGGAATATGAAGGATGGGGTGCTGACCCTCTACTCTTGAAAACCTTCATACAACTTACATTCAACCCTCCATATACATAATTCCTCCATATGCAGGCTTTTGCATCTATAATTCAACCAACAGCATATCAAGCAGTACTGTAGAATTAACATTGTGAAAAATGATCTATAAAAATAATGGATCCAAACAATTCAAACCCCTGTTGTTCAAGATAAACTGTCATTAACCAATATTCCATCAATAGGAGGATGATTCTAGATTAATATCTTAATTTTAAATAATTGTGGACTTAAACCTTCTTTGCTATCTATAAACATGTTTTATATAAAGTTGGAACATTTGTATCATGGGCTGTTGGCCAGATGTCATGATAAACTTATAAGTTGATTTAGATGATTTTTAATATAATCTTCTAAAAATTGTTTAGTGTATTTCAGTTAATTTTCTCTTTCAAAATAAATTATTTATTTCTAATAAGCTCATTGTAAACCAGTAAAAGAAGAATCCTACACCCCAACATCCATATAGAAAGAATAAAACTGATCAGATAAATTATTGTAAGATTTTCTCTGTTATATAATACACAGCTGTGATTGGAAGGGTTGGTGAATAGAATGAATATTAAAACGATTAGTTTTTGATTGGTTAAGACAATGACCTATGTGCTTACTGTGTTCATACTATGTGGTTTTAAAAATGAAAGATGGAGACACAAGTGATGTCAACAACATGGTAGAATAAGAGTTTCTAGTGCTCATCTTCTTTTAAAAACATCAATTTGAACAACTATCCATGTACAAAAATATCTTGACAAGAGTTATGAATTCCAGGTAAAGGACTTAGGCAGAAGCCTGGAAATAAGGAAAGATACATTGGAGAGGACAGGACAGACAACTTCATGTTAACCACTTGCTCCTGATCTTTTGCATGGAAAGAGACCATTTCCTTGTGGAGGGAGAGTAAAACAAGCGACAAAGCCAGCATAGAGCCCTCCAAGCGCCAGGTCACACTCTGTGGCCTCAGGCTCCAGGTGTGCTCTCAAAAATCCAGATTCCTGGCCCACATCTGCATCAGGTTAGACTCCATGCTGGCCTCTAAACACTCTGTAACCAGGTTTACCCCCAAGAGTACCTGGCACCTGGTCAGCTCCCAGTGACGTAGGGTGCAGGCCTGCCTGTGCAGACTCAGGTGCCAGGCCCAGCACCTTGGACCCAAGTGCCAGACCCACTCACAGATCCAAAACCAAGGCCTTCTCCAGGGGACTCAGATTCTAGTCTTGTCTCCATGGACAAAAGTATCAAAAAAAAAAAAAAAAAAAAAAAAAAACCAAGTAGAATTTATAGTGCTGAAGAACAAAATGATCAAGCAGGATAATCCAATAAAGAACGTCAACAACAGACTCAAATGAAACAAACGGAAACAGTGAACTAATAGGTTATTGAATATTATTCAGTCAGAGGATCAAAAAAATAAAGGAAAGGGAAAAAAAGACAAATAATGAAGAAAGCTTATGTGAATTATGGATTATCATTAAGAAAAAAACCATCAATACATTGTTGGAACCCCAGAATGGAAAGAGTGAGAAAGAGTGGCTGAAAGCTTATTTAAATAAATAATAGCTAAGGAATTCCCAAATATAAGGAGAGATTTAGAAGTTTAAGTTCAGGAAGTTCATATATCTTCCAAACTACTCAATCTAAAAAGATTCTTTTAATGATACATTAAAACTGCATAAAATCAAAGACAAAAAATATTTAAAAGCAGCAAGATTAAAATAATTCCTCACAGAAAAGGTTATTAGCAGATTTCTTGATGAGAACCTTGCAGGCTAGGAGAGAGTAAGTCAATATATTAAATACATTTAAAGTGCTGGCGGTAGGGGTGGGGGAAGCATGTGGAACCCTGCCAACCAATAATAGTTTGCCCCATAAAGATATTCCTCAGAAATGAAGAGTTTAGCACTCTTCTGAAGTAAAAGAAAAAAAAAAAAAGAAAGAAAGAAAGAAAAGAAGTGATAGCAGTTTGTAACCACTAGACATGCCTTACAGAAAATACAAAAGTTTTTCAAGTTGAAATAATTTGAAGACTTATAAAAGTATAAAACTCATAGTAAATATAAAAATATTATCAAATTCAGTATACTTTAATACTATACCAGTCATATATATATCACTTTTAACTCTGCTATGAAAGTTAAAAGGCAAAGTATTAAAAATAACTATAGCTACAATGTGTTAATAGATACATCATATATAAAAGATGTAAAGTATGACAAATACATATAATAAAAACGTTGAAAGAGGAGACGTTAAAGTGTGGAGTGGTTGTATGCAATTCAAATGATCTTATTACCACTTTAAAATATAATGTAATATTTATAAGATGTTTTACATAGGCCTTATAGCAACCAAAATAGAATATCTGTGCTGAAAGAAAAAAAAAAAAAGAAAAAAGCAACTGCTAATAAAGAATGGTATATCCAGCAAAACTGTCCTTCAAAAACTAAGGAGAAATACTTTCCTAGATTAACAAAAGTCAATGTTTATCACCACTATAACTACCTTCGAGGAAATATTAAAGTGAGTTTTTCAAGTTGACATAAAAGGTCATTAGTTAGCAAAACAAAATGATATGGAAGTACAAAGCTCACTGGTACATATAAATATATAGACAAATATGGAATACAGCCATATTATAATAGTGGTACATAAATAACTTTTCCTCTGAAACAGAATTTAAAACACAAAAAATATTAAAAATAGCTATAATATAAAATACGTTTTGGAATATAATATGAATATATAGAATAAATATGGGAATACCAGATATAAATATAAAATGAGATAAATTTCACATCAATAACATAAAGTATGTGAGCAAGGAGTAGTGAAAGGATAGAATTTTAGTGTTCAAATGAAATAAAATTATCAATTAAAGATAGAATGATATAAAATTAGAATGATATAAATATAATAAACTTCAAATAAGATACATAGTCAAACTAAAGAAAATACATATTGATGATACAGCATGAAAGAGAAAGAATTTAAAGTATGTCACCACAAACACACAAAAAATAAATACAAAGGAAAGAAAAACAGCAAGAAAGGAAAAGAAAGACAAAAAAGCTGTAAGCTGGGCAAAAAACAAACAAACAAGTAAACAAATTGGAAGTAGTATGCATTGGTTGTTGTTCAGGTGCCAAGTTGCATCCAATTCTTTGTGACCCCATGGACTGCAACAGGCCAGGCTTCCCTGTCATTCGTTATTTCCTGAAATTTGCTCATATTCATGTCGACTGAGTTAGTGGTGCCACTCAATCATCTCATCATCTGTTGCCCCCTTCTTCTCTTGCTCTCAATCTTTACCAGCATCAGGGTTTTTCCCAATGAGCCAGCTCTTTGCATCAGGTGGCCAAAATACTGGAGCTTCAGCTTCAGCATCAGTCCTTCAAATGAATATTCAGGGTTGATTTCCCTTAGGATTGATGGGTTTGATCTCCTTGGTGTCCAAGGGATTCTCAAGAGTCTTCTCCAGCACCACAGTTTGAAGGTATCAGTGCCTTAGGGTTCAGCACTCAGCCTTTTTATGGTCCAACTCTTACATCCATACATAACCACTGGAAAAATCATAGCTTTGACTGCATGGACCTTTGTCAGCAAAGTGATGTCCCTGCCTTTTAATACATTATCTAGGTTTATCATAGCCTTTCTTCTAAGGAGAAAGTGTGTGTGTTTTTTTTTTGTTTATTTGTTTGTTTTTTTTTTTTTTTTTTTTTTTAATATCATGGCTGCATGTCAATATCTCCAGTGATTTTGGAGCCCAAGAAAATAAAGTCTATCACTGTTTCCATTTGTTCCCCATCTATTTGACATGAAGTAGTGGGACTCTATGCCATGATCTTATTTTTCTTAATGTTTAGTTTTAAGCCAGCTCTTTCACTCTCCTCCTTCACCTTCATCAGAAGGCTCTTTAGTTCCTCTTTGCTTTTTTGCCATTAGAGTGGTACCATCTGCATGGTGACACTAGTGGTAAAGAACTCGCTTGGCAATGCAAGATTTACAGGAGACTCAAGTTCAATCCTTAGGTCGTGAAGGTCCCCTGGAGGAGGGCATGGAAATCCACTTCAGTATTTTTGCCTAGAGAATCTCATGGGTAGAGAAACCTTTTTTGTTATAGTCAATATGATTTCAAAGGTTTGGACATGACGGAAGCAACTTAGTGTGCACACACATCTGAATATCTGATGTTGTTGACATTTCTCCCAGCAATCTTGATGCCAGCTTGTGATTCATCCAGCTTTGCATTTTGCATGATGTACTCTACATAGAAGTTAAATAAGCAGGGTGATATTAAACAGCCTTGACATGCTCCTTTTCCAATTTTGAACCAGTCCTTTGTTCCATGTCCAGTTCTAGTTGTTGCTTCTTGACCTGCATACTGGTTTCTCAGGAGGGAAGTAAGGTCTTCTGGTATTCCCATCCCTTTAAATAATTTTCCATAGTTTGTTACGATCCACACAGTGAAAGACTTTAGCATAGTCAATGAAACAGAAGTAGATGTTTTTCTGGAATACTCTTGCTTTTTCTATGATCCAGAGGATGTTGGCAATTTGATCTTTGGGTTCCTCTGCCTTTTCTAAATCGTGCTTGAACATTTGGAAGCTTTTCATTCACACATTGTTGAAACCTAGCTTGAAGGATTTGGAGCATTACCTTGCTATTATATGAAATGAGTGCAATTGTGTGACAGTTTGAACACTCTTTGGTATTGCCCTTCTTTGGGATTGGAATGAAAACTGACTTTTTCCAGCTCTGTGGTCACTACTGAGTTTTCCAAATTTGCTGGCATATTAAGTGCAGCACTTTTACAGCATCATCTTTTAGGACTTGAAATAGCTTAGCTGAAATTCCATCACCTCCACTAGCTTTGTTCATGGTAATGCTTCCTAATGCCCACTTGCCTTCACACTGTAGGATGTCTGGCTCCCGGTTGAATGATCACACCATCATGGTTATCTGGGTCATTAAGACCTTTTTTGTACAGCTCTTAAGTGTATTCTTGCCATCTATTCTTAATCTCTTCTGCTTCTCTTAGGTCCTTGCTGTTTCTGTCCTTTATTGTACCCATCTTTGAAGAAAATGTTCCTTTGGTGTCTAATTTTCTTGAAGAAATCTCTAGCTTTTCCCATTCTGTTGTTTTCATCTATTTCTTTGCATTGGGTTTCTCCAGTGGCTCAGACAGTAACGTATGTCTTTAACTTCTGGCAATTATATTAAAGGTAAATGAATTAAACTCTCTACTTAAGGGCCATGGAATTACTTCATGAATAAATAAACAACACCCAACTACACAATGTCTAAAGAAGACTCACTCATAATAAAGTTCCTATATGAAAAGCCCACAGCTATCTGCATACTCAATGGTAAAAAATTGAAAACTTTTAAACTAAGACCTGGAACAAGGGATAAATTCCTTCCTTATCACTTCTAGTCAACATGGTACTGGAAGTACTAGCCTAGCAATTACACAGGAAAGAAAAAAAAAATGACACCCCAATTGGAAAGGAAGATGTAAAATTATTTCTGGTTGTGGGTGACATAACTTCATATATAGAAAACAAAATGCTGCACATACACACACTTTTTAGAACTAAAAAACAAATTTAATGAAGTTGCATATTGCAAAATCAACATAAATATATCAATTGTCTTTGTATACACTAACAAAAAACAGTCTGAAAAGGACATAAGGAAATTATCCTATTTACAGTGACATCTAAAGAAAACAAAACAAAATACTAGGGGATAAACTTAACCAAGATAATGAGTGACTTATTCACTGAAAACTGTAAAGCACTGCTGAAAGAAAAGAGACAGATATCAATGAAAAGATATTCCATGTCCCAGGATTATAAAATTTAATATTATTAAGATGTCTGTACAATCCAAATCAATCTTCAGATTCCTTCAAATTCTACTCAGTCCTTATAAAAATTCTAATGATATTTTTGTAGAAATGGGAAAAATCAAATATTTATATGGAGTAAACAAAGGACCTCAAATATCCAAAACAATCTTGAAAATAAAGAATAAAGAGAGACCTCACACTTCTTAACCTGAAGACATGCCATCATATTATAATACAAGGCAATATATCCCAGAATAAAGACAGGCACATAGACCAAAAGAACAGTAATAAAACCCAGAAATAAATCCTGCCACATATGGGCAAATCATCTTTGACAAGGGGGCCAAAATCCCACAAAGATGAAAGTATTGTACCTTCAACAAATGGTTAGTAAAACTAGATACTCAAATTCAAAGGGATTACACTGGATCCTTATACCAAATACAAAAATGAACACAAGTGGATTAAAAACTTAGACATAAGACCTGACGTTATAAAACCATGAGGAGAAACTGTAGAGGCATTTTTTTCATGACATTTGTTTTGGCAATTATTTCATGGATATGATATCAAACATACTGTCAACTAAATTAAATATAGAAGAAATGGAACACATAGAATGAAAAAGATTCACACAGCAAAGGAAACAATAAGCAGAGTGAAAAGGCAACCTATGGAATGTTAGAGAATGTTTGCAAGTCATAATTCTAATATTTGGCTAATATACAAAATATATTAGGAATTTTAACAAACAACAGCAATGGCAACAAATAAGCCTATTTAAAAAAGAGCTAGGTAATTCCTTACTTACCTCTTTTCTAGAAAAATGGTACTGAAGAATTTGTTTACAGAGCAACAGTGAGAAACAGACATAGAGAACAGACTTATGGACATGGGAAGAAGGGAAGAGAGGGTGAGATGTATGGAAAGAGTAACTTGGAAAGTTACATTACCATATGTAAAATAGATAGCTAAGGGAATTTACGGTAGGGCTCAGGAAACTCAAACAAGGGCTCTGTATCAACCTAGATGGGGCGGATGGGGAGGGAGGTGGGAGGGAAATTCTAAAGGGAGGGGATATCTGTATACCTATGGCTGATTAATGTTAAGGATTGACAGAAAACAACAAAATTCTGTAAAGCAATTGCCCTTCAATAAAAAATAAGTATTTGAAAGAAAAAAAGAGCTAAGGACTTAAATAGACATCTCTCCAAAAAAGATTTACAAATGTTATATGAATAATGGGCCTATCAAAAGATCCTCAGCATCACAATCCATCCCAAAACGCAAATCAATGTCACAACAAAATATAAATTCACAATTGTTAGGATGGCTATCATCAAAAAGACAAGTGATAAGTGTTGGTGAAGATGTGGAGAAACTGGAATACTTGTGCACTGTGGATAGGGATTAAAACAGTAAAGTTATTGTGGAGAATACTATGGATATATTAAAAATCAGAGACATTATTTGCTGACAAAAGTCCATGTAGTCAAAGCTATGGTTTTTCCAGTAGTCGTGTAAGGATGTGAGATTTGGAACATAAAGAAAACCGAGAAACAAAGAATTGATGCTTTTGAACTGTGATGTTGGAGAAAACTCTTGAGATTCCTTTGGATTGCAAGGAGATCCAACCAGTCCATCCTGAAGGAAATCATTCCTTAATATTCACTGGAAAGACTGATGCTGAAGCTGAAGCTCCAATACTTTGCCACCTGATGCAAGGAACTGACTCATGGGAAAAACAAAAACAAAAACAAAAACCTAATGCTGGGAAAGATTGAAGGCAGGAGGAGAAGGGGATGACAGAGGATGAAATGGTTGGATGGCATCATTGACTCACTGACATGAGTTTGTGGAAGCTCTGGAAGTTGGTGATAGACAGGGAAGCCTGGCATGCT
Organism: Dama dama; assembly: GCF_033118175.1. Taxonomy (NCBI): domain Eukaryota; kingdom Metazoa; phylum Chordata; class Mammalia; order Artiodactyla; family Cervidae; genus Dama; species Dama dama. The sequence continues at coordinate 7,315,859 of NC_083708.1, read as the reverse complement.
TCAGTCCATGGGGTTTCAGAATTGGACACGACTGAGCAACTGAACTGAACTGCTGGAGAGTCCCAACAAAATTAAAAATAGAACTATCAAACAGAGTCATCAATCCCATTGCTGAGTATTTATCTAAAAGAATAAGATAGATTTTGACCCCCATGTTTATTGCATTATTGTTCACAGTGTTCACATTGTTCACATCTATATGTACACCAACATATGAATTAATAAAGAAATTATGTTATATAGATAAAATATACATAAAATGGAATATTATTTAGCTTTAAAAATGAGGGAGTCCTACCATATGCTACTACATGGGTGATCCTTGAGGACATTATGCTAAATGAAATAAACTAGTTACAGAGGGACAAATATGATTACACTTATATGAGATATCTAAATTAGTCAAAATTACAGATGCAAGAGTAGAATGGTGGTTGCTAGGGCTTGTGGGGACAGGCTAACAGAAGTTGCTGTGCAAATAAGCATAGAATTTCACTCAGGCAAGATGAAAAAATTCAAGATCTGCTGCACAACAACACAGGTATAGTTAATAATACTGTACTGTATACTTACAACTTGGTCAGTGAGCAGATTATATGGTCTATAATTATTTACCACAAAATAAAAATAAATAAATCATGGTGGTGGTTTAGTCGCTCAGTTGTGTCCAATTCTTGTGACCCCATGGGCAGTAGCCCACGAGGCTCCTCTGCCCATGGGATTTTGTAGGCAAGAAAACTGGAGTGGGTTGCCATTTCCTTCTCTAGGATATCTTCCAAATCCAGGAATTGAAAACAGGCCTCCATTAGAACTGATTCAAATGAAGTCTTTTTAATGGCTGAGTAATATTCCATGGTGTATATGTACCACAGCTTCCTTATTCATTCGTCTGCTGATGGGCATCTAGGTTGCTTCCATGTCCTGGCTATTATAAACAGTGCTGCGATGAACATTGGGGTGCACGGGTCTCTTTCAGATCTGGTTTCCTCAGTGTGTATGCCCAGAAGTGGGATTCCTGGGTCATATGGCAGTTCTAGTTCCAGTGTTTTAAGGAATCTCCACACTGTTCTCCATAGCGACTGTAGTAGTTTGCATTCCCACCAACAGTGTAAGAGGGTTCCCTTTTCTCCACACCCTCTCCAGCATTTGTTGCTTGTAGACTTTTGGATAGCAGCCATCCTGACCGGCGTGTAATGGTACCTCATTGTGGTTTTGATTTGCATTTCTCTGATAATGAGTAATGTTGAGCATCTTTTCATGTGTTTGTTAGCCATCTGTATGTCTTCTTTGGAGAAATGTCTGCTTAGTTCTTTGGCCCATTTTTTGATTGGGTCATTTATTTTTCTGGAATTGAGCTGCAGGAGTTGCTTGCATATTTTTGAGATTAATCCTTTGTCTGTTGCTTTGTTTGCTATTATTTTCTCCCATTCTGAGGGCTGTCTTTTCACCTTGCCTATAGTTTCCTTTTTTGTGCAGAAGCTTTTAAGTTTATCTAGGTCCCATTTGTTTATTTTTGCTTTAATTTCCAATATTCTGGGAGGTGGGTCATAGAGGATCCTGCTGTGATTTATGTCAGAGAATGTTTTGCCTATATTCTCCTCTAGGATATATTTCTAATGAGATGGATGAAACTGGAGCCCATTATACAGAGTGAAGTAAGCGAGAAAGATAAAGACCAATACAATATATTAACACATATATATGGAATTTAGAAAGATGGTAACGATAACCCTATATGCAAAACAGAAAAAGAGACACAGATGTACAGAACAGACTTTTGGACTCTGTGGGAGAAGGCGAGGGTGGGATGTTTAGAGAGAACAGCATTGAAACATGTATATTATCTATAATGAAACAGATCACCAGCCCCGGTTGGACGCATGAGACAAGTGCTCGGGGCTGGTGCACTGGGAAGACCCAGAGGGATGGGGAATACATGTAAATCTATGGCTGATTCATGTCAATATATAGCAAAAACCATTACAATATTGTAAAGTAATTAGCCTCCAACTTATAAAAATAAATGGAAAAAAAAAAGAAAAGTAAACAGGCCTCCAGAATTGCAGGTGATTTTTTTTACTGACTGAGCTCTGAGGGAAGCCGCAAATAAAGCATATAATTGTGTTAAAATAATAAATTTATTGGAAAAACTTTGAACAAAGATGTGGAAAACCTCCACAATGGAAATGATGAAAGATAACTAAGAGAAATTAAAATAAGATCTTCAGAAGTGTAGAAAGATCCTGTATTTATATGTTGGAAATTTCAATAGTATTACAGTGTCAGTTTTCCCAAAGTTTATCTAGATAGTCAATATAATTCCAATTGAAGTTGTATTGCTATTTTGAAAGATTTCCTATATATCCTGATAAAGTGCAATTAGCATATACAATATCCTCTGTGTATATTTAGATATTAAACCTTTAAAACTCTAGAGTGATACAAATAAAATTCATATATGTTGATCTGAACTAGTTGTATTAGACATAACAGTGGGATTGGAACACTGTATTATCACTTATTTTTATAATATTTAATTTTGTGACATTTGAATATATTATATAAAAATTTAGAATAGTTACATTCTATCAGTCTAGAAATATTAGTTGTATCTCTACAAGAATACTAGTTGTAGAGAAATATTGACCCATGTATTGCTCTATTTCAGGGAATTAAGCCATAAATGTTATGAAAATGCTAGTTCTAATTTAGAGGGAAATTACTTAGGGGTTTGTTTCAGTAGTATAAGAACTTAAATAAGAATGTAAGAATTGTGCACTCTTTCAAATCCAGTTGGAGAAAATAAAATTTGAGAGCCACAAATCTCAGTCAGTTAAGCAGGAAGGGAACACAGTTTCAAATTTCGTTAGAAAAAGGAACTGGATTAGAAAAGTTTCTTGTCTCAGGAATCATGCTGGGGGAGGGAGGGTGCTCTTTCAAAATCAGATGAGGGGAAAAGCCAATCTAGGAAAAACAAAGACACTACAGTTGCACTGTGCACACATGTCAAAACAACCAAATAACTCAAGTCAGGGAGTCTCTGTTCTGGACGTTAATTTGCAGTGGAACAAATTTTCTGTATTTTGTCTGTCTAGATAGCAGTATATCAGGGCAACTAGGTTTCTGCGTTATTTTCTTTGTGTGTATGTGTTATTTTCAAATACTTCCCTTGGAAGGTAGATTGTGGCTAATTTATTGGCTGAAATTTTAAAGCTGCTTGGCCTGATATAGTTACAAGCTATGAGTGGCTATCTAAATCAGTTAAAATGAAGTAAAATTAAAAATTAATTTCCTCACTTGCACTAGTCACATTTCAAGTGCTTAAGAGCTTCATGTAGCTAGTGGCTATAGCACTGAAGAGCACAGATGTGGAAGACTTTCGTCAATGCAGAAAGTTCCATGGGACTGTAGCTATGTTAAAGATCCAATCCTATACATGATAGTGCAATGGGTAGTAGGAGTCTCAAGTCATGCTGAAATTATTAAAAAACTTCAGTGTACCTCTAGCCCTCTGTCCTCCAACAGATACCTACAGATGGTCCTTGTTAAATGACCAGTGCCATTCCCTATGAAGTTTTCTTTACTATGAGAGTTCACAATTTCTGGTACTCAGAATAACATGGAAAGATTGAAAAAAAGAAAATAAACAAAACAAACAAACAACCTCTGGATTATCTGTGGAGATGAGTTTGACATACTGCCCAGACATTAGTGTTCTTAAAACCTCCTCACCTGACTCTAGTATACAGCTAGAATTGAAAGGCATTTTTAGAGATGCACATCAGCCCATCCCAGACCCTCTGAATCTGAAACCCTAGGAACAGGGACCAACAATTTGTAGTTTTAAAAATCATTGCTTTTCTACTTCCCTTGCTATCCAAAAACATCTGTTTTTTTCACCTTCTCTTCAACATGTATCTGTGACTTTAAGAAAACACTGTTCTTCTACTTGTCCATGCAAATCCCATTTAGCTGCTTTTAAAATTACATCTTTTGCTCATATCCACAATTCCCTTTTTTTTAACCCTGATTAAATCATTGATTTTAATCTTATTTAATCTAATTATATTACTGAATGCTAAAGATGTACATACTTTTAAAAATATATACTAATAATTATATCTTATATGTAAGTATATATGATTTGTATTTTATCATCTTTTTTAAAGAAATTTGAATTTGTTTTATATTTTGTGATTTATTATATCAGTTCAGTTTAGTTCAATTGCTCAGTTGTGTCTGACTCATTGAGACTCCATGGACTGCAGCACGCCACACTTCCCTGTCCATCACCAGCTCCCGGAGCTTGCTCAAACTGATGTCCATCCAGTCAGTGATGCCATCCAATCATCTCATCCTCTGTTGTCCCCTTCTCCTCCTGCCTTCACTCTTCCCCAGCATCAGGGTCTTTTCCAATGTGTCAGTCCTTCTCATCTGGTGGCCAAACAATTGGAGGTGCAGCTTCAGCATCAGTCCTTCCAGTGAATATTCAGAACTGATGTCCTTTAGGAATGACTGGTTTGATCTTCTTGCAGTCCAAGGGACTCTCAAGAGTCTTTTCCAACACTACAGTTCAACAGCATCAATTCTTCAGCACTCAGCCTTCTCTATGGTCCAACTGTCACATCTGTACATGACTACTGAAAACCGTAGCTTTGACTAGAAGGGCCTTTGTTGGCAAAATATATGCTATATAAGTTTGTCATAGTTTTACTTCCAAGGAGCAAGTGTCTTTTAATTTCATGGCCATATTCACCATCTGTAGTGATTTTGGAGCCCAGGAAAATAAAGTCTGTTACTCTTTCTATTGTTTCCCCATCTATTTGTCATGGAGTGATGGCACTGGATGCCATGATCTTAGTTTTTTGAATGCTGAGTTTTAAGCTAGGTTTTTCACTCTTCTCTTTCACTTTCATTAAAAGGGTGTTATACTTACTCTGTTTTCTTCCATTGGAGTGGTGTCATCTGCATAACTGAGGTTATAGATATTTCTCCCAGTAATTTTGATTCCAGCTTGTGCTTCATCCAGCCTGGAATTTCCCATGATGTACTCTGCATATAAGTTAAATAAGCAGGGTGACAATATATAACCTTGACATACTCCTTTCCCAATTTGGAACCAGTCTGTTGTTCCATGTCTGGTTCTAACTGTTGCTTCTTGACAGTCATAACATTTTCTTAGGAGGCAGGTAAGGTAGTCTGATATTCCCGTTTCTTTAAGAATTTTCCAGTTTGTTGTGATCCACACAATCAAATGCTTTGACATAGTTAGTGAAGCAGAAGTGAATGGTTTTTTAAATCCTCTTGCTTTTTCTATCATTTGACGGTTGTTGGCAATTTGACCTCTGGTTCCTCTGCCTTTTTAAGTGCAGCTTGACATCTGAAAGTTCTTGGATCGTGTACTGCTGAAGCCTACCTTGAAAGATTTTGAGCATTACTAGAGTGTGAGATGAGAGAAATTATGCAATAATTTGAATATTCTTTGGCACTGACTTTCTTTGGGATTGGGACAAAACCTGACTTTTCCAGTCCTGTGACCACTGCTGAGTTATCCAAATGGGCTGGCATATTGAGTGCAGCACTTTAACAGCATCATCTTTTAGAATTGAAATAGCTCAGCTGGAATTCCATCACCTCCACAGCTTTGTTCATAGTGATGCTTCTCAAGGCCCACTTGACTTCACACTCCAGGATGTCTGGCTCCAGGTGAATGATCACACTATTATGGTTATCTGGGTCACTAAGATTTGTGTGTGTGTGTGTGTGTGTGTGTGTGTGTGTAGTTCTTCTGTGGTTTTTTAACACCTCTTCTTAATATATTCTTCTGTTAAGTCCATACACTTTTCTGCCCGTTATTGTGCCCATATTTGTGTAAAATATTCCCTTGATATCTCTAATTTTCTTGAAGAAATCTCTAGTCTTTCCCATTCTATTGTTTTCCTCTATTTCTTTGCATTGATCATTTAGGAGGGCTTTCTTATCTCTCCTTGCTATATTTGGAACTCTGCATTCAGATGTGTATATCTTTCCTTTTCTCCTTTGCCTTTTATTTCTCTTCTTTTCTCAGCTATTTGTAAGGCCTCCCCAGACAACATTTTGCCTCTTTGCATTTCTTTTTCTTGGGGATGGTTTTGATCACCCCCTCATGTACAGTGTTACAAACCTCTGCCCATAGTTCTTCAGACACTCTGCTATCAGATATAATCCCTTGAATCTATTAGTCACTTCCACTGTACAGTCATAAGAGATTTGATTTCAGTAATGTATAAATGGTCTAGTCGTTTCCCCAACTTTCTTCAATTTATTATATACATGTATGTATGTGTGTGTGTGTGTGTGTGTGTGTGTGTGTGTGTGTATGTATATATATAATGTATTTTCTTGACTTTCTGATACCTTTACCAAGAAGTTTTCATTTTTGCAAAGTTATCTATGACAATCTTCTCCATAATAGTGTCTTCAATTTCCTTTACTAAAATTGAAGCATCTGAACTTTAAGAGTTTATCCACGTGTTCTCCAAAATTATATTACATATTTTAAATTTATTTTTTATCAGATCTATCAGTCAGATTTAATACATATTGAGTTATCAAGAGCAACAATTATAACTAAACATTTAATCTACTTGAAATTTATTTTTATGTATAGTGAAGTTAAAGTACTGGTCTTGTTCTATACTAGTTGATTAGCTATTTGGGCTGGCATCATCTATTAAATTAACCTTCCTTTTCCCAATTAAATGAAATTATCTCAGTGCTGTATAGTACATTTACATACACTTTGGAGAAGGAAATGGCAACCCACTCCAACATTCTTCCCTGGAAAATCCCATGGGCAGAGGAGCCTGGCGGGCTACAGTCCATGGGGTCACAAAGGATCAGACATGACTGAGCTACTAACACACACATACTCACACACTCATACATATATAAGATAACATAGTTTTGGAACTCAATATCCATTGATGTATTTTCTCTTTCTAAGGTTGTGTTTTAATCATTTAAAGATATTTTACAATATATTATATTATCTGACTGATAAATTCTCCTTCCCTTTTTTTTTTTAATGTTTCAAATTTATTGACTATTATCAGTAGTTTGTCTATCCATGTGGACTTTGCTATTATATTATCTTCATCACCACTGGAAAGCCATTACAATTTATTCACATTTATATTAATTTGAGAGTGTTTCATTCCTTGAATATGTCATTTTTTAAAATTTGTTCACATCTAATTTTATACTAATAAATATATTTTATTGTCATTTCAAGTGAAAGACAATGGACTCAGTTACAGATATGGCACTTATTTTATTACTAGAGGCAGAACATTTCTTCCTGATCCCCACAGTGACTCCAAAATGTAGACCTAAAACAAGTACATGTTAGACATTTCCCTGTGAAAGATGGCCTTATGTGGGAATTGATATTTGCAGTCTGTCACCATGGCCAGTCATGTACAAGTTCTCACATGACAAAGGAAGAAGACCACCTTCACCGAGAGAACAGGAAGTTTGGAGGACATCAGTGAACAAGCAGTCCAGTTTTTTTTATTGGCTGAGACCTTAGGAAAGGAGTCTTTCTTCTTCCTGTTCAGCTCTGATATCTTTACAGTGCGCAAGATCTACCTCTCCTGGTTTCCCAACTCTAATTGAGGTTTCTGTTTATTCATGTTTTTAAACACTCTACCCTTCTGAATTCTTGACTGAGACACTCTTGTAATAAAAAGTTAGATTACCAGGAGAAAAATAAACAGAAATTTAATAGCTTGTAAACCTTCAGTATATATGGGAGAAGCCCAGGGAAACTGAGTAACTCTGCCAAATGACCCAAGTTACTACCTAAGGAACATCTCCAGCTAAAGATAAAAGGTGTTAAGTGATGATGGGTAGGGGCTGAAGATTAACCCTATCTAAAACAATCAAGATGATACTGATCAGACAATTGATGACCAGTTTCAAGATGACTGTCAGAGCTGTTGTTCGGCTGCTCAGTCGTGTTCAACTCTTTGAGACCCCATGGACTGCAGCATACCACGTTTCCCTGTCCCTCACCATCTACCAGAATTTGTTCAGACTTATGTCCGTTGAGTCAATGATGCCATACAATGATCTCATCCTCTCCTGTCCCCTTCTCCTCCTGCCCTCAATCTTTTTCAGCATCAGGATCGTTTCCCAATCGGCTCTTCACATCAGGTGACCAAAATATTGGAGCTTCAGCTTTTACATCAGCCCTTCCAATGAATTTTCAGGGCTGATTTGCTTTAGAATTGACTGGTTTGATCTCCTTGCTGTCTAAGGAACTGTCAATAGTTTGCTCCATCATCACAGTTCAAAAGCATTGATTCTTCATCACTCAGACTTCTTTATGGTCCAAATCTCAAACCCATACCTGACTACTGGAAAACCTACAGCTTTGACTAGAAGGACCTTTGTTGGCAAAGTGATGTCTCTGCTGCTGCTTCTTCTTCTTCTTTTTTTTTTTTCATTTATTTTTATTAGTTGGAGGCTAATTACTTTACAATATTGTAGTGGGTTTTGTCATACATTGACATGAATCAGCCATGGAGTTACATGTATTCTCCATCCCGATCCCCCCTCCCACCTCCCTCTCTACCTGATTCCTCTGGGTCTTCCCAGTGCACCAGGCCCGAGCACTTGTCTCATGCATCCAACCTGGGCTGGTGATCTGTTTCACTATAGATAATATACATGTTTCGATGCTGTTCTCTAGAAACATCCCACCCTCACCTTCTCCCACAGAGTCCAAAAGTCTGTTCTGTACATCTGTGTCTCTTTTTCTGTTTTGCATATAGGGTTATCATTACTATCTTTCTAAATTCCATATACATGTGTTAGTATGCTGTAATGTTCTTTATCTTTCTGGCTTACTTCACTCTGTATAGTGGGCTCCAGTTTCATCCATCTCATTAGAACTGATTCAAATGAATTCTTTTTAATGGCTGAGTAATATTCCATGGTGTATATGTACCACAGCTTCCTATCCATTCGTCTGCTGATGGGCATCTAGGTTGCTTCCATATCCTGGCTATTATAAACAGTGCTACGATGAACATTGGGGTGCACGTGTCTCTTTCAGATCTGGTTTCCTCGGTGTGTATGCCCAGAAGTGGTATTGATGGGTCATATGGCAGCTTAATATGCTGTTTAGGTTTGTCAAAGCTTTTCTTCCAAGGAGCAAACATCTTTTAATTTCATGGCTACAATCACCATGCAAAGTGATTTTGGAGCCAGAGAAATTAAGTCTCTCACTGTTTCCATTTTTTTTTTTTCCCACCCATTTGCCATGAAGAGACGGGACAAGATATCATGATCTTTGTTTTTTGATTATTGAGTTTTAAGCCAGCTTTTTCACTCTCCTCTTTCACCTTCATTAAGAGGCTCTTTAGCTCCTCTTCACTTTCTTCCATTAGGGTAATAACATCTGCATATCTGTGGTTGTTGAATATTTTTCCTGGCCGTCTTGACTCCAGCTTGTGATTAAATCAGATCAACATTTCACATGATGTACTATGCATATAGATTAAATAGACAGTGACAATGTACAGCTTTGACATATTTCTTTCACAATTTTGAACCAGTCCATTTTTCCATGTCTGGTTGTAACTATGGCTTCTTGGCCTGCATACAAGTTTCTCAGAAGGCAGGTAACGTCTTCTGGTATTCTCATCTCTTTAAGAATTTTGCACAGTTTGTTGTGATCTACACAGTTAGCATAGTCAATAAAGCAGAAGTAGGTGACTTTCTGAAATTCAATTGCTTTTCCTATGATACAATAAATGTTGGCAATTTGATCTCTGGTTCTTCTGTCTTTTCTATATCCAACTTGTACATTTGCAAGTTCTCAGTTTATGTACTGTTGAAGCCTAGCTTGAAGGATTATGAGCATTGCTTTGCTTGCCTGTGAAATGAGTGCAATTGTGCAGTAGTTTGAACATTCTTTGGTATTTCCCCATTTTGGGATTGGAATGAAAACTGACTTTCTTCCAGTACTGTGGCCACTGCTGACCTTTCCAAATTTCCTGCCATATTGAATGCAGCACTTTAATAGCATCACCTTTTAGGAGTTGAAACAGCTCAGTTTTAATTCCATCACTTCCAAGAGCTTTGTTTATGGTAATGCTTCATAAGGCCCACTGGGTTTCACATTCCAGGATATCTGGCTCTAGGTGAGTAATCACACCATCATGTTTATCTGGGTTATTGAGAGCTTTTTTGAACAGTTCTTATGTGTATTCTTGACACCTCTTCTTAATATCTTCTGTTCCTGTTAGAAGTAGACCTGATTGTGTTGTTTCTGCATGAGGTCTCCTCCCTCAACCTAAAAATGCCCACTGATTATCAGTTGGGGGAGTTAGGTTTTGGATAGGTGTTTATTCACCAACCATGCTCCCTGCTCTCTGACGGCCAGCATCCCACCTAACCTCTTTAATGGTTTTTGAGCAAAGACCGCATTTTTAGTTACATTTTCATTGTTTCCTAAGTATGTGATACTTTTATTTCACTTTTTACCTTTGATATATAATTGTTTAGCACTTTATTTCATAAGTCCCTCATATTTAAAAACTTATTTTCATCTTTTTTATTTTTAATTTTATTGAATAAATTTAATTTTATTATTTACAAACATTTAGCCTGCAAACATTCTTTAATTTTCAAATTGTTGAGTTTTTATTTGTTTGTTTGTTTGTTTTATTTTGTTTTTGTTAGCATTGTGAGGAAGGAAACATAATTTTTCCCCTACTTTTCTAGGTTCTTGGCTGAGACACTCTCTATATAATAAAAAAGACATATTAAGAGTAGAATAGCAAACTGAAGTTTTGTTTGTTTATGTATTTATACTTTTTAAAAGTATACTGTATACTCCAGTATAGCTAGTTAACAATGTTGTGATAGTTTCAGGCAAACAGCAGAAGGACTCAGCAATACATATACATGCATCCATTATCCCCCAAACTACCCTCCCATACAGGCTGTCACATAATACTGAGCAGAGTTCCATGTCGTATATAGTAGGTCCTTGTTGGTTAGCCATTTTAAACATAGTAATTAAGAAAACTTTTAATGGCATGTAAATCTTCTGTATACATATGCAATGTCCAGGAAAACTGAGCAACTCCCAGATATGGTCCAAGCCATCACCTTAAATAAAAACTCCAGATAAAGACAAAAGAATTTGTTTGGTATAGATATGTGTATGCGGAAGGGGGCAGTTACCAAGCAAAGCACTGTAAATAGAATAAGATTTTATGTAGATTAAAGTACGTGCCTTCATTGACAAGAATTTCTAGACAGTTAAAATCATTCTTCTCTTCCTGGTACTTAGAAGGAGACACAATTATAAATGAAGAGTTTTTTCCTTAAAAATGTAAATGCTTCTCACAAAGGGATAACTTCTTTGGAAAGCTTTTCCTGTATCTGCACTTTCTTTGACTAACTAGCTAAAAATAACATTTATGCCAAAGACTTATATTTCAAGGCTGGCAATTTTTGCTTTCCCTTTAATGTCCAGGCTTAATTTTCATAAAAGTTATGCAAACATCACCATCATTATCATAATGAAAGAGCTTTTTTTTTATTTTCAGGAGATTTTTTATACATGTACATATGCATATATGTGTCACATAAGTTTAAGTTTCTTGATGGTATAATTATATTAACTTGTATATTAGTTTGAAATAATTTGTTGAATACTTTCTAGATTTTATTTTTTTTCCATTTTAACAGTGGTGTATTGAAATCTTCCAGTAACTTTATGTTCAGGTAAAATTATGTTCATGTAATCTTCCTTGTTAATAATGGCAACTGCTATTTCACTTGTTTATTAAAATTCAATGTATACTTTCTCAGCATTTGTTATACTTCTCAAATAATATGATTTATATATATATATATGTATGTATACACACACACACACACACACACACACACACACACACATATATATATATATATATATATATATATATATATATCCAGGGAGAGGAGGGGGCTAAAGATTGCATAAATCACCAATGGCCAATGATTTAATCAATCATGCCTAGATAATAAAGTCTCCATTAAAAATACAAAAGAAGGAGGGTCATGAGAATTTCTGGATGGGGAACCTGAACACTTCCATGGACAACATGCCAGGCTCCAAGTTCCACAAGGACAGAAACTCCTTTGTTTCTGACCTCACATTTCTATCTGGTTATTGATTTATATCGTGTAATATTCTTTGTAATACATGGGTAATATACTGTGTGAACAGGCTTCCTGAGTTCTGTAGCTCATATAGTAAATTAATCAAAACCAAGGAAAAAATTGTGGGAGCTTCTGATTTTAACCCGACTGTCAGAAATCACATCCTTAGCTTGTGCTTGGCATCTGAAGTGGAAGGTTGCTTTTAGGAGACTGAGTCCTTCACCTGTCTCTGGCGCTATTTCCAATTAGTGTCAGAATAGAGTTGAATTCTCAGACACCCTCCTTAAGTCCTTTAGTTACTTATTGGTGAAGGGAAGCTTCTATAGATCATGTTGGAATTGGGTTCAGGAACCCAAAAGTACTGCTGTCTGACTTACTTTCCTAAAAGTCATCTTTTAAAAATTCTTTCCTGGTAAGGATTTCTAGATATTGTTAAGGTATCTATCTATATCAAGTATATTTTAATAAAGAAATGATTGCACATAATATTTCATCTTGAACTTAAAAAAAGCATCTAATTTAGAAGATGGATCTGTCCTAGAGGCTGAATGTCAATAAACCAGAGATCTGACAGGCACAAAAGGATGGTTTTCTAAAAACAAGCCTCACACTAGAAAAACCATATTCCTATATAGCTGCCGTAACAACCAGGAGGAGAAATCCCATGCCTACTCAAAACTGTGGCTCTGATCACTTAATACTTAAAGAATCTAGGCTAGACAGCAATTTAGTAACTGAAAAAATAGAACAATACTTCCAAAGCATTATTCAGAGACAAACAACATTTGAGTACCAGTTGACATATGTGTGTTCAACTCTCTCTATATACACACATATGTATCATGTATGCATGTAATGTTTGTGTGTGTGTGTGTATAAATCAGTCAGAGCAGATTATCCATCTTCCTAAGACTTTGAGATTCTAAATTTTTTTCTGTACATGATTTATTGTGTTTACTTATCAAATTTTGGTAGTTTGTAGATCTTTACATATGCTTTGAAGCAGAGATTCTCAGTATTATAGATTACATAAATCGTTGTGGGGATTTTTAGACCCATTATGGCCCCTACCCAAAGATACTGGTTGTAGCCAACCTCCTAGGTGTAAAAACTAAATATTTCCCCAGACATTGCCAAATGTTCAATGGAGGATAAAATGCCCCCAGCTAAAAGTCCCTGCTTAGAGAAAATAGTCAAATAAAAGAAAATTGCAGAAACTGTGATTCAGCATACAAGGATATTTTGTAAACATGTAATACAGTTTCAATTTTATATTTTGCTATATTGTTTAAATATGTATATATTTTTCTTCTATGGCCAGAGTCAAACTTGAGAAGTACAATGCTTTATCTAATAAAATCTATATAGAAGGATAAGATCAAAGTAATTACCATATTCTTGTATTTTGAAAATTCCTCTTAAATTTCTGGGAAGATTGTAATAATTGTGTGGTGATTAATTATCTGAAATGAAGTGTTTAAACTATGTAACAATAAAGTTCATGCTCTGTATTAGAATTTTAAAAGCTAGAGACATGTGCACATTACATAATGTTACTTTCAAACACGAAGGAAGTATTAGTAAAGAATATTAACTTAAAAATGCTTTAGAATTAATGCTTTTCTAATTTTGAAAACCTATTGGAATCTTGAAGTACATTTTACTTCATGCATTCCGTTCAGTTCAGTTGCTCAATCCTGTCCGACTCTTTGCGATCCCATGGACTGCAGCACTTCAGGCTTCCCTGTCCATCACCAACTCCCAGAGCTTACTCAAACTCATGTCCATCGAATCGGTGATACCATCCAACCATCTCATCCTCTGTTGCCCCCTTCTCCTCCCATCTTCAATCTTCCCAGCATCAGGGTCTTTTCAAATGAGTCAGTTCATCACATCAGGTGGCCAAATTACTGGAATTTCAACTTCAGCATCAGTCCTTCCAGTGAATATTCAGGACTGATTTCTTTCAGGATCGACTGGTTGGATGTCCTTGAGGTTAGATCTTCATGGATTAAATCATTCTAAAACATAGTACTGCTTTGTTACAAGTTTCAATGACACATTGAAGGATAATTAAATTATTAAGTCACATTACAGCTTGTTCTTATATTTGTCTTGAAAGAGGAAAATTTATTTGGGAGATTGGAAAGAACCATATATCTCATTAATGCACACTCAGTTTAAAATTCACCCTTCATACTGTGCTTGGATATCCTCAGGCTCAGTTTGTAGTCATTTCAACTGTTGGAGAGGAAAACTGAAATATATATTTGTCTCTTCTGAGAACACATTTTCTGTTTTACATTTATGTGGGAACTTCAAAACAAAAAATCATCTGCTAAAAAGAATAACCTCCATGATAATCACTTCCAAAATCTGCTAAACTGATCTTCATATGTCTTCCCAGATGGTGAAGTGGTGAAATGGAACGAGGAAGACCCTGAGGCAGTTGTTATTGTTACTCTCTGGAGGATTTCAATGTGGAAGTATACCTGCCCTAAGCATGCATTAACTATGCAAGTCAAAAAGAGGCTTTCAATAGATTGTCTGCAAAGGAGGATTGTAAACTTTTGTGTATTTACACTTCTGTTTAAACAAAATCATAGATTTTTACCGAATAAAAACTTATAAATATGCAACATGGCTTTGCTTCAGGACTAAATTATAAACAACATTTCCTGAAACTTTATCTTGAGCTTCTAACTTTTCAAATTCCTATAAATTCTATTATGCATTTAAATATAAAATCTGGGCTGGAAAAGAGACATGCAGGAAAAGAATGGAACTTTATGGGACAATCAAAACAACAAACTATAGTAGTTGAAAGAGTCAAGACTCCAAGAACATTTTGCTTTTTAAACACAAAATGATGAGTGTCATTTTCATGCAGTTAATGACATTTAGAAGCTATTCCCTGGATAATTTTCTAACCAAAACTATATTGACCATCCAACACAACAAACTAAAATGTAGTTGCAATTAAAGGAAGGAAAATGTTATACTCTATCTTGTGAAAATAGTCAGTGGGAATTTGTATTTTAACACAGGACTTTTAAATTTTAGTTAAAATAGAGTCTTATTTAGGAAATCTGTTTTTATTTGCTATTACTCTTATAATGTGAAACCACCCATTTAAGAGCATATTTGCACATGTGCATGCACACACACACATATTACCATTAGGAATTGGTCAAAAGAATGGTAAATTAGAACTTTTCAAGAACATATACATGTGTGTGTGTAAAATGTTTCACAAATATTGTTAATATTGGAATGCCATTGTCTAATAGAGCTTTCTGTGATGATGTAAATATTCTATATCAGCCCTCTCTGATACAGCATCCAGTAGGCACATGCGATTATTGAGTAGGTATGACTAGTGCTACTGAATAACTGAATTCTTAACTTCACATAATATAAATTTATATGGTCTTATGGCTAGTGGCTATCATATATTGTTCACCATAATCTTAGAAGTTTTCTTAATATTATTAAGAAACTGTATTAGTTTATTAAAATAACACCTCATTGTTATCTCATAAATAGAAAAAAAGATTAAAAAAATAAGGCTCAGTTTTGACCATGCTGTGGTAGGAGTAACTTTCTAACAAAAATCATTAGGCCAGAAGATATTAATACTACATTAGAAAGAAAATTGTTACCAATGTCTTAAATTGGAACCAATGTCTTAATATCTTAAAATTTCTTTACTTTACCATTTCCTTTGCAAAATAGCATAAGAAAATAGTTTTCAGACTTACACTTTTGCACACTCTACTTTCATTTTAGAGGAAATTGATCACTTGCTATAAGACGTCATTATTCCACTGTATGTGGAAAACATGGAATACTACGAGTTCAGTTCAGTTCAGTCGCTCAGTCATGTCCGACTCTTTGCAACCTCATGAATCGCAGCACGCTGAGTAACAATTAGTAATTAAATCAAGCACTTATAAATTTGCACAAATCAATGTGAGTTGCTGTATAGTGAAAAACAACAATAAAAATAATGCATTAGGGCCAGAGGAAAAAACTTTCCAGTTCTAGTGTCTGTTAATTGTCTGTCTTTGGGAAAATCAAATGACTGTCCCATGTTTTGCTTTCTTATTTGCAAAAATCACAGTTAAATAATCTATAAAAGGCATTCCATTCTATAAATCTGTCTCTTGATATTTTTCTTTTTCTTTTTTAAAATTTTTAATTTATTTTATTTTTTAATTTTTTAAAATATAAATTATTTATTTTAATTGGAGGCTAATTACTTTACAATATTGTAGTGGCTTTGTCATACACTGACATGAATCTGCCACAGGTGTACATGAGTTTCCCATTCTGATGCCACTCCCACCTCCCTCCCCATCCCATCCCTCTGGGTCACCCTAGTGCACCAGCCCTGAGCACCCTGTCTCATGCATCAAACCTGTTCTGGTGATTCTTTTCACATATGATAATATACATGTTTCAATGCCATTCTCCCAAATCATTCCACCCTCGCTCTCTCCCACAGAGTCCAAAAGACTGTTCTATAAGTCTGTGTCTCTTTTGCTGTCTTGCATACATGGTTATCATTACCACCTTTCTAAATTCCATATATATGCATTAGTATGCTGTATTGGTGTTTTTCTTTCTGGCTTACTTCACTCTGTATAATAGGCTCCAGTTTCACCCATCTCATTAGAACTGATTCAAATGTATTCTTTTAAATGGCTGAGTAATATTCCATAGTGTATATGTACCACAGCTTTCTTATCCATTCATCTGCCAATGGGCATCTAGGTTGCTTCCATGTCCTAGTATTATAAAGAGTGCTATGATGAATATAGAAGTACACGTGTGTCTTTCAATTCTGGTTTCCTCAGTGTGTATGCCCAGCAGTGGGATTGCTTGGTCATATAGTAGTCCTATTTCCAGTTTTTAAAGGAATCTCCACACTGTTCTCCCTAGTGGCTGTACTAGTTTGCATTCCCACCAACAGTGTAAGAGGGTTCCCTTTTCTCCACACTCTCTCCATCATTTATTGCTTGTAGACTTTGGATAGCAGCCATTCTGACCAGTGTGAGATGGTACCTCATTGTGACTTTGATTTGCATTTCTCTGATAATGGTGATGTTGAGTATCCTTTCATGCATTTGTTAGCCATCTGTATGTCCTCTTTGGAAAAATGTCAGTGTAGTTCTTTGGCCCATTTTTTGATTGGGTCATTTATTTTTCTGGTATTGAGCTGCTTGTATATTTTTGAGATTAATTATTTGTCAGTTGCTTCATTTGCTATTATTTTCTCCCATTCTGAAGGCTGTCTTTTCACCTTGCTTATAGTATCCTTTGTTGTGCAAAAGCCTTTAATTTTAATTAGGTCCCATTTGTTTATTTTTTTCTTTTATTTCCAATATTCTGGGAGGTGGGTCATAGAGGATCCTGCTGTGATTTATGTCTGAGAGTGTTTTGCCTATGTTTTCCTCTAGGAATTTTACAGTTTCTGGTCTTACACTTAGATCTTTAATTCATTTTGAATTTATTTTTGTATACAGCGTTAGAATGTGTTCTAGTTTTATTCTTTTACAAGTGGTTGACTGGCTTTCCCAGCACCACTTGTTAAAGAGGTTGCCTTTTCTCCATTTTATAGTCTTGCCTTCTTTGTCAAAGATAAGGTGTCCATAGGTGCATGGATTTATCTCTGGGCTTTCTATTTTATTCCATTGATCTATATTTCTTCTTTGTGCCAGTACCATACTGTCTTGATGACTGTGGCTTTGTAGTAGAGTCTGAAGTCAGGCAAGTTGATTCCTCCAGCTCCATTCTTCTTTCTCAAGATTGCTTTAGCTATTCGAGGTTTTTTGTATTTCCATACAAATTGTGAAATTATTTGTTCTAGTTCCGTGAAAAATACCATTGATAGCTTGACAGGGGTTGCATTGAATCTATGGGTAGTATCTATCTTATCTATCTATCTATCTATCGCTTTGGGTAGTATACTCATTTTCACTACATTGATTCTTCTCATCCATGAACATGGTATGCTCCTCCATTTATTTGTGTCCTCTTTGATTTCTTTCACCAATGTTTTACCGTTTTCTATATATAGGTCTTTTGTTTCCTTAGGTAGATATATTCCTAAGCATTGTATTCATTTCATTGCAATGGTGAATGGAAGTGTTTCCTTAATTTCTCTTTCTGTTTTCTCATTGTTAGTGTATAGGAATGAAAGGGATTTCTGTGTGTTGATTTTATATCCTGCAACTTTACTATATTCATTGATTAGCTCTAGTAATTTTCTGGTGGAGTTTTTAGGGTTTTCTATGTAGAGGATCATGTCATCTGCAAACAGTGAGCGTTTTACTTCCTCTTTTCCAATCTGCATTCCAATATTTCTTTTTCTGCTCTGACTGCTGTGGCCAAGATTTCCAAATCTATGCTGGATAGTAGTATGAGAGTGGGCACCCTTGTCTTGTTCCTGACTTTAGGGGAAATGCTTTCAATTTTTCACCATTGAGGATGTTTGCTGTGGGTTTGTCATATATAGCTTCTATTATGTTGAGGTATGTTCCTTCTATTCCTGCTTTCTGGAGGGTTTTTTGTTTGTTTGTTTGTTTGCTTTTTCTTTTTATCATAAATGGACGTTGAATTTTGTTAAAGGCTTTCTCTGCATCTATTGAATAAGCATATGGTTTTTATATTTCAATTTGTTAATGTGGAGTATTACATTGGTTGATTTGCAGATATTGAAGAATCCTTGCATAGTTGGGATAACCCCACTTGGTCATGATGTATGATCTTTTTAATATTTGTTGGATTCTGTTTGCTAGAGTTTTGTTAAGGATTTTTGCATCTATGTTATCATCAGTGATATTGGCCTATAGTATTCTTTTTTTGTGGCATCTTTGTCAGGTATTAGGGTGATAGAGGCCTCATAGAATTAGCTTGGAAGTTTACCTTCCTCTGCAATTTTCTGGAAGAGTTTGAGTAGGATAGGTGTTAGCTCTTCTCTAAATTTTTGGTAGAATTCAGCTGTGAAGCCATCTGGTCCTGGGCTTTTGTTTACTGGATGATTTCTGATTACTGTTTCAATTTCCGTGCTTGTGATGGGTCTGTTAAGATTTTATATTTCTTCCTGGTTCAGTTTTGGAAAGTTGGACTTTTCTAAGACTTTGTCCATTACTTCCAAGTTGCTCATTTTATTGTCACATAGTTGCTGATAGTAGTTTCTTATGATCCTTTGTATTTGTGTTGCCTGTTTTAATCTCTCCATTTTCATTTCTAATTTTGTTGATTTGATTTTCTCCCTTTGTTTCTTGATGAGTCTGGCTAATGGTTTGCCAATTTTATTTATCTTCTCAAAAAACCATCTTTTGGCTTTGCTGACTTTTGCTATGGTCTCTTTTGTTTCTTTTGCATTTATTTCTGCCCTAACTTTTAAGATTTCTTTCCTTCTACTAATCCTGGGCTTCTTCATTTCTTCCTTTTCTAGTTGCTTTAGGTGTAGCCTTAGGTTATTTATTTGAAGTTTTTCTTATTTCTTGAGGCAAGCCTGTATTTCTATGAGCATTCCCCTTAGCACTGCTTTTACAGTGTCCCAAAAGGTTTTGGGTTACAGTGTTTTCATTTTCATTCATTTCTAAGCATATATTGATTTTTTTTTTTTTTTTTTCATTTCTTCTGTGATTTGTTGGTTATTCAGCAGCATGTTGTTCAGCCTCCACGTATTGGAATTTTTAATAGTTTTTCTCCTGTAATTGATATCTAATCTTACTGCATTGTGGTCAGAAAAGATGTTTGGAATGATTTCAATTTTTTTGAATTTACCAAGGCTAGATTTATGGCCCAAGATGTGATCTATCCTGGAAAAGATTCCATGTGCACTTGAGAAGAAGGTGAAATTTGGTGTTTTGGGGTGAAAATACTACAGATATCAGTTAGGCCTAACTGGTCTATTGTATCATTTAAAGTTTGTGTTTCCTTGTTAATTTTCTGTTGAGTTGATCTACCCATAGGTGTGAGTGAGGTATTACGGTCTCCCACTATTATTGTTAATTTTCCCTTTCATACTTGTTAGCATTTGTCTTATATATTGTGGTGCTCCTATGTTGGGTGCATATATAGTTATAATTGTTATATGTTCTTCTTGGATTGATCCTTTGATCATTATGTAGTGCCCTTCTTTGTCTCTTTTCACAGTCTTTGCTTTAAAGTCTATTTTATCTGATATGAGTATTGCTACTCCTGCTTTCTTTTGGTCTCTATTTGCGTGGAATATCTTTTTCCAGCCCTTCACTTTCAGTCTGTATGTGTGCCTTGTTTCGAGGTGGGTCTCTTGTAGACAACATATATAGGAGTCTTGTTTTTGTATCCACTCAACCAGTCTTTGTCTTTTGGTTGGGGCATTCAACCCATTTACATTTAAGGTAATTATTGATAAGTATGATCCCGTTGCCATTTACTTTGTTGTTTTGGGTTTGAGTTTACACACCCTTTCTGTGTTTCCTGTTTAGAGAAGATACTTTAGCATTTGTTGGAGAGCTGGTTTGGTGGTGCTGAATTCTCTCAGCTTTTGCTTGTCTGTAAAGGTTTTGATTTCTCCTTCATATTTGAATGAGATCCTTGCTGTGTACAGTAATCTGGGCTGTAGGTTATTTTCTTTCATCACTTTAAGTATGTCCTGCCATTCCCTTCTGGTCTGAAGAGTTCCGATTGAAAGATCAGCTGTTATCCTTATGGGAATCCCCTTGTGTGTTATTTGTTGTTTTTCCCTTGCTGCTATTAATATTTGTTCTTTGTTTTTGATCTTTGTTAATTTGATTAATATGTGTCTTGGGGTTTTTTGCCTTGGGTTTATCCTGTTTGGGACTCTCTGGGTTTCTTGGACTTGGGTGATTATTTCCTTCCCCATTTTAGGAATGTTTTCAACTATTATCATCTCAAGTATTTTCTCATGGTTTTTCTTTTTGTCTTCTTCTTCTGGGACTCCTATGATTCGAATGTTGGGGCATTTAACATGGTCCCAGAGGTCTCTGAGGTTGTCCTCATTTCTTGTAATTCTTTCTTTTCTTTTTTCCTCACTGTTTCATTTATTTCTACCATTCTATCTTCTACCTCACTTATCTTATCTTCTGCCTCTGTTATTTTATTTTTGGTTCCCTCCAGAGTGTTTTTGATCTCATTTATTGCATTATTCATTATATATTGACTCTTTTTTATTTCTTCTAGGTCCTTGGTAAACATTTCTTGCATCTTCTCAATCCTTGTCTCCAGGCTATTTAATGTAACTCCATTTTGTTTTCAAGATTTTGGATCACTTTCACTATCATTATTCTGAATTTTTTTTATCAGGTAGGTTCCCTATCTCTTCCTCTTTTAAAGTTTGGTTTGGTGGGCATTAATCCTGTTCCTTTACCTGCTGAGTATTTCTCTGCCTTTTCATCTTGTTTATATTGCTGTGTTTGTGGTGGTCTTTCCGTATTCTAGCAGTTTGTGATTCCTCTTTATTGTGGAGGTTCCTTGCTGTAGGTGGGGTTGGATGGGTGGCTTGTCAAGGTTTCCTGGTTAGGGAAGTTTGTGTCGGTGCTCTGGTGGGTGGAGATGGATTTCTTCTCTCTGGAGTGCAATGAAGGGTCTGGTAGTGAGCTTTGAGATGTCAGTGAGTTTGGTGTTGCTTTGGTCAGCCTGTATGTTGAGGCTCAGGGTTATGTTCCTGTGTTGCTGGAGAATTTGTGTGGTATGTCTTGCTCTGGAGCTTGTTGGCTCTTGGATAGTGCTTGGTTTCAGTGTAGGTATGGAGGCAGTTGATGAGCTCCTATCAATTAATGTTCCCTGGAGTGAGGAGTCCTCTGGTGTTCTCAGGATTTGGACTTAAGCCTCCTGCCTCTAGTTTTCAATCTTATTCTTACGGTAGCCTCAAGAATTCTCCATCTATACAACACCAATGATAAAACATCTAGGTTAATGAGGAAAAGTTTCTCCACAGTGAGGGACACCCAGAGAGGTTCACAGAGTTATATGGAGAAGAGAAGAGGGCTAGAGAGATAGAGGTGACCAGGAGGAGAAGAGAGGGAATCAAAAGGGGAGAGAACAAGCTAGCTAGTAATCACTTTCCTATGTGCTCTCCACAGTCTGGATCCATCAGAGATGTTCACAGAGTTACACAGAGAAGAGAAGAGGGAGGAAGAAGATAGAGGTGGCCAGGAGGATAAAAGGGAGAATCAAAAGGACAAAGACAGATCCAGCTAGCAATCAATTCCCTGAGTGTTCTCCAC
The DNA here is from genome assembly GCF_033118175.1 of Dama dama. Taxonomy (NCBI): domain Eukaryota; kingdom Metazoa; phylum Chordata; class Mammalia; order Artiodactyla; family Cervidae; genus Dama; species Dama dama. The sequence goes on along the minus strand of NC_083708.1, from coordinate 7,293,405 downwards.
AGCTCGGAACACACAAAGAGATTCACAGAGTTGGGTAGAGAAGAGAAGCGGGAGGGAGGAGATAGAGGCGACCTGATGGAGAAAAAGGAGAGTCCAAAGTGGGAGGGAACAATCAAGCCAGTAATCTCGCTCCCAATAAAAATGGGTACTGAAGATTGGGTTCTTAAATGTACAAAATTAATAACAAATACCAAAAAGCAAAGATTAAAAATCTAGAGTAGAAGTTATATTCTCAAAAATACAATATTAAAGAAGAAACAAAGTCACAAAAATTATATATATATATAATAATACATTATATATATATTATATATATATACATATATATATATAATAATACATTAGAAGTTTGCTTTAAAAATAGGGTCTTTTTCTGGAAAGTAATAGCAGGTTATAAAAACAAAAATTAAAGGAGTAATACGGGACTTAAAAATAATAAGCAAAATTTAAAAAATGATAATAGTAAAAATATATCTAAGACTTTCTCTTGTGTTGTGGACAGTGTGGGGTCAGTTCATTTTCAGATAGTCCCTTGATCCGGCTTATACTTCTCAAGATCTATAGGCCCCTTCCTATGTAGTCAGCGCTAACTGCAGGGTTTTAATCTATTGCACCTGTCATTTCCAAAGCGGTTCCCTCTGTTTATTTTAGCTTCTTCTGTTTGTTGGTCTCTTCAGTGTCTAATGTCCGCCCTGACACAAGGGGGCGGTGGTGGTCACTTTTTTAGGCTCACTTGTTCAGTCGTGCTGTGGGGAGGGAGGACTTCTCAGATGCTCCGTGTGTCTCTTCTGCTGAGCTGATCTCTGGCTGCGACCCTCCGGGTGAATGTTGACTGTCCAGAATTCCAAGAAGTCTTGCTTAGCAACGAAACCTGCTTTCAGTTTGGTAGATGATGCCTTTCTGGGGCTTCAATTGCTCCCTTCCAGCTCTGGCTGTCCTCGCTTACCTGACTCAGGCAGGGGATGGGCTGGTCCACAGCCGGCTAGCTCTGTTCAGTCCTTTGTTATGTGACCGGGCCTGGCAGTGTCTCAGGTTAAGGCTTTTCACAGGATGGCAATCCCACAGTCTGGGTTGCTATCTCAAGTTAGTTCCCTCAGATTGCCCTCAGGGCATTCAGGCCCAGTCCTTACTAAGCAATGCAGCCCACGCCTCCTTGTCCAGTCCCCGCTTGCTAGTGGCGGATGTGAACGTCTGTGCTGCTTCTCCACTGGGAGTTGCCATTAGGCACGTAATCTGTGAGTTTTAGTTATTTATTTATTTTTCCTCCCAGTTATGTTACCCTCTGAGGTTCCAAAGCTTGCCACCAACTCGCCCGTGAGGGTTTCCTGATGTTTGAAAACTTCTCTGTTTTTCTAAGACTCCCTTCCCGGGATGGATTTCCATCCCTACCTCTTTTGTCTCCCTTTTTATCTTTTATATTTTTTTCCTACCTCCTTTCAAAGACAATGGGCTGCTTTTCTGGGTGCCTGATGTCCTCTGCCAGCATTCAGAAGTTGTTTTGTGGAATTTGCTCAGCATTCAAATGTTATTTCAATGAATTTGTGGGGGAGAAAATGGTCTCCCTGTCCTATTCCTCCAGCATCTTAGGACCGCCCCTCTCTCTTGACATTTTTCATGCAAAAAGCCAGAGACAAGTTAAGGAATAGTCTTATTGCCTGTCAAGTTGTATTTAATGGGAATTTGGGCAAGAATTAATATCTATCTTAAGGCAAAAATGTATCTAAGTCAATTTAATTTGTCAAATACTCTCTGAGAATATGTTGTTGTACATAATCAAAGGGAGGGTGACAGCGCAGGGCCTGTCTGGAGAAACATACAAGAGAGATTCCCTGAGTATAGCATATAATGTGGGAGCTCCAAGCCACACATGACAGTCAGAGGAAATGAGCCCAGCAACAGAGTAGATAAAGTACTAACATTAGTGAGAACTTGACTACTTCTATAAAGTTTAGTAATTAAGACAAAGACTAAGAGCAGGACCTTCTGAATTACAATGATAAACTGGAAAGAAAATCTCTACATTACTTCTATAGGATGCTGGTGAAATGAACTTACATGTGGAAACATTTTCTGATTGAAACAATTATGTATATCTATATCTATCTATCTATCTATACCAAGCATTAGATTTAGATATGAACCCATAGGTGACAAAGAATGTTAAAAAATAATGACCTAGGAGCTATGAATGTGAGAAGAAGAGAACATTTTGGAGAAAAGATCATGTTTTAGTCCCTGGTTTAATAGAATTAATAGTATCATGAGATCACTAAGGGAAATGAAAATCTGAAGGCAAGAATACACAGAAGAAATACACAAAAAAATATCTTCATGACCCAGATAACCATGACAATGTGACCACTCACCTAGAGCTAGACTTCTGGAATGCTAAGTCAGGTGGGCCTTAGGAAGCATCGCTATGAACAAAGCCAGTGGAGGTGATGGAATTCCAGTTGAGCTATTTCAAATCCTAAAAGATGATGCTGTGAAAGAGCTGCACTCAAAATGCCAGCAAATATGGAAAACTCAACAATGGCCACAGGACTGAAAAAGTCAGTTTTCATTCCAACTCCAAAGAAAGACAATGCCAAAGAATGTTCAAACTATCACACAATTGCACTCACCTCTCATGGTAGGAAAGTAGTGCTCAAAATTCTATGAGCTAGGCTTCAACAGTATGTAAACCGAGAACTTTCAGTTTTCAATTAACCTGGATTTAGAAAAAGCAAGGAACCAGAGATTAAACTGCCAACATCCGTTGGATCATAGATAAAGCAAGATAATTCCAGAAAAACATCTATTTCTGCTTTACTGATCATGTCAAAGCCTTTGACTGTGTAGATCACAACAAACTGTGGAAAATTCTTCACGGGATGGGAATACCAGACCACCTTACCTGCCTCCTGAGAAATCTGTATGCAGATAAAGAAGCAACAGTCAGAACCAGATATGGAAGAAAACTGGTTCCAAATTGGAAAGACTGGAAATGAGTACAAGGGTGTATATCATCACCCTGCTTTTTTAACTTCTATGCAGAGTACGTCATGGGAAATGCCAGGCTGGAGGAAGCACAAGCTGGAATCAAGATTGCTGGGAGAAATAGCAATATCCTTATATGTGCAGATGACACCACCCTATGGAAGAAAATGAAGAGGAAGTGAAGAGTCTGTTGATGAAAGTGAAAGAGGAGAGTGAAAACGTTGGCTTAAAAGTCAATATTCAAAAAGCTAAGATCATGGCATCTGGTTTCATCACTTTGTGGCAAACAGATGGGGAAACAATGGAAACAGTGGCAGGTTTTATTTTCTTGGTCTCCAAAATCACTGCAGATGTTGACTGCAGCCATGAAATTAAAAGACGCTTGCTCCTTGGAAGAAAAGCTATGACCAACCTAGAAAGCATATTAAAAAGCAGAGACATCACTTTGCCAACAAAGGTCCTTATAATCAAAAGCTTGGTGTTTCCAGTAGTCGTGTATGGTGGATAGTTGGACCGTAAAGAAAGCAGAGCACTCAAGAACCAATGATTGTGAACTGTGGTGTTGGAGGAGACTTTTGCTTGTCCCTTGGACTGCAAAGAGATTAAACAAATAAATTCTAAAGGAAATCAGTCTTGAATATTCATTGGAAGGAGTAATGCTGAAGCTGAAGCTCCAACACTTCGGCCGCTTGATGCAAGGAACCGACTCATTGAAAAAGACCCTGATGATGGAAAAGATTGAAGGTGGGAGGAGAAGGGGGTGACAGAGGATTGAGATGGTTGGATGGCACCACCAACTTGATTGACATAAGTTTGGTAATGGACAGACAACCTGACAAGCTGCAACCCATGGGTTCACAAGGGGTTGGAGACAAGTGAGCGACTTAACTGATAAATGTAGGGCAGCTCTGAATTATGATTTGATTTTAGAGATGTCTTATTTATAATCATATTTTAGATGTACAGAGTGCATTCATACATTAACTTCACTGTTATCTCTGTTTTATTTCTTGGCTCTCATCATTTGAACTCTATCTCAATGAAATTCTAAAATATTTTCCCTTCTTAATAGTACAAAACAACATTTAACCATGCAAAATAGTATTAGAGACAATTCCTATATCAGGTTTAAATAAAAGCAAACAAACAAACAAAACAACAACAACAACAACAACAAACATGGAAAGGATTCCTCCATATCTGGAAGGAAGAGCCCCGGGAATAAGGCCATTCTGTTCCTCATCAGTCTCCCTTTTGTATCTCCTGCATCACCCATCCTTTCAGGGGCCACCAGGGGTATTTACCTGTCAATGAGGATTATCAGACCTTGTTAAGTCTCCTCTCCTCCTTTTCTTACCTGCTTCTGTGGAACACCAGATGGAAGCAGATTTAGTCACTACAGGTTTGCACTGGATTTTAACTACTGACACAGAAATGAGAGGTACTCTCCTGAGTCATTCTATCCCTCTGGATTATCTCCATTTTTTAGTCTTTGTTATGTAGGGCAAAATATGAGTTGTTGAATCAGTAATTTCATGGAGTTTATAAAAATTTCCTCACCGCTTTAATTTTAAGTAAGTTGGAAAGAACTTGAAGTTTCAACATAGTGATAAGTCAGATGGTAGACAGCATGAAGCTCAGGATAGAAATATTCTATCAGGGATTAAAATTATAAACCTATTAATGAGTAATTCCATTGAACTACATTTGTATTGCCCATGGAATAGAGGAGCAGTCATAAGTGTGAGGTAAGTACATTTTTGGTAAACTAACAAAGCTAGCTTCCACATTTGGGAATTTTATGTATGAGGAATGCATACCAAACAACAGTAAACTTCATTTTCCCTTTATTTTGATTTGCAATGGTTTCCTTAGATTTCAAGTTATACTTTTGCAGTTGTATTTAATGTTGTTCATGCTACCTCACCCTCTTGTCCTCTTTCTTTATCTCCTTCTTTGTGTGATAAAATTAATGAGAAATTTCTCCCTTATCTTTGCAGAAATTTATCTTTTAAATTATATTCTCCCATTTTGAAAGCTAGTTTTAATATTTGCTGAGTGTTGGTAAATGGCTAACTCCCTAATTTCTGAAGGCAGTCAAATTGAGGGCTTGGACAAATGATCATAGTTAACTGTAAAATCAGCAGATGCTTGCTATAACCATTATGAGAATATCTTTAATATAAATGCTGATCCCAAAAAGAAGTAAATCCATTTACCTGATAGGTATTTATTCTAAATGGAGGATGAATCTATGGTTACAGGAGTTTGGCAAGTTGTCTTATTTTAAAATTCATTCCTATATTTTATGACAATTTCTGTATTAAAGTGATAGTGATCCCAATAGCAGCAGAGGAGCATGCTTGTTTATAAGTTCAACTAGTGAGAGAAAATCTTCAAAATTGGAAAAAAAACAGTTAAATGTTGATGAAATACATTTAATTTTTAATTTAAACATTTGTTTAAAATGTTTAAAACATAAAATATATGTTTAATTTGCTTGAGTAGATTATAGAAAGTAATAATGTCTGTTTTGTTCACTGCCCTATCTCCATTGTCTGGCTCATATTAGGTGTTTGACAAATATTTTTGGTTGATTGAATGAATGAATGATTCATTCAATAATCTTTTCCAGATGGCTGTTGCTGTCTTTATTTTCCAGGTATCTTACTGTTTATTTTAATTTCTTTCATTTTCCAAGCCAAGTAACATTTAACCAAGTTTTACATAAAATACAGGATTAACAGTAAGGAATAACAATGCACAAAGGAGAAAACTTGTAATATGTATACAATATGACTACTCCAAAAGTACATAGCATGAGGTCCTTTATAATAATTCGTTCTAATTAAGTCTGGAGACTTGTTTACGGAGGACAACTTGTTGACCTCACCCTTACTTTCATTCCGGAAAGGGCTCAAATAATGTCTGCAGCTCCCGGCTGGAATTCTCCAATTCTTACTCCACCTGCACATGTTAGAAGCATATTATCAGAAACAGAAATACTTTGCAGTCTAAACACTCTTAAGATTATGGACAGAACTATTTACCTCTTCTCTTCTTAACAGTTTGATTCCAGTACAAGACATCTGCTTTACATTTATATAACTAAAAATCCAGGAAAAAGGAAACATGCTTTTAAATATTAACTCACATATTTACTTTATTTTTTAAATAAATTTATTCATTTTAATTGGAGGCTAATTACTTTACAGTATTGTAGTGGTTTTGCCATACACTGACATGAATCAGCCGCGGGTGTACATGTGTTCCCCATCCTGAACCCCCTCCCACCTCCTTCCCCATCCCATCCCTCTGGGTCATCCCAGTGCACCAGCCCTGAGCACTCTGTCCCATGCATCGAAGTTCACATATTTACTTTTTTTTTCCATTTATTTTTATTAGTTGGCGGCTAATTACTTTACAATATTGTAGTGATTTTCACCATACATTGACATGAATCAGCCATGGATTTACATGTATTCCCCATCCCGATCCCCCCTCCCACCTTCCTCTCCACCCAATCACTCTGGGTCTTCCCAGTGCACTAGCCCCGAGCACTTGTCTCATGCATCCAACCTGGGCTGGTGATCTGTTTCACCCTTGATAATATACATGTTTCGATGCTGTTCTCTCTAAACATCCCACCCTCTCCTTCTCCCACAGAGTCCAAAAGTCTGTTCTGTACATCTGCGTCTCTTTTTCTGTTTTGCATATAGGGTTATCGTTACCATCTTTCTAAATTCCATACGTATGCATTAGTATACTGTATTGGTACAGTATTGGTACTGCATTTACTTTAATGAAAGGAAAAAAATACAAGTCTTGGAAATTTGAAAAAAAGTTCTACCCCTTCTACTCATTTGAGTTTCAATTGGAGCCAGCTCATACCTGATAATTTAGGGAGGATGAATATGATGGATGACGATTTCATGAATTCCAATTGAATTTAGCAAAAATGGACTGAGCACCTACCATATGCCAGATGGTTTTCAATAATGAACAAAATGCTACAAAGTAAAACACGGTTTAGAAAAGGGGTAAATATGTCCAAATGTAGCTAAAATATAATGTAATGATTACTATACTAACATGACGAGCAAAGTTCTGGAAGAGCAAGGAGGGAGGAGTAGTGCTCTGTTTTGGAATTTCAGGGGATCGACATTGAATGTGTCATTTAAACTGAGCCTTGAAAGAAAGAATAAAGAACTTACAAAAGGAATTTTAGTAAGTGTGGAAAACTGAATATATCTGTTAACATTTTTCATACCACATATATACTTGATAAAATTATAGAATGAATGAAATGTATATCACTCCAAGCAATAATAAATAAGGAGAAGTGGAGAATAAACAATAGCAGACATATTTTCATGCAATGAGAAACACCTGAAGGAAATAGTAGGAAAAGAAAGTTAAATGACAAGAAATACCTAAGATGAGGAGAATAAGATGAGTATGTTGTTGTTTCTCAGTTGCTAAGTCATGTCAGACTCTTTTCAACACAGCAGACAGCAGCACGCCAGGCTTCCCTGTCCCTCACCATCTCCTGGATTTCACCCAAGTTCATGTCCATTGAATCAGTGATGCCATCAAATCATCTCATCCTCTGCCACTCTCTTCTCCTTTACCTTCAATCTTCCCAATGAATCAGCTCTTTGCATCAGGTGACCTTAGTATTAGAGCTTCAGCGTTACTCCTTTCAATGAGTTTAGGATGGATTTCCTTTAAGATTGACTAGTTTGATGTCCTTGCAGCCCAAGGGACTCTCAAGAGTCTTCTCCAGCATCACAATTCAAAAGCATCAATTCTTTGGCACTTTGGCCTTCTTTATGGTCCAACTCTCATATCAGTACATGCCTAATGGAAAAACCATAGCTTTGACTACATGGACTTTTGTCAGCAAAGTGATGTTTCTGCTTTTTAAAATGCTGTCTTGGTTTGGCATAGCTTTCCTTCCAAGGAGCAAGTGTTTTGGAACCTTTGAAAATAAAATCTGCCATTGCTTCCATTTCCTGCCACCTTCACCTTTATTTGCCATAAAGTGATGGGACTGGATGAGATGATCTTAGCTTTTTAATGTTGAGTTTCAAGCCAACTTTTTTCACTTTCCTCTTTCACCTACAGCAAGAGACACTTTAGTTCCCCTTCAACTTTCTATCATTAGAGTGGTATCATCTAAATATCTGCAATGGTTGATATTTCTCCCAGCCATCTTGTCTGAAACTTGTGATTCTTCCAGCTCAGCATTTCACAATGTACTCTGAATATGTTAAATAAGCAGGATGACAATATACAACCTTCTTATACTCCTTTACCAATTTTGAACCAGCCAGTTGTTCCATTTTTGGTTTTAACTGTAGCTTCTTGACCCACATACAGGTTTCTCAGGAGACACCTAAGGTGGTCTGGTATTCCCATATCTTTTAGAATTTTCCACATTTTGATGTGATCCATACACTCAAAAACTTTAGTGTAGTCAACGAAGCATAAATGGGTGTTTTTCTAGAATTCCATTGTTTTCTCCATTATCCAATAAATGTTGGCTATTTGATCTCTGGTTCTTCTGCCTTTTCTATATCCAGTTTGTACATCTGGAAGTTCTTGGTTCATGTTTATCTTTTTACAAAGAGTTTTAAAAACTTTAAAAACTTCACTTAATACAAACTTTTAAATTGTCAAAAGTTTAAGAAAAAATAAGTATAATGAAAGCAAAAATAATTTTCAAGAAGACTGCTTTTAACTTTTAATTAATGAATGATATTAGGATGTATGAACTTCCATGGGACAGAGAAGAAAATGGAGAGCCTGACAATTAATTGTAAGCATAAAAAAAAAATAATACACTCAGATTAAAAATCTCTAGGGATGGGGCAGTCTAAATAAACCTAAGTACTAGAAAACTGAAGGTGACAATATTGACTTATAAGTATATTTTATCATGCTGGATTATCATTTAAACTTGACATGGGAAGACTGTTTGATTCAGAAAATGATGAATATCATGCTGATTATTGTTCAGATAAGGTACTAGTTTATGTTCATCTTCACTGATTCTAAGAGGCTTAAGATAAAAATTGGATACCATAATGCTATGATGACTAACCACTCCAAATTCTTTGATACTGACAAGTGTCTCAGTTCTGTTTTTGTTTTATCTTAATAAGCATAGGTTGTTCAGATATGCTCCTTGGGTCTTCTTTTCCTGGAAACTAGTCTGGAGGAGGATCTCTGTTTGATACATTCTCTCAGCAGAGGAGGGGAAAAAAAAAAGCAAAACAAGCAAAGAAAAAACTCACTAAAAATACAAGACAGTCGATGAAAATTTGTGATTTTTTTAAAAAGCTTTGCTCTTAAGTAGCATATTTCATGCTTTCCCAAATGTCATTGATCCAGTGCTTTACAAATCTACAAATATCATTAAGAGGACAGTGTATCCCTCCTAAAAGAGACACTGGCTGCCATGTGGTGCTGAACTGAAATAAATGCTTTTATAGCAAGTAGAGAATACAGCTGGGAACCATAATACAATCTACCATATTATTTGTAAAATAAAAGCAAATCAACAAGAATGCTAGCAAATAATTTTTTTAAACGCCGACAAATATTTTTAAAAGAAATAAAGTTGAAGAATACATTCCTTAACATTATTAAAGAGATTTTATTTATCTATGGAAAATCTTCTCAAACATAAAAAAAAGAAATTTTAGATGGACTCACTGAAATCAAAATGAAACATGGGTGGTGACTATCAATATTATTTACACTTTTCTTTTTTTTTTTTTTTACTTTCTGCCAAAAAACCAAAAACAAAAACATGAATGTATATGGAAAGATTCTCTATTCATCAAGTTGTAATGGCTGAATATAAAATTACCAATATTTGTTGAATCATGGAAAAACAAGGGATCTCCATATATACATCTACTTCTGCTTCATTCACTAGGCTAAAACCTTTGACAGTGTGGATCACAACAAGCTACATAATATTTTTAAAGATATAAGAATACGAGACTACCTTATCTTCTGAGAAACCTGTGTACAGGTCAAGAAGCAACAAGTAGAACCAGACATGGAACAATGTAGTGGTTCAAAACACGTAAAGAAGTACGTGCAGAAAAAAAAAAAAAAAAAAAAGAAGTACGTGCAGACTGTATATCATCACCTTGCTAGTTTAACTTATATGCAGAGTACATCATGTGAAATGCAAGGCTGATGACTCACAAGCTGGAAACAAGATAGCTGGGAGAAATATCAACAACCTCAGATATGCAGATGATGGCAGAAAAGTAGAGAAGAACTAAAGAACCTCTTGATGAGGCTGAAAAATGAATTTGAAAAAAGTTGGCTTTTCCAGGTTTGCATTCCCACCAACAGTGTAAGAGGGTTCCCTTTTCTCCACACCCTCTCCAGCATTTATTGCTTGTAGACTTTTCAATAGCAGCCATTCTGACTGGCGTGTAATGGTACCTCAATGAGGTTTTGATTTGCAGTTCTCTGATAATGAGTGATGTTGAGCTTCTTTTCATGTGTTTGTTAGCCATCTGTATGTCTTCTTTGGAGAAATGTCTGTTTAGTTCTTTGGCCCATTTTTTGATTGGGTCATTTATTTTTCTGGAATTGAGCTTCAGGAGTTGCTTGTATATTTCTGAGATTAATCCTTTATCTGTTGCTTCGTTTTCTATTATTTTCTTCCATTCTGAAGGCTGTCTTTTCACTTTGCTTATAGTTTCCTTTGTTGTGCAAAAGCTTTTAAATTTAACTAGGTCCCATTTGTTTATTTTTTGCTTTAATTCCCAATATTCTGGGAGGTGGGTCATAGAGGATCTTCCTGTGATTTATGTCAGAGAGTGTTTTGCCTATGGTCTCCTCTAGGAGTTTTATAGTTTCTAGTCTTACACTTAGATCTTTAATCCATTTTGAGTTTATTTTTTTGTATGGTGTTAAAAAGTCACAATCCCACTCCTGGGCATACACACCAAGGAAACCAGATATGAAAGAGAATCATGTACCCCGCTGTTCATTGCAGCACTGTTTATAATAGCCAGGACATGGAAGCAACCTAGATGCCCATCAGCAGATGATTGGATAAGAAAGCTATGGTACATATACACCATGGAATATTACTCAGCCATTAAAAAGAATGCATTTGAATCAGTTCTAATAAGATGGATGAAACTGGAGCCCATTATACAGAGTGAAGTAAGCCAGAAAGATAAACATCAATACAGTATACTAACGCATATATATGGAATTTAAAAAAAGATGGTAACGATAACTCTATATGCAGGACAGAAAAAGAGACACAGATGTATAGAACAGACTTTTGGACTCTGAGGGAGAAGGCAAGGCTGGGATGATCTGAGAGAATAGCAATTGAAACATGTATTTTATCAAGTGTGAAACAGATCACCAGCCCAGGTTGGATGCATGAGACAAGTGCTCAGGGCTGGTGCACTGGGAAGATCCAGAGGGTTGGGATGGGGAGGGAGGTGGGAGGGGGGATCAGGATGGGGAACACATGTAAATCCATGGCTGATTCATGTCAATGTATGGCAAAAAACACTACATATTATAAAGTAATTAGCCACCAACTAATAAAAATAAATGAATATATATATATATATATATATTCATATATATCTTATATATAAGATATCCAGGTAAATTGGAATTTCAGATAAAAATGAATCATTAAAAAAAAAAGTTGGCTTAGAACTGAAGATTCAAAAACTTAGGATCATGATATCTGGTCCTTCGCTTCATGGTAAATAGAAGGGGAAACGGACAGATTTTAATCTCCTGCAGTCACTGTGAATGGTGACTGCAGCCATGAAATTAAAAGACGCCTGATCCTTGGAAATAAGCTTATGGCAAGCCTAGACAGTGTATTAAAAAGCAGAGACATCACTTTTCTGGCAAAGGTCCATACAGTCAAAGTTATGGTTTTCTTGTAGTCATGTACGAATATGAGAGTTGGACCATAAAGAAGACTGAGTGCCAAAGAACAGAGGTTTTTTTTTTGTTGTTGTTGTTGTTTGTTTGTTTGTTTGTTTAATTTATGGGGCTAGAAAAGACTCTTTAGAGTCCCTTGGACACCAAGGAGAACATTCCTAATAGAAATCAACCCTAAATATTCACTAGAAGGACTGATACTGAAGCAGAAACTCCAAAACCTTGACCACCTGATGCGAAGAGTTGACTCATTGTAAAAGACCCTGATGCTGGGGAAGTTTGAGCACTGGAGAATAGAATGACAGAGGGTGAGACTGTTTGATAGCATCACCACCTCAATGGACATGAGTTACAGCAAGCTCAGAGAAATAGTGAAGGACAGGAGAGCCTGGTGTGATGCAGTTTGTATGATCACAGAATCAGACATATTGTAGTGACTGAAAGCAACAATGGTTTTCAAGGCATTTAATCATTATAGTTTCTTTTCATGAAGGTCCTATGCATTTGTAAAAGTATGGCTAGATTATTTATGGAATTTGATCTGCTGTGAGTTTTTAAGTGTCTTCTGCTGAGGCATGGTCAGAAGTGGCCTGCCACAGGGACAAGGTCATTGACCACAGCAGTCTTAGGAGGCACAGAGTGTTGGCATAAGTCTTCTTGCAGTAGATAGCCATTAGCTCTACCATAGAGCCTGTGGTCCTACTATCGAGACTGCAGGCTGGAGAACTGGGCTGTCTCAGGCCAAAAAAAAGTAATGGGGAGTGAGTAGAGCCCCATTCAGCAGCAGAAAATTGGATTAAAGGTTTACTGAGCATGGCCCTGTCCACCAGAGCAAGATTTAGTTTTCCCCACAGCCAATCCCTTCCATCAGGAAGCTTGCACAAGCCTCTTAACCTCATCCATTAGAGGACATACAGAAGAAGCAGAACTATAATAACATGAGCTCCAGAACGAAACACACAATCTCAGAAAACTAACCAAAATGATGACATGGATCACAGCCTTGTGTAACTCAATGAAACTATGGGCCTTGATATTCTGGGCCACCCAAGATGGGTGGGTAATGGTGGAGAGTTCTCATAGAAGATGGTCCACTGGAGAAGGGAATGGTGACCACTTCAGTTTTCTTGCCTTGAGAACCCCAAGAAAAGTATAAGAAAGCAGAAACATATGACACTGGAAGATGACCCCTCCAGGTAGGTAGGTGTCCAATATGCTACTGTGGAAGAGCAGAGAAATAGCTCCAGATGGAATTAAGAGGCTGAACCAAAGCAGAAACTGCACCCAGCTGTGAATGTGTCTAGTATTTTCCCAGTGTCTCAGAGGGTAACAAATCCAGTGCAGTACAGGAGATACAGGAGATGTGTGTTTGATCCCTGGGTGGGGAAGATCCCCTGGAGGAGGAAATCGCAACCCAATCCAGTATTCTTGCCTGAAAAATTCCATGAACAGGGGGTCCTGGTGGATCCTACAGTCCCTGGGGTCACAGGAGTTGTATATGACTGAGGGACTAAGCACTAGTGGTGAGTAAAGACCAATATTGCATAGGAACATGGCATGTTTGGTCCATGAATCAAGGTAAGTTGTAAGTGATCAAACAAGAGATGGCAAGAGGAAAAACTGATATTTTAGGAATCAGTGAACTAAAATTTACTGGAATGGGGAAATTAAATTCAGATGGTGACTATATCCACTACTGTGGGAAAAAATCCCATAGAAGAAATGGAGTAGACCTCATAGTCAACAAAAGAGCCCCAAACACAGTACTTGGGTGCAATCTGAAAAATGACAAAGTGATCATTTTTTTATTTCCAAGGCAAATCATTCAACATCACAGTAATCCAAGTCTATGCCCCATCAACTAAAGCTGAAGAGGAGGAAATTGAGTGATTCTATGAAGAATTATAAGACCTTTTAGAACTAACACACACACACACACACACACACACAGGTCTTTTTCATCAGATTTAAAAGTAAAAATAGGAAGTCAAAAGATACCTGGAGTAACAGGTGAGTTTGGCCTTGGAGTACAAAATGAAGCAGGGCAAAGGCTAAGAGGTTTGTCAAAAGAACACACTGGTCATAGCAAACATCCTCATTCAACAACACAAGAGATGACTACACATGGGCATCTCCAGATGGTCATTACCAAAATCAGATTGATTTTATTCTCTGCAGCTAAAGATGGAGAAGTTCTATATAGTCAGAACAAGATCCACAGCTGACTGTGGCTCGGATCATCAGCTCCTTATTACAAACTATAGACTCAAATTAAAGAAAGTGGGGAAAACCAATAGATCATGCAGGTATGACCTAAACCAAACATCTTATGATTATACAGCTGAAGTGATCGATAGACTCAAGGGACCAGATCTGATAGACAGAGTGCCTGAAGAACTATGGATGGAGGTTTGGGACATTGTACAGGAGGTGGTGATCAAGACCATCCCCAAGAAAAAGAAATGCAGAAACGCAAAATGGTTGTCTGAGGAGGCCTTACAATAGGGGTGAAAAGAGGAGAAGCAAAAGGCAAAGGAGAAAAGGAAAGATATATCCATTTGAACGCAGAGTTCCAAAGATAGCAAGGGGAGATAACAAAGCCTCCCTTAGTGATCAATGCAAAAAAATAGAGAAAAAACAGTAGAATGAGAAAGAGTAGAGATCTCTTCAAGAAAATTAGAGATACCAAGGGAACATTTCGTGCAAAGATGGGCTTGATAAAGGACAGAAATGGTATGGACCTAACAGATGCGAAATATATTAAGTGGCAAGAATACACAGAACTGTACAAAAAAAGATCTTCATGACCCAGATAATCACGATGGTGTGATCACTCAACCTGGAGTCAGATATTCTGGAATGTGAAGTCAAATGCGCCTTAGGAAGCATCACTATGAACAAAGTTAGTCGAGGTGATGGAATTTCAGTTGAGCTATTTCAAATCCTGAAAGATGATGCTCTGAAAGTGCTGCACTCAATATGCCAGCAAATTTGGGCAACTCAGCAGTGGCCGCAGGAATGGAAAAGGTCAATTTTCATTACAATCACAAAGAAAGGCGACCCCAAAGAATGCTCAAACTACCGCACAATTGCACTCATCTCACGCTAGCAAAGTAATGCTCAAAATTCTTCAAGCCAGGCTTCAACAGTACGTGAACTGTGAACTTCCAGATGTTCAAGCTGCATTTAGAAAAGGCAGAGGAACCAGAGATCAAATTGCCAACATCCGCTGGATCATCGAAACAGCAAGACAGTTCCAGAAAAACATCTACTTCTGCTTTATTGACTATGTCATAGCCTTTTACTATGCGGATCACAACAAACTGTGGAAAATTCTTCAAGAGATGGGAATACCAGACCACCTGACCTGCCTCCTGAGAAATCTGTATGCAGGTCAAGAAGCAACGGTTAGAACTGGACATGGAATAGCAGACTGGGTCCAAATCGGGAAAGGAATATGAAAAAGCTGTACATTGTCACCCTGCTTATTTAACTTATATGCAGAGTACATCATGAGAAATGCTGGACTGGCTGAAGCACAAGTTGGAATAAACATTGCCTGGGGAAATATCAGTAACTTCAGATATGCAGATGGCCCCACCCTTATGGCAGAAATGAAGAAGAACAAAAGAGCCTCTTGACGGAAGTGTAAGAGGAGAGTGAAAAATTTGGCTTAAAATTCAACATTTAGAAAACTAAGATCATGGCATCTTGTCCTACCAGTTCATGGAAAATAGATTGGAAAACAGTGGAAACAGTATCAGACTTTATTTTTGGGGGGCTCCAAAATCACTGGAGCTGGTGACAGCAGCCATGAAATTAAAAGACACTTACTCTTTGGAAGAAATTCATGACCAACCTAGATAACATATTAAAAACAGAGACATTACTTTGCCAACAAAGGTCCATCTAGTCAAAGCTATGGTTTTTTCAGTAATCATGTATGAATGTGAGAGTTGGATTATAAAGACTGCTGAGTGCTGAGGAATTGATGCTTTTGAACTGTGGTGTTGGAGAAGACTCTTGATATTCCCTTGGGCAACAGGGAGAACCAACCAGTCCATCCTAAAAGAAATCAGTCCTGAATATTCATTGGAATGACTGATGCTGAAGCTGAAACTCCAATACTTTGGCCAGCTGATGTGAAAGTATGAGTCTGGGGGAGGGCTTATTTGAAAAGACCCTGATTCTGGGGAAGATTTAAGGTGGGAGGAAAAGGGGATAACAGAGGATGAGATGGTTGGATGTCATCACCAACTCAGTGGACAGGAGTTTGAGTAAACTCCGGGAGTTGGGCAGGGAGGCCTGGTGTGCTGCAGTCCATGAGTTTGCAAAGCGTCAGACACGACTGAGTGACTGAACTGAACTGAAATTGCAGGAAGTGCAGAAAAACATGCAAGTTTCTTGATGAAGATGAAAGAGGAGAGTAAAAAAGCTGGTTTAAACTCAACGTTCAAAATACTAAGATCATGGCTTTCAGTTCCATCATTTCATAGCAAATAGATGGGGAAAAATGGTACACTTCATTTCTTTGGTGCCCCAAAATCACTCTGGGCAGTGCTTGCAGCCGTGAACTTAAAACACACTCGCAAAAAAACAAAACAAAACAAAACAAAGAAAACACACTCGCTCCTTGGAAGGAAAATTATGACAAACCTAGACAGCATATTGAAAAGTAAAGACATCACCTTGCCTCAAAGGTCTGTATAATCAAAGTTGTGTTTTTCCTGTAGTCGTGTATGGATATGAGAGTTGGGCCTTAAGGCTGAGGGCCAATTAATTGATGTTTTTGAACTGTGGTGCTGGAGAAGACTCGTGAATGTCTCTTTGACAGCAAGAAAATCATATCATTCAATCCTAAGTGAAGTCAACATTGAATATTCATTGGAAGGACTGATGCTGAAGCTGAAGCTCCAATACTTTGGCCTCCTCATGAGAAGAGCTAATTCTTGGAAAAGACATGATGCTGGGAAGAGTGAGGGCAGGAGGAGAAATGGTCAACAGAGGATTAGATGATTGGATGGCATCACCAACTCAATGGACATGAATTCGGTCGAATTCCAGGAGATATTGAAATACAGGGAAGGCTCACATGCTGCAGTTCTTGAGATGGCAGAGTCAGACATTACTGAAGAGCTGAAAAACAACAACAATCTATTGTGAACTGAATTGTTTTCTCTAGTGTGCCTATTTGGTTATAGTAGAAAAGCTATGCATTCTTATTAAGTCTATTTTCTTTTTCACTTGATTGCTTTAAATATTTTGTCTTCAATAATGAATTATAATTGATTTCACTTTGATTTTCAACTTTATCTTGAATATGCATGTATTATATTCATGTTCATGAGATTCTCCAGGCAAGAATACTGGAGTTAGTTGCCATTCCCTCCTCCAGGGGATCTTCCTGACCTAGGAATTGAATCATCCTCTCTAATGCTCCTTGCATTGGCAGGCAGATACTTTACCACTAGTGCTACCTGGGAATCCCCTGATATCTATATCCAATAAAACAAAACCAAAATTGCTTGGGGTTCTTTAATTAACCTTGCTATTTAATGAGTCAGTGGCTCCCCTTATTCTGACATTTTATTACACAGAGGTCAGATGGGCCTTCTCCAAAAAATGATGATAAATCTATAATTTATCACAAAGATAAATTATATTTGACTGGCAAAATACCAATTCCATTCAGAATTCCAGTTAAATGTCTTTCAGGTAGACATCTAGTGGTAAAAGAGAGCAATGAGAGTACTCTTAACTCAAGATATGAGAAAAAGTCATGTAGTCCTTCTTTCTTTAGTATGAAAAGAATTTTAAGACTGCTAGATATACAGGAAAAAGCTGTATGAAAGATAACAATCAAATTAAAACTAACAAACAAAATAGCAAGAACAATGGCTCAATAGGAAGTCAAAATATTTACTCTAAGTGTTCACAGGGAAAGTCAAGAAGATATATCAACAATAAGATAATAATAAATTTCTATAAAAGGAAAATTATATAAAAGGATCTGTGAAATAAAAACATAATGGTCAACATAATAATTCAAAACCAAGATAATATGAAGGGAAAATAGTTTTCATAGTGAAGAGAAAAGGCTGAATACTATAAAAAAATTAAAGAGAGGGTGGAGTGATTTAGAAGTCATGTTGATCAATAGTAGTTCTTGGAAGGGATTATTGAGGAGACCAAAATCATTATGGAGATCATATCAGTACAGTAGAATGAAGTAGGCAAATGGTTATGAAGCAAACAATGTTCATACAATTATAAAAATGATAAACAATGTTTACATATATTCATTTTTAGACATAAGTTGTATATAGAATATATGTTCAGAGCTTCAGTCAGTTCAGTTCTGTCACTCAGTTGTGTCCAACTCTTTGCAGTCCCATGAATTGCAACACGCCAGGCCTCCCTGTCCATCACCAACTCCTGGAGTTTACCTAAACTCATGTCCATCGAGTCGGTGATGCCATCCAGCCAACTCATCCTCTGTCGTCCTTTTCTCCTCCTGCCCCCAATCCCTCCCAGAATCAGGGACTTTTCCAGTAAGTCAACTCTTCCCATGGGGTGGCCAAAGTATTGTAGTTTCAGCTTCAGCATCACTCCTCCCAATAAACACCCAGGACTGATCTACTTTAGGATGGACTGGTTGGATCTCCTTGCAGTCCAAGGGACTCTCAAGAGTCTTCTCTAATGCCACAGTTCAAAAGCATCAATTTTTCAGTGCTCATCTTTCTTCACCATCCAACTCTCACATTCACACATGACCACTGGAAAAAACATAGCCTTGACCAGATGGACCTTTGTTGGCAAAATAATGTCTCTGCTTTTTAATATGCTATCTAGGTTGGTCATAACTTTCCTTCCAAGGAGTAAGTGTTTTTTAATTTCATGGCTGCAATCACCATCTGCAATGATTTTGGAGCCCCAAAAAATAGTCTGACACTGTTTCCACTGTTTCCTCATCTATTTCCCATGAAGTGATGGGACCAGATGCCATGATTTTAGTTTTTTGAATGTTGGGTTTTAAAACAGCTTTTTCACTCTCCTCTTTCACTTTCATCAAGAGGCTTTTTAGTTCCTCTTCACTTTCTGCCATAAGGGGGTGTCATCTCCATATCTGAGGTTACTGATATTTCTCCCGGCAATCTTGATTCTAACTTATGCTTCTTCCAGCCCAGCGTTTCTCATGATGCACTCTGCATATAAGTTAAATAAGCAGCCTTGATGTACTCCTTTTCCTATTTGGAACCAGTCCGTTGTTCCATGTCCAGTTCGAACTGTTGCTTCCTGAGCTGCATATAGGTTTCTCAAGAGGCGGGTCAGATGGTCTCTTATTCCCATCTTTTGAAGAATTTTCCACAGTTTATTGTGATCCACACCATCAAAGGCTTTGGCATAGCCAATAAAGCAGGGAACTCTCTTGCTTTTTTGATGATCCAGCGGATGTTGGCAATTTGATCTCTGGTTCCTCTGACTTTTCTAAATCCAGCTTCAACATCTGGAAATTCACGGTTCACATACTGTTGAAGCCTGGCTTGAAGAATTTTGAGCATTACTTTGCTAGCGTGTGACATGAGTGCAATTGTGTGGTAGTTTGAGCATTCTTTGGGATTGCCTTTCTTTGGGATTGGAATGGAAACTGACTTTTTCCACTCCTGCGGCCACTGCTGAGTTGTCCGAATTTGCTGGCATATTGAATGCAGCACTTTCACAGCATCATCTTTCAGGATTTGAAATAGCTCAACTGAAATTCCATCACCTCCCCTAGCTTTGTTCGTAGTAATGGTTTCTGAGGCCCATTTGACTTCACATTCCAAGATGTCTGGCTCCAGGTTGAGTGATCACACCATCGTGATTATCTGGGTCATGAAGATCTTTTTTGTACAGTTCTTCTGGGTATTCTTGCCACCTCTTCTTAATATCTTCTGCTTCTGTTAGGTCCATACCATTTCTGTCCTTTCAAGCCCATCTTTGTGTGAAATGTTCCCTTGGTATCTCTAATTTTCTTGAAGAGATCTCTAGTCTTTCCCATTCTGTGTTTTCCCTCTTTTTCTTTGCATTGATTGATAAGTGAGGCTCTCTTATCTCTCCTGGCTATTCTTTGGAACTCTGCATTCAAATGGGAATATATTTCCTTTTCTCCTTTGCTTTTCACTTCTCTTCTTTTCACAGCTATTTGTAAGGCCTCCTTAGACAACCATTTTGCTTTTTTGCATTTCTTTTCCATGGGGATGGTCTTGACTCCTGTCTCCTGTACAATGTCATGAACCTCCATCCATAGTTCATCAGGCACTCTGTCTGTCAGGTCTAGTCCCTTAAATCTATTTCTCACTTCCACTGTGTATTCATAAAAGATTTGATTTAGGTCATACCTGAATGGTCTAGTGGTTTTCCCTTCTTTCTTCAATTTAGGTCTGAATTTTGCAATAAGGAGTTCATGATCTGAGCTACAGTCAGCTCCAGGTCTTGTTTTTGCTGACCGTATAGAGTTTCTCCATCTTTTGCTGCAAAGAATATAATCAATCTGATTTTGGTGTTGACCATCTGGTGATGTCCATGTGTAGAGCTTAAATGTAATCATATGTGTTTTGAAGAAAATGTATACAAGCAGTTACCCACAACCCTGCCATGTTGTAGAATATTCTCATTGTCCTAAATAATTCTCTGGTGCTTTTCCCCTGTCAACTCTCTAGCAGTCCATGCTGCTTCTGCTAAGTCACTTCAGTCGTGTCCGACTCCGTGTGATCCCATAGATGGCAGACCACCAGGCTCTCCCGTCCCTGGGATTCTCCAGGTAAGAACACTGGAGTGGATTGCCATTTCCTTCTCCAATATGTGAAAGTGAAAAGTGAAAGTGAAGTTGCTCAGTCGTATCCGACTCTTAGCGACCCCATGGACCACCTACCGTGCTTCTCCATCCAGGGGATTTTCCAGGCAAGAGTACTGGAGTGGGGTGCCACAATACATAATCCCAGTCAAAACAGACTGTTTGGATTTCTGCTGTCATTTATATCATTACTTGATGTGGACCTTTATATAAGAGCTGTCACACAATATGCAGCCTTTTGTGATTTTACTCAACAAAATATCTTTGAGATTCTTAAATCTTGTTGTCCAGTTGCCAAGTTCTGTCTGACACTTCGTGACCCCATGGACTGCAGGGCTCCAGGCCTCCTTGTCCCTCACTATCTCCTGGAGTTTGCCCAAGTTCATGTCCACTGAATCAGGGATGCCATCCAACCATCTTATCCTCTGTTGCCCTCTTCTCCTTCTGCCTTGAATTTTTGCCCAGCCTCGGGAGCTTTTCCAATGAGCCAGGTGGCCAAAATATTAGAGCTTCAGCATCAGTCCTTCCAATGAGTATCCAGTGCTGATTTCTTTTAAGACTTACTTGTTTGATCTCTTTGCTGTCCAAGGGACTCTCAGGAATCTTCAGCACCACAGTTTGAAAGCATTAATTCTTTGGTGTGCAGCATTCTTTAAAGTCCAACTCTCACATCCATACATCTACTGGAAAGACTTGACTATATAGCTTATACATAACATACATCATGGTATTATTAGTTAGTTCCTTTTCTTTGTCATATGGTATTCCCGTGAATACCAGCAATCTGTTTGATACTCTACCTGTTGATGGAAATTTAGGTTGTTTTCAGTTTTGTGTTACAGTGCATAAATCTTCCATGATTATTCATGATATATATTTTGCTTGCTTGTTTGACTTTCCTTTTCAGGATATAGGTTCTCAAGATTATTTCTCTGGATAAATAAGCAAGATTAAAATTTGGGAAGTCTTAATAATATGGATGTGCTTAATTTATAAGAAACCACTAGACAATTCTTTGAGGTCCGTATTATTTCTCAACAACTTTTTGAATTGTCAGATTTTTAAACCCTTTTTGAAGGAAAGACTCTATTTTCTGGGGGTTATTTTCATTTTCATGATAGCAAATATAAATTAGTCATATATCTCAAATATGATATGATTTAATATTTTTATATAACCTCAGTAGAAGAATGATCCTAGCAAAGACAAATATACTTTTTTTTTTTTTTCTCATTCCATTAGCTGACACAAAATAACAGATTTTTTTTGTTTGTTTGTTTCATCTTTTCAGGTCCTCATTGGTCATTTGAATGTCTTTCTTTGTGAATTGTCTGTGCAAGTCTTTTGCCCATATTTTTGTATGCTTTCTTGTCCTTTATTATTGAAATGCCAAAGACGATAAATAAATGGATAGTACATAGATAAATTTAAACATTTAGATTTTGGGGGGTAAATTATTCTTGTCAACTCTACTATTATAAATATATTCTCCTGGGCTGTGGCTTCTCTATTCACTGTCTTTATAATAATGTTTAGCATAAATTGTGAATTTAGATAAAGTTTATTGTACTTGGTCAAAAACATTATTTCACTAATTTGTCAATGAATTCAATTTGTGAATACTTCTTAAATATTTTGCACTTATTTTTATAACCATATTAACTTTTCTTTTGTGGGAGAATGAAATGTTTTCTGGCTTGATATCAGGATTTTGCTGACTTCATAAGATGAGTTAGCAGTGTTTAATACACATTTTATTTTGAAAAAGATTGTATAATATTGACACTATTTCTTCAATAAATGATTGAATTCATTACCAGTAATTTATGTAGGTATAGAATGAATGAAAGTGTGTGTGTATGTATGTGTGTGGGGAGTTAAGATTTTTAGTGAATTTTATCATATCTAATAGATTTAGGTATTTTCATGATTTTGTGTTGTTTTTTAAATCCCGTATCATAAATATTCTATTTCATCTAAGTTTCAAATTGGTTACTGCATTTATCATATACTGCTATTATTAATGTAATAATTATAGGTCATGTAGTGAAATTTCCTTTCCAATTCTTAATTTGGTAATTTATAAATCTCTTTTTCCTTGATTTGCTTTCTTATGTGCTTATCAATTTCATCATATTTTTAAAAGCAAGTTTTCAATTTTGTTGATATTCTCTGCTGTTTGTACATTTACTATTTCAAAAAGTTTAGTTTAGTTTTTTTTTAATTGAAAAAAAATTCCTTTACAGAATTTTGTGGTTTTCTGTCAAACCTCAACATTTATCAGCAATAGGTAATCATATATCTCCTCACTTATGAACCTCCCTCCCATCTCCGTCCCCATCCCACCCTTCTAGGTGGATACAGATTCACTCTTTGAGTTTCCTAAGACATACAGAAAATTCCCATTGGCTATCTATTTTACATATGGCAATGTAAGCTTCCATATTACTCTCTCCATACACCTTACCCACTCCTCCCTTCTCCCCAAGTCCAAAAGTCTATTCTCTATGTCTGTTTCTCCATTGTTGCCCTGCAAATAATTTCTTCATTGCCATTTTTCTAGATTTCGTATATATGCATTAGTATACGATGTTTATCTTTCTCTTTCTGACTTACTTCACTCTGGATAATAGGCTCTATGTTCATCCACCTCATTAGAACTGACTCAAATATGTCCCTATTTATGGCTGAGTAGTATTCCATTGTGTGTATGCACCACAAATTCCTTATTCATGCATCTGTCAATAGACATCTAGGTTGCTTCCATGTTCTAGCTATTGTAAATAGTGCTGCAATGAACAATGGGATACAGGTGTCTTTTTCAACTTTGGTTTCCTCAGGCTGTATGCCTAGGAGTGGGACTGCTGGGTCATTTGGTGGTTTTATTCCTAGTTATTTTAAAGAATCTCCATACCATCTTCTATACTGGCTGTATCAATTTACATTGCCACCAACAGTGCAAGAGTGTTCCCTTTACTCCACACCCTCTCCAGCACTTATTGTTTGTAGACTTTTTGATGACAGCCATTCTGACTGGTGTGAGGTGATATCTCCTTGAGGTTTTGATTTGCATTTCTCTAATAGTAAGTGATGTTGGGCATCTTTTCCTGTGTTTGTTAGCCATCTATATGCCTTAAGAAACGTCTTTTTAGGTCTTTTCCCCACTTTTTGATTGGGTTATTTGTTTTTCTGGTATTGAATTGTATGAGTTTCTTGTATATTTTGGAAATTAATCTTATATCAGTTGTTTCATTTGCTACTACTTTCTCTTATTCTGAGGGTTGTCTTTTCACCATGCTTATAGTTTCCTTTGCTATGCAAAAGTTTTTACGTTTAATCAGGCTTCACATGTTTTGTTTTGTTTTTTTTTTCCCCATTTCTCTAGGAGATGGGTCATAGAGGATCTTGTTTTGATTTATGTCATCAAGTGTCCTGCCTATGTTTTCCTCTAAGAGCTTTATAGTTTCTGGTCTTACATTTAGGTCTTTAATTCATTTTAAGTTTATCTTTGTGTTTGGTGTTAGGAAGTGTTTTAAATTCATTCTTTTACACACAGCTGTCCAGTTTTACTAGTACAATAAATTGAAGAGGTTGTATTTGCCCCATTGCATATTCTTGCCTCCTTTGCAAAAAATGAGGAACCCAGAGGTGCATGGGTTTTCTTCTGGGCTTTCTATCCTGTAGAAAGTATGCTTGTAGAAAGGAATGATTTCTTCTACCTTGTAGAAAGGAATGTTTTTAGTGTTTCACCATTGAAAATAATGTTTGCTGTAGGTTTATCATATCTGGCCTTTACTATGTTGAGGTGCATCCTAAAGGAGATCAGTCCTGAGTGCTCATTGGAAGGACTGATGTTGAAGCTGAAACGCCAATACTTTGGCCACCTGATGCAAAGAGCTGACACCTTTGAAAAGACCCTGATTCTGGGAAAGGTTGAGGGCAGGAGGAGGAGGGAACGACAGAGGATGAGATGGTTGGATGGCATCACTGACTCAGTGGACATGAGTATCACTGAATTCTGTTTGCTAAAATTATGTTGAGGATTTTTTCATCTATGTTCATCAGTGATATTCACCTGTAGCTTTCTTTTCTGTGTGTTGTCTTTGTCTGGTTTTGGTATCATTGTAGCCTTGTAGAATGAGTTTGAAAGTGTTCCTTCCTTGGTAATTTTTTTTAGAAGGATAGGCCTTACTTAGCTCTTCTCTAAATATTTGATAGACTTCTCCTTTGAAGCCATCTGGTCCTGGGCTTTTGTTTTTTTGGGAGATTTTTTATCACAGCTTCAATTTCAGTGCTTGTAATTGGATTGCTCATAATTTTATTTATTCATGGTTCAGCTTGGAAGATTGAACTTTTCTAAGAATCTGTCCATTTCTTTCAGTAGTTTTCCCCCCCTTTTTGTTGCCACATAGTTGTTCATAACAGTCTCTTATGATCCCTTGTATTTCGGCATTATCTGTTGCAACCTCTCCTTTTCAACTTCTAATTTTGTGGTATTGATTGTTCTATTTTTATCTTGATGAGTCTGGCTAAAGTTTTGTCAATTTTGTTTATCTCTCAAAGACTGACTTTTAGTTTTATTAATCTTTACTATTGTTTCTTTCATTTCTTTTTCACTTATTTCTGCTCTGATCTTTATGAGTTTTTTCCTTCTACTAATTTTTTTTTTCCTCTTGTTCTTTTGCCAGTTGCTTAGGGGCAAGGTTAGGTTGTCTCTTTGATGTTTTTCTTGTTTCTTGAGGTAGGATTGCATTGCTATCAACTTCTCTCTTAGAGCTGCATTTGCTGCAGTTCTAAATCCCATAGGTTTTGAGTTATCATGTTTTCATTGCCATTTGTTTCTAGAAACTTTTTGATTTTCCTTTTGATTTCTTCAGTATATGTAGGTTGTTTAGAAACACAGGTGTTTGTGTTTTGTACAGGTTTTTTTTTCTTTTTCTTGTAATTGATATCTAATTGCAAAGAGTTGTGGTTGGAAAAAATGCTTGATATGATTTCAATTTTCTTAAATTTACTGAGGCTTGATTTGTGACCCAAGATGTGGTCTATCCTGGAGAATGTCCCATGAGTGTTTGAGAAGAAAGTGTAGTCTTCTGTATTAGGATGGAATGTCCCGAAGATATCAATGAGATCCTTCTTTTCTACAGTATCATTTAAGGCTGGTGTTTCTTGATTCATTTTCTGTTTTGATGATTGGTGTGAGTGGGGTGTTAAAGTCTACTACTCTTATTGTGTTACTGTTAATTTCTCCTTTTATGTCTGTTAGTGTTTGTCTTATGATTAAGGTGCTTCTATGTTGGCTGCCTAGATATTTGCAATTATTATGTCTTCTTCTTGGATTGATCCCTTGATCATCATGTAGTGTCCTTCTGTATCTCTTTTAATCTTCTTTATTTGAGGTTTATTTTGCCTGATATGAGGACTGCTACTTCAGCTTTCTTTTGCTTCCCATTTGCATGGAATAAATTTTTTCCATCCTCACACTTTCAGTCTATGACTGTGTTTAGGTCTGAAGTGGATTTCTTGTAGACAACATACATATATGTCATGTTTTTGTATCCTTTCAGCCTGCCTGTGTCTTTTGATTGAAGCATTTAATCTATTTACATTTAAAGCAATTTTTGATATATATATATTCATATTGCCATTTTAAAAATTCTTTGGGGTTGATTTTGTAGATCACTTTCTTCTCTTGTATGTCTTAACTAGATAAGTCCCTTTAACATTTGTTCTAAAGCACATTTGGTGGTACTGAATTCTCTTAAATTTTGTTTGTCTGAAAGTTTTTTTATTTCTCCATCAAATTTGAATGAGTTCCTTACTGGGTACAGTAATCTTAGTTGCAGATTTTTCCCTTTCAGTACTTTAAATATATCCTGCCAATCCCTTCTGGCCTGCAGGGTTTCTCCTGAAAGATCAGTTGTTAAATACGTGGGGTTTCTCTTGTATGTTACTTGTTGCTTTTCTTAATATTCTTTCCTTTTGTTTAGTCTTTGTTAGTTTGATTAGTACGGTTCTTGGTATGATTTTCCCTGGGTTTATCCTGTATGGGAATCTTTGCACCTCTTGAACTTGATTGACTATTTCCTTTTCCACGTTCATGAAATTTTCAACTATAATCTTTTCAAAATTTTTTCATTCCCTTTATTTTCCTCTTCTTCTGGGATCCCTATAATTCGAATGTTGGTGCATTTGATGTTGTCCCAGAGGTCTGAGACTATCCTCAGCTCTTTTCATTCTTTTTACTTGTTTCTGCTCTTCAGAAGTTATTTCCACCATTTTATCTTCCAGCTCACTGATACATTCATCTGTTTCATATATTCTGCTATTGATATTTTCTAAAGTATTTTTAATTTCAGTAACTGTGTTGCTTGTCTCTGTAAATTTATTATTTAATTCTTCTAGGTCTTTGTTAACTGATTCTTGCATTTTCTCAATTCTGTTTTCAAGGTTTTTGATCATCTTTACTATCATTATTCTGTATTATTTTTCAGGTAGTTAGCTTATTTCCTCTTCATTTATTTCAACTTCTGTGTTTCTCATCTTTCCTTCATTTGGGTACTGTTTCTCTATCTTTTCATCATTTTTCTTTCTAACTTACTGTGTTGGAGTTCTCCTTTTCCCAGACTTCAGGGTTAAATTTGCTCTTCCTTTTGATTTCTACCCTCCTACAGTTGGCCCAGTGGTTTGTTTAAGCTTCATATAGGGTGAGATTTGTGCTCAGTTTTTTTGTTTGCTTGCTTGCTTGTTTGTTTTTCCTCTGATGGGCAAATCTGAGTGAGGCGGTAATCCAGTCTGCTGATGATTGGGTTTGTAGTTTTCCTTTGTTTGTTGTTTAGATGGGGAGTCCTGAACAGAGTGCAACTGTTGGTTGGGTGATGACAGGTCTTTTATTCACTGGGCTTCCTTTGTGTGAGTTCTCACTATTTGATATACTTGAGGGTTAATTCTCTAATATTCTAGGGCCTTGGAGTCAGTGCTCCCACTCCAAAGGCTCAGGACTTGATCTCTAGTCAGGAACAAAGACTCCACGAGTGCATTAAGTAAAATTGAAACACATACCCAAAAATGAGAAACCAAAGATGAACTGGAGACAAATGGCAGTTACAAAATCAGGCAAATAATAATTAAAATAATGGAATATACACATACATATACACCCATGAGCAAAATGAACAGTCCAACAAAAATAAAGTGCAGTAGATTGACCAGCAAACAAAAGAAATAAAAAATTATATTTACCAGTTAAGAAAAAACTTAAGAAAAAAACTAAGCACAAACAGGAAAGAAAAAAAAAAAAAAAAAAGAAACTAAAGCAAGGTGCCAAGTGGGGAATAAAGTAATGAAAACAAAACTAACAAATATGTTGAGAGGAAAGGAAAGAAAGTAAAGAAAGAATAGATATGCAGAGTTAAATAGAGGTAGATGAAGAAGATTTATATACATTAACAATTAACTACAAGGGTAAAAGACCAGTAGGAAAGGCAAACAAAGGCATAAGTGTAGAAAAAAGTATAATAGGTTAAAAATTAAAAATAAAAAAAATAATAAGAAAAAAACAAACAAAACAGGAAAACTTCATAAAACTGCAGAAACCCAATATATAGGCAGAGGTTTATAACACCAGTAAAAAATGTGACTGAATACACACACACACACACACACACACACACACACACACATATACACACCCATAAGCAAAATCAAATCAGTACAACAAAAAGTACAGTAGATTCATGCAGCAAACAAAGGAAACCAAACATTATATCTACCAGTTAAGACAAAAACTAGCTAAAGCACAAAATGTAAAACAAAATGAAAGCAAGGTGCCAAGTGGGGAATTAAGCAATGAAAACCAATCTAAAAAATATGTTGAGAGGAAAGGAAAGAAAGAAAAGGAAGAAAGAATAGATATGCAAAGTTAAATAGAGCTAGACAAAGAAGATCATATATATTAAAAATTAACTGCAAGGGGAAAAGACCAGTAGGAAAGGCAAACAAAGGAATAATTTTAGAAAAGTATAATAGGTTTAAAAAATTAAAATTTAAAATGAAAAAAGAGAAATGGAAAAAATAAAGAACACAAATGAAGAAGAAAGATTAAAAAAAAAAGAGAGAAAGAAAGAAAAGAAAGCTCCACAGAACTGCAAAAGCCCAAGGTAGGACCAGAAGTTTATAACACAAATAAAAAGTATGACTGAATATACACATATATATATACACCCTTAAGCAAAATTAAAACAGTCCAACAAAAATAAAGTACAATAGATTGACTTGGCCAACAAAGGAAACTAAAAATAATATATACAAGTTAAGAACAAAACTAACTAAAGCACAAACTGGAAAACAAAACAATAGCAAGGTGCCAAGTCAGAATAAAGCAATGAAACAAAACTAACAAATATGTTGAGAGAAAAGGAAAGAAAGAAAAGAAAAAGAAAGAGAATAGATATGCAAAATTAAATAGAGGTAGGTAAAAAATATTCATATACATTAAATATTAACTGCACGGGGAAAAGAACAGTAGGAAAAGCAAACAAAGGAATAAATGTAGAAAAAATAATAATAGGTTTAAAAAATTAAAAAAGAGAAAAGAAAAGAAAAATGGAAAAAAAAAAAAAAAAGAAAACTCCATAGAACTGCAAAAGCCCAACAGAGGCAGAGATTTATAAGCACAAAAAAAGAAAAAAAAAAAAAAAAAATGTGAGTGAGAAAATAAAAGAAATAAAAAACTCAAAAGCTTAATTAGATTTCATAGTGACAATAAACTTGACAACTACAACAGAAAGGGGGGGGGGATAGGAGAAAAAAAAAGAAAAGAAAAAATAAATGCAAAAGATTCTACAGAAAAAGTCAAAACATAAGAATAATAAATGTTTTTCTTGAGTCACTGCTGTCAGAGTCCTTTCCCTCGTGGGTAGTCACAGTCCACGTCACCTCCCCAGGGTGCTCTCCAACACTGTGGTGGTCGCTGGCCCTTCCAAGGGGGCAGCTCAGATTCTAATCTGGTCCTACTCCTGTGTGTTCTTGCCTCCAATGTCCACAGCTATCAGAACTAGTGCGTTTTCTTTTGTGGGAGCTCTCAGCGTCCTTTTATATAGTCCACAGACACAGAGTCTGCCTAGTTGATCATGTGGATTTAATGTGCAGCTTGCACAGTTGGTGGGAAGGGTTTGGGTCTTCTTCCTTAGCCACACTGCCACTGGGTTTCAATTGTGGTTTTACTTTCACTGCTATGTGTGGGTCATCCACTTGGGTTTGCTCCTGAGGCTGCCCTGGAGAACTTGAGTTTGTCCCTGTGAGGGCCAGGTGTGGAGGTGGTGCAGCTGCTTGGGTCGCAGGGGTTCTGATAGCTCCAGGTATTCAGGGGAGTTGGCGGCTAGGGCAGCAGGAAATATAGCGCTCTAGAAGGGTATGGCAACCAGTGTTGGCCAATACACTCCTGTACTCTTGCCTGGAGAATCCCCCTGACAGGGAAGACCACAGTCCACAGGGTTGCAAAGAGTCAGACACCACCAAAGTGACCCTGTGTGCATAGACAACAAGACATTTTTTTGCCTGTGGCAGCTTTGCCCCATTGAGGGTTGAGAATGAAGGTGGCACCGCTGCTTGGCTTTTGAGGACACTTGTGACATGAAGTATACAGGGACAGAGACTGCCTCTGCTGCATGAGTTAAGGCCCTGTCAGAGTTGTTTTTTTTTTTTTTTTTTTTTTTGCTCCTCTTGTGGCTGGCGATAATAAGGCCTCTTTGGCCAGTCTTTCTCCATACCTCTGCCCATTCAGGCACATAGAGGAGTCCCCATGCCTGGGGTCCTACTCGGTAGATCAGAGCATCAGGCACTTAAAGGGGCACCCTGGGTGGGGTTCTTCTCTGTAGCTCAGTTCATCAGGCATTTGATGGGCCAGCCTCTCTATTGTTCAGGGGCCAGATGCTGGCATGTGGAGAAAGAGGCTATGGTGACGGCTCCACCCCACTACACATGACTCAGCAGTATCACCTTGTTTCCATGGCTGCCTGGCTGTCCTTCCCAGGCATTTCCCACCATGATCTCCTCCCTCACATCCCCTCAATCTGTCGCTCCACAGTCAACAGCAGCCCTCACCCTGGGTTTGCGCCACAATCCCTAAACTCCAGCTCCCAGCTGCTGCACTTTCTAGGTGACATGCGTCCCTCCCAGGGTTATGTATGGCTGTGGCTAGGACTGTCTGATTCTCATTCCATTTAGGCTTCCACAGGTCAGCTGTTTCACTCTCAGCCTTAAATGGTTCTCCTCTGACAATTGCCGTGATGTGGGGATTAGATCCCTGCTTCAGTTCCCTCACCCACTGAGGGCAGGTCTAGTCCTGCTAGCACTCCTGGTTCTCCTCCTAAATCTTTCTTCCTACTGAGTGTTGTGTGGTTCTAAATATTCTTTTCCACTGGTCAGGTTCTCCTGTCTGCTCTCAGCTGGAGTTTTGCATGCACTTCTTTGTCTGAAGGTGTATTACTCATGTATCCTTGGAGAGAGATGTTCTCCATGTCCACCTATTCCTCTGCCATCTTGGTCTCCAAATAGTTTAGTTTTTATTTTTAAATTTTCCTCTCTTCTTATTTTGTTTTTAATTTATTTTAGGTTTTCTAACATTTTAATACAGAAAAATGTCATGATCTTTACACTTTTACTTGTTCTAACATAACATAAAGATAAATTTCCATTTTATAACTTCTTTAATTGTACTTCTTCATAAACTATTACATAATTATGAAATGTCCTTTTTTTTTTTTTTGGTATTACTCTTTTCCTGATGTCTAATTTGTCTGATATGAATATAAAAATAAGTTTCCTTATGTGTATATTTCAAGTGTTATGTTTTTTTAAACATTTAAAAAAATACATAGGTATATTTTTTATATATGATGTTTTTCTTATAAATTAAAAAAAAAGTTAAATTTTCCTTTTTTATCTAGCCTGAAAAATCTGCACTTTCATTTTCTAATGCAATTATTGTCATGTTTTAGGTGAAAACTAACATTAGTGGCATTATTCTCTTTGGTTGATTTACACTTTCTTTTGTGCCCACTTTTCAGTGAATCATATACTCATATAATCAGCTTTATTTCCTCTTAGATGGTTTATTATGCCTCAACATTATTTTTGTGAATTGTTTTGGGAATTATAATGTTCACCTTTATCTTATTACACTCTTTGTTGAAAAGCCTGCTTACTACTACATCAGTGATGTAGGATCTCTACAACAACATGCTCTCCTTACCCTCTCTGACTTTTGTTTTAATACCATGCAATTCATATCTGGATATGTTATAATTTTCAGAGTATATTTAGTTTTCTTTAAAGAATCAACAGTTTTTTCATGAAAGTTTTATTAGGTCTAAATTAATTTATTTTTAAATGTTTGGTTTATAAATGTCTTTTTAAATGTATGGTTTCTTCATTCATTCCTGAAAATGAAGTTTTATTATTATATGATTTCTTTTTCTTTTTCTTTTTTTTTTTGGTTGATAACATATTTTGATTTTTTTAATATAGGTGGAAGTTTAAGTTTGATTAAAAATTTTGAAGTTTAAGATAGACAAAAATTATCACACCTTTTGTTTATCTGAAAATGCCTTTGATTTTGATTCAAATTTCTTTCTTCCATGATGGCTTTTTAAGATTTGTCCTTCATCCTTGTTTTTCAGCAATTATCTCATGTGTCTGAGTATATGTATATTTTTCCTTTTTTCATTATAAGGGTTCAATGAGTTTCTTGTTTCTGGTGGTTGATCTATTTATTTCGTTGTGAAAACATATGTTATATCACTTGATATTGCCCTGCAGATAACCATGTGTTTATATTTTTAATCAAGTTGGGATAATTTCTCTCATGCATTCTTGAAATTAATTCTTATCTTCATAGTTGCAATTATTAGACTTTACATGTATTTTTTTTTTCAGGTATGGCATTTTCAATTAACTCTTTTAAACATTTTCCATTTCTCTGTTGAAAATACTCAGGTGAACACATATTCTTTGGCCTTTTCCATCAGATGCTTCAGCATACACAAGCCTGACAATGCTAGCATTTGAACCATCTCTGGTTCTTCTTCTGTTTAATATTTTTTTCTGTTGACCATGGTTACATTTTCTTGTTTATTTATATTTCTTGTATTAAGAAAAACATATGCCAATATTCAAGTATAAAAGCATTAAGTAAACTATATTAAATGATAATCCCAACCAAGAAATTTCTTTTGTCAGGCACTTATTATTGGATAAGTGTTGTTGAGTCAATTTTATAAATAGTGCATGGCATTTTCACTGCTTTAGTTAAATTTAGTTCACCACTCTCTTCAAATTAACTCAGAGTAGAATCAGAACATTTCTTTAATCAAGTACAAAATGTAATAACCATATATTCTAGATAGATGTTTATATTTTAAAGTTCAAACACCTATTTACAAAGAGTGAGACTCTCACACTGCTTTAGAAGATGGCTATCAGATTTTCTGGACATCTTGCTTTCCTGTCTTGGCCAGACATTTGCACTCTCTCCATATGTTTATTTCTCTCTCTCTTCTTTTTTTTCTGTCTCTGCACTTTTTTACTCACTATTTTCTCTTTACACTGCTTTTCTATTTCTATTTCTCTGTTTGTTTATTTCTCTTTGCTCTGCTTTCTTTCACCAATCCCAGGTTTGGAGGGTGGTGAGAGAATAGTCCATGAATATCCAAATGTCTGTGACTGTTTTTCTCTCAGTTCTTTTTCTCCTCTGATCTTCAGCAAGTCCTACACATCATTACAGAAATGCTGTATGTTAAAAATTGCAACTTGAAACTTGATTCAGGAGACATGGAGGAAAGGTAGCATATATGAGCTCTGTTGTACACAGAGGACATTTGGAAATACTGTGAAAAAGAAGAAATAGTGATAGAGATTACATATATTTAAAGTCCCAAGGCCAACTGAAAAAAAGAAATGAAAAGAATGCAACTATAAAAATTTGTGAAAAGTACTGAAAATCATAGGTTTTGTGTAAAAAAAAGTAAACTCATGTTGTTTTGCAAAGGAGACTCAATTGGCAGTGTCTGCAGTTCATTAATCCAGAAAAATGTATAATATTTGAAATTTTAGAGGTTAGAAAAGAGGAGAAATGACTAAAATTGCCATCCTTTAGGAGAGGCACTGATGACGGATCAGGAACAAGGAGTCATTTCACTTCATCAGTCAATTCAGTTCAGTTGCTCAGTCGTGTCTGACTCTTTAGCGACTCCATGGACTGTAGCATGCCAGGCCTCCCTGTCCATCACCAACTATCAGAGCTTGCTCAAATTCATTTCCATCTAGTTGGTGATGCCATCCAACCATCTATCTCATCCTCTGTTGTCCCCTTCTCCCGCTTTCAACTTTTCCCAGCATCAGGGTGTTTTCAAATGGTCAGTTCTTCACATCAGGTAGCCAGTGTTGGAATTTCAGCTTCAGCATCAGTCCTTCCATTGAATATTCAGGACTGATCTCTTTTAGGATGGACGTTGGATCTCCTTGCAGTGCAAGGGACTCTCCAGAATCTTCTCTAATGCCACAGTTCAAAATCATAAATTCTTCAGCACTCAGCTTTCTATATAGTCCAACTCTCCCATCCGTACATGACTACTGGAAAAACCATAGCCTTGAATAGATGGACCTTTATTGGCTGCGGGGAGCCGGCCTGACTGCTGTGCTGCTTCCACCTGTGAAAGAAAAACTCTAGTGTGAGAATCAGCCATCTGATTTCCCATAGATAGAGGTCCAGGAAGCCCAGTGTGGGCACGTAAATGTCCAAAGAAGCAGGGTAAGGTGCGCTGTTGCAGCAGAGACTGAATTGAACGTAATAAATTTTGAATGTTAGAATTCACAGTAGAAATAAAGGGAACAGTTTCTATATATTGCAAAGCATGAGCAATGTATTTGCTATCAGTAAACAAATTAAAAGACTGTGAGGAATATCGTGAGCATACTTTATGGACGGCTGAAAGTTCTACTTCTTGAGCCGATGTATAGTTCGTCTGCCAGGAGAAAGGGGTATCATTAACCACAAAGGCAGCAGTTCCATTGGAGGATCCACCAGTAAAGATCGTAAGAGCATCTTGAATAGGAACATTAGAAACATTCTTTGGAAAAATAAATGAATGCTGGCTGGCAAAATGCAAAAGTTTATCAGAAGGTAAATGATTAATAATTTGACCTGTAAAGGAGGAAAAGGCCAAAGCCCACGAGTCATTAAACTGAAGAAGCCATTCCTGCTGTTCTTTGGTATAGGGCACATAAATGTAAGCAGGATCGGCTCCCAACATTTCTCTGGAAAGACGCCTTCCTTTGGCAACGAGGAGGCTAATGAAATCAAAAAAAAAGGAGTAAGAACTTTTGAAGGCGATACAGGTAAATGGATCCACTGTAAGGGAGCATTTTGATATAACACTGCCGTCGGGGTATGTTTAGAGGGAAACACATATAGTCCCCACGGATGAGAAAAATTACAGTAGGTAGCAAAATGCTGAGAGAGGGCCTTTTCAATTAAGGCCAGAGCAGCTCGCCCTTCATCATTTAGTATTTTAGGGGAGGAAGGGTCAGTTGTTGATTAAGGTCTCTAAATTGTCTTTCCTCCATTAGCATGTCAAAAGTAACCTGCAGCCCATTGCGGCGGTTACAGTCTTCAATGATGTTACAGACCTCGCCGTATTTTTGAGCGCCACAAGAGATAATCACCTCCTGAGAGACAGGCTCGCGCAACTGCCTTCCAACCATTAGGAGGCAAGTCCTGAGATGAAAGACTTTCAGTTATGGCTAGAGAAAACGGCGCAGTAGGCCCGTATTGGGAGCAATCTTGTTTCAGTTCTTTAAGTTGTTTAAAAGGTAGAGGCTCATGATACCTCCGATGATTAGCATCTTGAAAGACAGGGAAAATCATAGAATATCCCTCAAGATTTTCACCCTGTTCTCGGGCTGTTTTCACAGCCATTTGTAGTGGTGAAAGTACTGGCCTTTTTAGGCTAGATGGGACGTATACTGGCGCTGTTGGAATCAAAGGCGCTTTTGGAGAGGAGGGGGCGGGAGCGGGATGGGCGGCGGCAGCAGGTCAGGATCTAAACCGGCTATAACGGATGGCGTTTTGGAATGCAACGGCTTAGCTGTATTTATGGGCGATAAGTCTAGTTGTTCCATTCTCTGAGATA
Organism: Dama dama; assembly: GCF_033118175.1. NCBI lineage: Eukaryota > Metazoa > Chordata > Mammalia > Artiodactyla > Cervidae > Dama > Dama dama. The sequence continues at coordinate 7,257,444 of NC_083708.1, read as the reverse complement.
TGGATGTTAGCATCTCTCTAAGTTCAGAAAAAGGGGAGCCTTGGTCTTTATTCTTTTGTTGAGTTACTATAAAGGCATCCCATCCTTCTTTGTCATGCTCAAAAGCCTGCTCTTTTAAATCGTCTTCCTCATCAGGAGAAAGTTCCGAATCTGAGTCTTGTTCGAGAGCAGTAGTCTCATTATCATTTTTTCTGGAACCTGAAACAATTGGGGAGTCATATATGTGCTCCGCTACCCGTTGGGGGGCACCTGAACACTTGGGTGTTATAAGTTTCAAGGCTGTTTCAAATTTCCTACTCTCATGTTCTGGGTTTAAACAATCTCTTATTAGAGTCCATAGAGAATAAGCATCAAGAGGAACTTTGTCTGGTCCACAGAGGGTATAAACTGTTTGAATTTGTTCTCCCACCTTTACCCAAGTTTCAAGGCTAATAGTTCCTTCCTCTGGGAACCAAGGACAAGCTTCCTCCACAAAGACAAGAAATCTTTCTAGTTTCTGTTTAGACACAGAAATTCCTCTAGCTTTTAGCATAGTTTTTAACATAGAAACAAAGAACTGCCTACTATTACTTTGCCCCATAATTTTTACTCTCAACTATATACCCTCTCCACCCACAGTTTTCCAACGATACCTGAATAGGTGAGGCTTTCTCCCGGGATCACTTTCAATATTTTTGGGTGGCTGTGCGGTGGGATCCACCCACGTCCCTGTTCGGGCGCCACTTGCCGGGCCTGCCGGCTAGATGAACAGGTTGAGGACGCAATCACCACAGCACCTGAGAAATAAAAGACTAAGAAAGATGGGGTTGAGAGGGACGGAGTCAGCTTGTGACTGATTCCGACGACTTTATTGAGGGGTAACATACATATATATACTAACAGGATTCACCAAATTTTAGATCAAAGACTTGCATACGTGCAGGACTGCAGACACTAGTTTTAGCTCAGGAGTTTTATCTTAACTCCAGCAGAGCATGGCACCAGTGTCTTACAATCAGTTAAAGACTACCTAGACATAAGCCATTCACAGGAGCCCGATAATCTTATCAGAGTCAGGAAAATGGGCAAATGGTGGCTGCAGCGATTTCCTTGAGGGAGGTGAGAAAGGCCAATTTGCACTTTAACAAATCAGGGGTGGCGGGACAGAGAGGGACCTTTTGATCTCTCTCAGGGCCGAGAAGGGGCCTGAGCAGTCAGGCCGGCTCCCCGCAATTGGCAAAGTAATGTCTCTGCTTTTTAATATGCTGTTTAGGTTGGTCATAACTTTTCACTTTATAATCAGGTCTTTATACCACTTTATTTATAAACAGTGCATTCCATGGGCACTCCTGGGCTTTTTATTGTGGATTATGAAAAAGCAAGAGTACTGAGGGTTAAAGGAAGAATGTGGAACAAGTTAAAAGCATATCCCCCCTGCCCTCCCAGGGCCAAAAAAGATCTTTGAACGTGACTATATGTTTGTACTCACAAGTCTGTCTAGTGATATGGCTGAAATGTTAAGCCCAAATGAAATGAGATCAGAAATATAGAAAATAATGCCTATTCTAGCAATGAATGTGCAGCATATCCTTAAATTCAGGGAAATAAAGTTTTGTTTTGCAAACTTTTTTTTTTTAGAATCCCCAAGCTGTAAGATAAAGAAAAGAAAGAAAAGAGTTGTGATATATCAGTGATTTTTTTTTATATCTGTAATTTATTTGGTGTGTTCCTAGAACAATAATAATAATAATTTGATGCATTAAAATGTATGTTTACAGGCACACATATGAATAGGATATCCTTTAGGTAAGTGATTCTTCTCTTTCACAATCTCCAGCCAGGATTTAATGAAAATAGTCATATGTTCTGCTTGAATTCTTTAATATAGAAATGCTATGAATTTAATTAGAATGCAAATATCAATGAGTTGAGGTCAGTATGGATAAATGTGCCCAGATAGTATAGCTAATATTGATGGTCACATGTATAAGGAATGAATCTCAATAAAAAGTCTATATAAATACATTCCCATGAGAGAATAGGATATTTAGAAAATAAGTTATAGTCAAGTGGTAATTTATTTAAATCAATGCAAATTAACTTTCAACTCTTCACATGGATATAATGAAAAGTTAAGAATGGTAGCAGTACAAATGTTACCATATTTGGAGCTTTACTTTACCCCAGACAAATCTTTATTATCTCTTCTTATCTTTTAAACAACGGAAGCAATGGACTAGATCAGTGCTACTGAGTGACCCTTGACTATTTCATAGTGAATTTGAGCTTTTTCCCTTATGTTCACTGTCTGAAGAAAACTGTTCTTTTAATTTTCCCTGATTTCATGAGTAATAGGGAAGATAATTGGGATGCATTTTTAGGATGATATTAATACCTTAATGTCTTTTATCAGAAAGTTTTCCGTCATAGGGCATAAAGTTTATTAACTCATAGAAGTTACACTATGAAGTATTTGAAATAAAAATGCTATGGAAATGCCTTTGTATTAAGTTGCAGTAATGAGAATTTTAGAGAAGTGACAATCTGGGGTGAAAATGTTTACAATAATTACTTTTTTAGATCACAGTTGGATGTCTAAAACACACATAAATGGTATATAAAAAATCCGACGAGGTCATAAAAGAGACCAAGGAAGACTTTAGTTTTTATACTTAGTCAACACATTTTAATGACTTCAGTGACCTAAGGACATGTTTAGAGGGGCACACTTATTGCTCTGTTAACAGGTTATACAATCTGGTATTCTACCATGTATAAGCTGGCTGGTATTCTACCACGTATAAATGCAAAACAATTTTTAGTACAATATTAATCTTGATAATTTTAGCCCATGAAAGTTAGGAATGAAAATTTCAGGTTCTCATAGTTAATTCTGTTTGCTAGGATGTGTTTTGCAACTTGTTTTGAATATGTGAACTCTAATTACTTTGATTATGTTAATTAGCTATCTAAATACTGAACTTAACCTTAGAAATCTGGCAAGGTGTTTGTATAACATTCTTATGATGTTCTCTTAACCTGGAAATAGGATGTGAGGCTGTCATGAAGCTTTAGGTAACTGAGCAGCAGCAGATTCAAGGCTCTGTGCTTCCCTGCCTGTCTTCTAGTATTTCCCTGAAAAATGACTGTTATAGTCACGGGTGAAGATATGGATGCACATACAGTGAGTTGCTTCTCAACACAGTATCTTTCACAAATTTCCATGTGGGAATGCAAGGTAGTGATATGTGTGCTGGTAGAGTGGGCAGAAGAACATAGGAATGGCAATGGGAATAGTGAAGAAGGAATGGAAGAGAACAATGGAGAGGAGTAGATAATATGACAAATCATGTGCAAATGTTTGTGGCCATGGTATGTTTGATTTCCCAGGTCCAGAAAGGTTACCCTATTTACATCATTTCTTGATGCAATGTTTAATATAATTTAACCAAGTAGTAGATACTGAAAGTTACATAGCTCATTTCAAAAGCATTTAAAAATTTCAAAATAGAATATAGAATAAATAGTGTAAATCCCTAACACATGTAAAAAAGATAGATATTCTTCAATGAAAGTCTGTCTCATTTTGTCTATATACATCTATTTGTCTTCTATGCAGCAACTGAATTGGAATCAACATTCAGTTATTAACAGTACAAGCTATTATCCAGCATAATCCCTGGGTATTTTCAGGCAATATTGTTTCCATAAGATTTTTCTAAAAATCTACTAGACAGAAAATTTCAGATGACCAAAATTAGTAGAGAGACACCAGCATAAAAATTAGAGTTGAGAATTAAATGCATTGTAAACACTCATGCAATATGTAAATGAAATGGCACATTAAAAAAGGAGATAACATTATGAAATTGTGAGAAAAAGATATGATCTAAAATATGAAGTCTTTATTATAATCTGTACATAGATACATAAAAATTAAGCAGTTAGAATAGATGACGTCCATACAAAACAAAAACAAAAACTATTTTTGTAAGTTGTGGTGGTGGTATTAGTATTTTATTTTTATTCCAAAATATGGTACTAAAAATTCTGATTAAGCAAGCAAGTAATCAAGATATTCTCTCTTTTTATTTATTTATTTATTTTTGGTAATACGTTCTATCACTGGAAATTCCGGGGGATTTTCTGTGAAAATCTTTGTGTAAAGAGGTAGAGATATATTATAGAAAAGGTTAAGTAAAACCTACATGTTCCTGTATTTGAATGTCAACCTGAAACTCACTGAAAAATACACACACACACACACACACACACACACACACACACACACACATATGCTTTATATGTTATAATCTACATATTTTTTATGTATATAATATCAGATTGGGCTTCCCTGGTGGTTCAATCAGTAAAGAATCTGACTGCAATGCAGGAGACATGGGTTCAATCACTGGGTCCAGAAAACCCCGTGGAGAAGGAAATGGCAACCCACTCTGGTATTCTTGTCTGGAGAATTCCATGGACAGAGGAGCCTGATGGGCTACAGCTCATGGGATCGCCAAGAGTTGGACATGACTGAGCAAAAAACACGCACACAGAGTCTTAGATTCGCCTACTGACAATTTTTAGAACTATGCACAACAGGACAATGAATATTCATAGAGACCAAATTATGGTTCTGCAATTTCATTTTCTATCAAAATATATTATTAAATCTCTTTGGAAAAATTGTTGATTAATATCTGTTGCAGAAATGTTCAAGATAAGCCTGAAACATTTTGACATATTACCTAGAATAATAAAGGTATTAAGTCAACAAGAGTTTTGAGAAAAGGACACAAATGCCAATTTGAAAGGATTCCCACTTGCCAATGATGTGACATTGTAAGCTTCAAAATGGATAAAAATTGCAGTAGTAAAGATTAAAGCCAACACAAATATCTAAATCTATGTGCTCTTAGTTATTAATTTGTTACTTTGAATAATGTGCTAGAGCTAATTCTTCACAATGGGAGCTGGGAAAATCAAAGAATTAAACATTTATCCTACCTTTCCTATATTTACTAACCTTTATAGATGTGTAGATAAAAGAAGCAAGCCATAAAGTATCCCAATCAATAAACGAAAGCAAAAAACAAAAAACAATTAGAATATTACCATTTTGCCTCTACTCCTTACAATGAAAAGACAGACATTCAGTGTCTCTTGCTGTTCTCCAAAAATAATAAAACCAGATATTATAATTGTTGCCTGTAAATGAGCATACAACCACTCAAAATCTTGCAAAAGGGATTGAACCTAAGTTCCTTCAAGCCTCTCTTTCAAGCTGTCAAATACAAAGAACAGAGAAGCAAGTGTAACTGCTGCATGGATGTGCAATCAGAAAGCCCTCAATCATGTGACACACCAAGATCCCTAAACACTCATCAGTTGGATATATATTCCTCTTTGGAGTTTCATGATGGTTTGTTTTAGCTGATAAATTTTTAAATGACTGTACTCTAACTGAAGGCTTAGTATCTTGTAAATTAAGTCCCTCCTGTTATTTTTCTTCAGAATTATCTTGACTTGCCTTCACTGTTATACTTCCTTGTAAATTGAGGATTAATTTATCAAATTATCAATTATTGAGGTGAGGAATTTTGGTTGTAATATCATTGTATTCATGTGTAAATCAGGAGATATTTTCAAATAAATCATAATGTTTACTTTGTTTTTTATTTGTGTCACTAACTTTGTTCAAGATTTACATTTTTTCATAACAATCTTATCTCTCTTATATTGGACTTAATTTCTGCTACTTTGATGACATGAGAATAAAATAATTTAAAATTTTATTTTCAAGTGTATTGCTCCTGTTGTATAAAGATTCTATTGACCACTGAACACAAATATATATCAATAATCTTGCTATTTGATTAATTCATTCTAAATGTTGACCATTGAATCTGTCTTTTTACGTTGTCTTTCTTTCCAATCTACATCATTTTTGTTAATTTTCCCCCTCTCTCATTTCTTTCCTTCCTCCCTCCATTTTTCCTTTCTCATTTCTTTATTTCATTTTTTTCTCATTAAATTTTTAATACAAAATTTATAGAAGTTGACTTGGTGTGCATAGTAGTAGTAGTAGCAGTAGTAATGTTGTTTTAGTTGTTTAGTTGCTAAGTTGTGTCCAACTCTTTGTGACCCCTTGAACACAGCACTCCAGGCTTCCCTGTCCTTCACTATCTCCCTGAGTTTGCTCAAACTCATGTCCATTGAGTCAGCGATGCCATCCAACCATCTCATCTTCTGTCACCCCCTTCTTCTCTTGACATCAATGTTTCCAACATCAGGGACCTTTCCAATTAGTTGGCTGTTCACATTAGGTGAACAAAAGCCTCTAATGAATATTGAAACCTCTAATGAATATTCAGAATTGATTTCATTGAGGATTGACTGGCTTGATGTCCTCGCTGCCCAAAAAACTTTCAAGAGTCTTCTAAAGCACCACAGTTTGAAAACATCGATTATTTGGTACTCAACCATTTTATGGTCCAAATCTCACATCCATACATGACTACTGGGAAAACCATAGCAAGACTACACAGACTATTGTCATCAAATTGATGTCTCTGCTTTTTAATAAACTGTCTAGGTTTGTCATAGCTATTCTTTCAAGGAGCAAGCATGTTTTAATTCCATGGCTGCAATCACACATTGATTTTCGAGCCCAATAAAATGAAATCTGATACTGTTTCCACATTTTCCCCACCTATTTGCTGTGAACTGATAGGACCAGATGTCATAATCTTACTTTTTCGAATGTGAGTTTTAAGCCAACTTTTTCACTCTCCTCTTTCACCTTCATCAAGAAGCTCTTTAGTTCCTCTTCACTTTCTGCCATTAACGTCGTATCATCTGTATATCTGAGGTTGCTGATATTTCTCCTGATAATCTTGATTTCAGCTTGTGATCCATCCAGGTTGGCATTTGCTTCCTGGCATGATGTATTTTACATATAAGTTAAATAAGCAGGGTGACAATATACAACCTTAATGTACTCCTTTACCAATGTTGAATCAGTCCATTGTTCCATGTCCAGTTCTAACTGTTGCATACAGCTTTGTATGCCTTGTCCTGCATACAGGTTTCTCAGGAGGCAGGTAATGTGACCTGGTATTCCCATCTCTTTAAGACTATGCCACAGTTTGTTGTGATCCACACAGTGAAAGGATTTAGCACAGTGAATGAACCAGAAGTAGATGTTTTTCGGGAATTCCCTAGCTTTTTCTGTGATCCAGCATATGTGGGCAATTTGATTTCTGGTTTCTCTGCCATTTCTAAATCCAGTTTGTATATCTGTAAGTTCTTGGTTCAAGTACTGCTAAAACCTAACTTGAAGGATTGTGAGCATACTCTTGGTGGCAGGTGAAATGACTGCAATTGTATGGTCATGTGATCATCCTTTGGCACTACTTTTCTTTAACATTGGAATGAAAACTGACCTTTTCCAGTCCTGTGGCCACTGCTGAGTTTTCCAAATTTCCTGCCATAATGAGTGCAACGTTTTAAAGGCATCATCTTTTAAGATTTGAAATAACTCAGATGATCACCACCAGATGGTCAGTACCAAAATAAGATTGATTATATTCTTTGCAGCTGAAGGTGTAGAAACTCTATACAGTCAGCAAACACAAGACCGGAGGCTGACTGTGACTCAGATCATCAGCTCCTTATTGCAAAATTCAGGCTTAAATTGAAGGAAGTAGGGAAAACCACTTGGCCATTCAGTATGACCTAAATCAAATCCATTTTGAATATACAGTGGAAGTGATTAATAAATTAAATTCCAGGGACTAGATCTGGTAGACAGAGTGCCTGAAGAGCTATGGATGGAGGTTCATAACATTGTGCGGGAGGTGGTGACCACATCCCCAAGAAAAAGAAATGAAAGAAGGCAAAGTGCCTGTCTGATGAGGTCTTACAAATAGCTGAGAAAAGAAGAGATGTCAAAGGCAAAGGATAAAGGGAAAGATATAACTAACTGAATGCAGATTTCCAGAGAACAGCAGTGAGATATAAGAAAGTCTTCTTAAGGGAACAATGCAAAGAAATATAGGAATACAATAGAATGGGAAAGACTAGAGATCTCTTTAAGAAAATTGGAGATATCAAGGGAACATTTCATGTAGAGACAGGCACAATAAAGAATAAAAACATCAAGGACCTAACAGAAGCAGAAGAGATTAAGAAAAGGTGGCAAGAATACACAGAAGAATTGTACAAAAAAGTTCTTAATGACCCAGTTAAGCACTATGGCATGGTCACTCACCTAGAGCTAGACATCCTGTAGTGGACCTTAGGAAGCATTACTATGAACAAAGCTTGTGGAAGTGATAAAATTCCAGCTGAGCAGTAGTAATAGCAGTTTTCTCAAAGATTATATGTGTTACATTTCAGCAATATGTGTATACCTGTATATGTATATATATATATGTCATTATATTTAGCATTATATAATTCTTCATGGATTTCTACATCCCTTGATTGACTCTACTCTAAAGTAAACAAAACCTCTGCATTTTCTTATTTTCTCATCTTCCTACTATTTATGGACTCTCTCTTGTTTATTCTTTCACTTAGATTGGCAACTAGTAACAATTATTACAATTTTCATGCACACAGCAATTATTAAAATTTTAAATCTGTCTATTTGATCAGGTTGTGGTATTTTTAAACAATAGAGCTTGCAGCACTATTTACAATATGTAGGACATGGAAGCAACCGAAATGTCTATCAACAGATGAATGAATAAAGAAGCAGCAGTACACATATATAATGGAATATTACTGAGACATCAAAAGGGACACATTTGAGTCAGTGCTGATGAGGTAGATGAACCTAGAGCCTATTATACAGAGTGAAGCAAGCCAGAAAGAGAAAAAAAAAATCATTATTTATTTTTAAATTTTAAAAAATTAAAAAAAATATTATTAACACATATATATGGAATTGAGAAAGACGGTATTGATGAACCAATTTGTAGAGAAGCAAATTGAGACACAGACATAGAGAATAAGCTGATGGACATGGGTGGGAGGAAGAAGAGGGTGGAATGGAATGGAATGAATGGAGAGAGTAGCATGAAAACATATATACTATCATATGTAAAAAAAAAAAAAAATAGTCAATGGGAATTTTCTGGAAGACTCAGATAACTCAAATTGGGGCTCTGTGACATCCTAGAGGGGTGGGATGGGGTGGAAGGTGGAAAGGAACTTCAAAAGGGTGGGGACATATGTATAGCTATGACTGATTCATGTTCATGTATGACAAAAACCAACACAATTTTGTAAAGCAATTATCCTTCAACTAATTTTTTTTGTTGTTGTTCAGTCACTAAGTCACTTCCAAGTCTTTGTGACCCCATGGATTGCAGCACCTCAGGCTTCCCTGTCCTTCAGTATCTCCTAGAGTTTGCTTGAACTTGCATCCATTGAGTAGATGATGCCATTCAACCATTTTATCCTCCATTGCCCCTTTCTCCTCTTGCCTTCCATCTTGCCCAGCATCACAGTCTTTTCCAATGAGTTGGCTCCTCACATCAGGTGGCCAAAGTATTGGAGCTTCAGCGTGAGTCCTTCCAATGAATATTCAGGGTTGATTTCCTTTAGGATTGACTATTTTGATCTCCTTGCTGTCCAAGGGACTCTCAAGAGTCTTCTCCAGCACAACAGTTCGAAAGCATGAATTCTTTGGTGCTCAGACTTCTTTATGATTCAACTCTCACACTGGTATATGACTACTGGGAAAAACCATAGCTTTGCCTAGATGGACCATTGTTGTCAAAGTGATATCTCTGTTTTTTAATATGCTGTCTAGATTTACCATAGCTTTCCTTTCAAGGAGGAAGTGTCTTTGATTTCTTGGCTTCAGTCACTGTCCACAGTGATTTTGGAGCCCAAGAAAATAAAATCTGTCACCATTTCCACTTTTTCCACATCTCTTTGCTAAGAAGTGATGGGACAGGATGCCATGATCTTAGTTTTTTGAATATTACATTTTAAATCAGCTTTTTCACTTTCCTCTTTCACCTTCATCAAGAGGCTCTTTAGTTCCTTTTCACTTGCTGCCATTAGGGTATTATAATCAGCATGTTTAAGTTGTTGATATTTCTCCTGGCAATCTTGATTCTAGCTTGTGAGTCTTCCAGGACAGCAAAATAAATAAATTTTTAAAAATAGGGCTGTTTCAGATTACTTGTATTAGCTTTCAGCTTCTGTCACAAAGGAAAATAGCCTATAACATTTTTATGTGTTTTAAATGGTTTATTTTAGTATCAAGGTAAAAATAGCCCTAATAGTATACTTGGTTTAATAAGTCAATCAATAAGTAATAAACGATTTGCTCTTTATTATTACAGAAAAATAATAAAACATGAATTATGTTTTTCTTGAAATGTTGGTATAACTTGCCACTGAAATCATCTGTGTCTTTATTTGTCCATTTAATATTTTATGTGTGTGAATAGATTTACCTCCTCAGAAACATCCATTTTTGACAGTTTCTTTTGCATTCCAGAGATAAGGATACAGATGGGGAAAATCCATGAGCCATCCTTCCTCTTCTTCTGTCATCCTACTCCTGCTTCCTTCTCATACCAGAGGGTGCTCTCTTGTGTGCGGGTGTTGATTCTCACCTGTGGCTGCAATGATGCAACCTGTTCATCATCTTTCATCCCAAACAGCTGTTCCTTGGCCACCTCTCAAAACAATAGCAATATAACCCATACCTGAGAGAAAGGATCCTAAGCAGAAGTCCCTGAAATTCTTTGGTTTAACCTAGAGTTTTTATGGGGATTTGTTTTAGAAGAAGGCTGTGACCTCTTCTAGATGGTGCTGCTGATTTCTTCATTCTCCTTCTCCACCCTCACCCATTCCTTGCCTTGTGTTAAGGGGTGCAGCTCTAGGCTGTCAACTTGTGAACTCTGTAACACACAGCCACATGCTGCTCTCCAAGGCATTAGGTAGAATAAGGGAAGGCACTAACCTAGGCTGTGAGGTGGCAATGAGAAATGTAAAGGGAGGCAGTGTTGTGTGAAAGCTAAAGTATGCTTCAAGTTAGATAAAGTGGCAAACACATCATATGCTGAAGCAGATCTGACACAATAAGAAAATAAGACTATGCATTACCCTTAATAACACAAACTGCAGAAGCTATTTCAGTGACATCATTAGGGCATAATCGAATAGATTTTATTGCTTTTGTTACAATTATAGTATCTGTTAACACAAGGTATGTTCAAAACTTTTCATTTAGTTGTATCTGAACTCAACCATATAAGTCAATGGGTCCTCCCCATGAGACTTGGATAAAGAATTCTGTACTTGCTGAAGAGAATGTCAGTATTTTCACCGGAGTTCAGCTGTTATGTCAAGAATCCTGTATTGTTATTACATGCCTGCCTGGGCTTGGCCCTTTTTTATTCAGTAAATATCTTTTGAGTTAGTATGATGGAATAAAGGTGTTTTGTCTATTGTCCAGTTTATTGTCTGCCATTGATGAAGCAATCATTTTTTTTTCCTGTATTAACTTGAAAAAAAAAATCTTGTTTATTGTATTATCTTTCAGCTCAGGCATTGTTAAGCCAATTCACTTCAAATAGAAGCCTCCAGAAAGTCAAATTCTCAGCTGTCTGGAGAAACAAGCTTATTGATATAATTGAAAACAATTTCAAAAACTACTTGAGGTAAATCTTGCACATTTTCATGGCCAAAAATTGAGAAAGAAGTCTAGGTTTACTTTGGCATAAAGAAAACAAGTAGAGGGTGTGAATGCAGCAATTTTCTTTCTTGTCACTGTGTTTTGAACAAGAGAATACAATAGTGACTATTAAGTGCCTGTTTGAGTCACTATTGTCAACAATTGGCATTATTTCCCCAAACAGATGACAAAATGGTTAATTTATACAATTTATGCTTGATATACTTGTTGTAGACAATGTAAGGTACATAATTCTTTTTAAAATCTTTTACCCTCTTTTTATTACTTAGTGCAGAATAACATATTCCACAGTGGTAAAAACGGGTAAAAGACATTCTTCTAAGTTCTTTAATTCATTTTTTTTTTTCCCAGTCTGTCATAGTCACCTAACAAAAAAGTTGCTTAATGTTGTAGAGCTCCTGGAGTGAGTTTGGAGAATGTAGAAGGAACAGACTGTAAAAAACAGAAGAGATTTTATATGTTTTGTCTCATCATTGTAACGACTTGGTTTAGAATTTCAACTATTTCTTTTTTGTACTTCTTACATTAAAAAAAAAAAAAAAAATGGCAACAAGCAATGACTCTGAATTTCACTGGACTTGAACTCCTTGTATCTATACAGAATAGAGTTTGGGCCTGATCTCAGTAATTGTTGAATAATAGGCTCTGCACACAAGTAGTTGTAGCCAAGAATCTTAAATTTCTTTGAGTACAGAAATCTTGTCCCAGGTCTGATTTCTCATTCTGACATCTCTTTTCATTTAGAAATTCATGTGTCCCTTTCTTATTTTGCTCCACAAAGTCAGCAAATCAAAAACAACATTATGATTTGTTTCATCCCCTTAACCACTGATGACAAGAAGAGTTAGTTTTATGTCTTAAGAATGTTGGGGTTTCAACAGTATAAGTAGAAAAAGTGTTTTATGAGAAGAATATTTTCAAAATATAAACAAAATATTTACTCTTTTGTCTATCATTTTTTAAATTTGTGGATCCCAAGCTTCTCAAAAAGTAATTTTTCTATAAATAATGAAATATATACTTAATCTTAAAATTTTATCATAGTTAGTAAAGATGTGTACTTTTCTCTAACATATGGAAACATACCATTTATATCAATATTTACTAATATTAAAATTTATAACAAACATTTGCAGCTTATTTTTCTGGAGGAGCATTTTTCCTGACACATTTCCAAGATTACATTAGAGGCTAAATACTTACCTGAGTTGTTCTTCTATGATACTCACATAGTCTTTCTAAACATATCCTCCTACTGAAGCATTAGTTAAAAAAAATAACCTTGATAATGTAATTTATATGGACAGTGAGGCAAAGAGAGAAAGGGATTGACCTTAGGGAGTTCCAAGATCCAGAAGGAAGGAATATTCTAGAAAAGAGTAAAAGGATGCTGAGAGACTAGAGCAGCCAGCACTATTGAAATAAAAATATTTAACAAAATAATACCTACTTATTCCTGAGTAATATTATTGCTAACAAATACACATTATGGACTCCAAGATAAGTTAAGTTGCATTAGTTACACTTCCAACAAAGGTCCATATAGTCAAAGCTATGGTTTTTCCAATAGTCATGTATGGACATGAGAGTTGGACCACAAAGAAGGCTGAGCACTAAAGAACTGATGCTTTTGAATGGATAGAGATAGAGAAGATAGTGATAGAGAAGACTCTTCAGAGTCACTTGGACTACAAGGAGATCAAGCCAGTCAGTCCTAAAGGAAATCAACCCTAAATGCTCATTGAAAGGACTGTTGCTGAACTGAAGCTCCAATACTTTGGTCACATGATGTTAAGAGTGGACTTTTTGGAAAAGACCCTGATGCGGGGAAAGACTGAAGGCAAAAGGAGAGTGAGGCAACAGGGAATGAGATGGTTAGATATCCTCACAAGCTCAATGGACATGAGTATGAGCAATCTCTGGGAGACAGTGGAAGACAGAGGAGACTGGTGTGCTACTGTCCACAGAGTCACAAAGAGTTGGACACAACTTAGTGATTGAACAACAAGCTACACTTTAGTTAGCAAGCTGTGGTACTTTAGGTTTTAGAAGATGTATTTTGACAGTTTCATTCAGTTGAATTCAACAAATGTTGATTAGTGTCAACTGTATGACAGTCATTTTTTTTTTTTTTTTTCTAGACAGAAATAAGGGAATTGAGGCTAATGTGTATATGTCTTTGGTACACATAAGTATTTGTATGTATGCATGTAACTATGTGGGGGTAGTTGGAAACATGACCCTGGAGCCCTAGCTTTACACACAGGATTGAGAAAAAGATCTACAAGGATTGGTGTACGGATGACTGCTGTGGCCTAGGGACTGGGTAATTTCCTTTAGGTCAGGTCTGCAGAGGAAAACTAACACCAAATCTGGAGTCCCATATAAGATTTCCCTTGAGAATACCTTCACTATTTCCCTCTACCCCAGTAAACTTGAAAAATAAAATACATACTTCAATAAATTACAAGGTTTACTAGGATAGTGGTTTTTCAAGATGTGTGAACTTGTGTGAAATTCTATGTGTGTGTGTGTGTACTACACACAAGGGTATATTGCCTCTCTTTGTGGTATGATGTCTGTGAACAGAGAAAAATTGAGAGTCTTACTCAGTGTTTCTAATATGGATATGGATTTTCCATGCTAAGTATTACTAATTAAAGAGTGAAGGAAAAGGAGGCTTCAAACAAACAAGAAAACCAAAACCAACACACACACACACACACACACACACACACACACACACTACAAACAAATATCTGGATTGCTTGGAATGTTTTTCCTCAAAAAGGAAAAGAGAATTACTCCCAGATGGGAGTTTTATTTGTAGGTTCTCTTGTCATAAGCCAAGATCAGAGATTTGATGTAGAGATTCTTCATCAAATATTTAACATTTAACTTGAGATTGATAGGTTCCCCTCAACACAGCAAGTGAAGACTGACCACTTGTGGTTCGGGTTACTGGTTTCCCAAAGAAGCCAATGAACAGAGGAATAATTAGGGCAACCAGATACGAGGTATCTCCCTTTGACTGAATTTTAGAAACTGGGAATTGTTTCCCTGTAAGTTCAGGTTATCAAAGATTTGTAAAATTCAATCCTTATAACTCAAAGATTTTTCTTATTATTTGCTATCCCAAACCCTTAAGGAAATTTCAATTTGAAAACCACACAACCCAGATAGGAACAGGTTCTGGAATGAAAACCACAGACTTGATGCATGTAGGATCTGTACAGGGAAGTGACTCTGATATTTTGTTCTGACATATTTGATCACTCTATTCCCCTGAAACTCTTGCAAGGCACTCTCTAGGATTCTTCTATGTTTACATCTGCCTTCGCTTTTGGCATGGAAAAAGACATGAGCTTACTCTGGTGAGTTCTGAGGAAAGCATAAAAAATTGCCCCTTTTGTGATTTACCATAGTTTCAAAAGTTTTCTCAGCTCTATAAAACTTAGACTGGAAAAATTCTCCTATTACAATTCATCTCCATGCACTCTAGACCATCCAAGAATCACAGCATTTATGCTTAGAGCCCATTTTCTGTGCTATCACGGTACCATATCCTTAATAGCAGGTTCTTAAATCTTTACAGAATACTGTTATGCCCGATGTCCGAATCCCTGAGCGGGAAGAGAGAAGGCTTCCAAGACAATGCAACTCGCAAAAAAAGGGAAGTTTATTGCTGGCTCGAGTCAGGGCTTACAGCCGCAACCAACGCAGTGGTGCAGGGTCAGAAAGCACTGAGCCCGAGCTGCTACCCAATTTATAAGGTGTGCATAAGCAGTTGGTAGCTGGCTTAAGCGGATTGGTTACATGTTTGCAAAGTAATATTATTGGCTCAAACCTTAGCGGGCTTTTTTCAAACTTGGCCGTTGGCGGGCTTTTCAGCTTTCCCCTGATAGGTTCCCTTTTCCTTACTGGGCGCATATTGATTGGCTGGCTCCAGGTGGCCTGATAATCATGTTACCCTGGAAAACCAGACCTACTCCTAATCTAGGCTGCCTGTCATGGTGCAGCCTCACAAATACTACTACTGTGCTTTCCAAACACCTTGTTGCTAAAGTTGTTGCTGTTTTTTTCATTAATGTTAATTTATATTCATTTATATTAGCTAGAAGGACTATTGCAAGCATACCCCCCCCCCCCCGCCCACCCCCAATCCTGGTTATAATTCTCTACCCCAAATGCTCTTTAATTTATTTTTTAATAACTGAAAGTAGTTAGAGAAAATCATACTCTGGATTAAACTTTTAAATGGAGTGTCCCACTTAAAAAGCCAAGCCTTATCCAAGTTGTATTTGAGCACATTTTCTGGAGTCTGATGACTCTCTGCCCATGTGTGCCCTAGTGAAGTCTTCCACTCAGTGTATAAGACTATTCTTCTTCTCCAGGCTTCAGTAAGTGCTTAATAATTTACAAGCAGCTTTCAGGCTCTTTTATCAAGTTTACTCTAGCAGTTTCTACTTTAGCAACTTTACAGTCACTTATCTTAGTTTCCTCCCAAAACTGAATAATATTCTGAAAACAAAACAAAACAAACAAACAAACAAAAAAACTCACTTTGATGACTGTGTCCACCATAAGTACAGGGACATTATTCTCTAAGACCCAGCCTTGTGATGATATGACCTCATCACATTGGTTAGAAAGGAATACTGACCATAACAGGGTCTTTGCACCATATATGCCAGGTCAGTCATGATATATTTTCTACCTAAAGTAATACATTAATCCTCTTTAAGATGCTTGTAAATAAATTTTTAAATATCTCTCTTCTTAATGAAAGGTTGTTGCTGAACGATAAGACGCCAGGATTCTTGGCCTCCGGAGGAGACGAATTCAATCCGGGGCCAGAGACGAGGCTGGATCGCTCAGAGCTTTTGTGTAATAAAGTTTTATTAAAGTATAAAGGAGATAGAGAAAGCTTCTGGCAGGCATCAGAAGGGGGCAGAAAGAGTGCCTGCCTCCTAGTCTTTAGCTGTAAGTTATATAGTCACTCACAGTCTGTTAATGAAAAGAAAGGAATGTCTTAGAATTTAGAATGGCACCAGATAATTCATCCCTGGCCATAAAACTTGACTTGAATCTTGTAGAAGAGCAGTTTACCAAACAAATAGTTTCATTTACATAGATTAGGGGAACAATATCTGAGTAAGTAGGTTAGGCCATTTGGCGCAACCAACTTGAAGATAGAGTCTGGGGTACATTAACACAGCTTAAGACAACATTTCCATAAGAAAAAGAAATGTATTGGTTAACTCAAGGTTTGAGAGTAGTTAGTTTCAGGTGAAACCAGGTGTCATGGCAACACAGCATTTTAAGAGAAACCTCCTTTTAAATTTGTATAGAGAAGAAAAAAATATCACTGGTTTGTTTCTTCCTGCCGCTTAAGAGAGATAAAAATGTCTGGTACTTGCAGCCTATTTCCTCCATTTGGAGACCCCTGGCCTTCCTGCCTGTTACCCTCTCATCTCTTCTTAATATCAGTTCAGTTCAGTTCAATCAGTCAGTCGTGTCCAACTCTTTAAGACCCCTTGGACTGCAGCACGCCAGGCTTCCCTGTCCATCACCAATTCCTCGAGCTGAAGAAGGAGTTCATAGGGTCTGGACTCCATCTCAGGCCTGTCCGTGCTGATCCTGCTCGGCCACTTCTCCAGTGGACTCTAAACTCTCTGCTTAGTGCCTGTGGGAATGACAATGGAAGGATAAGACCCCCTCCGGACAGGGGAACCTTGAAGATCGTATCCAGGTTACTCATCACCTAAGAGAAAACAGACACTAATCACCCCTGCCTCCGGACAGTATCTATCGGAATGTAACCACAGGCTTATCGGTTATTAACTGGTTGGAATGTAACCGCAGGCTTATTGATTATTAACTGTTTGAACACATAACACATGAATGATGGGGTTATTGTGATTGTATTTACCCTTCCTTTGTAAGCCTCAAGGGATTTGGGGTGGTGGGTTTGGACACGTACACATGGGGTATAAAAGATTTTCACAAATGCTGGTCAGGGTCCTTGGCTAAGAGGAGACTCTGCCTTGGGCCCGCCGGTGTAATAAACTGCACTCCACTATCTGCATTGTCCTTCTGAGTGAGTTTGTTTCCCAGAAAGCGTGGCTATAACAGAGCTTGCTCAAACTCATATCCATTGAGTCAGTGATGCCATACAACCATTTCATCCTCTGTCATCCCCTTCTCCTCTTGCCTTCAATCTTTCCCTGCTTCAGGGTGTTTTCTAATGAGTCTTCACAATATTACTCTGGAGAAATAATTTTGGTTAATTAATTATAACTTTTCACATAAAAATTAACCAAATCCCTTCCAGTAATCCAAGACATGAAATGCAGGTGCCTTAGATATTCTATTTTAATATAATTTGCCTTTCCAATCCTTCTCGGAGTTAGCAGGTTTTAGTACAATTGACATAGGGATTGGCTATTTTTATTTTTTAATATAAAAGTATTTATTTTATTTGGAGGCTAATTACTTTATAATATTGTAGTGGCTTTGCCATACATTGACTTGAATTTGCCACGGGTGTACATGTGTTCCCCATCCTGAACCCCCCTCCCACCTCCCTCTCCATCCCATCCCTGTGGGTCATCCCAGTGCACCAGCCCTGAGCACCCTGTCTCATGCAATGAACCCAGACTGGTGATTTGTTTCACATATGATAATATAGATGTTTCAATGCCATTCTCCCAAATCACCCACCCTCACCCTCTCCCACAGAGTCCAAAAGACTGTTCTATACATCTGTGTCTCTTTTGCTGTCTCACATACAGGGTTGTCATTACCATCTTTCTAAATTCCGTATATATGTGTTAGTATACTGTATTGATGCTTTTCTTTCTGGCTTTCTTTGCTCCGTAAAATAGGCTCCATTTTCATCCACCTCATTAGAACTGATTCAAATGTATTCTTTTTAATGGCTGAGTAATATTCCATGGTGTATATGTACCACAGCTTCCTTATCCATTCGTCTGCTGATGGGCATCTAGGTTGCTTCCATGTCCTGGCTATTATAAACAGTGTTGTGATGAACACTGGGTACACGTGTCTCTTTCAGATCTGGTTTCCTCGGTGTGTATGCCCAGGAGTGGGATTCCTAGGTCAAATGGCAGTTCTATTTCCAGTTTTTTAAGGAATCTCTACACTGTTCTCCATAGCAGCTGTACTAGTTTGCATTCCCACCAACAGTGTAAGAGGGTTCCCTTTTCTCCACACCCTCTCCAGCATTTGTTGCTTGTAGACTTTTGGATAGCAACCATTCTTTATTTTTAGTCATTTGTCCCACCACAACTGGCAGGCACAAAACTGCTAAATTTGCTTAGGTGACTTACCAAAATGGTTAATATTTGAAAAGCTGTTTTAACTATAAGCAGCTATTTAAATTGTTATTATGCAATAGGTAAGATGTCCAGTTCATATATGGAAAAAAAAAAGTTCAAGGAAAAAAAAAAGTTCAAGGAAAATAAAGTTATCGAATTTTTGTGACTTGTTTCTAGTTCAAAATATATAGCATGATCTGGAGCTAAAATTGCCTTTGAGTTCTGTGTGATTCAATAGAATAATCATCATTAACATTCAAATATACCTATGATAATTTCACCTTAATCTGCAAAGGATTACATAAATTACTTCTTGGTGGACTGGCAATGAGGTATTAAGATTCTTCTTGTGATTGAAATGGCAGTACCTGGATAGAGAAATGTTCTTAGAACAGTCATTGCACTTTTAAGTTGTTAGTCTTCTTATTTTCAAGTTTTATAAGAACATTTATAGGGTGGTCTTTCAATTCTCAGAGCAT
Organism: Dama dama; assembly: GCF_033118175.1. Classification (NCBI taxonomy): domain Eukaryota; kingdom Metazoa; phylum Chordata; class Mammalia; order Artiodactyla; family Cervidae; genus Dama; species Dama dama. The sequence goes on along the minus strand of NC_083708.1, from coordinate 7,237,918 downwards.
CACTCAATAAATATTTATGATTGAATGAATCACAGATTCCTTGTGTTATGTAACTGAGGTGGATGTATTCATTTTTGCTTATTTTGTCTGCCAATAAGAAGAATGGGGTAGGGTTAGAATTCCTAAAAATATGAGAAAAGCTTAAAGAGGCTTTTTTTTTTTTTTTTTTAAGAGACTAGCCAGTTCTTCCATATCTGCTCTCTGCTGGGGAAAAAATGCACCACGTGAGAGTTGTGAATTATTTGGAGCAAAGTGAGGACTATAGCACAGGAGACAGCCTCTCAGGTAGGTCTGAGGAACTGCTCAGAAGATGTAGGAGGAAGGTCATTATTGCATATGATTTTAGTGAAGGGGGCACTTGCAGTCAAGCACATATTTTGCCAGAGGCTTGCTGCTAGTCATGCGGAGCATGTGTCATTATTAATGATTGTACCACTTTTCTAGATACAAAGAGATGCAAGGATTGGGCTCATAAAATCTTATCTGGAAAGTATTTAGCTATCTGAAAGTCTGTTCTCCCTGTTTATCCCAGAACACAGAGGGCTTCACTCCTGATTGCCAACCTGAATTTCTTTCAGGGTGTGTTGAAGGTCAGTGACTACAGTGGCCAGTGACTTCATTCTTGTGGAGGCAGATGACAAGCTACAAATTTTAGTTGGCACTAAATACTTTGGCCACCTGATACAAAGAGCCAACTCATTGGAAAAGACCCTGATGATGGGGAAGATTGAGGGCAGGAGGAGAAGAGGGCAATAGAGGATGAAATGGTTGGATGGCATCATCGACTCAGTGGACTTGAGTTTGAACAAACTCAGAGATAGTGAAAGACAGGGATGCCTGGCATGCTGCAGTCCATGGGTTCACAAAGAGTTTGACATGACTAAACAACTGAACAACTGCAAAAATATAAACAATATAAAGTTTGGTATGGATGTCTTCCCTTTATATCTTTCTGGTGTAGGCATGGGTATTCATTACATGTTGTCCTCATCTCCCCGCCTGAAGACAGATAAATGCGAGGCATCACTTTGAAGGGGCACCATTAAGAGTCTAAATCTCCTGAAAGTGAAAGTCACTCAGTCATTTCCTACTCTTTGCGACCCCATGGACTGTAGCCTGCCAGGCTCCTCTGTCCATGAAATTCTACAAGCAAGAAACTGGAGTAGGTAGCCGTTCCCTTCTCCAGGGGATCTTCCCAACCCAGGGACCCAACACTGGTCTCCCACATTGTAGGTGGATTCTTTACCATCTGAGCCACCAAGGAAACACTAAAGCCCCTGCAATATATACATTGAAGAAACAGGCACTTAAGGTAGCCTTCCTTTTGAGTTTAGTGGAAAGCCTCATTCCCCACATTGGTCCATTTTTCTCCAGAGAAGTTTTATTTTTCATGAAAGAGCAGTATAGAACAACTCTCCAGGGAAACCTATCTAGAGCTTGTAAGGAGCATAACTATCCTGCAGTAGAGCAATTTTGTACATTGCACAAAATTACAGTTTGTTTCATTATGCTAAAGGAAACAAGGGGAAAAGCTTACAAGGTACTCATGCTTAGACCAAAGTTACAAACTGAGCATTCTTTATGACCTTTTTCTGAAACTTACATTCTTAATGGAAGTAATACCACTCCCTTTAGAGAAGGCGAAAATGCCTTATTCTTTTTAGGGATAAAGCACAGCTATACAGAAGATGCATAAACTTATATACAGTATATATGTGATATTAAAATTTTGTAGGCGGAATTTAAATAAAATGTCTAACAAGTCTCCTTAGGAGGGTGATGGTGTCAAAAAAACAATTGTTTGAGAAACAGTGTCCTGTTTTCAGTTTACTATCCTAAGGTTTTAGTTACTTTTATTTCATTCTGAAAACTTTTGGTGATTCTAATTTGTCCTTGTTTGTGTGGAAAGCATTTAAAATTATCAGAAAGCAAATCAGGGATAAAATTGAAAAATCGCGAGTATCATTATAGTAATTTAAATACAATTATATAGGCTCTAATATCTGATTTTTATTTTACAAAAAATATCCTCAATTTCTTTGTCATGCCATTTTGCTTTTCAAGCAAGACATTTTGCTGTGACCTGTTGAACTTGCCATATTCATGCATCTGACCATCTCCCATATGGACAGTGGGATGGCAGAAGTGGCTTTAAACTGCCATTTGTATACATCTTCCCAATATAAAAGCAAGATAATTAATAATTTGTATTGATACTGATTTAAAATGTCTTTTCATTAAAATAGCTATGTAAGATCCTTGGAACTCAAGGAATGAAGCTCTATTTTAGTTACTGTTTTCAGTGTGACCAGCAGGCAAAACCAGGCATGTTTAGGCTCATAAACAGAGGAAGCAGTACCACTTGGAAAGTGCTATAATGAAGTTATAGACAAAGAATACTATTGCCCAAGGAAGGGGTGAGTAAAACACTTCCACAGACAGTGACAATTGCCCTCAATCTCAAAAGTTGAGTAGAAAATTTGTTTGTGAATGAAGGATAAAAGGCCATTCTTATTAGAGGAAAAATCTATGGAGGAAAAACAATCACAAAACACACACACGACAAAAACATCAGGAAGCAAGAGAACAAAATACTGAATTACTCCTGGAACTGTAGGCAGCTCAGGTTGGTGGACTCAGTGAGACTGTGGGTCTGGTATTTTGGCCGGGAACCTAGAAGGTGAAGTCACAGGATCACAGAGCCTTGATTGCTCTGAAGTGTTTAGGAAGTTTTTATTGCTATTTTTCTTTTCTGTAGGCATTGTGAAACCTACAGTAGACTTTGGTAGTGAATTGGCCTCAACATATTTCCTTTAAGTATGACATGGTGAATAAACTTGTGGACAATAGTGCTTAACGTCTCAACATTAGGGAGAAAATTTATGATTCTTTACCCTATAGGTAACAATTCTGATTAAAAAAAAATGGAAAACCTATATATAGAAGACACATAAAGTGAGATCAGAAAAAGCAAAATGCTGAATCATCGAAGGTTTGTATAATTAATGCTCAGGAGGATAATGCTGAGGATAGCTGAATGATGTTTGCATAACTATTCACATCTATTTAAATTAGAATTACATGTGATTATGGATATATTATTTACCTAATAATGAAGCAATAAATTAACAAAATAATCATGAATCATTTTAAACAGCTCAAATGAGTTAAGGGATGATATGATTCTTTGATCACTTGCTGGCTGCAAATCCTGCTTTTGTGAAGAGAGAGAGATATCCTAGGCTGATACCATTGTACAGGAGACAGGAATTAAAACCATCCCCAAGAAAAAGAAATGGAAAAAAGCAAAATCTCTGTCTGAGGAGGCCTTACAAATAGCTGTGAAAAGAAGAGAAATGAAAAGCAAAGGAGAAAAGGAAAGGTACACCCATTTGAATGCAGAGATCCAAAGATAGCAAGGGGAGATAAGAAAGTCTTCCTCAATGATCAATGGAAAGAAATAGAGGAAAACAATAGAACGAAATACTAGAGATCTCTGCGAGAAAATTAGAGATACCAAGGGAACATTTCATTCAAAGATGGGCTCAATAAAGGACAGAAATGGTAGGGACCTGACAGAAGCAGAAGATATTAAGAAGAGGTGGCAAGAATACACAAAATAACTATACAACAAATATCTTAATGCCCCAGATAGCATGATTGTGTGATCACTCACCTAGAGCCAGGAATCCTGGAATGTGAAGTCAAGTGGGCCTTAGGAAGCATCACTACGAACTAAGCTAGTGGAAGTGATGAAATTCCAGTTGAGCTATTTCAAATCACCTTTCAAACCTGAAAGATGATGCTGTGAAAGTGCTGCACTCAATATGCCAGCAAATTTGGAAATCACAGCAGTGGCCACAGGACTGGAAAAGGTCCATTTTCATTCTAACCACAAAGAAAGGCAATGCCAAAGAATGCTCAAACTAATGCACAATTGCACTCATCTCACACGCTAGTAAAGTAATGCTTAAAATTCTCCAAGCCAGGCTGCAGCAATATGTGAATGGTGAACTTCAAAATGTTCAAGCTGGTTTTAGAAAAGGCAGAGGAACCAGAGATCAAATTACCAACATCTGCTGGATCATCAAAAAAGAAAGATTTCCAGAAAAACATCTATTTCTGCTTTATTGACTATGCCAAAGCCTTTGACTGTGTAGATCACAATAAACTGTGGAAAATTCTTCAAGAGATGGGAATACCAGACCACCTGATCTGCCTCTTGAGAAACCTATATGCAGGTCAGGAAGCAACAGTTAGAACTGGACATGGAACAACAGACTGGTTCCAAACAGGAAAAAGAGTATGCCAAGGCTGTATATTGTCACCCTACTTACTTAACTTATATGCAGAGTACATCATGAGAAACCCGTGGATGGAGGAAACACAAGCTGGAATCAAGATTGCCAGGAGAACTACAACCTCATATATGCAGATGACACCACCCTTGTGGCAGAAAGTGAAGAAAAACTAAAGAGCCTCTTAGTGAAAGTGAAAGAGAAGAATGAAAAAGTTGGCTTAAAGCTCAACATCCAGAAAACTAAGATCATGGCATCCGGTCCCATCAATTCATGGCAAATAGATGGGGAAACAGTGGAAACAGTGGCTGACTTTGTTTTTCTGGGCTCCGAAATCACTGCAGCTGGTGATTGCAGCAATGAAATTAAAAGACACTTACTCCTTGGAAGGAAAGTTATGAACAAACTAGACAGCATATTAAAAAGCAGAGACATTATTTTGTCAACAAAGGTCTATTAGTCAAGGCTATGGTTTTCCCAGTGGTCATGTATGGATGTGAGAGTTGGACTATAAAGAAAGCTGAGTGCCAAAGAATTGATGCTTTTGAACTGTGGTGTTGGAGAAGACTCTTGAGAGTACCTTGGACTGTGAGGCGATCCAACCAGTCCATCCTAAAGGAGATCAATCCTGGGTGTTCACTGATAGACTGATGTTGAAGCTGAAACTCAAATACTTTGGCCACCTGATGCGAAGAGCCGACTCATTTGAAAAGACCCTGATGCTGGGAAAGATTGAGGGCAGGAGGAGAAGGGGACGAAAAAGGATGAGATGGTTGGATGGCATCACCGACTCAATGGACATGGTTTTGGGTGGACTGCGGGTGTTGGGGCTGGACAAGGAGGCCTGGCTTGCTGTGGTTCATGGGGTCGCAAAGAGTCGGACAGGACTGAGTGCCTGAACTGACTGACTGACTGATACCACTAAACTCTTCTATAAAAACAGAACTTTTTACTTATTTGTGTAGTCCTGCTTGATGTGGACTATCTCCAACATTCTCTGCCCAGATTTCATTCACAGCATTTTCTGAAAACTGTACTCACTTCTCCTTTGACATTTTCTGCACTCAAAATGTATCATAATCCATGATTTCATATCTACTTACTTATCCTTAACAGAAGCTCTCCTCAGTCACAAGGATACCCACTCTCACCCTTCAGAAAGAATGAAATTTAGGGACTCAAAAGTGGTTTGCCCTTTTCCAGATGACTAGAGACATTTCCTGGCATAGAGTTAAACAAAAATAAACAAAGCTAAAACAGCCACTACATTGTCAACTCTGGAAAGCTCTAAGAAACTCATCTGATGTACAATGTCTTACATTGTTCATCAGCCTTGGAACTTAATGTACCTTTAGATTAGAACAATTTTCTTAAATTCTCTGAGCCACAGTTCACCTCTCTGTAAATAAATGGATTACTAACAGCTCAGCTTACTATTTGAGTAGCTCATGACACATTTCGATGAAAGTTCTTGTTGAAAAAGCACACATAATTATTAAAATGTTAGATATTATTGCTACTAAACAAAACAAGTATTTTATATTCTACCTCAGACATCCCCATCAGTGTTTAGCATACACTTCATTTTCTCATTAAAAAAAAAAAAAATCCACAGGAGAATGATGTCTTTTATCAAATTAAGAATCCTACAGTAAGTGAGGCACCTTTAATTTATTCTACAGAACTTGAGTCTCTATAATAAAATCCTATTTTTAATTTTATGATGCTATGACAGTATCTGTAACTTCAAATGCTATTCATATTCATAAGTCAATTTGCATAACTATTTAATATTCTCCTGCTTTGCTCTACTTGTTGTGATATGCTATCTAAATTACCAGCTCAATTTTCAGAGTGTTGTAAGTGTGTAGTTATAGGCAATGATATGCAGTAGCACTTACACAAAGAAATCAAAATATTTTTCAGAAACACAATTGAAGCATCTCATGTGAAGGGATTTGTAGTGTTTTCATAACTAAGTCAGCTTCCTTCTGCTCTAGGTGTTATGCAAAATCATATTGCCTATTAATTTGGAAATGATTCTTAGTACTTGCTCTTTCACAGTATCTGACTCTTTTTATTCAGTCCCCTCTAACTTTGCTTTCATTAGCATGGTCTAAGCTGCTTTTAAAATCTTTTCTCACTCCACTCTAAAACTGACTTACAGAGTATATATTAGTGAAGATAGTCTATTCTAAAAATATAGCATCTCCAAAGTTTTAACAAGATAGTGTCTTTAATTTTTAAATTTTCAGTCATATTATTTTTATAGGAAAACTCCTTTATTATTTGCCATGTCATTAAAACTCAAGAAGCTAAGGATGAAATGAGAACTTCATCTGCACAATACTCCACTTTCTCTACAATGATTGACATCACCCAGACACCCAAGTCAAAACTGTGAAAGTTACCTAGGTTCTTCCCTTTCCTGCACTTTCCCCAAACTCTATGATCCAGTCTAACCCTAAGCGACATTGACTTCAGATTTAAATATCTCTCAAGTCTTTCCCCCTTTTCCATTTTTATTATCTGTAGCCTAGTCTGAACATTATTTTGTATTTACATTAGTGTTCAACCATTGTCACGTCCTTCAATCTTGACAACGTTCTTGTTTTTGTCAACAAATAAGCCTTGTTTTGGGGTGAGGGGGTAGATTCACGAAAGAAAATGAGCAAAAGGTGCAGAGTTCCCGTACAGTCCTCAGGTCTCAGTTTCCTCTTTTGGTCACACCTCGCTTTGTTGTGGCACATTTGACACAGTTGATAAACCAATACTAACATACAATTATTAACTAAACACCATAGTTTACATTACTGCACACTCTTTGTGTTGAAAAGTTTCTTGGGTTTTGACAAATGAAAAATGTCATGTACTACATAATACATCCATTACAGTGTCCTAATGAGTAGTTTCTGGAGAAGGCAATGGCACCCCACTCCAGTGCTCTTGCTTGCAAAATCCCACAGATGGAGGAGCCTGGTGGGCTACAGTCCATGGGGTCACGAAGAGTCGGACACGACTGAGCAACTTCACTTTCACTTTTCACTTTCATGCATCAGAGAAGGAAATGGCAACCCAGTCCAGTATTCTTGCCTGGAGAATCCCAGGGACAGACAAGTCTGGTGAGCTGCTGTCTATGGGGTGGCACAGAGTCGGACACGACTGAAGCGACTTAGCAGCAGCAGTTGAAGAATGAGTATTTTCACTGCCCGAAAAAATCCTCTGTGTACTATCTATTTATCCCTTCCTCTCTACCCTCACAGCTCCTGGAAACCATTGATTATTATTAATTTTTTTTCCTATCTTTATAGCTTTGTCTTTTCTAGAATGCTGTAGAGCTGAAATCATACTGTATGTAGCTTTCTAAGATTAACTTCTTTGAACCAGTTTGCATTTAAAGGCTCCTGCATAGATTTTTGCAACTTGATAGCTGCATTCTTTTTACCACTGAATAATATTCCATTTTACAGATGTAGCACTATTTTTTGGTCCAAACACCAATGAAGGATATATTGGTTACTTCGTGAATGAAACTGCTACAAATGTTTGAGTGAAGGCTTTAAGTGAATACAAGTTTTCAACTAGTTTGAGCAAATAGAGTGATTTTTAGATCCTATGGCAATAGTAAATTTGGTTTGTTAGGAAACTGCCAAAATCTCTTCTAAAGTAGCTGTCCCATTTTGAATGTCCACCAGCAATGAATATACTACATCCTCATCAGCATTTAGTGTTGTCAGTGTTTTGCATATTAACCATTCCAATACATTAGTATCTTCTTGTTGCTTTAATTTGTAATTCCCTAACGAGATATGATATTGAGTATCATTTCATATGTTCAATGACTATCTGTATACCTTCTTTGGTAAGATTTGTTCACTTTTTCTTTATTTTCTTATTGTTGAATTTTAATTGTTTGAATATTTTGGACACAAGATCTTTATCAGATAAACCAAATGTTCCAAATATTTACTTGCAGTTTGTGACTAGTCGTTTCATTCTCTTAACAGTGTCATTTACAGAGCAGAATTTTTCATTTTAGTGAAGTTTCATTTATCAAACACTTCCTTTATGGATCTTGCTATTGGTGTGTTTAAAAACAAATTGCCAAAGCCACTGTTGCAAAGCTGTTGTCTTCTAGAAGTTTTATAGTTTCACATTTTACAGTAGATTTTATGATCCATTTGGAGTTATCATGAAAGGCATATGATCAGTGTCTGGATGTTTTGCATGTGGATGCCCAGTTGTTCCAGCAACATTTGTTGAAAAGATTATCATGCTCCATTTCATCGCTTTTGCTTGTCAACAATTTTTTGGCCTTATTTGTGTGGGTCTAGTTCAGTGCTCTCTATTCGGTTCCAGAGGTCTACTTGCTTGTTCTTTCATCAATAATGGCACTGACTGTCTGCATCACTGTAGCTTTATATTGTCTTGGAATTAGTAGTGTCAGACTTCTGTTCTTTGGTATCATGTTGGCTATTTTGTATCTTCTGCCTTTTCATATTAACTACAGAGTTAATTTGTCAGGATTTTGATTGAGATAGTACTGAATCTATAAATCAAGTTGGGAAGAACTGATGTCTAAATGATATTGTGAAGTCTTCCTATCCATGAGCATATCCATGAGCATATCCATGAGCATGAGCTCTCCATTATTTAAAGTATCTATGAGTTTGCTGACTTTTCATTCTTCACACTAATACCTCATTATTATCAGTTCAATTCACTTGCTCAGTTATGTCTGACTCTTTGTGACCCCATGAACTGCAGCATCCCAGGCTTCCCTGTGCATCGCCAACTCCCAAAGCCTACACAAACTCATGTCCATCGAGTTGGTGATGCCATCCAACCATCTCATTCTCTGTCATCCCCTTCTCCTCCTGTCTTCAAACTTTCTCAGCAATAGGGTCTTTTCTTTTCTTTTTTTTTTTTTTTTTAACATTTTGCCATATTTACTTTATTATTTTATTTTATTTTATTATTATTATTATTTTTTTTTTTCCAGTGGGTTTTGTCATACATTGATATGAATCAGCCATGGATTTACATGAATTCCCAATCCCGATCCCCCCTCCCACCTCCCTCTCCACCCGATTCCTCTGGGTCTTCCCAGTGCACCAGGCCGGAGCACTTGTCTCATGCATCCCACCTGGGCTGGTGATCTGTTTCACCATAGATAGTATACATGCTGTTCTTTTGAAATATCCCACCCTCACATTCTCCCACAGAGTTCAAAAGTCTGTTCTGTATTTCTGTGTCTCTTTTTCTGTTTTGCATATAGGGTTATCGTTATCACCTTTCTAAATTCCATATATATGTGTTAGTATGCTGTAACATTCTTTATCTTTCTGGCTTACTTCACTCTGTATAAGGGGCTCCAGCTTCATCCATCTCATTAGGACTAGTTCAAATGAATTCTTTTTAATGGCTGAGTAATATTCCATGGTGTATATGTACCACAGCTTCCTTATCCATTCGTCTGCTGGTGGGCATCTAGGTTGCTTCCATGTCCTGGCTATTATAAACAGTGCTGCGATGAACATTGGGGTGCATGTGTCTCTTTCAGATCTGGTTTCCTCAGTGTGTATGCCTAGAAGTGGGATTGCTGGGTCATATGGCAGTTCTATTTCCAGTTTTTTAAGAAATCTCCACACTGTTTTCCATAGCGGCTGTACTAGTTTGCATTCCCACCAACAGTGTAAGAGGGTTCCCTTTTCTCCACACACTCTCCAGCATTTATTGCTTGTAGACTTTTGGATAGCAGCCATCCTGACTGGCGTGTAATGGTACCTCATTGTGGTTTTGATTTGCATTTCTCTAATAATGAGTGAGGTTGAGCATCTTTTCATGTGTTTGTTAGCCATCTGTATGTCTTCTTTGGAGAAATGTCTGCTTAGTTCTTTGGCCCATTTTTGGATTGGGTCATTTATTTTTCTGGAATTGAGCTGCAGGAGTTGCTTGTATATTTTTGAGATTAATCCTTTGTCTGTTGCTTCATTTGCTATTATTTTCTCCCAACCTGAGGGCTGTCTTTTCACCTTACTTATATTTTCCTTTGTAGTGCAAAAGCTTTTAAGTTTCATTAGGTCCCACTTGTTTATTTTTGCTTTTATTTCCAATATTCTGGGAGGTGGGTCATATTAGAGAAGGAAGAAATGAAGAACCCCAGAGTTAGCAGAAGGAAAGAAATCTTAAAAATCAGGGCAGAAATAAATGCAAAAGAAACTAAAGAGACCATAGCAAAAATCAACAAAGCTAAAAGCTGGTTTTTTGAAAAAATAAACAAAATTGACAAACCATTAGCAAGACTCATTAAGAAACAAAGAGAGAAAAACCAAATTAACAAAATTAGAAATGAAAATGGAGAGATCACAACAGACAACACTGAAATACAAAGGATCATAAGAGACTACTACCAGCAGCTCTATGCCAATAAAATGGACAACTTGGATGAAATGGACAAATTCTTAGAAAAGTATAACTTTCCAAAACTGAACCAGGAAGAAATAGAAGATCTTAACAGACCCATCACAAGCAAGGAAATCGAAACTGTCATCAAAAATCTTCCAGCAAACAAAAGCCCAGGGCCAGATGGCTTCACAGCTGAATTCTACCAAAAATTTAGAGAAGAGCTAACACCTATCTTACTCAAACTCTTCCAGAAAATTGCAGATGAAGGTAAGCTTCCAAACTCATTCTATGAGGCCACCATCACCCTAATTCCAAAACTAGACAAAGATGCCACAAAAAAAGGAAACTACGGGTCTTTTCTAATGAGTCAGTTCTTTGCATCAGGTGGCAAAAGTATTGGAGTTTCAGCTTCAGCATCATTTCTTCCAATGAATATTGAGGACTGATTTCCTTTAGGATGGACTGGTTAAATCTCCTTGCAGTCCACGTGACTCTCAATAGTCTTCTCCAACACCACAGTTCAAAAGCATCAGTTCTTTGGTACTCAGCTTTCTTTAGAGTCCAACTCTCAAATCCATGCGTGACTACTGGAAAAACCATAGATTTGGCTAGGTGACCCCTTGTTGGCAAAGTAATGTCTCTGCTTTTTAATATGCTGTCTAGATTGGTCATAGATTTTCTTCCAAGGAGCAAGTATATTTTAATTTCATGGCTGCAGTCATCATCTGCAGTGATTTTGGAGCCGTCCCAAAATAAAGTCTCTCACTGTTTTCACTGTTTCCCCATCTATTTGCCATAAGTGCTGGGACCAGATGCCATGATCTTAGTTTTCTGAATGTTAGGCTTTAAGCCAACTTTTTCACTCTCCTCTTTCACTTTCATCAAGAGACTGTGTAGTTCTTCACTTTCTGCCACATGAATGATTTCATCTGTGTATCTGAGGTTATTGATATTTCTCCCAGTAATCTTGACCAGCCTGTGCTTCCTCCAGCCTGGCGTTTCACATGGTGTACTCTGCATATAAGTTAAAATAAGCAGGGTGGCCATATACAGTCTTGACATACTCCTTTCCTGATTTGGAACCAGTCTGTTGTTCCATGTCTGGTTCTAACTGTTGCTTCTTGACTTGCGTACAGATATCTCAGGAGGCAAAATGATATAATTTTAAGTTCCTTCTATGTTATACCTGAGTAGTCTAGCAAATCCCAGACTTTTCTCAGTGTATCACTGAACTCTCCAGCATCAGCCTCTGAAAGTTTCCTCTTCATAGTTTATTGCCAGCAATACAAATTTATTTAATTTTCTTTAATGAACTGTTGGGAGATTATCTGAAATGATATGAGTTGTTTTCTCCTTTCCCCTGTCATTACTCAGATGTTGAAAAAGAACATTTTATTCCTATATTCCTTTTGTACCTAAAAATAACAATATCCACCTTATTCATCTTAAACCTAATTGGAACTTTACTGAGACTTACAGGAAAGAAGTTTTCTTCCAGGTTATAGATGAAGCTTCACAGGAAGCACTGGGTATGATGTCTGAGGCTAGGATCACTGTCTTACAACCATGAGAGGAACATGAAAACCATAGTCAATATACCAATCAGACACTAAATTTGTAGAGTTGCTGAACCAACTGTAAAACTGCTTGTATTTTTTTATATAAACAATGGATGACTGCATGATTTAAATTTCTTTTAGTCAAGCTTTCAATTATTGTAGCTGAAAGAATTCCCAAATGACTTATACTTGATTTTGTCTGTGAATTTGTAGATGTAATGATCTCTGCCTAGAATGAAATTCTATTTGTCTTTACTAAGAACGTTCATCTATACTCAGTTGTCATAGTCTGTGTGAAAAACAACATTGAGAATGTGAATCATTTCTTACTACCACTTGCTTAATTTATAATTCTTCATTTACATGCAAATGTTTTATTAGAGATCTTTGTAAGAAATAATAAACTTTATTCATTTTTGAGTAATGCATTTTAGAAGAATGTGTACTATAAAAATGTTATTGTTTATCAGTGTTTGATTAAAAACATATTGTTCTTATTAAAGGAATTATTTAGACTTTCAAGTTTTAGAGCAAAATCAACTATTTAACTTTATATTCATATTTTAAAATAACAGAATCTTGATCTTTTTCTATTTCTTATATCTCAATGAACACTAAATCTTGTATCTGCTTTAGACATCCATATGTTTTTAAATTTTTCATCATTTTAATAAATTATTCAATTTTTAAAAATAAAACATGTGAGTTAAAATAAAATTACAAAGCTCTATTTAATAGTTTTTAGTATTAGCTCTCAATACTATGCATATAAACAAATGTACTCTGAATGCAAAAGAACTGAACCAAATGATTATATTAAATTCATGAATGGGATATTTCACTAGTTAAAATAATTACTTTTCAGTAACTACTTTACTTATTAAAAAGAAAAATTATTGTAGAAAACTTAGAAAATACAAACAAAAGTAGGAATTAAACAATCACTCATTCCCATTCCAGCAAGAGACATATTGTAAACTTATTCATTTGTGTATTTCTAGATTTGAGACATGAATATTTGCTTATTTAAGCATATACAGCTGTATCATCTATATGTATAAATATAGATATTCTATAACCTGTATAATTCACTTAAATTTTATATCATGAGCATATTCCCATATTATTATATACATTTTTCTACAAAATTTGAAAGCATTTTTTTTTAACTAAAATTTGTCTTACTGTAAAGTTCAAAAATAGCACAGAAAATTCCCATATATTCTCCACTGATGGCTGGATGAAGCACAAGTTGGAATCAAGATTCATTTTAGTTCAGTTCAGTTCAGTCACTCAGTCATGTCAGACTATTTGCAACCCTATGAACCACAGCAAGCCAGGCCTCCCTGTCCATCCCCAACTTCCGAGTCCACCCAAAACCATGTCCATTGAGTGGGTGATGTCATCCAATCGTCTCATCCTCTGTCATCCCCTTCTCCTCCTGCCCTCAATCTTTCCCAGCATCAGGGTCTTTTCAAATGAGTCGGCTCTTCGCATCAGGTGGCCAAAGTTTTTGAGTTTCAGCTTCAACTTCAGTCTATCAGTGAACACCCAGGATTGATCTCCTTTAGGATGGACTGGTTGGATCGCCTCACAGTCCAAGGTACTCTCAAGAGTCTTCTCCAACACCACAGTTCAAAAGCATCAATTCTTTGGCACTCAGCTTTCTTTATAGTCCAACTCTCACATCCATACATGACCACTGGGAAAACCATAGCCTTGACTAACAGACCTTTGTTGACAAAGTAATGTCTCTGCTTTTTAATATGCTGTCTAGTTTGTTCATAACTTTCCTTCCAAGGAGTAAGCGTCTTTTAATTTCATGGCTGCAACCACTATCTGCAGTGATTTTGGAGACGAGAAAAATAAAGACAGCTACTGTTTTCACTGTTTCCCCTGTTTCCCCATCTATTTGCCATGAAGTGATGGGACCAGATGCCATGATCTTAGTTTTCTGAATGTGAAATTTAAGCCAACTTTTTAACTCTCCTCTTTCATGTTCATGAAGAGGCTCTTTAGTTTTTCTTCACTTTCTGCCACAAGGGTGGTGTCATCTGCATATCTGAGGTTATTGATATTTCTCCTGGCAATCTTGATTCCAGCTTGTGTTTCCTCCATCCCCGGGTTTCTCATGATGTACTCTGCATATAAGTTAAGTAAGTAGAGTGACAATATACAGCCTTGAAGTACTCCTTTTCCTGTTTGGAACCAGTCTGTTGTTCCAGGTCCAGTTCTAATTGTTGCTTCCTGACCTGCATATAGGTTTCTCAAGAGGCAGATCAGGTGGTCTGGTATTCCCATCTCTTGAAGAATTTTCCACAGTTTATTGTGATCTACACAGTCAAAGGCTTTGGCATAGTCAATAAAGCAGAAATAGATGTTTTTCTGAAACTCTTTTTCAATGATCCAGTGGATGTTGGTAATTTGATCTCTGGTTCCTCTGCCTTTTCTAAAACTGGCTTGAACATCTTGAACTTGATCGTTCACATATTGCTGCAGCCTGGCTTGGAAAATTTTAAGCATTACTTTAGTAGCATGTGAGATGAATGCAATTGTGAATTAGTTTGAACATTCTTTGGCATTGCCTTTCTTTGGGGTTGGGATGAAACCTGACCTTTTCCAGTCCTGTGGCCACTGCTGTGATTTCCACATTTGCTGGCATATTGAGTGCAGCACTTTCACAGCATCATCTTTCAGGATTTGAAATAGCTCAACTGGAATTTCATCACATCCATTAGCATTGTTTGTAGTGATGCTTCCTAAGACCCACTTGACTTCACATTCCAGGATGTCTGGCTCTAGGTGAGTGATCACATCATCATGATTATCTGGGTCATAAAGATGTTTTTTATACAGTTGTTCTGTGTATTCTTGCCACCTCTTCTTAATATCTTCTGCTTCTGTCAGGTCCCTACAATTTCTGTCCTTTATTGAGTTCATCATTGCCTGAAATGTTCCCTTGGTATCTCTAAATTTCTTGACGAGATCTCTACTCTTTCCCATTCTATTGTTTTCCTCTATTTTTTTTTTTTTTTGCATTGATCACTGAGGAAGGCTTTATTATCTCTCCTTGCTATTCTTTGGAATTCTGCATTCCAATGGATATATCTTTCCATTTCTCCTTTGCTTCCCACTTCCCTTCTTTTCACAGCTATTTGTAAGCCTCATCAGACAGCCTTTTTGCTTTTTTGCATTTCTTTTTCTTGGGTATGGTGTTTTTCCTGTCTCCTGTACAATGTCATGGACTTCCATCCATAGTTCATCAGGCACTCTGTCTATCAGATCTAGTTCATTAGATTTATTTCTCACTTCCACTGTATAGTCATAAAGGATTTGATTTAGGTCATATCTGAATGGTCTAGTGGTTTTCTCCACTTTCTTCAATTTCAGTCTGAATTTGGCAATAAGGATTTCATGATCTGAGCCATAGTCAGCTCCCAGTCTTGTTTTTGCTGACTGTATAGAGCTGCTCCATCTTTGGTTACAAAGAATATAATCAATCTGATTTCACTGTTGACCATCTGGTGATGTCCATGTGTAGAGTCTTCTCTTTTTTTGTGAAACAAGATTGCCAGGAGAATTATAAATAACCTCAGATAAGTAGATCTCACCACCCTTATGGCAGATAGTGAAGAGGAACTAAAGAGTCTCTTGATGAAAGTGAAAGAGGAGAGTGAAAAAACTAGCTTAAAACTCAACTTGCAGAAAACAAAGACCATGACATCCAGTCCCATCACTGCCAAATAGATGGGGATACAATGGAAACAGTGAGAGACTTTATTTTGGGGGCTCCAAAATCACTGCAGATGGTGACTGCAGCCATGAAATTTAAAGACGCTTACTCCTTGTAAGAAAAGCTATGACGAACCTAGATAGCATATTAAAAAGCAGAGACATTACTTTGCCAACAAAGGTCTGTCTAGCCAAATCTATGGTTTTTTCATTAGTCATGTATGGATGTGAGAGTTGCACTCTAAAGAAAGCTGAGCACCAAAGAATTGATGCTTTTTACTGTGGCATTGGAGAAGACTCTTGGGAGTTCCTTGGACTGCAAGGAGATCCAACCTGTCAATCCTAAAGGAAATCAGTCCTGAATATTTGTTGGAAGGACTGATGCTGAAACTGGAGCCCCAATACTTTGGCCACATGAGATGCGGAGGACTTGCTCATTTGAAAAGACCCTGATGCAGGGAAAGATTGAAGGCAGGGGGAGAAGCGGAAGACAGAGGATGAGATAGTTGGATGGCATCACTGACATGATAGACATGAGTTTGAATAGGCCCTGGGAATTGGTGATGGACAGGGAAGCCTGGCATGCTGCAGTTCATGGGATTGCAACCAGTTGAACACGACTGAGTGAACTGAACTGAACTGATGTCAACAACATGGATAGCTACAGTAAAATTCTTGTTAATAACATAATGAATTAATGTTGACCAATGCCTTTAACTAAACCATAGGCTCTCTTTATAGTTTACCAGTTTTCCTCACTAGCATTCTTTTTTGGTTTTGAATTCAAATCTGAGGTTCCACCTTGCATTTGGTTGTCACTCACAGGCTTAATTTTAATGCCTTCATTATTCCATATTACAACCCCATGTGGTAAGGAATGATAATGAGAGATTTTCTTTACTGAACACTTTCTACAATTCAAGCACTTTTCAAATACTCACAACAATCCTATGATAAAAAGAACACACTTTCCATTTTATGAGGATTCTGAGGCAGGAAAGATCATATATATTGCCAAAAATAATTTAGCCATTGTCAGAACCAAGAGTTGAACCCAAGAGGAGTCATCTTCAAATCTGTGTTCCTTATTAATTACTGATAATAGAGATCTACATGTTTGCACATTCCCCCAATATACAGCCATTCACTATCTTGCACCTAAATGTTTGTATATCCTGTGCTTAGTAGTTCAGTAGTGTCCAACTCTTTGTGACCCCATGGACTGCAGCCCACCAGGCTCCTCTGTCCATGGGATTCTCCAGGCAAGAATACTAGAGTGGATTGCCATGTCCTCCTCCAGGAGATCTTCCCAGTCCAGGGATTGAACCCAGGTCTCCCATATTGCAGGTGGATTCTTTGCCATATTAGCCACAAGGTAAATACAAATGTTTGTATAAGAATGATTTTTTTTTACCTATAATAAATTCCTAGAAATAAGATTTTTAAGCCAATTTCTTCAGTGTGGCAAAATTTCAGAAATTAAAATTTGTTCTCTGTTTTTGTAAAATAAACAAGTGATAATAATATCTCTCAAAGTGGTTATTTATATTTTTCAAACTCAGTATGGTTATCATAAATTTAAAAGCAGAAATTGCTTAATAGTCTGACCTAGGTTCTTTGAATGTATACAATGAACAATACTCTGACCATCTTTAGCCCAGTTTTAAGTGAATGGAGTTTATTTCATCCATGTTCATCAATAAAATGATGGCTAAAATTCATCTGCACAATATGTTGCTGCTGCTGCTGCTGCTAAATCACTTTAGTTGTGTCCGACTCTGTGCAACCCGAATATGTTGTGCAAGGACATTTAATAAGCTATTTCATAAGCAGCAATATGATGAACATGCTAATGTACTACTGTGCATCTATAGTTTAATACTATCTTGAAAGTGCAACTGTTAGTTATTCAGTCATGTCCAACTCTTTGTGACTTTGTAGCCCGCAGGCCCCTGTGTCCACAGAATTTTCCAGGCAAGGATACTGGAATGGGTTACCATTCCCTTCTCCAGAGAACCTTCATGCCCCAGGGTTTGAACCTGGGTCTACTGCATTGTAGGCACATTCCTTCCTGTCTAAGCTACTAGAGAAGTCTCAATACAATCTTAGCAAGCTGTTATAAAATAGAGACCAAATGGAAATATCTGTGTAAAGTGACCCAATATTTTACCTATTACTAGGTTTATTATTATTCTTATTACTCTTACCTGATTCATAAGGTAGGGTCCATAATGTAGTCATGAAGTTTAGATGTTATAGTTACTTTATAAACTTCCTGTATTTCAGAGCAATTTCTGTACAACTGACAAAACATCTTTATTTATATCTTCTCTTTATTACCAGATCATTTTACAAATAAAAGTGATCACTACTCAAAGAGATTATTTTTCCTAAGTTCTCTGAATTGATTTAAAACTCAAATTTTCATAATTCATATCCTGGTGCTTCTAAGGCATATATGTATCTCTGTTTTACGAAAATCATGATAAATTATCTACTGGCAGGATAAATAAATTTTCTCAAAATATTTATAGCATAGATATATAATGTATATAGAATCATAAATATATATTTATAAATATAGGTTAGTATATAGAGATTTCTTGCATTGTCCTTCCTAGGTGAACAAGGCAAAAAAAAAAAAAAAATAGAGAAAAACAATAGAATGGGAAAGACTAGATGTCTCTTCAAGACAATTAGTGATATCAAGGCGACATTTCATGCAAAGATGGACACAATAAAGCAGAGTAATGGCATGGCCCTAACAGAGGCAGAAGATATGAAGAAAATGTAGCAAGAATATACAGAAGAACTAAACAAAAACAGGTCTTTATGACCCAGATAACCATGGTAGTGTGATCACTCTCCTAGAGCCAGACATCTTGGAATGTGAAGTCAAGTGGGTCTTAGGAAGCATCACTAAGAACAAAGCTAGTGGAGATGGTGGAATTTCAGTTGAGCCATTTCAAATCCTGAAAGATGATGCTGTGAAAGTGCTGCACTCAATATGCCAACAAATTTGGACAACTCAGCTGTGGCCACAGGACCAGAAAAGCAGTTTTCATTCCAATCCCAAAAAGAGCAATGCCAAAGAATGTTCAAACTACCACCCAATTGCACTCATTTCATATGCAATGAAATTAATTCTCAAAATTATCCAAGCCAGGCTTCCACAGTATGTGAACTGTGAACTTCCAAATGTCCAAGCCAGATTAGAAAAGGCAGAGGAACCAGAAATCAAATTTCCAACACCCACTGGGATCATAGAAAAAGAAAGAGAGTCCAGAAAAACATATACTGCTGCTTCATTGACTATGCTAAATCCTTTGACTGTGTGGATCACAACAAACTGTGGACAATTCTTAAAGAGATGGAAATACCAGACCACCTGACCTGCCTCCTGAGAAATCTGTATGCAGGACAAGAAGCAGCAATTAGAACTGGATATGGAACAACAGACTGGTGCCAAATTGGGAAAGGAGTGTGTCAAGACTGTATGTTGTCACCCTGCCTATTTAACTTATGTGCAGTGTATATCATGCAAAAGCTGGGCTGGATGAAGCACAAAACTGGAATCAAGACTGCTGGAAGAAACATCAATAACCTCAGATATGCATATGATATCACTCTTGTGGCAGTAAGCCAAGAGGACCTAAAGAGCCTCTTGATGAAGGTGAAAGAGGAGAGGGAAAAAGTTGGCTTAAAACTCAACATTCATAAAACGAAGATCATGGCATCCCAACATTCACAAAACTAACATCATGGCATCTCATCCCATCACTTCATCACAAATAGAAGGGGAAAGAATGGCAGACTTTAAACTCTTGAGCTCCAAAGTCACTGCAGATGATAACTGCAGCCATGAAATTAAAAGACAATTGCTCCCTGGAAGAAAAGCTATGCCTTATCTAGAAAGTGAAATCGCTCAGTCGTGTCCTACTCCTTGCAACTCCATGGACTGTAGCTTACCAGGCTTCTCCATCCATGGAATTTTCCAAACGAAAATACTGGAGTGGGTAGCCATTTTCTTCTCCAGGGGATCTTCCTGACCCAGCAATTGAACCTGGGTATGCCCCGTTGCAGGCAAGATGCCTTACTGTCTGAGCCACCAGGAAAGCATGACTTACCTAGACAGCGTATTAAAAGGCAGAGACATCACTTTGTTGCCAAAGTCTGTAGAGTTAAAGCTTGCTTTTGCCAGTAGTCACACATCGATGTGAGAGTTGGACCATAAAGAAGACTGAACACTGAAGAATTGATGCTTTCAAACTGTGGCATTGAAGAAGACTCTTGAGAGTCCTTTGGATTGCAAGGAGATCAAACCAGTCATTCGGAAAGGAAATCAGTCCTGAATATTCATTTGAAGAACTGATGCTGTAGCTGAAGCTCTAATACTTTGGCCACCTGATGTGAAGAGCTGACTCACTGGAAAAGACCTTGATGCTGGGAAAGACTGAAGGCAGGAGGAGAAGGGGACAACAGAGGACAATACAGTTGCATGGCAACACTTGACTCAATGATATGAGTTTGAGCAAGCAAGCTTTGGGAGATGGAGAAGGACAGGGAAGCCTGGTGTGCTGCAGTCCATGAAGTTGCAAAGAGTTGGACATGACCTAGCAACTGAACAACATATATACATATATGTGTATATATATATATATATATACACACACACACACACATATATATATATATATATATGTTTATACATAGCATAGATACATAGGTATATGGGCTTTCTAGGTGGCACAGTGGTAAAGAATCTGCCTGCAAATGCAGTAGACTCAAGAGATCCATGTTCAATCCCTGGTTTGGTTGGGAAGATCCCCTGGAGTAGGAAATGGCATCCAATTCCAGTATTCTTGGCTGGAAAATTCTATGGACAGAGGAGCCTGGAAGCCTACAGTTCATGGGGCCGCAAAGAGTTACGTATGACTGCACGCACATACAGACACACACACATCCAAACACACAACACACATATAGATATATAAAACAGATATATTTTATGGCATATTTTTATAGAATTTATGTATTTAGCATATTTTTTAGAATTTAGGGCTTCCCTGATAGTTCAGTTGGAAAAGAATCTGCCTGAAATGCAGGAGACCCCGGTTTGATTCCTGGGTCGGAAGATCAGCTGGAGAAGGGATGGGCTACCCATTCCAGTATTTTTTTGCTTTCCTTGTGGCTCAGTTGGTAAAGAATCCATCTGCAATGAGGGAGACCTGGGTTCAATCCCTGTGTTGGGAAGATCGCCTGGAGAAGGGAAAGACTACCCACTCCAGTGTTCTGGCCTGGAGAGTTCCATGGACTGTATAGACCATGGGGGTTCACTAACAGTTGGACACGACTGAGCGACTTTCACTTTCACTACAGTCCTCAGTGTTCCATATACTATGAAATGGTTATTATTATCATATTTTTAACATTTTTAAAAAAAACTTATTAATTGTGGTGGTTTTTGCCATACATTGACATGACTCAGTCATGGGTATACATGTGTCCCCAATCCCAAACCCCCCTGCCACCCTCCCATTCCATCCTTGTGGGTTGTCCCAGTGTACCGGCTTTGAGTGTCCTGTCTCATGCATCGAACTTGGACTTGTGACCTATTTCACATATGGTAATTTACATGTTTCAATACTATTTTGTCCTTTCTTCTCACTCTGGCTAACAACCTACCTATTGCATTCCCATTCTAATACAAAATTCATTTTATAAATCACTTTTCTTTGTTGAAGTATTTTGAAACCTTTCTAAGACACAGTACTTATACTTCATTCATTTCAGAATATATCTTTGAGACATATGGACATTTCAATGTCTTAAAAGCCTATGACCATTTTCTTGTATAACCACGATAACCTGGTTAAGTAGCTGGCAACCTACTAAACAATGTCAAGATCTTACCCAAATTTCTTCTCTGCTGTGGTTTGAATGTTTTTATGCCTACAAATTTCATAAGTTAAATACTAACCCCCAGAGGCAGTGGTAGCAGGTGGGGCCTTTGGGAGGTCACTAGGTCATGAGGGTGGAGCCTCATGATGTCATTCGTGCTCTTCTAACTGGTGACCCCACAGAGCCCCCACCATCTCCCCTCACAGGAGGATGCAATGAGGTCAGAAACCAGGAAGAGAACCTCACCCGACCATGCTGTCATCACGAGTGTGAGCTCCCAGCCTCAGGCTGTGAGAATAAATTTCTCTTGTTTAGAAGCCACCCAATTTGTGGTGTTTTGCTATAGCAACCCAGATAGACTAGAGCAAACACTGATCACATCATCTCAATCTCAATTTGCTCATCAGCTCATCTCAATCTCAATCATCTCAATCTGCTAAAAACCCTCCAGTGACTCCCGCTATAGTTGAAATATGGTCCACATTCCCTGCCACTGTTTGATCTGTATATTGTCTCTCCCTCCAATTCGCCTTGATCTGTTCTTTTCCTCAGATGCCTTCAGAGACAGTGGTCTCCCTTCAATCGCTAGACCTGCATTATCCAGTATGACAGATACTAGCTACATGTGACTATCAATCACTTAAAATGGGATACCATATTTACCATATTCTAATCTATGTATATTTGTTCTCTCAGTGTAAAATACATAGCACATTTCAAAAGCAGCTTAAAAATGAATGTAAAAGATCTCATTAATTTTGACATTGTCAATATTCATAATGCTATTATTTTGGATATGTTAAATAAACTAAAACAGAAATAAATAATATAATTAGCAACTTCACTTTTACCTTTTAAATGTGGCTTCTCAAAATTTTAAAATTATGCATCATATTATTTCTGTTATTTGAATATTTTATTATTTCCAGTGGACAGCATAGTTCTAGAACAGACTAAACTTACTTCTATTTCATAAACTTTCCTTTTTCTATTTAGTTGATATGTTTTGAATATTTTCTCACCAAATGTTCTCTTGACTGTCATCACTTCCAAGATCTCATTCAACTTAAACCTCTTTATAGTGATCAAGCCTGGATGAAATCTACTAGCTTCCTATACCATGTTATTTGCTCTTTATAATATTTATTCAATTTATTTCTTAGCCCTTACAATTCCTTGAAATTCTTATTATTTTGGTCACATACAAGTTCTTTGAAGAGAAGCATTGTTTGTATTGTCAGACAGAACTGTGAGAAATAAGTTTCTGTTGCTTATAAACTAGCCGGTCTGTGGTGTGTTTTTTTATAGCATTTGAAGCAGACTAAGGCACCCCTTATTTCAAAAATGTCTTTTTATTATAGGCCTTTTGAATCAGAATCAAAATAAGATTTACTCACTGAATTTTGTTATCTTGTCTCTAAAATTTGTTTCAATCTAGGGCAGTCTGTTCTCGCTTGTTTTCATGACATTGAAAAAGTTAGGCTAGCTGTTTTACAGAATGTCTTACCTTATTAAGCTGTTGGCTTTTTGCACTGTGTTCTTGTTTGTACTGTTCTATTATGGAAATAAGCACTGACTGCTTAAATATAATTTGATTGTGAGGGGTTGCTTGTGCAGGAATCTTACTGATATTGCTGTGAAATGAGTATTATACCACACACATCTGGCATTTGACCATCTCAAATTTAGTGACTGGGAACATCCATGGACAGAGAAGTCTGGTGGGCTACAGTCAATAGGGTCTTTTTTCCTTATCTTTTTATGATTTCAATTACTACTATTTGTATATAAGGATGTATATATATATATATATATATATATGTATATATATATATATAGTCCATAAATACAAATCTAATTTTATCTTATTAAAATACATTATTTGATAGCTAGTCTATTTTTTCTCTACAGATTTGCAATTTCATTTTCATCATATACTGAATTTCTTTATAGACATTCATTTATTTCTGTAATTTCTATTCAGTTTTACTGGTCTGTGTACACATTCACATATCAATACCATTTTCATTTAATCATGAAGGCTTTTGTGGTTGTTGTTCAGTCACTCAATCATATGCGACTCTGAGATCCCATGGACTGCATCTTACCAGGCTTCCCTGTCATTCACCATCCCCTGGAGCCTGCCCAGACTCACGTCCATTGAGTTGGTGATGCCATCCAATCGTCTCCATATCTGACACGCTGGCTCACTGTCACAGTTCAAATAAAGATAAACGCTCACGTCCATGGGTGGAGTTGCTGTCGCCACCCATCTACATGTCTGACACGCTGGCTCCATATACACATAAAGACTCACGTCCATGGAGTTGGTGATGCCACCCAACCGTCCACATATCTGACACGCTGGCTCCATATACACATAAAGACTCACGTCCATGGAGTTGGTGATGCCACCCAACCACCTACATATCTGACACGCTGGCTCACTGTCACCATTCAAATACAGATAAACGCTCACGTCCATGGATGGAGTTGGTGTCGCCACCCGTCTACATGTCTGACACGCTGGCTCCATATACACATAAACACTCACGTACATGGAGTTGGTGATGCCACCCAACCGTCCACATATCTGACACGCTGGCTCACTGTCACCGCTCTACAAATACACATAAACGCTCACGTTTCATGTTCCTCAGACTACTGTCTACTGAGAAATATTCTACTTTTTATTCTTTTATTCCATAGAAACTTTTAAATAACATTTTCTACTTTATGAATATATATAAAAAGACGTTTTATTTTTAGAGAAATTATATTCAATTTTTAGTTAACTTAAATTTCTTTAGATTCCAAATACAAGCCAGTATAATAATCACTACAGAGCAGAGGGAACTCGACTAAATACAAAGATCTATAAGGAAAAAGAATCTAAAAAAAAGAAAAAAAAATTGGGCATATTCATATATATAGCAGATTTTCTTTGCTGTATACTTGAAACTATCACAACATTGTAAATCAACATTCTAATTAAAAAAAAAAAAAACTGGCAGATTTTGAGTATTTATTTTTTTATCCATGAGATTGGTGTGTCTTTCAATTTGCTCAGATCTACTTTCTCCAGTTATGTTTCAGAAATAGCTTTACATTTCTTTTTAGGTTTATATATTAGAATTTTTAAATATTGTGTGCTACTTGTACAGTGTCCTTATATCAGTGATATAGTCTAGCTGGTTATTATTTGTTGTTATGAGACTTATTAGTATGTGTGATATTTTTATATTCTATTATTAAATTATAGTGTTAATTTTAAAGCCTGTGTTACATTTTACCTAGAAATAATCTAGCTTCTTTTCTAATTTTTATGATTCTATTTGCTTTATCTAATCACATATGCAGATATGTCCATTGCATTGCTAGTTAAAATTATCTAATTATCTTGTATTTTTCATGGCATTGGTAGAAATGGCCTTTAAAAATCTCTTATGCAATATATTCTGTAGACAAGCACATATATCTATTTTGAATGTTATTTTAATATCCATTAATGTGTATTTTTCAAAAATCAAGATTTGAAAACTTTTTCAAATGTTTTTGAGTACTTTTGAATAGAATCATGAAATTTTTCCTTTAGTTCAGTTCAGTGATTTAGTCAGGTCCAACTCTTTGTGACGCCATGGACTGCAGCACACCAGGCTTCCCTGTCCATCACCAACTCCCAGAGCTTACTCAAACTCACGTCCATTAAGTCAGTGATGCCATCCAACCATCTCATCCTCTGTCGTCCCCTTCTCCTCCTGTCTTCAATCTTTCCCAGCATCAGGGTCTTTTCTAATGAGTCAGTTCTTTGCATCAGGAGGCCAAAATATTGGAGCTTCAGCCTCAGCTGATGTCCCTCCAATAAATACCGATGAAGGACTGATGTCCTTCCAATGAATACTGAGGGCTGATTTCCTTTAGGATGGACTGGTTGGATCTCCTTGCTGTACAAGGGACCCTCTAGCATCTTCTCCAACACCACAGTTCAAAAGCATCAGTTCTTCTGTGCTCAGCTTTATTTTTGGTCCAAACCTCACATCCATACAGACCTTTGTCAGCAAAGTAATGTCTCTGTTTTTTAATATGCTGTCATAGGTTGGCCAAAGCTTTTCTTCCAAGGAGCAAGTGTCTTTTAATTTCATGGCCACAGTCACCATTGGCAGTGATTTTAGAGCCCAGGAAAATAAAATCTGTCACTGGTTGAGAGTTCTGACAAACCATGGTCCACTGGAGAAGGGAATGGCAAACCACTTCTGTATTCTGGCCTTGAGAACCCCATGAACAGTATTAAAAGGCAAAAAGACATGACACTGAAAGATGAACTCCCCATGTTGGTAGGTGCCCAATATGCTACTGTAGAAAAGTGGAGAAATAACTACAGTAAGAATGAAGTGATGGAGCCAAAGCAAAAACAACACCCAGTTGTGGACCTGACTGGTGATGGAAGTAAAGTCTGATGCTGTAAAGAACAATATCGCATAGGAACCTGGAATGTTAGATCCACGAATCAAGGTAAATTAGAAATGGTCAAACAGGAGATGGCAAGAGTAAACATGGATATTTTAGGAATCAGTGAACTAACATGGACTGGAATGGATGAATTTAATTCAGATGAACTTTATATCTAGTACTGTGGGCAAGAATCCCTTAGAAGAAATGTAGTATCCCTCATAGTCAACAAAAGAGTCTGAAATGCAGTACTTGGGTGAAATGTCAAAAATGACCAAATGATCTCTGTTTATTCCAAGGCAAACCATTCAATATCACAGTAATACAAGTCTATGCCCCAACCACTAATTCCAATGAAGCTGAAGTTGAACAGTTTTATGAAGACCTACAAGACCTAGAAGTAACAATAACACCAACAAAAATGTCCTTTTCATCATATGTGATTGGACTGCAAAAGGAGGAAGTCAAGCAATACCTGGAGTAATAGGCAAGTTTGACCTTGGAGTACAAAATGAAGTAGTGCAAAAGCTAGCAGAGTTTTGCCAAGAGAACACGCTGGTCTTAGCAAACACCCTCTTACAACAACACAACACATGGACATCACAAGATGGTCAATACCAAGACCAGATTGATTATATTCTTTGCAGCCAAAGATGGAGAAGCTCTATACAGTCAGCAAAAATAAGACTGGGAGCTGACTGTGGCTCAGATCATGAACTCCTTATAGAAAAATTCAAACTTTAATTGAAGAAAGTAGGGAAAACCACCAGACCATTCAGGTATGACCTAAATCAAATCCCTTATGACTATACAGTGGAAGTGTCAAATAGATTCAAGAGATTAGATCTGATAGGCAGAGTGCCTGAAGAACTATGGATGGAGGTTCCTGACATTGTACATGAGGCAGTGATCAAGACCATGCCCAAGAGAAAGAAATGCAAAAAGGCAAAATGGCTGTCTGATGAGGCCTTGCAAATAGCTGAGAAAAGGGAAGCAAAAGGGAAAGGAGAAAAGAAAAGGTATACTCATATTTATGCAGAGTTCCAAAGAATAGCAAGGAGAGATAAGAAAGCCTTCCTCAGTGATCAATGCAACGAAATAGAGGAAAACAATAGAATGAGAAAGACTAGAGATCTGTTTAAGAAAATTAGAGACATCAAGGGAATATTTCTTGCAATTTTTCCTTTGTTCTACTAATATGATACATTGTATTAGTATCCATATGATTTTTAATCAACTGCACATGCCTTCTTTAAATAAATCTGGATCATGACGTGTTATTTTCACAAGTGAGATTTATCTATATTATTTTTTGTCCACAACTATTACAATATTTGCCATCAATGTTAAAATTGCTTCACAAAATGTTATTGAAAATGTTCCTGCTGAAGTTTAACTTCAATAAAGAAGAAAATTTAGAGGAAGTTGATAGAAAATGATGTTACTAAATGTTACCTTTGTTAAACTCCTCCATGATTTATCTACTCCCATTATATAAGACCTTATCTGATGAAGTTTCAGTTAATATCAGCTCAAGATGATAAAATATATAAAAAGTGATATATACATGCAAATCTGTTCCAAAGATGCATGTGTTTATCTTTTTCTATCTTATTTGGATAGCTTGAGGATGCTGTAGAAAATAAGTGATAGAAATTCAAGTGAACTATGCCATTGACTTTCAGATTCAACAAAATGAAATCTTGTATGTAAATTGGGAATCATTAGGTATCTGATTTCAAGTACAGAATAGTCTACCGGTATGTCTGGGCACTATTTATTGAGCATTCTTCTGAGAAATTGGGTGTCTAAGAGGCACAGACACAGCCACACACTTAACTTCTCCTTGAAGATGTAGTGTATAAGTTTCCATTCAAACCAAATAATGGGGTTGATGATGCTCTCAGGAATATTACTCCTGGTGTTCCAAATGTGCCACAAACTAAGATTTTCTATAAGTCTGAGCACTTTGAAGTTTTGCATCAATTAAACTGTGAAAAAACAGAAATAAAAACACCCTCCATCCTATCCTAAGTTGAAAAATAAAATGATCTATTTCTTGGAACTTCCATGAAACCTGTCTTATAACAGACATGAAACTGATAACCATTTGATCTTTAAAACATCTTCACAGTTGCAGAACGGACTGTTTTCCATGAAATCCTCAATCACATTATCCCATAAGGCAAGGCTAATATGTTATTCCTAGAAAAAGGAAGAAATAAAGAATTAATAAATGTATAAATTCATATATTCATAAATAAATTTTTTAAAACACTGAGGGTCTGATTCATCTGAAGTACAGATGACCTGCTCCTGTAATGTATAGTGAAGGTTTCCCTCCAGAGTCCTCTCCATTCCCTACCACATTAATTAACCAGGGAGAAAGAATCTCAGATGAAACTTTTATATCAGTGAGATATCAGATATTCATCACTGTGTGTGGCTTGATTTTATGTTGACAGATGAAGAGCTTGTGATCCTCTGAACCATTAAATTGAAAACTTTAAAGTAGTGTTAGCCTATGGTAGCACCAGCTGAGAATTTAATTTACTGTATTTTTGGTACATTAGAATCACCAGCATTTGAAAAACAGCTTCAAAAAGTTGTCTCAATTCATTTTCTAGTTGTATCATACATAATATGACATATGATGCTTTCTCGCCCAGTAGTTTATCTTTTGAGGAAGATATTACCTTCCTTAAAGATTTTTGTCTTTGCTTTCTACTTTAACTTCTCAGTGGCAGGGGGAAAAGGGTATTTTTAAATTGGATTAATTTGAATGTGTCCATGGTAAAATCTCAAGAAAATTTAGCTGTTAATAGTTTTTTATTGCTTATTATTGCTTTTACATGCAGTTAATGTTTGTATTCTATTGTATAATGGCTTCACATGTAAAGAAAATTTTAATAAATTTATACTTTAAAATAAACCATTTGCTTATAAATCTTTTCCTTTATTCTTTCCTCAGGAGATAGGAAATCGTGTTCATTTAGTTTGTTTCCTCTGTTGATCCCAATGAAAAGTCCCCGTGAGCTTGCCACTGTAGTCACACATTTTGAATTCTCTGCATTTTCTCAGCTATTATGTTGACTTCATCTATGATTTAAATGACTAAGCCTTGCAACAGTTTTCTGCTTTTCCTCTCTCCAATGTTGGTCTCCAGCTGCTCCCTGTTGAAGGTTTTGTTCTCTATCCAATAGGAAGGAATATCCACCCACATCAGCTTGATGTGGTTTATTAATGTCATCCAAACATGTAAAACAGAATGTTTTTGTACCAGTTGCAGATGTAGAATTCTCAATATCAAGTTTTTTTTTTTTTTTTTTTGGAAAAACAAAAGAAAGTGGATCAGGGGTGTTAAATAGTATGGATTATGTAGCTTCTATAAGTCTCTCACTTTTAGATAAATTATCTCATTTAATTCTCACAGCAAACTTCCAAATGGTGTGCAGCATCATTTATGTGGGGGGGGGGGCTGTCTAAATGTGGCAAATATAGTGACCCTAAGATGTTAGTACACTGTGGACTATCTCACAGGTAGGAATTCCCCATTTGGAATGCGAACCCAGTCTCTCTTTAGAGTACATACTCTTTTGTCCATCTCAGCATGACAGGTGTACCTGCTGGTTTGGGTCACCTTGCATTTAAACGTATGCTTATGGAATAAAGTATTGGTTTTGTCTTCCACAGTGGGTGCTCTCGGGATCAGACACTCGCTCTCCATAACCCTTGACATTTAGGTCAGGGTCCATGATCTGGATATGGCCTTGACTCTTCAGCGGATGTCACGAGCAGCAAAGGGGGTTCAGAATTTGCCTCTGGCGGTGGCGGTGCCACCCACGGCTGGCAAGTCTCATGGAGGCCATCGAGCAGCAGGGGCAGCGAGGGTCCCTCCTTCGGCTTCCCTGCCTCCCTTCACTGCTCAGACTCACCAGCGTCTGGTCCAGTAAGCTGTTTTCTACTCACTTCCCCATCACCTTGTGGGCTACTCAAGACGCAATCTTTGAATCTCTCTTCTGCTTATGTTAGTCAGGATTGACTCCTATATTTTGCAACCAAAAATGTGGATTAATATAAGAGATAATAAATCAGGAGTTTAGCGGTTATTGCCGATTACAAATAAAAGGGTTATAATAATAAATATAAATGATATTATTACCTCAATTGCTAATGGCCATAACATTTAATATACTGATACAGTTAATAGGAAAATGATACAAGGTGTTATAACTTAAAATTTATATTAAGGCTGATTTTCCTGAATGTATTTATGCCTAGAAATTTTAGTGTAGCTTAACATTCAAGATACCAGTGCACATTTACTCAAGGTAATTCATACAGTTTTCTTCCTATGAACTTTTTATAGTTCTCATCTGATAATCTAAAAATAAAGCCCTAATCTATTTTCTCTTTTTAGGTGTTGTTCACTTGTATTTATTCAGGAGTGATAAGAAATACTTTTCTTGAATAACGGGCTTCATTATTTTCTGTGTCTTGATTCCTTGCTTTCTAATTTCAGTTCAGGAAGCATTTTAAGAATCTTAAGATGGTTTATTGAAACAGGATTCAACAAATTAAATCTCCTCATAAACAAGCATGCAAATAGATGTAGGAGCTATGGATCTGTCTATGAGCATCAGCTTCTAAGCATGTTCAGTTCAGTTTCTCAGTCATATCAGACTCTTTGCGACCCCATGAACTGAAGCACACCAGGCTTCCCCATCCATCACCAATTGCTGGAGTCTACCCAAACCCATGTCCATTGAGTCGGTGATGCCATCCAACCATCTCATCCTCTGTCATCCCCTTCTCCTCCTACCCTCAATCTTTCCCAGCATCAAGGCTTTTACAAATGAGTCAGCTCTTCATATCAGGTGGCCAAAGTATTGGAGTTTCAGCTTCAACATCAGTCCTTCCAATGAACACACAAGACTGATCTTTAGGATGGACTGGTTTGATCTCCTTGCAGTCCAAGGGACTCTCAAGAGTCTTCTTCAATACCACAGTTCAAAAGGATCAATTCTTTGGCACTTAGCTTTTTTTATAGTCCAACTCTTACATCCATACATGACTACTGGAAAAACCATAGCCTTGACTAGATGGACATTTGTTGGCAAAGTAATGTCTCTGCTTTTTAACATGCTGTCTAGGTTGGTCATAACTTTCCTTCCAAGGAGTAAGTGTCTTTTAATTTCATGGCTGCAATCACCATCTGCAGTGGTGTTGGAGCCCAGAAAAATAAAGTCAGCCACTGTTCCCACTGTTTCCCCATCTATTTGCCATGAAATGATGGGACCAGATGCTATGATCTTAGTTTTCTGAATGTTGAGCTTTAAGCCGACTTTTTCACTCTCCTCTTTCACTTTCATCAAGAGGTTCTTTAGTTCTTTTCACTTTCTGCCATAATGGTGGTGTCATCTGCATATCTGATGTTATTGTTATTTCCCCCGGAAATCTTGATTCCAGCTTGTGTTTTCTCCAGCCCAGCATTTCTCATGATGTACTCTGCATATAAGTTAAATAAGCAGGGTGACAATATACAGCCTTGACGTACTCCTTTTCCTATTTAAAAACCAGTCTATTGTTCCATGTCCAGTTCTAACTGTTGCTTCCTGACCTGCATACTGGGAGTCCCAGTCTATTTTGTTTATTTGTTAACTACTTATAATGTAGTAAGAACTGTCCTTCTGATGGATCTAGATATTACTATACTAAGTGAAGTAAGTTAGACAAAGATACATATTATATGATATCACTTATATGTAGAATCTAAAAAAAAAAAAAATAGTACAAATGAATTTAAAAGAGAAACAGATTCACAGACATAGAAAACAAACTTATAATTACCAATGGAGAAGTGGAGGGAGAGATAAGTTAGGAGTAGGGATTAACAGATGCAACTACTATATATAAAATATATAAACAGCAGAGTTTTACTGCATAACATGCTTCCCTGGTGGCTCAGTGACAAAGAATCTGCCTGCAATGCAGGAGATGCAGGTTCGACCCCTGGATGGACAGGGAGACAGCAACTCACTCCAGTATTGTCACCAGGGAAATATCATGGGCAGAGAATCCTGGCCAGCTACGGTCCATTGTGTTGCAAAACAGTTGGACACGACTTGTCGACTAAGCGGCAGTAACAAAGGACTGTATTCGATACCTTGAAATAAACTATAATGGAAAATAAAAAGAAATAATCACTTTTGTACTAGGAATTGCTCTTATATGAAAACATAGAGCTGCTTTACTTATTATTTAATCATTCTGGCAACAAATTCGGTGTATCCATTGTATGCATAAGGAAACTGGGCCTATTGATAGAGTAACTTGTTCAGAGTTACAAAGTTACTACCTATCAGAGCCCACATTCAAACACAGGTAACCCGGCCTCACTCTGCTCTCCCAGCCACTGGACTCTGCTACCTCCCAGATCTCTCCAAAAGATAACTTTTCAAAAGAATAATCTAAATTATTTGACCACTTATCTATGATGCTTCCATTTTTATTTCCCAAACCTATGGCTTTTTCCCTTTGATTTTATTTTACATTCCAAAATATAATCTCTAAGAGTGATCTTTAAGGTGGTTTACTTTAAATAAATTAGAATTTATTTATTAGGAAAGGTACTAGATTGTCAATGTAGCTACTTAAGCCTCTGATACTTCTTAAAAAAAAAAAAAAATGTATCTGAATTGCTTTTAGACAGAGATTCCTCATTCTTTGGGGCTCGATTTATTTTTTGCCACCAAGCATATATTTTTCAAAAGTAGTTCTTGTATTGAGATGATGTAAAATATGTAATAGTATTATAAACAAATTCTGTTTAAAGTGATAAAATTCTGTTTCTTGTGTTTTTAATATGATCTGGAAGGCAAGCTAAAGGTGAAATATCTCTAGATATTTTGAGATATCAGTACATCCTTGACTTTAATAGATATTGTTCCAGGTTTATGACCCTGAGAAGGACAAACTTTGTTTTGGTTACCGTCAGTTATATGTATAATGATACTATTTTATAAGTGTACTGAACATGAATGTTTTCTTGGCCTTAAATTTCTTCTATATGTCTGACATTATAGACATGGAATCTGTGACACAGAAAATCTCAGTGAATTTCTGGTAGGCTAGGACATTGCAAAAAGCAGATGGTGTGCCAGAGGATACAAACAGGAAAAGGAAAAATGGGAGTGGGAGTTGTTTTTTTTACCGTTTTAGCTTAAAACAAGCTATAAAAAGGTTAAATGAAAAATTGTACCACTTTTACTAATGATTCTTATGGGCAAAGATTTTGACTCTTTTCTTTTTTTTTTTTGAAACTCCTGCTTGTAAGGCTTTGTAAGAACACTTTTTTTTTTTTTTTTAAATGAAATAAAGCAAAAATGCAGCACAATAAAATTAAAAAAAAAAAAAAAGCCTTTACAAAATGTCTATTCAAATGGTACAGAAAAGAGCTAAAAACTAGTGATTACTTGTGAAATAAATGAACACTGCAACAAGGGTGTGTTTTTCATGCCCACTCAGTTGATTCTGGAGTCAATTTATACATATTTACCATGTAATTAAGTTTAACACAAGCAGTCAAACCAGAAAAAATTATAATTTATATTACAGGGAGAAAAGAGCTTATATGAATTATTCAGGCCCATTTGAATATAGGTACAATAAACGTATTTGTATTAGTTTTTATTTATGTAGTTTTCAATGTGTACCATTTTTAAGGTCTGTATTGAATTTGTTACAATATTGCTTCTGCTTTATATTTTGGTTTTTTGACCAGGAGATGTGGGATCTTAGCTCACTGACTAAGGGTAGAATCCTCACCACAGCACTGGAAAGTGAAGTTTTAAGGGCTGCCAGGGAAGTCCCAAACTTGTTTCCTATGCTTTAAAAATTATTACTAGAATGAAAGCTCTAGGTTCAACAAAAGTCTGAAATAAGGAAATAACTGTCCTTAAATTATAAGAACAAAAATACAAGCGTCTTTACAGGGAATTTATTTTCTTGTTACATTATCACCTCTCTTTATATTTCTATTCCTGAGAAAATTTGGCACATCTCATTCAGTGAAGTCATCCAGAACTTGCTTACTTATGGTCAAATATTTCACTTGCTCCTTCAGAGGCAGGAGTGTAAAAAGGAGATAAGTCATTCAACATGAATTCATGTTTCCCAAGTCATATGATAGTTTGCTAACTTGGTTGGAATTTATAAACTAGCATGTTGTGGGTGGTATTATTCCTTCTGTAAGAATGTCATCTATGTAGTACCCTACAGAATATACTTAATAACCCATAGCTTAATGTTTTGAGTGATTTCAACAAAGGAATAATTTTAGGGTGATGAACTTCATGGAGAGACATTGCTTTGCTCCTTTATAACTATGTTCATATACTGATTTTTCATCTCCTGGATTTAAATTTCCAAACTGCTTTTTGGAATATGTTCAAACTGAGAGAGGTGACAAGATGCCTTAGTGGAATCACCAAAAACTTTCTTACATACAGAAGACATTTTTAAAGCATTTATCATTTAAAGATACTATTTTGTATAATTTAAGCAATTTTTTTCATTTATTTTTATTAGTTGGAGGCTAATTACTTTACAATATTGTAGTGTTTTTTTTTTTTTTTTTTTTTGCTATACATTGACATGAATCAGCCATGGATTTAAGCAATTTTAAGAGCTATTTCAGGTATATCTTTCAAGATCTGCCCAATCATATATTTCTTTCTAATTATTTAATGATTATTCAGGTGGGAGGTGGGAGTTTTTTTTTTTTTTTTTTTTTTTAAATACACCTTAAGTGAAGTAATTCACTTTAAAATTTTGATAGATGACTACTGGCAAGAGCTAGAAAAACAGTGAAAACACCTGCTCCTCTCATGTAATGACAGGCTGTCAGAAATCTCCAAAAGCACAAAATTAAAATTATTTTCCCCCCAAAATTCCCATTATTTCCTTTTGGGCCCTCATATATATTACATTTTATTCTGTCCATAATTATCTTTTTTAATAAAACATGAGTAACTTGAGATTTTCATACTGACTCAAAATAGCCTAGAAGACATTTGTTGAGCTTTACTGAGTGCTTGAATAGTTCAAGTTACTGTGATAAGGCATAGCATCCAAGTCAAAATTATCCTACTTCTCAGATAATCTTCCTTTCAGCTAGCTGACAAGGATTCATTCATTCACTTAAACATATATTCAGTGCATGCTTTGTGTTACTTATATTCAGAGATTCAAAAGGCACATCAAGAAATGTATGGCTATTGGATAAGATAAGCAAGTAAACGTACAGTGATAGATATTAAATACATGAAAAACAAATCTCTCACTCTTTTGGGCATATATATTTAAAAAGATAAACATGTTAAGCTACACTGATGGATTCCTGATGATGTAATATGGGGAAGGAAGAAAAAATGGTCTTTATTTCTCCTAGTAGCCTCAAACTGGTTTTACAAGCTTTTCTTCCACCTCTTTGTTTTACCACCAAGTAAAATACTGGAGTCATCTCTTAGCTTCCAAATAATTCCTTATACAAAGCTAATCCCCCCAAAAAAATTATCTCAAAATAAGCTTTATCAGTTCCTATTCCATGAATTTAAAAATCATCTTAGCATAATTTCTAGCTATAAATATTGAATGATATCTAAATAATTTTATTAGCTTATGCAGTATTTGAGGGGGGGAGTTAACATGCATCATTGATTTTTAAATAATTTACATAATAAATTATTTAAATATGTGCATTGGGATATTGACTGCTCTAAAAATCATGCTAAATTGATACGACATTTTCTGCCTAGAAGCTCAAAATCTCAGAGCTGAAACACTGATGCTGAATGACATAAGGTCAAGGAACAATTGAATGAATGAAAACTTAATTTTGTCTCTAAATTGATATTATGCAGAAGAACAGAAAAAAAAATATAAGAGACAACATAAGAGAGATGATAGAAGTCCAAAAGAGGACAGGAAAAAAAAAAAAGAAATGAATTACCGGCAAATTAATCAAGGATTGTTGGAAGAGGCACAATTAGGGGAATAAGGAGATTTCCTATATAGGACTTAATTGAGGATGTAATGGAATGTCACTAAGTAAATGTTTTAAGGTACTGGGCACACTTTAGACCACCTCAGTGGTATTGTGTTGGAACTGAAATCTTCTCTCTGATTCCTAGGATCCAGGGTACACTGGACCCTGGATATCAAATTTAAGTGCCATATTGCCCTAATATACATTAAAACTTAAAGTAGTTCTAAAAATGCTGAAGGACCATAGGAAGGAGAAAGACAAAAACATGATTGCTAATTGTGCATAATCCCTTCATCAGAGACATTTCAGAACATTAGGCTAGCTCAGTCCTTTCTAGAGTATTCCCAGCAACACTATTCCTGCAAGATGCTCTGAGGAAAGAAAGAAAAAGGGGGGGAATGATTCCATTTTCAATTTAGTTTTAAGTACTATGGACTTTATTCCCCTTTGAATAGTCACAATGTGCACTATGTATTTAAGAATCTGAGAGACACTACCTTGACTTTGGTGAATTTTATTAAACAGTTGATTACCAAAACCAGAAATCACCTAATGCTTATTAATATTTTGTTGAATTCTGACAATATACTTTATGAGTGCTTGGTCTGATTGTTACTGATCCTAGAGTCCATGGATATATTTCAAAAGAAGTATCAATTCAGCAAATTGTATACAGAAATTTGAATGAATTTCAATGTTTTTATAGGAAGAGATATTTTTTTATTTATTACCAAATGTCTGTGATTCTAAATATTGAAAGCTCATTGACTAAAAAACATTATTAAGGGATTAAAAAAAAAATCTTAGAAAAGTTTTGTATACCTAATAATATTTTGAAGACTTTATTGTTATTACTGGGCTGTGCTCAGTTGCTTCAGTCATATCAAACTCTTTGTGACCCTATGGACTTTAGTCCACCAGGCTCCTCTCTTCATGAGATTCTTCAGGCAAGAATACTGGAGTGGGTTGCCATTTCCTCCTCCAGGGGATACCCGACCAAGGGGTCAAGCCTGTGTCGCCTGCATTTTAGGCAAATTTTTTTTTACCACTGAGCCACTGGGGATGCCCTACTAATAAGCAAAATTCTATTTCATTATTCTGAATTATTTTTATAGTACTTTATAAATTATTTTATAGTGCTTTTTAGTATGTAGAGTCTATGTATTTGTAAGTAAATATCTTAACCTATAGACATGTCATTGGATTAGGCAAGTTCCAAGATTTTCTACAAAGTCTGTTTGTGTTTAGCAAAATTATTTTCCTAAGAAACCCATTACTTTTCATTAAAAAAGAATAAAATAAAGTCCTTGATTTCTGACTAATTATATATGAATACATGTAATATTCTAAAAATAATTTTAAAAGAAATGCTGTGCTTATCATTGTACAGTGTTATACCATGAACTAGAAAGTTTAAAAATTGACAATTAAAATATGCTACCAGTCAATGAAACAGAGTAGATGTTCCAAAAACAGATCCACGTGAATGTAGCCAACTGATCTTTGACAAGGCACAAAGCCAGTACAATTAAGAAAAGAAAGTCTCTTCAACAAATGATGATGGAACAAGTGGATACTGACATGTGAAAATGAATCTAGACACAGACCTTATCTTTCTCTCAAAAATGAACTCAAAATTGTTTAAAGACTTAAGTGTAAAACACAAAGCTATAAAACTCTTAGAAGATAACATAGGAAAAATATCTAGGTGATCTCAGGTTTGGCAACATCTTAGATAAAATATCAAAAGGATAACCCATGAAAAAAATAGTAAGTTGGACTTAAACAAAATAAAAACTTTTGCTCTGCAAAAGTCACTGTTAGGAGAATGCAAAGACAGGCCAGAGTGTGAGACAGTATTTGCAAAATACAGAGCTGACAAAGGACTGCATCCAAATATAAAAGAACTCCTACATATTGTGCAGATAACATGATCCTCTACATAGAAAACCCTAAAGACTCTACCAGAAAATTACTAGAGCTAATCAACAAATATAGTAAAGGTTCAGGATATAAAATTAACACACAGAAATCCCTTGCATTCCTATACACTAACAAGGAGAAAACAGAAAGAGAAATTAAGGAAACAATTCCATTCACCATTGCAACAAAAAGAATAAAATATTTAGGAGTATATCTACCTAAAGAAACAAAAGACCTATGCATAGAAAACTATAAAACGCTGATGAAAGAAATCAAAGACGACACAAATAGATGGAGAAATATACCTTGTTCATGGATTGGAAGAATCAATATTGTCAAAATGGCTATACTACCCAAAGCAATCTATAGATTCAGTGCAATCCCTATCAAGCTACCAACAGTATTTTTCACAGAACTAGAACAAATAATTTCACAATTTGTATGGAAATACAAAAAACCTTGAATAGTCAAAGTTATCTTGAGAAAGAAGAATGGAACTGGAGGAATCAACCTGCCTGACTTCAGACTCTACTACAAAGCCGCAGTCATCAAGACAGTATGGTACTGGCACAAAGACAGAAATATAGATCAATGGAACAGAATAGAAAGCCCAGAGATAAATCCATGAACCTATGGACACCTTATCTTCGACAAAGGAG
Organism: Dama dama; assembly: GCF_033118175.1. Lineage (NCBI taxonomy): Eukaryota > Metazoa > Chordata > Mammalia > Artiodactyla > Cervidae > Dama > Dama dama. The sequence continues at coordinate 7,198,941 of NC_083708.1, read as the reverse complement.
GCCAGAATATACAATGGAAAAAAGACAACCTCTTTAACAAGTGGTGCTGGGAAAACTGGTCAACCACTTGTAAAAGAATGAAACTAGAACACTTTCTAACACCATATACAAAAATAAACTCAAAATGGATTAAAGATCTAAATGTAAGACCAGAAACTATAACACTCCTAGAGAAGAACATAGGCAAAACACTCTCCGACATAAATTACAGCAGGATCCTCTATGACCCACCTCCCAGAATATTGGAAATAAAAGCAAAAATAAACAAATGGGACCTAATTAAACTTAAAAGCACTTGCACAAGAAAGGAAACTATGAGCAAGGTGAAAAGACAGCCTTCAGAATGGGAGAAAATAATAGCAAATGAAGAAAGAGACAAAGGATTAATCTCAAAAATATACAAGCAACTCCTGTAGCTCAATTCCAGAAAAATAAATGACCCAATCAAAAAATGGGCCAAAGAACTAAACAGACATTTCTCCAAAGAAGACATACAGATGGCTAACAAACACATGAAAAGATGCTCAACATCACTCATTATCAGAGAAATGCACATCAAAACCACAATGAGGTACCATTACACGCCAGTCAGGATGACTGCTATCCAAAAGTCTACAAGCAATAAATGCTGGAGGGGGTGTGGATAAAAGGGAACCCTCTTACACTGTTGGTGGAAATGCAAACTAGTAGAGCCGCTATGGAAAACAGTGTGGAGATTTCTTAAAAAACTGGAAATAGAACTGCCATATGACCCAGCAATCCCACTTCTGGGCATACACACTGAGGAAACCAGATCTGAAAGAGACACGTGCATGGCTGATTCATGTCAATGTATGACAAAAACCACTAAAACATTTTAAAGTACTTAGCCTCCAACTAATAAAAACAAACAAACAAACAAACAAACAAAACTTCTAGAATTCAACAATGAAAAACCAAGCATTTGAATTAAAAATGTGCCAAAGGTCTCAACAGATATCTCACCAAAGTATATATATGCATGGTTGACATAGTTCTGAAGAGATTTTCAACCTCACGTGTCACGAGGGAAATTCAAATTAAAACAGGAAGATACCATAACATACCTATTACAGTGGCTAAAATCCAAAACACAGACAATACCAAATGTTGGCAAAAGGATGGAACAACAGGATCTTTTATTCACTGCTGATGGAAATGCAAAATAGGATGGCCACTTTGGAAGACACTTACTCCCAAAGTTGAACACAGCGTTACATAATGTGGGGAGAGAAAAAAATTAGTCAAGACTGCATGGTCAGTCTCTCTCACCCCACGGCCTCTCGCTCTCACGCCATGTTTTGTAAGTAAAGACTGTATAACAGCTGAGCTCATTTATAGCACTGCACAGGTGTGTCATGAAGTACTCATTTGGTCACAAGCTACTTTGTGCTGTAGAGATGTATGAGCTCCACCTATAAAGTAGCGGCGTTACTTTTGTGTCACAACTGTGTCTTTTGGGTCAGCCACAAGAGGAGAGAATATGGTATATCTACTGCTATGGCTGGTGCATAGGAGACAATAAGTGCTTTTGCCATCCCTATGGCTCCTTGCATCTTCTAGCCTCTTAGTTTGTGCCTTGCCTACCCTGGGTTCAGTGAATAGTGAGAACAGTGTGAATAGCAAGACAATTGGTGTCACAAACAAGGCCAGTGATACAACTGGCTTAGTTGGCAGGATACCCAGCAGGTAGGGTGCCTGAAGCTCCTCTAGATGGAGAAAGCCAGTGGCCACTATATAACATGTCATACCACGTGGCTGCAGTCCTTTCTGCATGGGCTTTGGTGGAAGACAGGGAGGCAATGGGCCGTTCACCAGATAGCATCGAAAAGGCATTACAGGCAGTGAGTTCCCATTTGCTGAACAAGGTGGCATGGACTGCTGATGGCATGGTGGTGGTGGTGGGGGGGGGGCGGTTGGGGGTGGTTACGGTGGATTTTCCTGACTGCCCTAAAGGCAAATATGGATCGTGCCCTACACAATGCCACACCAGTGCACAATGTGCAGAGACACTTGGAAGAACTACAGCAATGTATATTGACAAGAACCCTGTGGCCCTGAAGAACTTAGCATCTCTGACAGTGATGATGATGTTGAACATTATGAAACTATGGGTCTCCACTTGGCAGTGAGGCCTGTTGTGCACCAGAAAGTGAAGCATGAGCAGCCTATGCCCAGGAGGGACATCCTCAAGGGGCCCCCAATGTGACTGAGTCCACGATATATCGACCACATACTCAGGTGGAGTTTGTCGACTTGGGTAAGCAATTTCAGCAAAAGCAAGGGGAACCCTTGGCAGATTGACTTTTGCAACTCTGGGACACAGGGTAGATAGACTCAGTGCCTCTGGGAGTTTTTCGGGTCCTTACTGAAAGAAGTAGAGAGACAGCATGTGAAATGCCAGCTGGAAAGTGTGAAAACCCTGAAGGGGTCCTGGGTTGGCACGGGTCCCATCTGGGTAAGCAGTTGCAGGCTGATTTGTGTGGAGAATACTGTAAAGGCTGTGTCCTATGTAGAACATTGTACTGTAAAAGCTGTGCCTTCAGACTTCAAAAAATATAATCATGTGGGTGGGCTGTGAATGCTGCAAAAAATCCCCTCCTTGAAGGGGTGGACTTGGCACCTGTGTGGGGTTTTGTGGGTCTTTAATAAAAGCCCCACAGGGGTGGAGTTTCCCCTGTGGAGGCTTTTCTGCAATTTCACAAGGACAGATGGCCATGGAAGAAAAAGACACTCCACATGCAGTGGGTGGTTTTTCTAGCCCCATGAGGGTGAGGACTGCAACATGAGTTCCAGGCAATACCCGGCATTGGGTTTTGCCATGTATTGGGGTTGTAGTTGCTTTTTGTTGTAGTTACAGCTGTTGCAAGATGTAGATGTAAATGTCACTGTTACTCACCAAGGAAATCTTTCAGAAGATGGCCTGCACGTAGAATGTGAAGCGAGAGACCCTGAAGTAGTGGAGTGTGGGGAGAGAGCAAATTAGCCAAGATGGCATGGTCAGACTCTCTCTCCCCACAGCCTCTCGCTCTTGCCCATGTTTTGAAATGACAATGTAACTGCTGAGCTCATTTATAGAACTACACATGTGCATCATGAGGTACTCACTTGGTCATGAGCTACTTTGTGCTGTAGAGATATATGAGCTCCATCTAAAAAGTAGCGGAATCACTGCTGTGTCACAGCTGTGTCTGTTGGGTCAGTCTTGAGAGGAGAGAATATAGCATGTCTACTGCTACAGCTGTTGCAACAGTCAGGAGAGAATAAATGCATCTGCATGCCCTACAGCTCCTTGTATCTTCTTCCAGACTGTTAGCTCACGCCTTGCCTATCCGGGGTTCAGTGAACAGTGCAAACAGTGTGAACAGCAAGACAACTGGCATCAAGAACAGAGTCAGTGATACACATAATGTTACAAAACTAAACCTATATGATCCAGCAGTTTTGCTTTTGGTATTTGCTCTAATAAGTTGAAAGCAAATGCCTGCATAAACACTTGTGCACAAGTGTTTATAGCAGTTTTATTCCTAATTGCCGAAGTTTGGAAGCCACCAAAATGTCCTTTATTGCTGAGTGGATAAATTGTGGTACAGCCATATAATAAAATAAGCAAGTGTTAGTTGCTCAGTCATGTCAGACTCTTTGTGATCCCATGGATTGTAGCCGGCCAGGACCCTTTGTCCATGAAGTTCTCCAGGCAAGAATACTGGAGTGGGTTGCCATTTCCTTCTTTGGTGTAATAAAATATTATTCAACTAAAAAGAAGTGAGCCATCTATCAAGCCACAGAAAGTCAGAAAGGAAAATAAAATGCATATTGCTAAATGAAAAAAGCCAATCTGCCAAGGCTACATGCTGTCTGATTCAGCTATGTGGAATGTTGAAAAGACAAACTATTGACACAGTAGGAAAAAAAAAAAAAAGTCAGCAGTTTCCAAGCTTCGGGGAAAAGGATGTATGGATTAATTGGCAGAGAACAGCATATTTTAAAGATAGTGAAACTAATCTGCATAACACTGTAAGAATGAATACATATCATTGTAGTCACTTCAGTTATAACCAGTAGAATGTAAAACACAAAGAGTGAATGCTAATATAAACTATGGGCTTTAGTTAATAATACTGTATACACATCAGCTCACCAATTATAGTACACATACTACACTAATACAAAATATTAGTAAGATAAACTATGTGTGTGAGGTTGAGGAATTCTTTTGGAACTTTCTGTACTCTCTATTCATTCTTTAATAAACATAAACTTTCTCTAAAAGTAGCCATAAATTAAAAAGTCTAAAGTAGGGTACAGAGCCAAATATTGTATATAATATACACACACCCAGACATCTCAGTATAAGAAATTATTCCTAAAATAGGAAAATTAAACAAATTAACCTGATATTTATATCACCACTTTATTTTCAAAAATAAATTTTACTTGTCAATTAATTAATTTTTTACATATTTCCAAACATTTTCAACTTAAGAAAAAGTAAAAATAATTTTTTACGTTAGCCATGGTTACATGTAGGCAGCAATGCATAAAAATATACTGAGTTTTTTTTTTTTTTTTTTCATCTAGTCAATGAGATTCATTCATTATTAAAGTTTTTCTTTCCCCAAACAAACCAATTTATTGATTTAAATTGTGTTAGTATACTCAGAGATTGATGCAACTTCAGATGTTTGTGCTGCCTGTTTCATAGCTTGGTATATTATTATATCTTTTTGCCTTTTTGTACAGTTCATGGGGTTCTCACAACAAGTATACTGGGATGGTTTGCTATTCCCTCCTCCAGTGGATCACGCTATGACCTGTCTGTCTTGGGTGCCCTGTATGGGATGGCTCATAGTTTCATTGAATTACACAAGCCTCTTTGCCATGACAAGGCAGTGATTCATGAAAGGAAGGGACAGGGAAACCTGGTGTGCTGCAGTCCAGGGGGTGGCAATGAGTCAGACACAACTTGGTGACTGAACAACATATTATGATATAATACCTGCAGCAGATTGTGGGGTAAAAGAATTTCTGCCTAGAGGAATTTTAATAAGTCAAGAATCCTTACATGGGAATACACCCTGTCTGATTAATCTGGTTTGATGTGATCAAATGAGGTGACATTCAGCTGTTAGCTGTAGCTGAGATAAGTAGACCCATTCTAATGTACATTTCAAAAGTCAAAGCTGATTTCAGATAAGTCTATCAAAGATTCACATTTTATGGGTCACTGTCATCTCTTTCACTAGTCATTTCAAGCTACTTTAGTAACCATTGGGGCTTCCCTGATAGCTCACTTAATAAAGAATCTGCCTGCAGTTCATGAGACCCCAGTTCATTTCCTGGAGCGGGAAGATCCACTGAAGAAGGAATAGGCTACCCACTCCAGTATTCTTGGACTTCCTTTGTGGCTCAGCTGGTAAAGAATCCACCTGCAATGTGGGAGACCTGGGTTCTACCCCTGGGCTGGGAAGATACCCTGCAGAAGGGAACAACTACCCACTCCAGTATTCTGGCCTGGAGAATTCCATGGACTGTATAGTCCATGGGGGGTTGCTAACAGTTGGACACGACTGAGAGACTTTCACTTTCACTACAGTCCTCAGTGTTCTATATACTATGAAAAGGTTATTATTATCATGTTTTTAACATTTTTTTAAAAATTTCTTTATGTTAATTGGAAGCTAATTACTTTACAATATTGTGGTGGTTTTTACCATCAGTACCAGAAACAAGTATAATGAGAAATGTAAAGAACTCAGTGCACAAAGGGAAGGAAGGTAGCTTGAGTTGTTTAAGAAAAGAAAGAAAAAATAGCACATACAAGGCAAAATGCATGAAAGATCTTGTCTAAGCAAGATTCATTTTTTTCCAGTATGAAATTTTATTAGCACATGAAAGTAATAAGTTAGCACTGTGCTCAGATGTACTTGCACACACACACACACACACACACACACCCACACCAGTGTCAGGCAGGGTAATAACACAGAGATCCAAACTAACAGAGACAGAGTTATCTGAAGACATTTTCTGTAGTTACATTTTACTTAATAAAGCTTCTAGGTTGAGAAGTCACTGCTTTCAGCATGTATTTATGATAGCCTCTTTATGCCATTCATCTTAATATTTTGAAATTTCAATTTATTTCCTGTCTCTGTGACCCAGATAGTAAGTCCAATGAAGAATTTTGCTGAAAGTTCTCTAAAAATCTGTGTGATGTAAATGATCTCTTTCCCCTCAGATGATAGCAGAATCCTTTGAGAATCTGAATGAGTTCACTACTCATTGAACAGTCAGGTTCTTTTCTTTCTCCTTGATTCTTATAAAACAATACCATTATCTTCTCTCTGTTTTCTTTTAACTTTGTGCATTTTAGTTCAATTTTTGAAAGTTTGAGTTTATAAAAATGATTGCGAGGTGAATTAGTTACTTTAATTCATATTTAACAAACTTTGAATATAAGATGGTCCTCTTAATTTAAAAAGCTTTGATATTTTCAATTACCATCTTTGAAGAAACGCATGGAGATTAATATTTAACCTCACAAATACTTAGATACGACTTTAATTATTTCAAAATATCCCTCATCAGAAAAGGCTTAGGCTCTTCTATAGGTTGAAAATACATCCTGGGTCTGATTTTATTTCTTGTTCAAAGAGAGCCTGGGCCATTTCAGGTCTCTCTATAAGCAGAAATTCATGGAACTCTTAGAATAGAACGTAGAAAGACTGACTTCAGCTCGGGCAGGGCGGGGTGGGGAACTGAACTGGTATTGTGAATTGCTGGCTCCAGAAGGGTTTATTCCTCCACCTCAATTAAACTCATTGTTGTTCTTTACTATTTTAGGTGATCAATATGACCAAAATTTGGTAAAATGAACAGATTATTATTTTAAGTGTTTGAGTTTAAATATACTTTACATTATATATTTCATAAAATACATTGTCACATCTATATCTTGTTTTCTTAATCTCTTGTCACCTTTTTGTACATAGCTAACACTTTAATTATGGCCACTGGGGGGGGGGGAAACTGAAGATATTGATTTTTAAAACATCTAATCTATGAATAGTTGGAATTCTGTTGATTGATTGCTTTGATATGTTTACAAATTACCCAGACTAGATTGCAAAGGAGAGGTCAGCATTCTGCAAAGTTTAAAGAAATATTTCAATAACTATAGAAATCTAATTCACTTTGGTACAATCATTTCAGCAATGCTGAAATAATAATAATATCCTTAAACTTTTCTCATTTGATGCAATCTAATTAAGCTTAAAATCTTTTGCAAAAGGAAACTGTGAACAAAATGAAAAGCAATCTACAGAATGGAAGAAAATATTTTCAGATGATGTGACCAAGGGATTGATTTCCAAAATATATAAATTGCTCATAGAGTTTAATATAAGAATAAGTTAAAAAAAAAGAATAGATAAATAAATAAATGGGAAGGAAATCTAAATAAACATTTCTCCAAAGAAGACACAGACAGACAAGAGGCACATGAAAAGATTCTCTGCATTGTTGATTATTAGAGAAATTCAGATCAAAACTGCAATGAGATGCCACCTCAATCATTCAGAATGACCAGCATCAAAAATCTACAAGTGATAAACGCTGGATAGAGTATGAAGAAAAAGGAACCCTCTTTCACAGTTGGTAAGAAAGTAAATTGGTGCAGGCACTATGGAGAATTGTATGGAGGTTCCTAAGAAAATTAAGAAATAAACGTAGACTTACCATATGATAAAGCAATCTCATTCCTGGGCTTATATCTGGAAAAGATAAACACTCATTAGAAAATATATTAATACTTGAGCCCCAATGTCCATAGCAGCATTATTTACAACAGCCAAGACATGGAAGTAACCTAAATGTCCATTGACAAAAGAAAGGATAAAAAAGTGTGATAAATATATACAATGGAATATTACTTAGCCATTAAAAATGAAATGATGCCATTTATAGAAACATGGATGGTCCTACAGATTAACATACTAAATGAAGTGAGAGGAAGACAAATACCATGATGTGATATCACAATTTATGTGAAACTAAAAAATGGCACAAATAAATTTATTTACAAAACATAAATAAACTAATAGACATAGAAAACAAACTTATAATTACCAAAGGTGAAATGGGGGAGGTGGAAGGGAAAAGGATAAATTAGGAATATGGAATTAATATATAAACACTACTATGTATAAAATAAATAGAAGGAACCTACTGTATAGCACAGGGAACTGTACTCAATATCTTATAATGACCTATAACGGAAAGGAATCTGAAAATGAGTATCTGAACACTTTGTTGTACACCCAAAACTAACATAACATTGTAAATTAACTATACTTCAATTAAAAATAAAATAAAAAGTAAGATAAAAACCTTCCCATTTGAGACTCACTAATCTGTATATTATATTATTTAAATCATACAAGACAATTTTGTGGAAGTTTACTTTACCTATTGCATAAACAATTGTTCTTATATAATTTGTGCCCTGGAATTCATACTACTACTCCCAACACCAGTGTACTTGTTTCTCTGAGTGTGAGTCTCTGGATCATGTGACTGTAGGATTAACATAAATTCACTGAGTGTTTTCTTTAAGACAAAGATTGGATTACTCTGCCTCTGTCTATCATAGGTCTGAATCTCAGTGTGCAGGGCTCTATTTTGTCCATAGTAGAGTCTTCACTCTGCTGGGATATCTGAGGTAATGTGCATGGTGATGTTCAATGTACACCAAGATCTAAGCAGGTATTGAAATACTTTACATCAGGTATTCCTTAAAATTCCTAGGACCATATTTACTTAACTATTCAGACCTAAATGGATTCTTTTTTTTTTTTTTCTTTTTGGCTTTTGTGATAGTGAATGATTTAGAAACATTTTTCTTACTTTTCTGCCTTTACTTACATAAATCTAACCCAAGAGATTATGCTACTTCCCACTCACTGGGAGCTTGTTTATTTACTTATTTATTTATTTATTTATTTTAAACAGTGTTGAACTAATCCAGAAAAAAACACAGGGTTAATATAGTTAGGGATAATATGGAAATATTCAAGGTTGAGTCTTTACTTTTAATTAGTTTTAGAAGTATTGCTGCGTCTTCTGAATGAGACTTGAGTGCTGATCATTAGGTCAGTGGAAGGTTTTCAGAATGTATGCAATGACAATCATACCAATTCATTAAGGCATACGAAAAGGGGAGTTAAAAGGTAGAAATGTGACTTTTAAGAGTAAGTGTAAAATCATCTGTAATATATTTAAAGGCAAGTGAAATTAGTTTTATTTCTGTCTTTTGTGGAAAAGCAAAGATCATTGCATATACATGATGGAAATTGATTATATGTTAGGCTGATTGTTGGAGTGGATGTTTACTTAACTGTGAAACGTTGCAACTTGTCTTTTGTTGCTCTTGGCAGATGTTCTGCTTTTTACATATTGAAGATTTATGGCAGCTCTGCATTGAGCAAGTCCAGCAGCACCATTTATCCAAAAACATTTGCTCACTTCTTGTCTCCTTGGCACATTTTGGTGATTCTCACAATATTTCAAACTTTTCATTATTATATCTTTATGGTGATCTATGATCAGAGATCTTTGATGTTACTATTGTAATTGTTTTGGGGTGCCACAAATCGCACCCACATAAGATGGTAAACATAAATGGATAAGCATTGTATGGTCTGACTGCTCCACCAGCTGGCTGTTTTCCTACCTCCTTCCCTCTCCTCAGGCCTCCCTAATCCCTGAGACACAACAGTATTGAAATTGGGTCAATTAATAATCCTGCTGTAAGTGTTCAAGTGAAAGAAAGAATCAATCGATGCACCAAATTTCACTGTTGTCTTATTTTAAGTAATTGTTGCAGCCACTCAAACTTTCAGCAACCACCATCCTAATCAGTCAGCATTCAACATGGGGCAAGACCTTCAGCCATCAAAATGATTACAGCTTGTTGAAGGTTCAGAAGATAGTTGGCATTTTTTAGCAATAAAGAGCTTTTTAAGGTATGTTTGTTTTAAACATAATGGTGTTGCACACTTAATAGACTATCAGTTCAGTATCAGTTAAGTCACTCAGTCGTGTCCAGCTCCTTGCAAACCCATGGACTGCAGCATTCCAGGCTTCCCTGTCCATCACCAACTCCTGGAGTTTGCTCAAACTCATGTCCATTGAGTCAGTGATGCCATCCAACCATCTCATCCTCTGTCATCCCATTCTCTTCCTGCTTTCAGTCTTTCCCAGCATCAGGGTCTTTTCCATTGAGTCAGTTCTTCGCATCAGGTGTCCAAAGTATTGGAGCTTCAGCTTCACCATCAGTCCTCCCAATGAATATTCATGCCTGATTTCCTTTAGGATGGACTGGTTGGATCTCCTTGCAGTCCAAGGGACTCTCTATATAGACTATAGTATAAAGTAAACATAACTTTATATACACTGGGAAACAAAAAATTTGATTCATGTTTTTGCAATATTCATTTTATCACAATGGTCTGGAATTGCAATATCTGAAACCAGCAGTATCTCCAAGTCAGATATATGTCAGAGACATGTATGAGTAGTAATGTGAAGCTGAGGTCATGGAAAAGAAACAGTAATTTCTCAATAAGGACCATCACGCCAGCATTAGGCATATTTATTACTCCACAGACAGTAAGAATTGAGGAGTGATGAGCATAAAGCCAATGTGAAGAAAAACTCATGATTAAAATTAAATAGTAGCAACTATATTTGATTGTGCCAAATTGCTTTTTGTTATTATAATTTAACACCTCCCAGGAGCCTGGGAATATGTGATATCTTATTAAAACAAGGTCTGATTATACATCCTCTGAATATTTCATCTTCTAATTTCAGTATGGAGACACAGACAAAAGTTAAAGTAAGTTATTCTCTAGGAGCACCAATATTTTAGAAGAATATTTGGAATAATTTATATGTTTTTTTTTAATATGTATCATATTTTTGCCAACTCTTAGAAGTATGAAGAATAATTACATGCTGTATGGCTTGCTTTGTGACTGGAAGGACACAGAAGAGGAGATTCTGGAGTGAAGGTAGGATTCTGTATCTTGTTTTTAATCTGGCTATTAGTTACACCTGTGTGTTCATTTCACAAAAAAATCATTCACCTTTATTTATTCATATACTTTTCTACATACATGTCAAATTGAATAAAATTTTCAAAAATTTAAATGCTAATGTGGAGAAAGTATTTTGAACTTTTTATGCCTCTACTACCAATAAAAATCACTTAACTTTTCCCACAATTAAAATTTTGCAACTTATTTTCTCCTTCATTGAAACTATCACTCAACTTCTTTTAATGAAGATCCCAATTAAAAAGTCCAGAAAGTCTAAGAACAAGCTAATATCATTACATTTTTGATCAATTAGATATTTCAACATATAAAATTACATTTACTTTTAAAATTAAGCCCAAAAAAGATCACATGATGATAAGTATTCACAAATTGTATCATATCATAAATATTGCATTTTGAAGACTCCTTTATAAGGACCATTTTTTTTTTTTTAACTTAATTTAAGGCACCAATAACTGTTCCAGAATTTGATAGAAAATTCTGAATAACTTTAATAACAGATCAGTTTATGAAAACAGTGATAATTCTAGGACTAGGAAAAGTCTTCTACAGAGGACCACATGTAAATATTTTGGTCTGGGCATGTCAGATATATTCCATTTTAACTAAACAATTCTGCCACTGTCGGAAATGCCATAACCATTTCCCAAGTGAATGGCCATGGAAGAGTTCAAATTAGCTTGAATTGCAAAAATCATATCCTGGGCCATAAATCTAGCTTTGGTAAATTCAAAAAAATTGAAATCATTTCAAGCATCTTTTCTGATCACAATGTGGTAAGATTAGATATCAACTACAGGGGGAAAAAAATTATTAAAAATACAAACGTGGAGGCTAAACAACACACTTCTGATTAACCAAAAATTACAGAGGAAATTAAAAAAAAGAAATCAAAATATGCATAGAAACAAATGAAAACACAACAATCCAAAACCTATGGAAATCAGGAAAAGCAGTGCTAAGGGAGAGGTTCATAGCAATGCAAGCTTACCTCAAGAATCAAGACAGAAATCAAATAAATCACTAAAATTTACATCTAAAGCAACTAGAAAAAGATGAAATTAAGAACCCTAGAGTTAGTAGAAGGAAATAAATCATAAAAATTAGGGCAGAAATAAATGAAAAAGAAACAAAGGAGAATATAGCAAATATCAATAAAACTAAAACCTGGTTCTTTGAGAAGATAAATAAAACAGACAAACCGTTAGTCAGACTCATCAAGAAAAAAAGGGAGAAGAATCAAATCAACAAAATTAGAAATGAAAATTGAGAGATCACAACACACAACACAGAAATACAAAGAATCAAAAGAGACTACTGTCAGCAACTATATGATAATAAAATGGACAACTTGGAATAAATGGACGAATTCTTAGAAAAGTATAACTTTCCAAAACTGTACCAGAAAGAAATAGAAAATCTTAACAGACCCATCACAAGCAAGGAAATTGAAACTGCAATCAAAAATCTTCCAACAAACAGAAGTCCAGGACCAAATGGCTTCACAGGTGAATTCTACCAGAAATTCTGAGAAGAGCTAACATCTATCCTGCTCAAACTCTTCCAGAAAATTTCAGAGGAAGGTAAACTGTCAAATTCATTCTATGAGGCCAATATCACCCTAATACTAAAATCACACAAAGATGCCAAAAAAAAAAAAAAAAAAAAAAAAAAACAGAAAGAAAGAAAGAAAGAAAGAAAGAGAGAAAGAGAGAGAGAGAGAGAAAGAAAGAAAACTACAGGCCAATATCACTGAACATAGATGCAAAAATCCTCAATAAAATTCTAGAAACAGAATCCAACAAAAAATTTAAAAAATCATACATCATGGCCAAGTGGGCTTTATCACAGGGATGCAAGAATTCTTCACCATTCACAAGTCAACTAATGTGACACACCACATTAACAAATTGAAAGATAAAAACCATATGATTATCTCAGTAGATGCAGAAAAAAGTCTTTGACAAAATTAAACATCCATTTATGATAAAAAGCCTCCAGAAAACAGGCATAGAAGGAACATACTTCAACATAATAAAAGCCATATATGACAAACACACAGCTAACATTATCCTCAATGGTGAAATATTGAAAGCATTTCCCATAAAGTGAGGAACAAAACAAGGGTGCCTATTTTCACCACTATGATTCAACATAGTTTTAGAAGTTTTAGGCACAGAAATCAGACAAGAAAAAGAGTTAAAAGGAATCCAGATTGGAAAAGAAGTAAAACTCTCATTGTTTGCAGATGACCTAATCCTCTACTTAGAAAACCCTAAAGACACCACCAGAAAATTACTAGAACTAATCAAAGAATACCACAAAGTTGCAGGATATAAAATTAATACACAGAAATCCCTTGCATTCCTATACACAAACAATGAGAAAACAAAAAGAGAAGTTAAGGAAACAATCCATTCACCATTGAGGAAAAAAAGACTAGAATGCTTAGGAATAAATCTACCTAAAGAAACAAAAGACCTATATATATAAAACTATAAAACAACGATGAAAGAAATCAAAGCTGACACAAATAGATGGAGAAATATACCATGTTCATTGATCAGAAGAATCAATATACTGAAAATGCATATACTACCTAAAGCAATCTATAGATTCAATGCAATTCCTATCAAGCTACTGACTATATTTTTCACAGAACTAGAATAAATAATTTCACAATTTATATGTAAATACAAAAAAACCTCAAGTAGGCAAAGCAATCTTGAGAAAGAAGAATGGAACTGGAGGAATCAACCTACCTGACTTCAGACTATACTACAAAGCTACAGTCATCAAGACAGTATGGTACTGGCACAAAGACAGATATATAGATCAATGGAACAAAATAGAAAGCCCAGAGATAAATCCATGCACTTATCAACACCTCATCTTGACAAAGGAAGCAAAAATATACAATGGAGAAAAGACAATCTCTTTAACAAGTGATGCTGGGAAAACTGGTCAACCACCTGTTAAAGAATAAAGCTAGAACACTTCCTAACACCATACACAAAAATAAACTCAAAATGGATTAAAGGTCTAAATGTAAGACCAGAAACTATAAAACTTCTAGAGAAGTTTTATACTCTCTGACGTAAATCACAGCAGGAGCCTCTATGACCCACCTCCCAGAGTATTGGAAATAAAAGCAAAAATAAACCAATGAGACCTAATTAAACTGAAAAGCACTTGCACAACGAAGGAAACTATAAACAAGGTGAAAAGACAGCCTTCAGAGTGGGAAAAAATAATAACACATGAAGCAAATGACAATTAACCTCCAAAATATACAAGCAGCTCATGCAGCTCAATGCCAGAAAAATAAAAGACCCAGGCTAAACATGGGCCAAGGAACTAAACAGACATTTCTCCTAAGAATACATGCAGATGGCTAACTAATATATGAAAAAAATGTTCAACATTTTCATTATCAGAGAAATGCAAATCAAAACCACTGAGGTACCATCGCATGCCAGTCAGAATGGCTATTATCAAAAAGTCGACAAACAGTAAATACTGGAGAGGATGTGGATAAAAGGGAATCCTCTTACACTGTTGGTGGGAATGCAAACTAGTACAGCCACTATGGAGAACAGTGTGGAGATTCCTTAAAAAACTGGAAACAGAACTGCCATAGAACCCAGCAATCTCATTGCTGGGCATGCACGCAGAGGAAACCAGAATTGAAAGAGACACATGTACCCCAGTGTTCATCACAGTACTGTTTACAATAGCTAGGACATGGAAGCAACTTAGATGTCATTGGAAGATGAATGGATAAGAAAGCTGTGGTACATATACACAATGGAATATTACTCAGCAATTTAAAAATACACATTTGAATCAGTTCTAAGGAGGTGGATGAACCTGGAGCCTATTATACAGAGTGAAGTAAGTCAGAAACAAAAACACCCATATAGTATATTAATGCATAATATGGAATTTAGAAAGATGGTAATGATGACCCTATATGCAGACTTTTGGACTCTGTGAGAGAAGGCAAGGGTGGGATTATTCAAGAGAATAACATTCAAACATGTATATTACCTTATCTGAAATAGATCACCAGTCCAAGTTTGATGCATGAAACAGGGCATTCAAACACTGTGTACTAGGTCAACCCTGAGGGATGGGATGGGGAGGCAGATGGGAGGGGAGTTCAGGATGGGGGGCACATGTACACCCATGGCTGATTCATTTCAATGTATGGCAAAAAAAACACTAAAATATTGTAAAGTAATTCAGTTCAGTTCAGTTCAGTCGCTCAGTCGTGTCCGACTCTTTGCAACCCCATGAATCGCAGCATGCCAGGCCTCCCTGTCCATCACCAACTCCCAGAGTTTACTCAAACTCATGCCCATCGAGTCGGTGATGCCATTCAGCCATCTCATCCTCTGTCGTCCTCTTCTCCTCCTGCCCCCAATCCCTCCCAACATCAGGGTCTTTCCCAATGCCTCCAATTAAAAAAACAAAAAAGAAAAATGCAGACTTTTGTCTTCTCTGAATATACTGTCATGGAAATGACTTGAAAATCCTAAACCTTATGGAAAAGCCATTCCAGGAATCCTCAGTATAAATGGTATGGTAAATTATAAGAATGACATTGCTTAGTCAAGTGTGGTTTTACAAGACATGCCAAGAGTATAGTATGCAAACAATATACAGGGCACCAATGCCCTGTGAATCCTCTTAATGAAGGGCCAGAGGTGAAAACTGTGCAGCAGGGGACTGAAGCTGGCAATATAGGAGAAAAGTGCTTTATAAAATGAGTTTTGTGTTAGAATGAGAATGTAATAGGCTGGTTGGTAGCCAGGAGGAAATGAAAGAACAAAAGAAAGATCTTTTAAAAACATGATAATATAATATCCTTGTCATAGTATATGGAACATTAAGGACTATATTTACCTTTATAAAGGAACACATCCTGCCCATATTTTTGTTGTTGTTATTGTTTAGTGTCTAAGTAATGTCCAATTCTTTGCTACCCCAAGGACTGTAGCCCTTCAGGCATCTCTGTCCAGGGGAATTCCCAGGCAAAAATCCTGGAGTGGGTTACCATTTCCTTCTTCAGGGATCTTCCCAACCAACAGATCAAGCCCATGTCTCCTGCTTGACAGGCAGATTCTTTACCACAGAGTAATAGTATATAAAATTATATATAAACAAACACATTTTAACTAGGTTATATTCTATTTTTGAACTCTATTTACATGGTATACATTTGATTTTTCACTTTGGATTTTGTCCATGGTGAAACATAAAACTATAATTCATAATCATTATGATATAAAATTCCTTTGTATAGATATTATTTTTTCATTCTACTGTTTATACTTATCTCTTGTTTACTTTGGGGTGCATTAAAAATAACTCATTTTCAAAATCTATGAACATATATGTTTTCAAGGTCTTCTTGTGCAATAGACCTGTTTGAATATATAGTGACTAGTTTTATATTTAGAGTATGTTCACTTGAGCTTTACAGTACAACATAAAATTGTCCAAAGTAGTTGTATCAATTTTAGGCTCCCTCTAGCAGAATATAGATTCTCCACTGCTGTATTTACTCACCAATGCTAATCCTATCTTTGGAAAACACTGCCAATCTTAGAGGTTTAAAATAATACTTCATTCAGATTAAAATACATCTTTGAACTAATACTTGGCAATTCACCAATGCCTACTAGTGTATATTTTCATTCATATTTAAAGGATATTCATTCATCTTTAAGAATATTATTCTGAGTGTTTTCTGTTCCTTCCTCTGTCTTAATCCATGAAGAAGTGTTCTCTACATATTTTTTTCCTGTATATTTCTTATGTGGGTTATTATAAGACATTTTTTTTTTCCTAATGAGATTGTACTTTACATTTTTTAGTTATAACACTTTTTTTTTTTTTAACATAAGGTTGATGCTCATGTTCAAGCATTCATTTTATGCTTCAGTTATGTTCTAATCCTGTGTATCCCAGTAGATACTTGGGGTCAGAGGCAAGGAAGAAACATTCTTTCTTTTCCTCTGTCCTTTCTTTCCTCTGCTATCACTTTCTTGTAATAGAAGGGCTTCTCTTTTCTTATTATATCTTTATTTCTTAGAAAAATTGATAACTCCCAAAAATGTAGGATCCCCTACCTTCAGTTCATCTTTCACTAATAGCATCCCAGTTTTTATCTGAATTATAAATTGATTCATCCAGCTTTTATGTGAATTATAAAATGCTCTTAAATGATAAACTATTTCAAAAAACTAAGATCATGGCATCTGATACCATCACTTTATGGCAAATAGATAGGGACACAATGGAAACAGTGAGAGACTTTCTTTTTGTGGGCTCCAAAATCACTGCACATGGTGACTGCAACCATGAGATTAAGAGACACTTGCTCCTTGAAAGAAAAGCTATGACCAACCTTGACAGCATATTAAGGGCAGAGACTTTCCTTTGTCAAAAAAGGTTCATCTAGTCAAAGCTATGCTTTTTCCAGTAGTCATGTATGGATGTGAGAGTTGTACTATAAAGAAAGCTGAGCACTGAAGAATTGATGCTTTAGACTTGTGGTGTTGGAGAAGACTCTTGAGAGTCCCTTGGACTGCAAGGAGTTCCAATTAGTCCATCCTAAAGGAAATTCGTCCTGAATATTCATTGGATGAACTGATGCTGAAGCTGAAACTCTAATACTTTGGCCCCCTGATGCAAAGAGCTGAAACTTTAGAAAAGACCCTGATGCTGGGGAAAATTGAAGGGAGGAGGAGACGGTTGGATGGCATCACTGCCTTGATGGACCTGAGTTTGAGTAAACTCTTGGGAGTTGGTGATGGACAGGGAAGCCTGGCATGCTGCAGTCCATGGGGTCACAAAAGAGTCAGACATGACTGAGAGAGTGAACTAATACTATAAATTGCTCTTTTATCTAAGACTGTCCATTGAGTCAATGTTGCCACCCAACTGTTCATTCTCTGTTGTCCCCTTCTCATCCTGCCTTCAATTTTTCCCAACATCAGGGTCTTTTCTAGAGTCAGCTCTTTGCATCAGTGGGCCAAAGTATTGGAGCTTGAGCTTCAGCATCAGTCTTTAAAAGAATGTTCAGGATTGATTTCCTGTAAGGATTGACTGGTTTGTTCTCCTTGCAGTCCAAGGGACTCTCAAGATTTTCCTCCAGCACCACAGCTCAATGGCGTCAATTCTTCATGGCTCAGCCTTCCTTATGGTCCAACTCATCCATACATCTCACATCCATACATGACTACCGGAAAAGCCATAGCTTTGACTAGATGGACCTTTCTCAGCAAACAAACATCTCTGCTTTTTAATATGTTGCCTAGGTTTGTCATAGCTTTTGTTCCAAGGAACAAATTTATTTTAATTTCATGGCTGCAGTCACAATCTGCAGTGATTTTGGAGCCCAAGAAAAAAAGTCTCTGACTGTTTCCATTGTGTCCCCATCTATTTGCCATGAAGCTATGAACTGGATGCCGTGATTTTAATTTTTTGAATGTTGTTTTAAGCCAGCTTTTTCACTCTCCTCTTTCACCATTATGAAGAGGCTCTTTAGTTCATATTAACTTTCTGCCATAAGGGTGGTGTCATCTGCATATCTGAGGTTATTGATATTTCTCCTGGAAATCTTAATTCTAGCTTGTGCTTCATCCATCCTGGTATTTCATACGATGTACTTTGCATTGAAGTTAAATAAGCAGGATGACAATATACAACTTAGATGTACTCCTTTCCCAATTTAGAACCGGTCCATTTTTCCATGTCTAGTTCTAACTATTGCTTCTTGACCTGTATACAGGTTTCAGAGGAGGCAAGTAAGGTGATCTGATATTCTGATTGCTTGAAGAATTTTCCATACTTTGTTGTGATAAACACAGTAGAAGGCTTTAGCATAGTTAATGAAGCAGAAGTTTTTTCTGGAATTCTCTTGCTTTCTATATGATACAAAAGATGCTGGCAATTTGTTCTCTGGCTCCTGTGACTTTCTTAAATCCAGCTTGAACATCTGGAATTTCTTGGTTCATATGCTGTTGAAGCCTAGCTTGAAGAATTTTGAGCATTACTTTGCTAGCATGGGGAATGAATGCAATTGTGCAGTACTTGGAGCATTATTTGGCCTTGCCTTTCTTTGGAATTGGAATGAAAAGTGACCTTTCCTAGTCCTGTGGCCACTGCTGAGTTTTCAAAATTTTCTGATATATTGAGTGTGGCACTTTAATACCATTATCTTTTAGGATTTGAAATAGCTCAACTGGAATTCCATCACCTCCACTAGCTCTGTTCATAATGATGCTTCCTAAGGCTCACTTGACTTTGCACCTCAGTTGTCTGGCTTTAGGTGAATGATCATACCATCGTGGTTATCTGGGTCAATTAGATCTTTTTTGTAAAGCTCTTCTATGTATTCTTGACACCTATTCTTAATTTCCTCTGCTTCTTTTAGGTCCATATCATTTCTCTGTGTTTTTAAATATTGTTAAAAATCAAACTATTGAAGTAAAATAACTAAGAGACCTATATATGCAGAAAGAGGTCAGAGTAAATGCTAGAGCTTAATTTTTCCCTGTCCTAGAAACTCCAGGCTTATTCCCAATACTGATGCAGAAAAAAAAAAAAAAAGTCCACAGAGAGCTATAGCAAACCACCAAGGAGGAAATTATGAGGCTGACTATTATGAGGGCCTAGAAATTCTCTCCAATTAATTTGAATGCATGAACTTCCAGATGTTCAAGCTGGCTTTAGAAAAGGCAGAGGAACCAGAGATCAAATTGTAAACATATGCTGGATCATCCAAAAAGCAAAACAGTTCCAGAAAAACATCTACTTCTGCTTTATTGACTATGCCAAAGCCTTTGACTGTGTGGATCACAATAAACTGTGGAAAATTCTGAAAGAGATGGGAATACCAGACCACATGACCTGCCTCTTGAGAAACCTATATGCAGGTCAGGAAGCAACAGTTAGAACTGGACATGGAACAACAGACTGGTTCCAAATAGGAAAAGGAGTACATCAAGGCTGTATATTGTCACCCTGCTTATTTAACTTACATGCAGAGTACATCATGAGAAATGCTGGGCTGGAAGAAGCACAGCTGGAACCAAGATTGCTGGGAGAAATATCAATAACTTCAGATATGCAGATGACACCACCCTTATGGCAGAAAGTGAAGAGGAACTAAAAGCCTCTTGTTGAAAGTGAAAGAGGAGAGTGAAAAAGTTGGCTTAAAGCTCAACATTCAGAAAACTAAGATCATGGCATCTGGTCCCATCACTTCATGGGAAGTAGATGGGGAAACAGTGGAAACAGTGTCAGACTTTATTTTTGGGGGCTCCAAAATCACTGCAGATGGTGATTGCAGCCATGAAATTAAAAGACACTTTCTCCTTGCAAGGAAATTTATGACCAACCTAGATAGCAGATTTAGAAACAGAGACATTACTTTGCCAACAAAGGTCCATCTAGTCAAGGCTATGGTTTTTCCTGTGGTCATGTATGGATGTGAGAGTTGGACTGTGAAGAAAGCTGAGCACCAAAAATTTGATGCTTTTGAACTGTGGTGTTGGAGAAGACTCTTGAGAGTCCCTTGGACTGCAAGGAGATCCAACCAGTCCATCCTAAAGGAGATCAGTCCTGGGTGTTCATTGGAAGGACTGATGCTGAACCTGAAACTCCAATACTTCGGCCACCTCATGCGAAGAGTTGACTCATTGGAAAAGACCATGATGCTGGGAGGGATTGGGGGCAGAAGGAGATGGGGACGACAGAGGATGAGATGGCTGGGTGGCATCACCAACTCAATGGGTATGAGTCTGAATAAACTTCGGGAGTTTGTGATGGACAGGGAGGCCTGGCATGCTGCGATTCATGGGGTCGGAAAGAGTTGGACACAACTGAACGACTGAACTGAACTGAACTGAAGAAAAGACGGTCAGATGTCAAGTCCAAACTAAATTTTTGAAGTATTTTTAACTTATTACAGTGCAAGAAAACTTAGTTCCTTGCAGCAGTAATAGTTCCTTGAACTCAGCAAAAATTATTGGCACAGCCTTCTGTATATGCTGGCAATCCCCCATCTGGTATTATCTAGGCAGATTCAAATTTCATGTGACCTGGGACAAATCTGTTAGTGGTGTTTTGAAGCATGTACATATTCCATAAATTCATACAAGCAGACCTGAATTTGTGCATGAGAAAAGTATTAGGTGGAACCTGATGAAATGTTTGTGAAAACACTCAGTAAATATATAAGTAATGTTTCAATTTTCAGGAACTCAGATGTTTTATATTGTAAAAGCAGAGAAAACTTAATTTGCTATTTAAAATACTAGTACTCAATAGAATAAAACTATTTGTTTGAGTAGACTAAGCATCATGGAAAGATCAAAGCAATGCCTTTGAAAAGAAAACTTTTGGTTTCAATACAAGTTATTAGAAAATGTATAATGAAAGATCATTTTGGTGAGCAAAAGTATATGAATGAACCATCTACATGCAATAATTTGAGGGGGAAAATTTATTTTGCAACATGATATATAGAAAATAAACTCTTTCCTTATGTAACAAAGAAGCGAGGAGTAACACAGATTGTTTTTCAATCTGATACTCTCCCTTTAGTTTCATCTGGTTACTTTACTGAGATAAATACATAAGATGTATAAGATATATTTATAAGACCTATAAGGACTGCAATTTTTAATACTTTATATTATCTAGATCTAAAGCTTTATGGGCACACTACACATAAAATATGAAGAATGGTCTAAATACATTTCCTTCCTGTGTAAAATGGGAATTAAGTCAACTTAGCCCATAGAGTGACTGTAAGTCAGAAATGGAAAAACCATCTGATGTGATATGGTTAGCACAGTACTGGATATAAACAAACATTTAATAAATGCCAGTAGGAGGTTTTAAATTAATGTTTCTTCATGAAAACCTAGTTTGCTATTTGTTTCATTATGGTATTTTTTTGTTGTTGTTTTTTTGTGGCAAAAATTTCTAAGGCTAACTTACAAAAGACATTGAGAATATTGGAGTCACTAGGTTCAAGGTTGTGTTTGGTATTGAAGAATATTTTTGAGTAGCTGCTATATGTCAAGTATGATGGTGACCTCCTGCTTCAGTTCCTAGAGGCACATCCTGTTGATACAATTCCTGGCCTGGAGAGGATCATAGTCCTGACAGGTAAACAAGTAGGCAGGTGGACTGGTAGAGTGTGATGCAGAGTAATCAGTCCTAGAACTGCATGGCCCAGAGAGGGTCACCTGACCGGGCAGGTGAGGAGGCAGGGGCGGACTAGGAAAGGGTCTGGATGAGGTGGAATCTCATCTCAAGTGCCATGGAGATTGGCAGGAGAATGGGGAGGAAGGTTTTTCAGCAGAAGGAGAATGTGGCCAAGTGGGGAAACATATGAGAGACATGAATCTAGTTCACATGAGAACTTTCATTTCTGCGCACGCAATCCAACCCTGTGAATAGGTTTCCTGACCCTAAGTTGAGAACAATAAGATACATAAACAATTTCTTCCTGATGAGCTTCTTGGAGGGAGGAATCAAGTAAAATACTACATGTATTTTTATACCTTATAGTCCAGGGAGACTATTAGTTATAGTATTAGTATGATTCATGTTTATTTTGGTAAACCATTTATTCATCCAGTGAATTTTGTTATTGAATTATGCCTGCAGTGTTTAAGGTTTAATGAGTCCTTACATTGTTTTGGCTACTCATTTCAGTACTAACTCATTTGAGCTCCACAATTGCCTAAGATCACACAGCTGGTATCTGATAAAAACCACAATCTAAACCCACTCTAAAACTCAACTCCTAAGTTTGCCATCTTGAAATATTATATGCTATTGTTAACTATCATTTCAATGCAGCATATCTAGTGTCACTGATAGAAACATAACTAGCACGGTTCTTCTTTCAGTGAGCACCCTCACAGTCTTGGGCACCCAGGGAGTCATGGTGATGAGGATAAGAATGCAATTCATCAGGCACAAAGGAAAGAGGACTGGTCTGGACCAGGGATATGACAGGACTACTTGAGGATTTCATTAACAATTGAAACATGAAAGATGTCCTGAAAGAATCAAGCAAGGAAATTAGGAAGGACATTTAATGCATAAAGCCTGAGGATAAAGTGACTGACCATTCATTCCTGTTTGTCATGGATGGTTTCATTTTATGCCTATTAATAATATCCCCTTTAACTCTCAGAAGTGCTCTAGTTGGAACAATAAATTATATAGCCACCCTACCTAAGGGCAGGGACACAGAGTTGTGAGCAAACATAGCATATCTGGGGAAATGCAGGCGATTTATCATGGCTGAAATTCAGGTTGTGAGAGGGGAATTGTGAAAGATTAGAGAGTCTGCGAAGAAAGCATGAAGAGCTTTGCTCCTGCGGGGAAGGAGTTTAAGTTTCATTTTGAAGGTGATGAGAAGTCATTAAAAAGCCTTTAAGCAAAGCATATAGTGTGGTTCTTTTATACTTTGAAAGATCACTCTAGAGTTATTGAAGAGAATGCATCTGTATGATGCAAGATTAGAGAGAAAAGGCAAAAACCTTTGTTCAACACATATGCATATGAAGTCCCTATAGTGTGCTGGCCTCATCCTAAATTCTTAGGACATAGTAGATCCCTGTTTTCATGGTTCTATCATTCTGGTACAGAAAGGCACACTAACAATAAAAATGATAACTGAGGTAGAGCAGAGTAAGAGAACTTGGGGTTATGTTGCAATTTAAATTTATGTCACAAGGGAAGGATTCCAATTTCATATTGCAGCAAATAACTTGAGTTATCAAGGAAGGTAGACTTTTAGAAATTTGAGAGATGTTTCAGCTGGGAGGAGTAGCTGGTGGTAAAGATGCTGAGATGAGAGCATGACTGGCATGGCAGGACTAGGGAGAGCGGAGAAGGTGCCTGGGAGGGATTGGAGTCAAGAGCACTTAGGACACTGCAAGCCATTTTAAGGAATTTGAGTTTTACTCTGAGTAACACAGAGGGACCATTGCAAACCTTTGAGCAGAGAAATGACACACCGTGACTTACCCTTTACAAGGAGGTCCCTGCTGCTATGCTAGAAGTACTCTATCGGAGCCAAGGATGGTACATGAAAGGCCAGTTAAAACACTGCTATAAGAATCCAGGCCAGAGACTTTGCTCCATAGGTAGCCATCCAGGCAACTGGAGACAATAAAAAAGCATGAGTTGTGATCCTATTGTCATATAAGATAAAACTGAGGTCAAAATAAATGAAATAGAAAGAAAAACACTTTACATTGTGGAAAAGCATATTTTAGAGTGGATATATAATTTTGATGACCTATGGGCCAGATAAGGAAGAATGCTCCTTATAAACAGATATTATAAGAAACACAGCAAGAAATTGACAGAATACATTAAAAATAGATTTTCTCTACTCTTACTTTGAAACAGGTCAAGTACACAAATACTATTAAATATATTGCGAAAGCTTATAAAATTGTGTCTCAAAATCCAAATGCATTGAAAAAAGATGACATATTTAATTATATATATATATATATTAGGTGTTTGCTTTGTAGCAACAAATGCCATAAAGTCAAAAGAAAGGTGACAAACTGGGAGAATATGTTGCTATGTAGGTCATAGACATAGTGGCAATCTCAAAAAAAAAAAAAAAAAAATCCTCACAATTTGCTGGCAAAAGTAATCCAAAAGTTTGTTTTTTAAAAAATGGGCAAAATTTTTCAGAAACATATAAAGTTAACCATTATGCTAGACTGTACTTTCAATAAGAAAGATGCAAATTAAATGACACTAAGATATTGCTTCTCATGCATTATACTGACAAAAATTAACTGACGTCAGATAGCACAGTGTAAACTTGTGATTCTGTAGTCAATTTCCAGAGCTATATCAGTTTTGAGATCTAGGTATTGGCTACTTCAAGTATGTACAGAAATCAACTCCCGATGAGTGAATCTGAGCAGTGAAAGGAGTAAAGAGTACAGTGTGCTCTATGGCTGTGAGACGCATCTCCTTGGGGACCTTTGATTTCAACAGCAGCCATGGCGGTTGACTGTGCAAGTCAGATAGGCAGACTTATTCACATCATGACGCTGCAGGCACGGATCTTTCTCCCGCTGACCCTTCTCCTACTTGGCCCAAATGCACTTGAGCCTGGGGATTCAGGAGTTAATGCCCTTGGAGGTGTCTTAAACCTGTGGGAAGAGAGAACTGATGGATTATGTAGACTTTCAGGCAGATAGTTCTGCAAAGCACACTGTACATTTCAAGACATTTTGGCAGAGTCCTGCCCTGTTTCCCCACAGCAGGGAAATTTAAAATGCACTCTTTTATTGCATACTCATCCTTCTCTGATTCATTTACCAACTTTCTCACATTTGCTTCCTGGGACCATCTCTAAATAAACTATTAATGCCATATCTTTCTTTACACAGAATACTTTTTAATTGTTGTTGTTGTTGTTCAGTTGCTAAGTCATTTCTGACTCTGTGATCTCATGGACTACTGTAGCCCATAAGGTTCCTCTGTCCCTGGAGTTTTTCCAGCAAGAATATTGGAGTAGGTTGCCATTTCCTTTTCCAGGGGATCTTCCCAACCCAGGGGTTGAACCAGTGTCTCCTGTGATTCCTGCGTTAATAGAGGGATTCTTTACCACTGAATCACCCGGTAAGCCCACTCTTTAATATACTGAACTCTTAATCTACCATTTTTTCCCTTTGGAAAACTCTCTTATATATATATATCAGTTCAGTTCAGTCACTAAGCCTGACTGAACAGACTCTTTGCGACCCCATGAACTGCAGCACCCCAGGCCTCCCTGTCAATCATCAACTCCCAGAGTCCACCCAAACTCATGTCCATTGAGTCTATGATGCCATCCAGCCATCTCATCCTCTGCCGTCCCCTTCTTCTGCCCTCAATCTTTCCTAGCATCAGGGCCTTTTCCAATGAGTCAGCTCTTCACATCAGGTGGCCAAAGTATTAGAGTTTCAGCTTCAACATCAGTCCTTCCAATGAACACCCAGGTCTGATCTCCTTTAGGATGGACTGGTTGGATTTCCTTGCAATCCAAGGGATTCTCAAGAGTCTTCTCCAACACCACAGTTAAAAAGCATCAATTATTTGGTGCTCAGCTTTCTTTATAGTCCAACTGTCACATCCATACATGACCACTGGTAAAACCATAGGCTTGACTAGATGGACATATGTTGGCAAAGTAGTGTCTCTGCTTTATAATATACTGTCTAGGTTGGTCATAACTTTCCTTGCAAGGAGAAAGCGTCTTTTAATTTCATGGCTGCAATCACCATCTGCAGTGATTTTGGAGCCCAGAAAAATAAAGTCTGACACTGTTTCCACTGTTTCCCCATCTATCTGCCATGAAGTGATATCTACCATGGATCGGATGCCATGATCTTAGTTTTCTGAATGTTGAGCTTTAAGCCAACTTTTTCACTCTCCTCTTTCACTTTCATCAAGAGGATCTTAAGTTCCTCTTCACTTTCTGCCATAAGGGTGGTGTCATAAGCAATTCCTTTAAAGATTTTTATCTATACTATTTTCCTCATAACAATGGCCATTCCAAATGCAAAAACAAAGAATTTTGGCTCCACTTGCTGATTACAAAAGTATTCCTTGTTTTCAGTAAAAATAAATGTATTGTTCCTAGCTACAATTTCATTTCATGATTGTCTAACTTGAAATGAATTTTAATATTTATACATTCCAGTTTCAAATTTTCGAGCAATTATTTTAACAGTTTGAAAGCATCCATTAAGTTCAAAACCCATTGTCTTCTTTTCACCGACAATGTTGGGCTAGCTATTACCTATTTCTACATCAGAACATTTTTACCCTTCTAAGATTGTCTAAGATTGACTCTGTGTATCAGGAGAAACAATCACAGACACTACATTTCCCATATTCTCTTAGCAGCAGATATCTGGTCCAAATTCCACTAATGAAAGACTTTTTCTTAAAATGTGGAAAGTGGCAACAGAAAGGAATTAAGCAGATATGTATGTTTTGGCAGAAGACACACAAGAGGTTGTGCACTGGCTCCCAGTTGTCCCCTTGTAAATCAGGCTACTTAGACGCTGCAGGCAGTTGAGATTAGGAAACATTATCTTTTATGACTGTTGTTCCTGGATTACTGGAAAGTAAGGGGATTTTTACTTTGACTTTCACTTCCAAAACCCTTTCAACTTCTTTTTCTTCCTGTATTAAATTCCTTCCTGTTTGAAATACCAAGGATGTATTTTATTTTCCTGAAAAATGTCTGGGTGGTAAGAAGGTCATTTTAAAAAGTATTGAAGCTTCAGGCAATTTTATCTTGTTCTGTTCTTATAACTATCATTGGAATCACCTTATTTATAAATATTTAGATTCATTGTTTTCATTGTTGTTCATTCACTAAGTTGTGTTCAATTCTTTGTGACCCCATGGACTGCAGTGTCTCAGGCTCTCCTGGCCCTCACTGTCTCTCAGAGTCTGCTCAAATTCAAGTCCATCGAGTTGATGATGTTGTCTAACCATTTCATCCTCCACTGCCCTCTTCTTCTTTGCCTTCAATCTCCCCCAGTGAAGCCATTTACCTCAGATTGGGCCTTGAACCCATGTACTGGGACTCCAACCAGCCAAAACCCAGTTTTGGGTTTGAAACAACAAGACCAGGATATGGCCCGGAGAGGTATTAGTTGGGATTGATGCAGCCTGACCCATTTCACACCCAAACCTGAGATAATGTCTCTAACTCTTATGCTATCCAAAATTGCACTGTTAAGTCAAAATCCAACACACGATTTGGCCAAGATTTGCACTTATGATTTTAGATGCTATCCCTTCCAAGGTAGTCTCCCAAAGAGGTGTTAGTTCCCAGAGGTTGTTGCAAAGAAATGGTGTGAAAGACATCCCCAGTAGTATTCACAATGAGCAGGAGTTGGTCTGGCTATAAGTTGGGAATAAAGAGTCAGCACTTATAAGGATCAGATGGAAAGGAGTAAAAGTGAAGATACACCTTGTTGGTCTTCTTGGGTTAACAAAATAAAGGGAAATAAATAAAGCAGGAGTGAACAAGGATTCAAGAATGTAGGAGAAAAACCTCAGAGTCAAGAAGAAGAGTAACAATTCTGTCCTTGATCTGCTGTTGGATTCCCATAAAGTTCAGGGCACCCTCCCCAGTATACCTGGTTCATGGTGTCCTATGGGCCTCTTTAGGACCAAGACCTAACTCTAAACCTTTTCTTACCTTATCACTGTCCCATCTGGGTCACCAGTGGAAACCATTTCCCTCAGATTTGGATTTAAACTCATGTGCTGGGAATTAAACCCATCTAAAACACAGATTGGGACTTGAACCCATGTGGCTGGGACTTGAACCCAGCCAAAATGCTGGATTAGAATCACTCACCTGGTTCCTGAACTTACTGAGGCTCAGGTTCTTTGTGTCTCATCAGAGAAAGAATTTGGTGAGAGACAGAGTGATAGGTAAGAAATCTATTTTATTCAGAGAGAAACACACTCCACAGACAGAGTGTGGGCCATTGCCAAAGGTGAGAGTGACCTTGAAATGTGGTGTGGTTAGCTTTTATGGGATGGGTAATTTCATAGGCTAATGAGTGGGAGCATTATTCCAACTATTTTGGTAAAGGGGCTGGAATTTCAGGGGTTGGGACACTGCCCAATTTTTGGTCTTTGATGGAAATCAGAGTTGATTTCCTTTAGGATTGATTGATCTCGTTGCAGTCCAAGGGACTCTTAAGAGTCTTCTCCAACATCACAATTCAAAACCGTCAATTCTTCAGCGCTCAGCTTTCTTTATGGTCCAACTCTCACACCCTTGCATAACTACTGGAAAAACCATAGCTTTGGTTACATGGACCTTTGTTGGCAAAGTGATGTCTCTGCTTTTTAATATGCTGTCTAGGTTTGTCATAGCTTTCCTTCCAAGAAGCAAGCATCTTTTAATTTCATGGCTGTAATCACCATTTGCAGTGATTTTGGAGCCTGTGAAGATGAAATCTGTTTCCACTTTTTCCCCTTCTATTTGCCATGAAGTGATGGGATCAGATGCCATAATCTTAGTTTTTTGAATGTTGAGTTTTAAGCCAGCTTTTTCAGTCTCCTCTTTCACTTTCATCAAGAAGCACTTTAGTTCTTCTTCACTTTCTGCCATTAGAGTGGTATCATCTGCATATCTGAGGTTGTTGATATTTCTTTAAGTTAAGTTAAGTTGCTCAGTCGTGTCTGACTCTTTGCGACCCCATGTACTGTAGCCCACCAGGCTCCTCTGTCCATGGGATTTTCCAGGCAAGAATACAGGAATGGGTTGCCACTTGCTTCTCCAGGGTATCTTCCCAACCCAGGGATCGAACCCAGGTCTCCCACATTGCAGGCAGATGCTTTAACCTCTGAGCTTTCTTTAGGCAATCTTGATTCCAGCTTTTGATTCATCTGGCCTAGTATTTCACATGATGTACTCTACACTCAAGTTAAATAAGCAGAGTGGCAGTATACAGGCTTGATGTATTCCTTTCCCAATTTTGAACTAGTCAGTTGTTCCATGTAAGGTTCTAACTGTTGCCTCGATCTGCACACAAGTGTCTCAGGAGACAGGTAAAGTGATCTGGTATTCCCATCTCTTTAAGAATTTTCCATACTTTGTTGTGATTCATTCAATCAAAGTCTTTTGAGTAGTCAACGAAGCAAAGTAGATGTTTTTCTAGAATTCCCTTGCCTTCTTTATGATCCAATGAATTTTGGATTTTTTTTGTTTTTTTTTCTCATCTTTCAGGTTGCTTCTAGCCTGTGCAAGGGTGCTAAGTTGCTTCAGTTGTATGCAACTCCTTGCAACCCTAAGGATCATAGCCCACAAGGCTCCTTGGCCCATAGGATTTTCCAGGTAAGAATACTGTAGTGGATTGCCATACCCTCCTCCAGGGGATCTTCCCAACCCAGAGATCAAATCTGCATCTCTTATGTCTTGTGCATTGACAGGTGGTTTCTTTACCACTAATGTCACTTGGGAAGCCCTTTTTCAAGCCCAGGGTTATGCAAGCAACTGCCTATATGCCCACTATGATTTAGTTCATTCATGGGCACATTGTCTGTGTCTATACCTGAATTGCAATGTCAAATGTGCTTAGTCGTGATGCTGACTATTTGACCCCACCCTCCAAACTGAATATAATTATTATAGGAAACTTTACAAGAAATATGCTAATAACTATTGGAGACTGTTTATTTTTGTTAATATGTTGTACATTCCTGTATAGTATGAGATGATTTTTATTATTGATTGTAGCACTTTTGTGACAAATTTGGTAACAATATCCTGTTATTGATAAAGTCACAGAAATTTGAAGTGAAATGTATCAAAAATAGAAAACTATAGGCCAGAAAATAGGTTTCACAAATGTATTTTGAGGAAGAAGACCTCATATATGTAATGATGTTGCAAGCTAAGATATGCTGATTGGTTCAGAAGTGGCTGGCATCATGGTAGATCACTGTAAAGCGTGTGTAAAGTCATGTAACCCTTACACCACTTTTACATAGTTATTATATATAACCAAGGAAACAAGAAAAGAGATTAACTATTGTTCCTATGGCCTCACAGCTAGTTAGTAGTTGGCACTGAATTCTAGTCTGATAACACACTCTACAGTATACCTATTGTTAATTGCTAAAATATTTGCTATGAAGAATCAATGTATTTTGATGAGAAAGTTTTTTACACACCTCTACAATATTTCACATCATTTACCTCTGAAATCTAGAAAGTGAAATGTAATCACTATTAGCCACACTATTGACATCATTTAAATTCTCATATTAAAAAACAGAGACATTACTTTGCCAACAAAGGTCCATCTAGTCAAGGCTATGGTTTTTCCAGTGGTCATGTATGGATGTGAGAGTTGGCCTGTGAAGAAAGCTGTGTGCTGAAAAATGGATGCTTTTGAACTATGGTGTTGGAGAAAACTCTTGAGAGTTCCTTGGACTGCAAGGAGATCCAACCAGTCCATCCTAAAAGAGATAAGGCCTGGGTGTTCATTGGAAGGACTGATGCTGAAGCTGAAACTCCAGTACTTTGGCCACCTCATGCAAAGAGTTGACTCATTGGAAAAGACCATGATGCTGGGAGGGATTGGGGGCAGGAGGAGATGGGGACGACAAAGGATGAGATGGCTGGATGGCATCACCGACTAGATGGGCATGAGTTTGAGTAAACTCCAGGAGTTTGTGATAGACAGGGAGGCCTGGCATGCTGTGATTCATGGGATCGCAAAGAGTCAGACACGACTGAGAGACTGAACTGAACTGAACTGAACTGAACTGAAATTCTCTGTATTGTAACAATGGCTCAAACCCATGTTATTGTAAAATTTTTAGAAATGAAAACTTTGTGTGACTTTAGAAAGCAGATGGATGATGATGAGTAGTGTATTCCTCAACTGGACAAGGCCTTGGCTAGATATTTCCTATGACAAGGCTCTACTAATTATATGCATATATTGCATGATCTAATTGTGTTTGATGAGCACATTTGTCTAATTAGAGAAGTGCCAATCTGGTGGAAATGAATCAGGGGCTCTGTATCAAATTTATTGCTCCTTTAATATGGTGGGTTCTCCGATAGGTTGTGATTTTCTATGCTGATATAAACTCAAGATTTTTTTTCCTTGAAATTGAAAAAAATAATTTCTATGCAAGACACCTGAGATCAGGTGAAATAAAATTCAGAAAACTAGAGAACAATTGGGCTACATTCACTTTTTGGCTGGGAAGTATTCCCTTTTCAAGATTCAGATTTTTCGTTGAGGGCATATCTTTAGACCTTGGAGAGGGCTGGATATCATCAAACTAGAGTGATTGCACAGCTTTGGAATACTTACATGAACATGCAAGCTTTTCAATTTTTTTTTTTTTTTTTTATTCTCAGTACAGTAAGGCATTGTGACACATCTTGAGAATGAGTAAATAAATCACCAGCTTGGTAACTTTGAGATGGTTGCTGCTGCTGCTAAGTCGCGTCAGTCGTGTCCAACTCTGTGCGACCCCATAGACAGCAACCCACCAGGCTCCCCCGTCCCTGGGATTCTCCAGGCAAGAGAATCCAGAATCCAGAAACCCACTGGAGTGGGTTGCCACTGCCTTCTCCAGTTTGAGATGGTTGTTCTATATCAAATACATACTAACTCATACAAGGCTTCCTTGGTAACTCAGTCGGTAAAGAATCTGCCTGCAGTGCAGGAGACCCAGATTCTGTCCCTGGGTTGGGAAGATCCCCTGGAAAAAGAAATGGCAAACCTCTCCAGTATCCATGCCTGGGAAATCCCATTTACAGAGGAATCAGGTGGGCTGCAGTCCATGGGATTACAAAGTGTCAAGCACAACTGAGAAACTAGCACTTTCATACACCGTCATACCAACACATACATTTTGAAGAAATATTGCTAGGTATACTAACTGATTTTTTGGACAGTTGAATTAATGAATGAATGGTACGACTAAATTAAATCTTTGGAAGCTATTGCTTTAAGGAACAATTTTCAGATAACTTATCAATAAAATATTGATAGCAAATTTATTCCAATGAATGAAATGTCTTGTTCTTTGGAAGTACCTAGGTCATTCTAACTGAAGCTGCTACAGATACATATGATTTCCCCAACAAGTAGAAAGGTATAGCACATAACTTGAATTATAATTTTTTTTTTCACTTCTCAACATTATTTTTCAGAGGAATTTAGTTTTGTGCTCATAAAAGTGACAGAATTTTTTTTTTCCCATTTAGTAAGATTACTCAATTGCCAATATCTAAGACCATAAGATTTAACTTTGTTTGTTTAACAGCTGATACAGGGGGGATGTTAAGGATTTGAAGCCCCTACATTATTATGTCAACTAATTAAACTGCCATATCTAAGATTCTTTCCACTCAAGTTAAGTAAATGCACCCTTGATTTGCTCTTATTAGAATCATAAGCAGCGTAGGAAAAATGTCAAAATTCCAAATGAGAAATTTTATTTGATTGGATAGAAAGTCATTTAATTATTCCTGACACCTTCTGTATTATGCTATGAGTATCTCAAGAGAATAGAGAGAACTCATCTGCTTTAAGAGCAGTTTATTGAGATTGACACATTATTGTCACTAACTGAGAACCCTAAAAACCTACTAAAAGTCTAGGAAAATAATGTAAAACATAGTCTAAATGAAATTCATTTGTACAAAATGAGATATCATGTAAAATACTTTATTAACTACTAAAGTATTTTTAAGTGCATGTAAAATAAAAATTTCGTCCAATAACCATTTTTCCTAAATACAGGTGAAATACAAGTTGCAAATTTTTGAATTTAAAATAGTAACTGGTTCTCAAACAACTGCATTTAGATGTGAGGTCACTGTATATATGCTATGGTTAAGACATGAAATCTGTTGATCTTGGCATAATAAAATGTTCAATTGTCTCCTACATTGATATCAACATTTATCAGTTTGAAGTGACAGAGCTAGTAAGATGAGTAAGTGGAATTAAAATCACAAGTGTTTATTCAGTGATCTTTGCCTGAATATATAGAACAAAACATGACTAATAGAAAGCAGTTGTGAATATACCATGGTTGTATTTTCATTAGTGCTGAGGATGGATTAAGCTTACAAATCACCTGAAGATGTGTGAAAAAGAAAGGTTGAAGAAGAGGGAGCCTCTACAGTGAAAGTGACTGCTGAAAACTTAAACAGTGATCTGACACAATATAGAGGAAATAAACAAGAAATAGAGGCTAGAGATTGCTACCGCTTTAGACAAAAAGTAACAGAAATAGAATCCTGGAGAAAGGCTGGTTATATTTTATTTTATAAATATGGTTAGTAAACTAAGCAAGACATAAAAACACAGCTATTTCAGAATGCAGAGCATGGAGTCCTGAGGAATAACTTTGAGACACTACTGATTTCTATACATGAAATCTAAGGGCCTTATAGTCATTGCTCTTTGCCTCCTACTTGATTTAGGAATAATTATCTTAAATCTTCTCCATTTCACTTTGAGGACTGTAACATTCCTTGATTATTACATGAATGACAAGCACCTTCCTCACATTCCTCATCCTTGCTCTCAAACCTTTCTTAAGTGGGACTGCACATTTCCTGCCAACTGCCTCACCTTCTGCTCCAACAAATACATGCTGATCAAGCTATTAGTACCGCTTTCCCATAATTCTCGTGCCTGAACTTGGATTCTTTCTCTCCCATGAAGCACAAAAGAATGATTTTCCATGGTTTTCCCTACCCTTCAAGAATCAACTTGGCTCTTGCTTCTTTAAAAAATACCACACCTGTCAATATAGTCTATATGAGGGTCATGGAATTTTAGAATCACTGAATTCTAGAAATGAAAGGAAACTTCATGAACTCCCAGCAACTATCCTGTTGCTAGGCAGGTATGGCAATGAAGCCCATGGGTAACGTGAGTTGAGCTTATCTACTAGTGGAAGGACTGTCCTTCCCTTTGCTATAATTTCCATGATAATTTTCAATTATCACTCAATTGATAAGTGTAGTCTTCTAAAGAGATCCCAGCAACCAGACACAATTGTGCTTAAAAATCAGATCCAGTAATTACTGGTATTGTGATCTTACAAAAATTAATCTCAGCTTTTTAATCTTTAAAATGATATAAAAAATATCTGAAAATGTTATTGCAAAGATTCAATGAGAAAATGGAGGGGCTTTCTCTATGTCCCTTGCACATAGTAGGTTTAGCAGCTAACTGATGGCTTAACTTGTGCATGTTTTATTTTCCCAGCTTGTGTATACTCTTTTAAGAGCTTAGTAATATTTTTTAGTTTTTTCATTGTTTTATTTTCATCAACTAACCAAATCATTACATATCAAGCACTTAATACATAATTCAGTAGATTTGTATCCATTATGTTCTTTCTTATTTTCTTACTCAAAATTTCTTCACAAATAGACCCAGAGAAACTGAGAGCTTACAAGGGCACTCACTTACCTGCTAAATACTCATACCATAACTAAACCATCTAAAAATAACTAAACCATAACTAAGACTCTAGGGATTTTGTCTCCTAGATATAATATGTATGACTACCAAGTATACAGGCTTCGCAGGTGGCACTGGTGGTTAAAAAAAGAAAAACAAAATACAACCTGCCAATGCAGGAAATGCAAGCTCAGTCCCTGGGTTGGGAAGATCCCCTGGAGGAGGACACTGAAACCCATTCCAATATTCTTGCCTGAAGAATACCGTGGACAGAGGAGTCTGGTGAGCTACAGTCCATGGGGGTCCTAAGTGTCAGATATGCACCAAGCATACATTTATCAGTGTCAATAGGTGTCATTTTTCATCTAAATTAAACCGAGAAAATAAACTTTGTAATATTAAGGAACATTTTACTTGAATCTGATATTGTTAAGCATCGAAGAGATTTATAAAATTATATTTTATTAACCTTTTTATTAGATCTTTAGAAGGATTCAAATTCTGAATTCTAAAACTCTGTAGTAGTAGGACTTTGTGCAACTACACTAACATTCAAAATGTATTAATACCACTTAGGTACATGGTGGTAATAAGGGTAAAGTTACTACAAAAAGATGCTGTTAACATCATACAGAATTCCCATGACTCTTTTCGCACAGTTCTCCCTTCAGTATTGTTGTTACCTCGAATGTCATACAGTAGATTTAAGCATAGAACAAATTACATGAACACTCATGTGATCTCTGTAAGCCTAGGACAAAATTCATAAAATATCTTCATAAGAATATTTTGTTAAAAAAATGTATATATTAATTGGCTTGTTAGAAAACCATGCATATAACTATAATTATGTGTTCAGAAATAGCATCAATGCCTCATGAATATGTTGAGTATGAAATTAATATAATTAAAATAATCAATGAGTAAAATGTTTCCTATTATTCTTTGCTTTTCTGCACACCAATGGATGCTCAAGCACGGTAATGTGTGGTACTGAGACTGATATTGCAAACATTGACACTTTCTTTAAGTAGACACTGAATACAATGAAACTCCCATGTTTCAAGCCAATTATCAAGGTTAAACATTTAAAATTTTTTTTTTCATAATGTTATATAGGAAAAACAGAAACAATTTTTAGGTTTAATGTGTCCTTCATTGCCTTTTTCAAACATTTTGCCATTTGATACCAATGGATTTTCCCGTAAGGTTAAGAGCACATTAGAGACATTTTAAAAGCTATGACCTGTATGGACTTTGTAGTGGGGTAATAGCTTCAAGATAGTTTGATGCTCAAGATATTTAAGTAAGAATGAACTTTTTTTTTTTTTCTTAATTGTGATAATATCTCCACCCATACCAGTTGCCGAACTACATCTATTCAGTGAAATATTATGGATACTTATGGATACCTAGTCTGTGAAAGTCCTCTTTAATGTGATCTCAAAGATTCCAGATACTGTAGATATCTCTCTTTACCCTTCCTAATGCACTGCAGAAGAATTGTCCTTTAAGATACATGCCCTTAATAAAGAAAAGATCACAGCCTCAAAAGAAACCACAAAGAGATCTAACTCTCACAATCCATTAAATCAAGACATCATTTCTTGAACCAGGCACTTTGCCATGCTTTCTGTGCCCAGAGCGTACATCCTGCAAAGAATATGTGTTTTTCATCACTGTTGATGCTGTTTCCACCTCTGCCTGAGCGCTAACATTCTTGTCCCCAGGCTCTAGTGACCTGGTTTCTTTGGTCTTTTCTCCTGGGTTGTTCATCATTTTTATTACTCCTCTTTGGTCTCTTTCCAACTTCTCTTTATCATGATACAGTTAGGAATGTCAAATGAAACCCACTGTGCTAATAAACATTTGGCCTATGCTGGAGTTAAGAAAGAAATGTCCTCTAAGCTTTACACATACACTACTTGCCTGAAGTCTCCTTAATGAAGGATGAAGGATAGTGGATCTTGAAATCTTTGAGGTCTGGCCTTAAAATGACACAATCAGAGTACTGTGACTGTAATAAGAGCTGGAATGGTTAAATAGATTCCATCTACTCGGGAAGCAAAGCATTGAGAATAAAATATAGAAAGCAAATGTCAATGCAATGCCCTATGGGCAGAATCAGATGTAAAATGAGAAACTAAGTTAAGTATCAAGAACCAGGAGGGAAGTGGAATGAAATGAGAGTTCCTCATGAATGCCATGATGAAAATTAGAGTATTTCTGGCTCATCAAAAAAAAAAAAAAACCAAATATATATATATATATATATATATATATATATATATATATATATATATATATAGTTGAGTTATAATAGACAACTCAATATAGTTGAGTTACAATATTTTGTTAGATTCAAGTCTACAGCAAAGTTACTGAGTTATTTGTATATTTTTCAAATTATTTTCCCTTATGGATTATTATATAATATAGAGTAGAGTCCCTGTCCTATACAGTAGGTTCTTTTTGTTTATTTATTTTTACATGGTATTCAGTTCAGTTCAGTTCAGTCGCTCAGTCATGTCCAACTTCTTGTGACCCCGTGGACTGCAGCATGCCAGGCCTCCCTGTCCATCACCAACTCTTGGAGTTTACTCAAACTCATGTCCATTGAGTCATTGATGCCATCCAATCACCTCATACTCTGTCTGTCCCTTCTCCTCATGCCTTCAATCTTTCTCAGCATCAGGGTCTTTTCAAATGAGTCAGTTATTTGCATCAAGGTGGCTGAAGTGTTGGAATTTCAGCTTCAGCATCAGTTTTTCCAATGAATATTCAGGACTAATTTCCTTTAGAGATGGACTGCTTGAATCTCTTTGCAGTCCAAAGAACTCTCAAGAGTCTTCTCCAACAACACAGTTCAGAAGCATCAATTCTTCAGGGCTCAGCTTTATTTATAGTCCAACTCTCACAACTATACATGACTACTGGAAAAACCATAGCTTTGACTAGACAGACATTTGTTGGCATAGTAACCTCTGCTTTTTAATATACTGTCTAGATTGGTCGTAACTTTTCTTCCAAGGACCAAGCATCTTTTAATTTCATGGCTTGCAGTCACCATTTGCAATGATTTTGGAGCCCAAAACAATAAAATCTGTCACTGTTTCCATTGTTTCTCCATCTATTTGCCATGAAGCAATGGGACCAGATGCCATGATCTTAGTTTTCTGAATATTGATTTTTAATCCAACTTTTTCACTGTCGTCTTTCACTTTCATGAAAAGGTTCTTTAGTTCTTCTTCACTTTCTGCCATAAGGGTGGTGTCACCTGCATATCTGAGGTTATTGATATTTCTCCTGGTGATCTTGATTCCAGCTTGTGCTCCATCCAGCCCAGAGTATCTCATGAGGTATTCTGCATATAAGCTAAATGAGCAGGGTGACAATATACAGCCTTGACGTACTCCTTTCTCCATTTGGAAGGAGTCTCTTGTTCCATGTCCAGTTCTAACTATTGCTTCCTGACTTGCATATAGATTTCTCAAGAGGCAGGTCAGGTGGTCTGGTATTTCCATCTCTTTCATAATTTTCCAGAGTTTGTTGTAGTCTACACAGTCAAAGGCTTTGGCATAGTCAATAAAACAGAAGTAGATGCTTTTCTGGAACTCTCTTGCTTTTTTGATGATCCAGCAGATGTTGGCTATTGGGTCTCTGGTTCCTCTGCCTTCTCTAAAACCAGCTTGAACATCTGGAAGTTCACAGTTCACATACTGTTGAAGCCTGGGTTGGAGAAT
This sequence comes from Dama dama, assembly GCF_033118175.1. Lineage (NCBI taxonomy): Eukaryota > Metazoa > Chordata > Mammalia > Artiodactyla > Cervidae > Dama > Dama dama. Next base: position 7,160,013 of record NC_083708.1, on the reverse strand, counting down.
TTTGACCATTTCTTTACTAGCATGTGAAATTGAGTGCAATTGTGTGGTACTATGAGCATTCTTTGGCATTGCCTTTCTTTGGGATTGGGTTGAAAACTGACCTTTTCCAGTCCTGTGGCCACTGCTGAGTTTTTGAAATTTGCTGGCATATTCAGGGCAACACTTTCACAGCATCATCTTTTAGGATTTGAAATAGCTCAACTGCAATTCCATCACCTCCACTTGCTTTGTTTGTAGTGATGCTTCCTAAGGCCCACTTGACTTCACATTCCAGGATATCTGGCTCTAGTTGAGTGATCACACCAGTGTGATTATCTGGGTCATGAATATATTTTTAGGATAGCTCTTCTGTGTATTCTTGCCACCTCTTCTTAACATCTTCTGCTTCTTTTAGGTCCATACCATTTCTGTCCTTTATTGTGTCCATCTTTACATGAAATCTTCTCTTGGTATCTCTAATTTTCTAGAAGAGATCTCTAGTCTTTCCCATTCTATTATTTTCCTCTATTTCTTTGCATTGATCACTGAGGAAGTCTTTCTTATCTCTCCTTGCTATTCTTTGGAACTCTGCACTCAAATGGATAATTGCATTGTATAATATATTGTATACTATACATTGTATAATATATGGTATTATGTATATTTCAATTCCAAATCTCTAACTTATCCCTCCCATTCATTCCTCCATGGTAACCATAAATTTGTTTTCTATGTCTGAGTCTATTTCTGTTCTGTAAATAAATTCATTTTTATCATTTTTTTTCAGATTCTATATATAAGGGCTATCATACGGTATTCATATTTCTCTATCTGATTTACTACACTTTGTATGATAATCTCTAGGACTATCCATGCTGCTGCAGTTCAGTTCAGTTCAATTCAGTTCAGTTCAGTCACTCAGTCACAAGTCACTCTTTGTGGCCCCATGAACCGTGGCATGCCAGGCCTCCCTGTCCATCACCAACTCCCAGAGTCCACCCAAACCCATGTCCATTGAGTCGATGATGCCATCTAACCATCTCATCCTGTGTCGTCCCCTTCTTTTCCTGCCCTCAATCTTTCCCAGGATCAGGGTCTTTTCCAATGAGTTAGCTCTTTGCACCAGGTGGCCAAAGTATTGGCGTTTCAGCTTCAGCATCAGTCCTTCCAATGAACACCCAGGACTGATCTCCTTTAGGATGGACTGGTTGGATCTCCTTGCAGTCCAAGAGACTCTCAAGTGTCTTCTCCAACAACACAGTTCAAAAGCATCAGTTCTTTGGTGCTCAGCTTTCTTACAGTCCAACTGCTGCAATTGCTATTTCATTTTTTATGAAATGTAAACAAAGTAAAATTTCATTATGTATGTGTACAAAATCTTCTTTGTCCATTCATCTTATGGAAATTTAGGTTCTTTCCATATCTTCATTACTGTGAATGGAGCTGCAATAAACATTGGAGTGCATGTATTTTTTTCAGATTATGGATTTCTCCAGATAGATGTCCAGTGGTTCACCATTATTGGTCAGTTGCCTATTCGTGTGGGCAAGGCAGAAGGGAATGCAATGTATATTTATGATAGATATTATTTCTGCATTAGTTTCTGAATACTTGGAATATGTCCTATAATAACTGCCATTTTCAGTTATTAACTCATTTAAAGTTGATTTCCTTGCAATTATTCCATATGATTTGCAGGTCAAAATTTTCAAGACTTCCCTAGTGGTAGAGTGGATAAGAATCTGCCTGCCAAAGCTGGCAACACAGGTTTGATCCTTAGTCCAGAAAGATTCCCCATGCCTTGGGATAACAAAGCTTGTATGCCACCCCTACTGAGCCTGCCTACCTAGAGCTTGCGCTCCACATCAAGAGAAGTCACTGCAATGAGATACCCATGCAGTGCAATGAAGAGTAGCCACCCTTTGCTGCAACTAGATAAAGTCCTGGATTTTTTTTTTTTTTTTTTTATCTTCCTAACTCCCTCTTATAAGGACATCATAGTTGATTACATTGGTCAAGCCAGATAATCCCTAACAATAATCTTCCAATCTCAAAATTCTTAGTTTGATGACATCTGCGAAGTCTCCTTTGCCATTTAAAGTAACAACTTCACAGGTACCAAAGATTAGGATAGGAAATGGGAGACCATTGTTCAGTCTACCATATTTTCCCTATGGTCTTTCCATCCTCACTTAACCATTCCAGTGAGGGAAGCATCTGACCACAGGGTGTCAACTCAGGGCTTGTCTAACCTAGCATAATTTTTCCTTTGTTTCTTGTTGATATGATTAGTTAGGTTGCATTTCATCATCTCACTGCTCTATGCACTTCTGGGTGTCTCAAAGCCCTCATTTCTAATGTCATGCTGCCATCAGCATTTTAGAGTGTATCTGTGGTTAAAGGTCATTTTTCATTAAGGTCTGGAATATTGTTGACATGGCTGACAGTAGGTACTATTACTTATTCCAAGTATAAGAATTGGTGGAACACTTCTATCAGTCCTAAGTATCTATTGGAACAATAACTGAGGATTTTCCTTAAGCAGATCATTTACATATAAACAAGATGAAGTCCTATTTCAGTATAGAATATATACCACATGTAATATTTTCACTTAAGCCTGTATACCTTACATTGGGATGCATTTTTCATTTTTCTTCACTGAAAATCTATATAAAATTTTATCCTAGAAATATGGATGGAAACTTTTTAATGTTCTGTTAATGTATTATTTTTTATTTTTAAAACTTTTTCTTGCATTCATCAATGCTTTATTTTTCTCTTTTCTGGGTCCCACAGCTCCAGTCCTACAATGGTTCAAATTGAAAAATTAGTTCTATGTATCTGTACCTTTGTATATGTAGTAGAAAAAAAGTTTTCTGCATTTATTCTAATTTCAGATTTAAGAAACAGAACTTCCACTAAATAATTTCTTGTAGGCTATGTGATTCTATGATATGCTAAAATGTATTTTTTAAATGTATTATTTTACTCTAAGTTCTCAAAAATACTTTCCTTAAGCATCTAGCCCAGTTTTGGGATGTCCATTTTGTGCTGAGTGTAAATAATGCTTATAGATCTGGGGTTTCAACAAGTACACTATCAAGGGTGAAACAGATCACCAGCCCAGGTTGGATGCATGAGACAAGTGCTCAGGGCTGGTGCACTGGGAAGACCCAGAGGGATGGGATGGAAAGGGAGGCAGGAGGGGGGATCGGGATGGGGAACACATGTAAATCCATGGCTGATTCATGTCAATGTATGGCAAAAACCACTACAATATTGTAAAGCAATTAGCCTCCATCTAATAAAAATAAATGGAAAAAATAAAAATAACTAAAAATATAAACAAAACAAACAAACAAAAAAATTACTACTTTCATGAAGCTTATAGTGAGGAAAGTAGCAATAAACAAATATATATTATTCAATATACAATCTACAAATAACATACATTGATATTGCATGAGTGCAAAGAGCTATTATCTCTACCAAAACTAAGAATGTTTGAGGTTTGGGGACAAGTTCAATATTTTGGCGATTTCCCATCTGATTGTATGCAGTGCCTTTAGTGCACTAAGAATGACATAAATATCAGTGATTATGAAGGAAGCCATGTGTCTGTAAGACCATTGGGCAGACATATATTCAATTTTCTGATAAAACAATATCATCTTCAAAAATCAACATTATATAAACACTAGACATTCTCGTGACAACAAGACTAAAGAGACTTAAGACTTGGTATAACCACTACTTTAAATAAAACTCTCTGACTACCTCCCCTGTCTATTATCAACCTTCTATTCTAAAAGAAAGAGGACTTGTAAAACACAATTCAAATGAGTGTTTGGACATAACAGTGGGAAAACTTTGGAGCTACATGGTTTGTAATAAGCAGATCATGAAACAGAAAGTTCTGTAGAGAGAGACACAGCATAATTCACAACGAGTATACTTTGAGAAAATGCCAGCTGCTGTTTCCTGAATTTTATTCACTAAGTGACTCAATGCTTTGTTGTCTAACTAAGCTCAAGATAAGAATATGTAATCTAATGCTAGACCACAAATTTTGTGACAGAAAACACATCATAATGCCTAACTTACAATTCAAATTATAAACTAGCCAATCATCATGGAGTTATTTTTCTTATTGATGAGTCATCTAATTTGCAACTTAAAACCAATAATAATTCATCTTCTAATTTTATTTGTGATGCTTAACAATGTTATAGAGTGTGTAAGTGTTTTCTCTCAGTGCTAAATTTAAAATCAATATAAATCAGATGTGCTTGAATTACAAAGCATTTGAAATAGAAAAAAATAACACTGCCTGTATTTCTAACATTCATTTTGTGACAAAGATCTCTTTATATAAATAAGTAAAAATGTGGAAATTATTTTTTTAATTTTAATTTTATATTACCTGATATATAAATACTTAAATTATCACTCATCATGTCTCAAAATGGAATATTAATTCTCAGTTTTAAGTGGAGAGACTAGATCTTTTTTACATCATCAAGTAGATGGGATGTACCAGTTTACCGGCGCATGCTGTTAAGTCTCCATCATGCTCCCCCATCTGTGCTCTTCCTTAGCTAACTCTCCACATAGAAATGCCAGTTTGGTTAATTTGTCTTCCTTGTTTCTTATCTTGTCACAACAGAAATTTGGAATGTTGGAATAAGGGTTTAAGACAATAGACAATTTACAGGTCAGTTCAAGTCTAGCAGACAAATATTTTATTAGATAGGCACTCCCAAGACATGGGAGCAGGCTGGCCCCAAAGGAGTTCCTCCTCCTTCTTCTTGGCTTCCCCTGTTTATACTTCCTCTCTCCTCCTTTTAGTTTTGCTTTGTGCAAAATAGGGCTTGTACTCACTGCCAAACAAAGAAAGGGAATGTAAATGGGCATACACGAAAGGCAGATTGACAATTGCAAGGTATGTAACAGCAAACTCTGTTGTTTACATCTTCCCATAATTCAGTCTGTTATAATCAGATGCATATATATGTAGAATATTTGTGAACCATTAATGGACTCCTAGCTGCCTAAAGTTACTTGGAGAAACACCAGTTGTTAATTTGTATCCACTATGTGCTTAGGATGCATGTGCAGGAGTTGGAAAAATCTGTGTGGTTATTTTTGTGGTGTATCTGTGAGCTCTCCTGCGACCAGCTTGCATCTTGTTCAGCTAGGGCAACACTCATGTCTAACTTCCTAACTAACAATAAGGAATATTTTAAATGTGAACAGCTTCACATCACTTCCCTGGTTACCTATCACATTATCTTTACCATTGCTTAGTGTTAAGGTTACTGCCTCCTACAAACAAATGTAATACTAGATTTTAGTATTTTCTATTATCACTCTTTGGGCTTTTGTGTGATAGGAATTTAGGAATCAATGACCTAAAATGGACCAGAATGGGTGAATTTAATTTAGATGACTATTACATCTACTACTGTTCAAGAATCTCTTAGAAGAAATGGAGTAGCCCTCCTAGTTAACAAGAGTCTGAAATGCAGTACTTGGATACAATCTCAAAAATGACAGAATGATCTCTGTTCATTTCCAAGGCAAACCATTCAATATCACAGTAATCCAAGTCTACAACCCACCACAATGCTGAAGAAGCTGAGGTTGAACAGTTTTATGAAGACCTACAAGACCTTCTAGAACTAACTCCAGAAAAAATAAATAAATAAATAAAAAGAGATGTACCTTTCATCCCAGGGGACTGGAAAGAAAAATAGGAAGTCAAGAGTTACCTGGAGTAACAGGCAAGTTTGGCCTTGGAGTAAAAAATGAAACAAGACAAAGGTTAAAAGAGTTTTGCCAAGAGAACTCACTGGTTATAACAAACACCCTATTATAACAACACTGGAGACGACTATATACATGGACATCACCAGATGGTCAATACAGAAATTGGACTGATTACATTATTTGGAGCCAAAGATGGAGAAGTTCTATACGGTCAGCAAAAAGAAGACCAGGAGCTGAATGTGGCTCAGATCACAAACTCCCTATTGTAAAATTCAGACTTAAATTGAAGAAAGTAGGGAAAACTGTTAGAGCAGTCAGGTATGACCTAAATCAAATCTCTTATGAGTATACAGGGGAAGTGACAAATAGCTTCAAGGGATTAGAACTGATAAGCAGAGTGCCTGAAGAACTACGGACAGAGGTTCATGACATTGTACAGGAGGCAATGATCAAAACCATTCCCAAGAAAAAGAAATGTGAAAAGGGAAAATGGCTGTCTGAGGAGGCCTTACAAATAGCTGAGAAAAGAAGATAAGTGAAATGCAAAGGAGAAAAGGAAAGATATATCAATTTGAAAGCAGAGTTCCAAAGAATCACAAGGAGAGATAAAAAAGCTTTGTGAATTGAACAATGAAAAGAAATAGAAAAAAAACGATAGAGTGGGAAAGACAAGAGATCCCCTCAAGAAAATTAGAGATACCTAGGAAACATTTGAGGAACCAGAGATCAAATTGCCAATATCTACTGGATCATCGAAAAAGTAAAAGAGTTCCAGAAAAACATCTATTTCTGCTTTATTGACTATTCCAAAGCCTTTGACTGTGTGGATCACAATAAACTGTGGAAAATTCTGAAAGAGATGGGAATACCAGACCACTTGACCTGCCTCTTGAGAAACCTGTATGCAGGTCAGGAAGCAACAGTTATAACTGGACATGGAACAACAAACTGGTTCCAAATAGGAAAAGGAGTATGTCAAGGCTGTATATTGTCACCCTGCTTATTTAACTTATATGCAGAGTACATCATGAGAAACGCTGGGCTGGAAGAAGCACAAACTGGAATCAAGATTGCCGGGAGAAAGAGCAATAACCTCAGATAGGCAGATGACACCACCCTTATGGCAGAAAGTGGAGAGGAGTTAAGAAACCTCTTGAGGAAAGTGAAAGAGGAGAGTGAAAAAGTTGGCTTAAAGCTCAACATTCAGAAAACTAAGATCATGGCATCTGGTTCCATCACTTCATGGGAAATACATGGGGAAACAGTGGAAACAGTGTCAGACTGAATATTTTTGGGCTCCAAAATCACTGCAGATGGTGACTGAAACCATGAAATTAAAAGACACTTACTCCTTAGAAGGAAAGTTATGACCAACCTAGACAGCATATTAAAAAGCAGAGACATTACTTTGCCAACAAAGGTCCATCTGGTCAAGGCTATGGTTTTTCCAGTGGTCATGTATGGATGTGAGAGTTGGCCTGTGAAGAAAGCTGAGCACCAAAAATGGATGCTTTTGAACTATGCTGTTGGAGAAGATTCTTGAGAGTCCCTTGGACTGCAAGGAGATCCAACCAGTCCATCCTAAAGGAGATCAGTCCTGGGTGTTCATTGGAAGGACTGATTCTGAAGCTGAAACTCCAGTACTTTGGCCACCTCATGCGAAGAGTTGACTCTTTAGAAAAGACCCTGATGCTGGGAGGGACTGGGGCCAGGAGGAGAAGGGGACGACAGAGAATGAGATCGCTGGATGGCATCACCAACTCAATGGGCATGAGTTTGAGCAAACTCTGGGAGTTTGTGATGGACAGGGAGGCCTGGAGTGCTGCGATTCATGGGGTTGCAAAGAGTCGGATATGACTGAGTGACTGAACTAACTAACTAAGGAAACATTTCACACAAAGATGAACAAAATAAAGAACAGAAATGGTATCTACCTACCAGAAGCAGAAGACATTAAGAAGAGGTGGTGAGAATATATAGAAGAAATGTCGAAAAAAAGATCTTAATGACCCAGATAACCACAAAGGTGTGATCACTCACCTAGAGACAGACATCTTGAAAGGCGAAGTCAAGTGGGCCTTAGGAAGCATCACTACAAACAAAAATAGTGGAAGCGATGAAATTCCAGCTGAGATATTTCAAATCCTAAAAGATGATGGTGTTAAAGTGTTACACTGAATATGTCAGCAAATTTGGAAAACTCAGCAGGGGCCACAAGGGTCAGTTTTCATTCAAGTTCCAAAGAAGGGAAATAACAAAGAATGTTAAAAGTATCACAAAATTGCACTCATCTCATACGCTAGCAAATTAATGCACAAAATTCTTCAAGCTAGGGTTCAAAAATATGTGAACCCGGAACTCCCAGAATTCAAGCTGGATTTAGAAAGTGTAGAGGAACCAGAGACAAATTGAAAAAATCCGGTGGATCATAGAAAAAGCAGGGAATTCTGGAAGAACATCTACTTCTGTTTCATTGACTACACTAAAGCCTTAGACTGTGTGGATCACTACAAACTGTGGACAGTTCTTAAAGAAATGGGAATACCAGACCACTTACCTGCCTCCTAAGAAACCTGTATGCAGGTCAAGGAGCAACAGTTAGAACCAGACATGGAACAACAGACATATTCCAAATTGGGACAGGGGTACAGCAAGGCTGTATATAGTCACCCTGCTTATTTAACTTATATGCAGAGTACCTAATGAGAAATGCTGTGCTTGATGAAGCACAAGCTGGAATCAAGTTTTTCTGGAGAAATATCAATTACCTCAGAAATGCAAATGACACCACTCTTATGGCAGACAATGAAGAGGAACTAAAGAACCTCTTGATTAAGGTGAGAGAAGAGAGTTAAAAAGCTGGCTTAAAACTCAACATTCAAAAAACTAAAAGCATGGCATCTGATCCCATCACTTCATAGCAAGTAGATGGGGAAATAATGGAAACAGTGACAGGTTTTCATTATTGGGTTCCAAAATTGCTGCAGATGGTGACTGTAGCCATGAAATTAAAAGACACTTGTTCCTTGGAAGAAAAGCTATGACAGGCCTAGATAGCGTATTAAAAAGCAGAGACATCACTTTTTTGACCAAGGTGTGTCTAGCTAAAGCTATGGTTTTGCGAGTTGTCATGTATGGATGTGAGAGTTGGACCATGAAGAAAGCTGAGTGCCAAAGAATTGATGCTTTTGAACTGTAGAGTCCCTTGGACTCCACAGAGATCAAACCAGTCCATCCTAAAGGAAATTTACTCTGACTAAACATTGAAAGGACTGATTTTGAAGCTGAAGCTCCAATACTTTGGCCACCTGATAAGAAGAGCCAACTCATTGGAAAAGATTCTGATGCTGGGAAAGACTGAAGGCAGGAGGATAAAGGGATGACAGAGGATGAGATGTTTGGATGGCATCACTGACTCAATGGACATGAGTTTGAGCAAGCTCTGGGGGATGGTGAAGGACCTGGATGCCTGGTGTGCTATAGTCCATGGTGTCGCAACGAGTCAGACACAAATGAGCAGTTGGACAACAACAGTTGTAAATAAGAAGCATAGGAACAATTCTGTCTTATTCAATATAATATCTTTAGCTCTAACATAGTAAATGACAATTTTAGGTGCTTTATAAAACCTTGTTATCTGGATGACTAAGTGGATGAATGAAAGAGAAAACCTCTGTTGCAGATATATTTTCATGCTCATCATGTACTGTCTGATAGTGAGTTACTTTCTGTATCACGGGAATATCCAGGACTGTTGTGCTGTTGGTCATGGGGACTCCGGCAAATGAGGACTGGGGCTTTTGTTTAGCCATGGTGGGTTTTTCAAACTTAGGGCCTCCAAGAGAGGAGAAAAAAACTGATCAATATATTAATGATTACAGCTTAGTCTTTACTGACTAGCAGAATGGTTCCAGGTGAACATACAAGCAACACTATGGATCAGCAGGCTCCAAATGCTATAGCTGGATTACCCTCACATCAGTATAACTGCTGGCCCTTGAGGCTCTTCAGGGCAGTGTGCATATGCTGGAGCATTCTGGTTAGCAAGCGGGGCATATTAGAAAATCTCACTGAGGAGTTAGCTGAGGAAATCTAGTTTACCAGTTAGGTGTGGAAAATTGCTCATATGATTATGCATAAAGCTCTCTTTGTAAGAGAGGAATGCAATGTGTTAAAAAAAAGTATGGTCTGTGTTATTTCACTGAGGGTAAAGGAGAATAATTAATATATATATATATACATGAGAAGCCTTTAAGAAAAAGAGAGATGAATAAATTCTTTCTGTGATTTTTTTATAGAAAAATCTTGAATTCTCATCATTAATGATAGTATCGGAGCCCATGAGGACAGAAGTGAATGAAATGAAAGTCCCTCAGTCATGCAAAACTCTTTGCAGCCCCATGGACTAGACAGTCCATGGAATTCTACAGGCCAGAATAGTGGAGTGAGTAGCCTTTTCCTTCTCCAGGGGATCTTCCCAACTCAGGGATCGAACCCAGATCTCCTGCATTGCAGGAAGATTGTTTACCAACTGAGCCACAAGGTAAGCCCAAGGACTCAGGAGTCAAGGTGAAATGTCTATGGGACCACAATTAGATGAGAATAAAACTGGTGTCCTTATAATCAATTACTTCTATCATCTCATTACTCAAAAGTAAATGAATTCAGGGCTTATAACATCAATGGTTAACTCTAATATTTTAAATATAAAATACCTGGTTCATTGGCTTCCCCTGTGGCTCAGTGGTGAAGAATCCACCTGCAGTGTATGAGGCATGAGTTTGATGCCTGGGTCAGAAAAATCCCCTGGAGGAGAACATGGCAATCCTCTTCAGTATTCTTGCCGGGAGAATTCAATGGACTGAGGAGCTTGGCAGGCTAGAGTCCATAGCATTGCAAAGAATTGGACACGACTGAGGTGAGAGTACCCTCCGTGCACCCAGTCAATTAGAAGAATTGAAAGAAAGTTCCCAAGAGAACATCAGTCAGTTCAGTTCAGTCACTCAGTCATGTCCGATTCTTTGCAACCCCATGAACTGCAGCACGCCAGGCCTCCCTGTCCATCACCAACTCCCAGAGTTGACTCAAACTCATGTCCATCGATTCGGTGGTGCCATCCAACCATCTCATTCTCTGTCGTCCCCTTCTCCTCCTGCCCCCAATCCCTCCCAGCACCAGGGTCTTTTCCAGTGAGTCAACTCTTCACATGAGGTGGCCAAAGTACTGGAGTTTCAGCTTCAGCATCAGTCTTTCCAATAAACACCCAGGACTGATCTCCTTTAGGATGGACTGGTTGGATCTCCTTGCAGTCCAAGGGACTCTCAAGAGTCTTCTCCAACACCACAGTTCAAAAGCTTCAATTTTTCAGCACTCAGCTTTCTTCACAGTCCAACTCTGACATCCATACATGACTACTGGAAAAACCATAGCCTTGACTAGACGGACCTTTGTTGGCAAAGTAATGTCTCTGCTTTTTAATATGCTATCTAATTTGGTCATAACTTTCCTTCTAAGGAGTAAGTGTCTTTTCGTTTCATGGCTGCAGTCACCATCTGCAGTGATTTTATGGCCCCCAAAATATATATAGGTCCTAAGGGGATCAATTTCACTACATTATATTTAAATGAATTTGAAAAGTTTCTGTACTTTTCTACAATCTGAGGTTGTTGTGAAGCTAAAAATGATATATTGTCTGATTATTTATTTATTTATCAATTGCATGTGCATTTCTGTTCTGGAGGTTTCTTAATTCAAGAGTATCATTGCATTTACTATTACAGTATGCCTTATTAAAACATGTATTCATGCAATCAATATAAAGATAGTTTTCTCTTCAATTTTTTTGTTGTTGTTTTACAAGTATACTGTCACAGTAATAACTGAAGATTGTATTAACCACTCTGAATTTCAAAATATAAAATCTAACCAAAATTAGAAATTTTGAATTTTCTATTTAACTATGTGATAATATGAATATAAGCCTGACAAATACAACTATTTATAGAAGTACTCTTCTGCTCATGAAGCTAACACCTAGTAGCCATCACTTCTAATTTTGTAAATGTATTAAAAAAAACTTTTAATCAAAATAAATAGAATTGATTTAGAAGAATAGTAATTTGATCTCAATGAAAAGTCATGCTTTCCCTATATGCAAATCCCTATACTAAATCCTTTAAGTACAATCATTTTAAAGTAATGCTTAATAGGATTTAGATATTCATATTGTCTATTTAAGTTTTTTTTTCTTGTGATCTTCTTGTGATCAGTGATGTAACTTGGTGGATGATCAATTTCAGCATACTTTTGGGGAAAGTTATTCATTTATCCTCAATATTTTTAGAAACAAATATGGTGTGTTATTTTTTCATTAGAAATGTTAACACTTGTATTTTTAGCACATTACTGTCATAGATTTATTGTAATCTTTTTTTAAGAACTTTATAATCACTAAAATTAAATGAGTAATCTCATACCATTCAGTAAAAGACAAAACCCCTGAAGCAATCATATTTAAGTTATAAGTACCTATAGGTACTTATCTTGGGTTATAATACCTAAAAAATATTTAGATTCTTAGGGGTTCAAAGACAGGACTACTGAAGCCACACTTCCCAGGTGTTCCATATACACCTGGTCTATAATTTCTCATGTTTTCCCTGACTCTCTCAGCTGTAGGCTTGGTGCTTCATGTAATTCAAATGCCACGTTGGGGGCTATGCATGTGCTGGTTAGTATAGTATATTTCCTGCAGTGGCCACAGCGTAAAATGCTTCTCGCACTGGCCTAGAGAATAGAAGCTCTTAGCTGTGTACTAAGAGGCTCACCTCTGAGTAGAAATCATTCTGTAAAAGTAAGAACCTTTCACGTCATTCTTGAAAGACGTGTTTTTATGTCTAGAAAAAGTTAGAAAAAGTGGAACAGATAGTTTTTATTTATCTTTCAATTTTGACTGGCTTTAAAATTGAGAAATTTGTTTGGTGTACAAAATTTTTCACATTATTAGTAAGACTATAGCAGAAGTTGGAAGCACAAAGTGGAAATTCATAAAACTCAACTATTATTTTAAATGAAAGTACTTTGTTAAATATGAAGAAAAAAAAATTGTAAGAAATTCTGCATATGATGTGACTACAGGACCAGAGTTGTAGGATTGGACTGTCCAGGTCAGTTACCATATATATAGATTCTTCTATTTGTGGGAAACTCTGAATCTATAACATCAACATGTTAATTGTCAGCCAGCTCCTAGATATATACTTTAAAACATTTTCTAAAGTGGATTTCAAATCCTGAAATGGAGAAACATTTGTGGCAAGATTTTACATAGTGTTCTGAATGAGAGCAATAACAGGATTCCTTGACATTCATTACTATCTCTTAACTTTTGGGGGTTTCCCAAGTGGTGCTAGTGGAAAAGAACCCACTCGCCAATCCAGGAGACTTAAGAAATGTGGGCTCGATCCCTGGGTAGAGAATATCCCCTGGGTAAGAAATGGCAGCCCACTCCAGTATTCTTTCCTGCAGAATCCCATGGACAGAGGAGCCTGGCAGGCTACAGTCCATAGAGCTGCAAAGAGTCAGACATGACTGAAGTGAATTAGCATGCATGCATACTTTTTATGGTGCCTCTGAATCCCTTTATTTGCCTCCAATATTAGGATTTCCATCATGCATCTGTACAGATTTATTCACTGAATTCTGTGACATTCTCTTATATTGAAGGTATAGATTTCCAGCCAAGCAACCTCACTGCAGTAAAGCTGAGACCCTAATAGAGTTGGAAATACTCATGGTACTCATTTTATTTTGCCTGAAAGTTTAGGTAGCTGGGATTATAGTATCAGATTATTTGACCCAGCCACATTCTCTAGTGTCTTATTTAAACCCCTAGGCAATGGCAACATCATAATTTGAAACCTGGAATTTATCAGAGTACTAAATTATTGGAGTTCTTACATGGCATACACAGAGTTAGTCATAACTTTCTCTTCAATTCAAAACCTAATCCCATCAAGGTTTTCTCTTTTGCTAACTTAGTTTTACTACTGAATCTGAGGACTCTGTGGATCTACTAGGCCTGGAAGCCTTTTTTTGTTCCCCGTTTCCTGTAGGCAACACTCCAGCCTCTGTGACCCTCCCTGAATTCCAAACAGTTGCAAATCAAGGGAGAAGCAGCCAAAAAACCACCAGAGGCAAGATTAGAGGAATCAGAGAAGCTCATCAAGTTTAAGAAACTGACCACCTGAGACCTGGTATTTGCCCTCATATTATCAGCAACCCTGCCCTTGAATCATTGCTATAAAACTCTTCATCAAATCCTCCTGGGTTGGGACTCAGTTTTTCAAGACAGGACCCATTGCGTTCCCCTTTGCTTTACAAAATAATAATGCTCCCCTTTTCTACTTCAACCAAAACTCTGTCTTAAAGATTCAATTTGGCACCAGTGTACACAGAAGCTGACTTTTGGCATCACCACAAAATTATTTCCTTAATCGTGTGGAGGAAATAAGATCCCTGCCATATCAACAAGCGAAGGATGTTGTGGCCATCATGACATCAGCCACTGTGGCCTCCCAGACTGTGCACTCTGGCAGGATTCAGGATGGAGAAAAAACCTGAATATTGGCTCTAGATAATTGAGGTGCATATTAACAGAATGATTTCAATGTGAAGAGGAAGAGTTAAAACTTACAATGGGTTCAAGCTCTTTCTGCTTCTGTAACTCAGCTTGCTCCTTGCAAAGTCATGTAAGTCACACAGTCTTGGGAAAATGGAGACTTACAACAATGCTAGGAACTGAACCTAAAGAGATTTTTAAAAATTAAAAACAAAAGCAAAAACAACTAAGTAATCCCTTTGTTCGGGGCTCAGAGCTTGGAGTGCTAACTCCTCTGGGCCCACCAGTGTAATGAACCTGAGTTCTCCAACTCTGAGTGAGATGCTTGGTTTCTGGATTACTGGATTCTGCAACAAAGGAACACAGACCCTTGCATTTTCCTGTATTATATACAGAAACATTAAATTCCGTAACTTGAGGTGTCTGCTTTTCTTTAATTAATGAAACTGAGCAAGAGAGGGGGGACCTTGTGGGGACCCTCTTGGAAACAAAAGCCTTTCTGTGTCCCCCATTTTCTTGTTTGTGGGAAATAGGCTTCATTCAGCCTCCAAGATGACCCCAGGATCAAAGAGCAGATAAAACCAAGGAGGGTCCTGGAATGCAGGAATGGAAAAAACAGACCCTTATCATCCTTCCCTCCCCATGTTGTAACTGTTAATGGATTTCAGATCTTCCTGAGCAGTAGAACCTGTCTCCCCTCCTACCCCACACAGAGAGAAGGCATTTGCCTTACTCTTCCCCCGCCCAGTATACATACCTCATCCAATCAGCAAATGACCTGCAAGACCCCAATCCCGTTCCTTGTAAAAGTGGACTAAAGACTCCTGTTCAACGTCGGTTCTAGCTTGAGCTGGCCTCCTGTTCTAACAGCATCTCCCATTCTAATCAACTTGATTTCCCAATCATTCTGTCTCATGGCTGAAAATTCTTTTCCAACATGCACCCAGACCATAACACAAGATCTTTCCTAGTTACAAAGTGAAGTGAAGTGAAGTGGCTCATTCATGTCCAACTCTTTGTGACCCATGGACTGTAGCCCACCAGACTCCTCCATCCATGGAATTTTCCAGGCAAGAATACTGGAGTGGGTTGCCATTTCCTTTTCCAAGGGATCTTCCCAACCCAGGGATCAAACCCATGTCTCCCGCATTGTGGGCAGACGCTTTACAGTCTGAGCCACCAGGGAGGACCGTACTTACAAAGGACAAGTTCAAACAGCTGCTAATCAGGGAAAGGAGGATATGTAGAAACAAGGGAGGAGCAGTCAAGAAACAAAACTGCAGCCTTGGGGCAGGGTCTTGGTTATTCCTCAAAGAATATGCATAAAGATATCATCAAATTCTTCTTCAGGAATTAAGGCCCCTGTCTGGGTAAAAGATGGTAACTTCAGGCTGAGCACAAGATTCCTGGAGCATCAACCTGTTATCACACCACCAACTAATCAAAAGTCCTACAGTCTGCAGCCCTCATCTCAAATTTTACTTTTCAAAACTTCTCCCTGAAAACCATCTGGGAGTTTGGAAATTTTGAGAAGGAGCATCTGTTCCCTTTGCTTGGCCCAACAACACATTTCTCTTCACTCCAAACTCTGTTTTGATTTGTTTGGTCTCACTGTGTGACACACAAGAACCAGTTCTGTAACATTAACAGTAAGAACCTGATGTGCAGACTACCTGGTCCATGTTGCAAAAATTCCTGTATATCTTGGCCCCTTTCTTACCACTTCAGAACAGTTCCTCAAAGCTAAATGAGAGGCTGTCTTCTGACTTAAGTCCACAGAAAGTCTGTCAAATAGTACAAAATTCTCAGCTTTTATGTTCTGTTTTCTTTTCTTTTTTTTCCCATTCCGCAATAGAAATAAGCAAAATAATGATCCTTCCCTGTTCTAGCTATCTTCCTTTAAAACATGTTAAGCTTTGATTGAGGTAATGACGTAGTATAGTTGTGCTTCATATTTTTAATCTTAAATTGAAAACTATAATTCTTCATATTTGAAGGGCAGCAACTTTGCCACCCTCAAGTATATCTCTGGCATTTTAATTATTTTAAAATAAGAAGCATCCCTATGAACAAATCTTTCGGAGGTGATGGGATTCCAGTTGAGCTACTTCAAATCCTAAAACATGATGGTGTTTAAGTGCTGCAATCAATATGCCAGCAAATTGGAAAACAGCAGTGACCACAGGACTGGAAACGGTCAGTTTTCATTCCAATCCCAAAGAAAGGCAATGGCAAATAATGTTCAAACTACCACAAAATAGCACTCATCTCAAACACTAGCAAAGTAATGCTCAAACGTCTCCAAGTAAAGCTTCAACAGTACGTGAACCATGAACTTCCAGATGTTTAAGCTGGATTTAGGAAAGGCAGAGGAACCAGAGATCAAATTGCTAGCATCTGTTGCAAGGGAATTCCAGAAAAAAAAAAAAAAAAAAAAAAAAAAAAAAATATATATATATATATATATATATATATGTATATATATATATTTCTACTTTATAGACTACACCAAAGCCTTTGACTGTGTAGATCACAACAAACTATGGAAAATTCTTCAAGAGATGGGAATACCAGACCACCTGACCTGCCTCCTGAGAGATCTGTATGCAGGTCAAGAAGTAACAGTTTAAACTGGACATGGAAAAAGAGATTCGTTCCAAACTGGGAAAGGAGTACATCAAGGCTGTATATTGTCACCCTGCTGACTTAACTTATATGCAGAGTACATCATGCAAAACGCCAGGTTGATGAAACACAAGCTAGAATCAAGATTGCCAGGAGAAATATCAACAACCTCACATATACAGATGACACCACCCTTACAGCAGAAAGTGAAGAGGAACTAAGGAGCCTCTTGATGAAAGTGAAACAGAACAGTGAAAAGGCTGGCTTAAAACTCAACATTCAAAAAATGAAGATTATGGCATCTGGTCCCATCACTTCATGGCAAATAGATGGGAAGACAATGGAAACAGTAAGAAATTTTATTTTGGCAGGCTCCAAAATAATTTCAGATGGTGACTGCAGCCATCAAATTAAAAGATTTTTGCTGCTTGGAAGAAAATCTATGACCAACTTAGGCAGCATATTAAAAAGCAGAGACATTACTTTGCCAAGTGAAGTCCATATGGTCAAATCTATGGTTTTTCCAGTAGTCATGTATGGATGTGAAAATTGGACTATAAAGAAAGCTGAGCGCCGAAGAATTGATGCTTTTGAACTGTGGTGTTGGAGAAGACTCTTGAGAGCCCCTTGGACTGCAAGGAGATCCAACCAGTCCATCCTAAAGGAAATCAATCCTGAATATTCATTGGAAGCACTGACGCTGAAGCTGACACTCCCATATTTTGGCAAACTGTTGCGAAAAACTGACTCATTGGAAAAGACCCTGATGCTGGGAAAGATTGAAGGAAGGAGGAGAAGGGGATGACAGAGGATGAGATGGTTGGATGGCATCACTAACTTGATGGACATGAGTGTGAATAAGCTCCAGGAGTTGGTGGTGGACAGGGAAGCCTGGCTGACTGCAGTCCCTGGTGTCATGAAGAGTCTGATACAACTGAATAACTTAACTGAACTGAACTGAAGGTTTGATTATGAACAACTGATTTAAAACACCTATGTTTGTATCCTGACTATGGTTACTTGAGGTCATCACATAGTATAGTTGTGCTTCGTATTTCTAATCTTAACTTGAAAACTATACTTCTTCACATTTTAAGGGGAACAAAATTTCCACCCTCAATTATATCTCTGGCATTTTAATTATTTTAAGCTAATTTTCTAACAGCAGATGTGTGGAAAATTGTGAATACCAAGTAGGAGTTATCTTTTTGTAAGAGATATTTGCATTTGTAAGGGAAATCTCTATTTGGAAGACAGTCTCTCTCTATACCAGGTAATGAAAGGGGAAGTCGCTCAGTCATCTCTGACTTTTTGCAACCCCATGGACATTACAGTCCATGGAATTTTCCAGGCCAGAATAGTGGAGTGGTAGCCTTTCCCTTCTACAGATTATCTTCCCAACCCAGGGATTGATCCCGGTCTCCCACATTGCAGGCTGATTCTTTACCAGCTGAGCCACAAGGGAAGACCAAGAATACTGGAGTGCCTATCCCTTCTCCAGAAGATCTTCCCAACACAGGAATTGAACCAGGGTATCCTGCATTGCAGGCAGATTCTTTACCAACTGAGCTATCAAGGAAGCCCATACCAGGAAATGAAGGATGACAAAAAAAAAAAAAAAAAATTCACTTTATCAATGGAAAAAGCAATGAGGAATCTGTGTAACAACTTCATCCTTCTTCGTTGTGCTTTTCCTGGTCACTGCTCAAAACTGACTCTCTTCATCCCCAACATCTTCTTTTGTCTTTATTAAAGATGGTATTTAAGGGGATAACTTTAGCTATTTTGGTGAGTCCTTCAATTTTCCTTGGTCACTCCCATTTACACATATTATTAAACTTTCATTTGATTTTCTCCTGTTAATCAATCTCATAACAACTTATTTGTAGACTGCCAGAAGTACAAAGAAAGATGTAAGGAAATGTCTTCCTGCCTCTCATGGTATATCTGGGAGACCTAAAGCATAATGTGTGTGACTGTACTTAAAAGTTACATAACTCATAGGAGGGTTCAAATAAAGGTGATAAAATCTGAATCTAATTCTGAGGCAGTGTTCAAATTTTAAAGTAATTTTAAAAATATACATATTCATTCAGTCATACGTATTTATTGAGAATCTTCTAATCAGTGTATATCACTGCAGAGTATTCATGATGAAACCAAGCAGGACCCTGTGGGGCTCAGACAGAGAAGCCTTTTTGTGTCCACTGTTTCTTGCTTGCAGGAAATAGACGTCAACTTCCAAGAGTTTACCTGAATCCCAAATGGCAAGTTCAAATAAATTGCTAATCAGGAAAGGGAGGATATGAGGAGACAAGGGAAGAAGAGTCCAGAATCAATAGTGTGGACTTTGAACAGATCCAGATTTTGCCTCAAGGGAGACACAAAACAATATCTTTGAGCTTTTCTGTGGAATTAAAACACCAACAAATGAAATATGTTACCTGCTTGACGAAGCATTCTTCATTCTGAAGAAAAGGTCACAATTCGATAACCTTGAGAACCATATAAACTAATCAGGAGACTGCCTGAGACCATAATAAAGGAATGCACAACCAGTACACACGCTGATAATTATCAGTTACCCTCCCTTTGAACCATTGCTATAAAACTCCTTAACGAATCTTCCCGGTTTGGGAGATGGTTTTCGAAGGCATGAGCCTACTGTTCCCCTCTTTGCCTGGTAAAGCTGTAACGTTGTTCCTTCATACTTCACCCAAAGCTCTGTTTCGGAGATTCAATTTAACACCAGTACACAGGGCCATTTTTTTAGCATCAAGGATCAGTTCAGTTCAGTTCAGTTGCTCAGTAGTATCTGACTCTTTGCAACCTCATGAATCCCAGCATGCCAGGCCTCCCTGTTCATCACCAACTCCCGGAGACAAGTCAAACCCATGTCCATCGAGTTGGTGATGCCATCCAACCATTTCATCCCTTGTCGTCCCCTTCTCCTCCTGGCCCCAATCCCTCCCAGCATCAGGGTCTTTTCCAATGAGCCAACACTTCGCGAGAGGTGGCCAAAGTACTGGAGTTTCAGCTTCAGCATCAGTCCTTCCAATGAACACCCAGGACTAATCTTTAGGGTGGACTGGTTGGATCTCCTTGCAGTCCAAGGGACTCTCAAGAGTCTTCTCCAACACTACAGTTCAAAAGCATCAATTTTTGGTGCTCAGCTTTCTTCACTGGCCAACTCTCACATCCATACACGACCACTGGAAAAAACCGTAGCCTTGACCAGACAGATCTTTGTTGGCAAAGTAATGTCTGTTTTTTAATATGCTGTCTAGATTGGTCATAACTTTCCTTCCAAGGGGTAAGCGTCTTTTAATTTCATGGCTGCAGTCACCATCTGCAGTGATTTTGGAGCCTCCCAAAACAAAGTCTGCCTCTGTTCCCACTGTTTCCCCATCTATTTCCCATCGATTGATGGGACCAGATGCCATGATCTTAGTTTTCTGAGTGTTAAGCTTTAAGCCAACTTTTTCACTCTTCTATTTCACTTTCATCAAGAGGCTCTTTAGTGCTTCTTCACTTTCTGCCATAAGGGTGGTGTCATCTGCATATCTGAGGTTATTGATATTTCTTCAGGCAATCTTGATTCCAGCTTGTGTTTCTTCCAGACAAGCATTTCTCATGATGTACTCTGCATTTAAGTTAAATAAGCAGGGTGACAATATACAGCCTTGACATACTCCTTTTCCTATTTGGAGCCAGTCTGTTGTTCCATGTCCAGTTATAACTGTTGCTTCCTGACCTGCATACAGGTTTCTCAAGAGGCAGGTCAGGTGGTCTGGTATTCCCATCTCTTTCAGAATTTTCCAGTTTATTGTGATCCACACAGTCAAAGGCTTTGGAATAGTCAATAAAGCAGAAATAGATGTTTTTCTGGAACTCTCTTGCTTTTTCAATGGTCCAGTGGATGTTGGCAATTTGATCTCTGGTTCCTCTGTCTTTTCTAAAACTAGCTTGAACATCTGGAATTTCACAGTTCACGTATTGCTGAAACCTGACTTGGAGAATTTTGAGCTCAAAAAAGAAGAATCTCTAAGAAAAGCAAAATTTCAGTTTCTCCTAGAAATATCCTTGAGGGATATATACACAATATGTCTCTGGGTTCTTCTACAGGAATTAAGGCCCCAACCTAGGTAGGGAATGGTAACTTCAGGCTAAGCACAAGTTCCCTGGAACACCACTCTACTGCTTTACACCAACCATTCAGGAAAAAAAAAAAAAAATTACACTTCCTGCATCTCTCACTCCCAAAGTTTGCCTATAAAATTGTCAGGTAGTTCAGATCTCTTGAGTATGAGTCACCTGTTCTTGCTTGGTGCTGCAAACTCCAATGTTTCAGTTTGTTTGGCCTCATTGTGCACAAGGCGCTTTCCCAGTCTCAGTCTTCAGTCCTATTCTCAGTCTCCGGTCTCCATTTACTGGAGGTTGCTGATTTACTCCCTCCTGGGAGTAAATCCTTCATATCCCACAACTAGAGTGTATCACCTTCCTGCACACTTGCATATTTTATGTTTGACCATGATAGTCCCAGAAGCTGAAGATATCTTAGATGGCAAGATTTCACTAAAAACAACATAAAATTACAATGGCCATTATAGGGAAACTCCAAATAAAGAAGATAATTTTTAATTTTTATTTTTAAAAACAAAGGCTTAAAGTCAGACAAACAGAATAGAAAATCTATTTTAATTAGTATACAGAAGTCTTCATTTTTTTTTAAATTCCAGAATAACCTAAATAAAAGATTAATCGCAAATCTCTAGTAAAAAATTAATTAGATAAATGATACTTAAAACCAAAGCTACAACCCAATTTTTTAGGGAGTTGGAATCAACTGTATTTTTGTTGTAAATCTATACAAGGCCAAAGATGTGGCTGTAGAAGCTCACAGTTCATCTGCTTTTTATTTTGTTTTGTTTTGTTTTTGATAAATCCAAGCTTTCTTCCAAAATGTTTGAAAAGATTAGGACATAGGAAACTAAATTGCCCTGTGTGTGTGTGCAACGTAAGTGAGGTTTTCCTACCTCTGGATGATATTGCTAAAATTAATTTAAAAAGAGCTCTATCTAGTTGGTTTGAAGGCAAGTTTTTGTGAAAATGGAGCATTAAAAGAAACTAATCAAAATGCTTTTGAAATTCATGCGATTTGAGATAATCTTTCAGTAAACGAAAGTTTATATGGGATTTCCCTAGTGGTCCAGTGATTAAGAATCCACTTCACAATGCAGAGGATGAGGGTTTGACCCCTGGTCAGGGAACTAATATCCTTCACACCTAGGGACAACTAATCCTGTATGCCACAACTGGAGAGTCCATATACCACTGTGAAAAAGGTTCCACATGACGCAACGAAGATCCTGCTTGCTATAACTAAAACCCAAAGTAGCCAAATAAATAAATATTTTAAAATGTTAAAATTTTTTGGCTTAATTAAAACACACATTTCTTAAGTTATCAATACTGAATATAGTGCAAATAAAAAACTTTTATTCTAAATAATAAGTTCAAGTTATCTCTGTTAGAAAATTTGTCAGCAAAAATAACTTAGAATGGAGGGTGATTTTATCTTTCTCATAAAGATTTTGTGGGTAATCTAAACAATTATTGGGAGCAAATAATTTAGATAGATATTAGCAGGATAGAATCTTACAGATAGAAGGTTTTTTATCAGAAGTTATATTTTATGGCACATGTTCTTAAAAATAGCTTCCAAAATCATTTTGGTAAATTGACTTTAGAGTCATGCTAAATTCAATTCAATGTTAGAAATTTGTTATATATCTTTCAAACTGAACAAATAACAAACAAACAAACATAAAATAAGCAACATTAAGAGCTATGAGTTAATTTTTATTTGGATCTTACTGAGGATTGTTGATCAGGAGACAACCTCTCAGATAGTGTTGAGGAACTACTCCAAAGAAGCAGAGGAAGAGGACAGTGTACATGTGATCTTGATGAAGGGGGTACCTGAAATAAAACATACATCTTGATAGAAGATTGTTGCTAGCCACAAGGAACAAATGTCTGTGTTAATAATTTTAGTACTGTTTTAGGTATGAGAAGATGCAAAAGCTTGAGCTTATAAAAATTGATCCTAAAATTATTTAATACTATCTGAAGCATGTTCTGCTAATTTTTCCTCAAGCACACTGTGCCTCATTCCTTATCTCCACCCTGAACTCTTTTCAGGGGCTGTTGAAGGTCAGTAGCTCCAGTGACTAATCACCTAATCCCTGGACAGCTGGATATTGAGTGACAGTCTTTCTTCGGCATCTACATCATTCCAAATAGGATAAGATAAAATAGTGAACTATTAATTACAAAACATAGGCTTTTCTACTCTTGATTTCTTATTACAGAGGAAATAATACTTGGATCTAATAGAAAACATATTTTATACTGTCTGATAAATTATTTATGGAAAAGTACATTTCTGGGAATTATGAAAAAATGATCAAAAATTATTAAAACATGATTTCCAATCTAAAGAATGTTAATGTAAAGAACAGCTCATTATTTCTTATTTTTTCATTAAAACTTAAGGTTTCTAAGGATACAAATTCTAATATATGTAAGTGAAGAAAAATAGGATGTGTTTTGACTAAGAAAAGCATGAGAAATGAAGATGTTTTATTGTTAAAAGAAATGAGATTGATTTTATATAAACTAGAACTTCTGGTTACTAAGAAATGGAAGGAAGAAAATGAAAGACAAATTAAATATATATGAAAAGAAAAAGACATAGAGAAAATTTTGCCTCACATAATCAAGCTTATTGAAATGGAATTGCTATTTCAGGGTTTTAGAAATTAATCTTTAATATCAATAATGTACTTATGTAAAACTAGAATTTCATTTCCTTTCATTTCCTAAAAGGACACATTTTTGTGGTCTGCTTTTTATAATAAGAGATTATAAGAAGACTTTTCTTTACTTTTTAACTGATCTGCTTAGAAAACAAAGATTCTGTTTTTGCAAAAGCTATTTTTATTCTATTTTATGTTGTCTTACTCAAGTCTTTGATTATTTAAGTAGAACAAATCTGCTTAATATTAAAAGCTAAATTTTTCTAATAGATAATGAAGTATTAAATTGCATAATAATCTGTAATTCTATTGTGTTTTAAGAGTTTTAAAACTTAAAAAAAAATGTTTTGACAAAATTCCCCAAATCAAATTCTAAATAAAATTTTTTGACTACAATGTAGATTTGGAATGATCCAGAGGTACTCTGGAACATTTCAAAATGTGTGTTCTCTCCTCTTAAAAAGAAGAGAACTATTAAACTAATTAGGGTTTACTTGCATTGTCAGATAAGTGATTCTAAACCTTTGATTATATTTTAATAGATATATGTTATTAATGCAAATATCCTAGAAATAGTGAAATTCTTAGAAATCTGAGATGTCCCATTTTAATTCTGTAAGCAACTATTTTGGCTCTTTCCTGTTTCTCTATTTCTGTTTTCCTTACACCTTAATTACAAACTTGAGATCTCTAGGTAACATTTTTACTTACCTCCTAACTTTTGCTCTACTAAATGCATACAATATATTGTTTAAAATGTTGATTTCCCCCCCTAGATTAAAAGAAGTAGAAATGAAGAATTAATAGCTAAAGAACAAGTGTTTCTCTACCCCTCAGAAGTCTCCTTAGCAATCCTGTAGTCAGACCATGTGGGCAAGATGATGTCTGAAGAAAGCTCACGAGGAGTCAGCCAGCTTGTGCATGATGAAAAGTAATGCAGAACCTAACTTTTTGCCTCAGTGGTTACCTGAGATTACTTTCCCTTTTTCCTTCTAAAAATTTATGGATGAGCAGGATCTTATGTTGGTTTTGGGGACTATGAGCCCATCTTCTTCCCCAGTGGCCAGATTTCTGTTTAAAAGAGTTTACCTTCCACCAACATTTGCCTCTGGAATACTGGCTTTTGAGTGGAGGGTAACTGAACTTGAGTTCAAAAACAAATGTTATCATTCTTAATTCTAATTATCTTAAAATGTTCTACAATGTTCTCTGAGACCACAATTTTAAAGTATCAAGAAGTAAATTATTTTCTTATTGTTATTCTTTTACCTTCTGAAAATTGTTTCGTCAAACTTGAGACTCACACTAAGAAAGGCTGAACTCGAGCATCAGGTCAAAGTCCTAGCTGACTTTCAAGCAAAGGCAGCATCAACTGAATCCGTGCATATCAAACCCATTCTGCTTCTGCAAACATAACCCTTTTTGCCAGACTTTTGTCATCATGATGTTCTTATTTCATGGCAACTGTCTGCTTGTGAATCAGAAAAATTTAGATGGGAAACAAGACGGCTTCTGGGATCTTCCTGGCTCCATAGCAGACTCTATTTTTCAGTTTTTTTTTTCCCCCTAAATATCTTCACCCATCACACTATATTTAAGAAACTATTTCTGTTTTTCTATTTGTTGGTCAGACCTCCTCCCTTTGATCCTTGAACAACTCCATCTGGATTCACTGAACTACCATTTAGTATGGTTTTCAGTATGTTCTTGTTATTGTGTTTTCTAAATTATTTTAAACCTTCCCTTCTCACAATCCTGATGCTCTCACAGTGGAAAGAAACTGTTAGAAAATGTGTTTCCCATGTGGGGTATACCTTCCACAATCCCTGGTGATTAAGGCACACACTTCACTGGGCAAGTTATATAAACCTTAACAAAACCTTGCAGACTTCTTGGGATTTTCACTTTTCTTACTTTACTCAGTCACTGGGCAAGGTTAAGAGAAGTAATAGAAAAGAAAAATAGAAAAATGTTTCAAGCAGAACAAAAATTAATACATGACGCTAAGTGAACTGATGAAGATATTTTTATGACTTAGTGTTTAAAATATTGTGGTTCTTTAGTGATTTCCCCATATTTAAATATATATTTTTTCTCTTAATCTCTCAAATTTTGTAAGCTATTGAAAGATTGTTGCTGAATCATGAAAGACGCTGGGATTCAGAGCCTCCGGAGGAGAAGAATTCAATCTGGGGCCAGGGACGAGGCTTGATCACTCAGAGCTTTTGTGTAATAGAGTTTTATTAAAGTATAAAAGGGATAGAGAAAGCTTCTGACATAGACATCAAAGTGGGCAGAAAGAGTACCTCCCTTGCTAGTGTTAGCAACGGAGTTATATGCCTTTTAATTAGTTATTACAATGAATCAAAAGAATGTCTGGAGGTTGTAAAGATCTTACTAGACCTACTCCCATAAATTACATTTTAAGATAACAGGATTAGCCAGAAGGTTTTCAGGAAGGAGAAACTGTCCTCAAGCAGGATACATTGTTGTTGTATAATCCCTAGTACAGAGTTTAAACTGAGTTGTGTAATTGACTAAGATTAAGGTATGTAGACAAAAAAAGTTTTCCCTTTCCTCCTCCTTGAGAATTTCAGGCCCCTGTCTTCACTTGGAGAGCCCCAGACCCCTTTCTCCTCCTTGGAAATTCCAGACCCCTCTCTCCTTGGAGGCCTCCAGACTTCTTATCAACCTGCCTAGGCATTGACTCTCTCAATATGCCATTGTGAACAAAGGTAAAACATTTAATTTTTCTACCTACCTGGTCCCTCTAAAATCTGGAAACCCTTAGGCAGTATTTTTATTTTCATCCATCTTGTAACAAAACACATTTGGAAACATGAGGTACGTTACCAAGGCATTGACTGAGATGGCATTGAAGGGAAAGTCTGAAACCTTAAGCTTCAATAAAGCTTAGAGATGAGCTTATATAATCAATCACTATTCTCATTGCATTTTTATAGCAGTCAGGTCAAGTTTAATAAAAAAAAAAAATCAGTTGTACTGTGATTTTCTTTTGGTAAAAACTGGGGGTAATTGTAGAAAAAAATAAATACTTGAATCTTTTTCAATATTAGATTCTGATCTTGTAAATTTCATTTTAGGTATATTTATAACTATAAGGGCTTCCCAGGTGGCAATAGTGGTAAAGAACCTGCCTGCCAAAGCAGGAGACCTAGGAGATATGGGTTCAATCCCTGGGTTGGGAAGATCCTCTGGAGGAGGGCATGGCAACCCACTCCAGTATTCTTGCCTAGAGAATCCCAGGGACGGCAGAGCCTGGTGGGCTGCCATCTGTGGGGTCACACAGAATTGGACACGACTGAAGTGACTTAGCAGCAGCAGCAGCAGCTTACATCATGTGAAATGCTGGACTGGAATAATCACCAGCTGGAATCAATTTTCAGTTCAGTTTAGTTGTTCAGTCGTGTCTGACTCTTTGCATCCCCATGAATCACAGCACGCCAGGCCTCCCTGTCCATCACAAACTCCTGGAGTTTACTCAAACTCATGTCCATCGAGTCGGTGATGCCATCCAGCCATCTCATTCTCTGTCATCCCCTTCTCCT
Organism: Dama dama; assembly: GCF_033118175.1. NCBI lineage: Eukaryota > Metazoa > Chordata > Mammalia > Artiodactyla > Cervidae > Dama > Dama dama. The sequence goes on along the minus strand of NC_083708.1, from coordinate 7,132,627 downwards.
CCTGCTCCCAATCCCTCCCAGCATCATGGTCTTTTCCAATGAGTCAACTCTTTGCATGAGGTGGACAAAGTATTGACGTTTCAGCTTCAGCATCAGTCTTTCCAATGAACACCCAGGACTTATCTCCTTCAAGATTGACTGGTTGGATCTCCTTGCAGTCCAAGGCACTCTCAAGAATCTTCTCCAACACCACAGTTCAAAAGCATCAACTTTTCAGCACTCAGTTTTCTTCACAGTCCAACTCTCACATCCATACATGACCACTGGAAAAACCATAGCCTTGACTAGACGGAACTTTGTTGGCAAAATAATGTCTCTGCTTTTTATTTTATTTTATTTTTGTCTCTTCTTTTTAATATGCTATCTAGGTTGGTCATAACTTTCCTTCCAAGGAGTAAGTGTCTTTTAATTTCATGGCTGCAGTCACCATCTGCAGTGACTTTGGAGCCCCCCAAAAAATAAAGTCTGACACTGTTTCCACTGTCTCCCCACCTATTTCCCATGAGGTGATGGGACTAGATGCCATGATCTTAGTTTTCTGAATGTTGAGCTTTAAGCCAACGTTTTCACTCTCCTCTTTCACTTTCATCAAGAGGTTTTTTAGTTCCTCTTCACTCTCTGCCATAAGGGTGGTGTCATCTGCATATCTGAGGTTATTGATATTTCTCCTGACAATCTTAATTCCAGCTTGTGCTTCTTACAGCCCAGTGTTTCTCATGATGTACTCTGCATATAAGTTAAATAAGCAGGGTGACAATATACAGCCTTGATGCACTCCTTTTCCTATTTGGAACCAGTTTGTTGTTCCATGTCAGGACCAAAATCAATAGCCTCAGCTATGCAGATGGCACCACCCTTATGGCAGAAAGCAAAATGGAACTAAATAACCCCCCAATGAAAGTGAAAGAGGAGAGTGAAAAAGCTGTCTTAAATCTTGGCATTAAAAAATGAAGATCTTGGCATCCAGTCCCATTACTTCATGGCCAATAAATGGGGAAATAATGGAAACAGTGAAAAACTTGATTTTCTTGGGCTCCAAATCACTGCAGATGTTAACTGCAATCATGAAATTACAAGATGCTTTTTTGTTTGTTTGTTTGTTTTGGAAAAAAAGAAAAACAAAGCCTTGACAAACCTAGACAGCATATTAAAAATCAGACACATTACTTTGCTGAGAAAGGTCCATATATAAAAGCTATATTTTTTCCAGTACTCAAGTATGGATGTGAGTGTTGGACCATAACAAAGGCTGAGCACCAAAGAACTCATGCTTTCAAACTGTGGCGGTGGAGAAAACTTTTGAGAGTCTCATGGACTACAGTGTAATCAAAGCTGTCAATCCTAAGGAAACTAATTCTGAATATTAATTGGAAGGATTGATGCTGAAGCTGAAGCTCCAGTACTTTGGCGGAGAGCCTACTCATTAGAAAAGACCCTTGTGCTGTGAAAGATTAAAGGCAGGTGGAGAAGAGGAAGACAGAGGATAAGGTAGTTGGATGACATCACTGACTCAATGGACATGAGTTTGAGCTAGCTTTGAGAGATGTTGAAGGGCAATGAAGCCTGGCATTCTACAGTCCATGAGGCTGCAAAAATGTCAGACAAGACTGTGTGACTGAACAACAACAGGATACCTTGTTCTGGAAAGGGCATGGCATCAAGATTGCAGATCATTCAAGGATGATGATGTGAAACAAATCCCCAGGAAGGCTGTTAAGACAAACATATGTCAGTTAAGAGTGAAAGGGATTTAGAATGGATAGTATATGAGGAAGACAATGAATATAACATATAGCCGGTGACAAGCAACAGTATAGATTGTCACAATAGTAAATGCTGAGACCATGCTATTGTTAATTCCTCTAACATATCTCTTTTATGCTTCCCCCAGGGAAAGAAGACTTCTGCATCCTATAGGAGTTGCCTCCAGACCTTATAGAAGGAAGGAATGGGTAGTTTGTTGTGGAATCTGTGATGCAGTGTCTTGTAAAGGGCCAGAGCTAAGACGAAGCATTAATTCACACGGGGCACACTTAAGGGGATACTCATCTAAGGGTTATACAAGTGCATGTCTCCTTGAACTTTATTTCTCAGTACCTTAATAATCTCACCCTAGTCCCTGCTCCAAATTCTTCAGGAATGGAGGATTTATTCCCCCAGCCACTGGAGTTACTGTCAGACCATCATCTTCCCCTGTCAATCATCTTTAGAAGTGGCTTTGATTGAAGAAAACTGCCTCACTCAAAGTAACAACTCCTACCAATGCAGCACAGAAGCAAACACTACTGATCACGGAAAAGCGTAAATGCCCAGTTATGTCTCCCTAATGTAGTTCGGCTCTGAGGGGACATCTCGGCCTAAAAAGTATCTGTGAGTTGTCTGAGAAGTTCACTGGGACAACTGCATAGTTCAACTTTTCCTTCCATCTACCCTTGTTTCTTTCACTTCCCTGCAGGTGTCCACCCCAGAAAACTCCTTAATCACCTACATGCTCACTAACTTTTATCTCAGAGTCTGTTTCTTGGAGGAAACCTACTAGTGAAACTAGTAATAAATAACAAATCATCTTATCTGTAAATAAAGATCAGAGTTTAATCTGTGAAATATTGTTATTCATAAAACCACACTTCATACTAATCTAGTTTAATTTATTATATATTTTGTGTCAGTTTTCACTTGAAAATTCCCATGCAATTTGTTCTTTACTATGGAAATTTTCAAAGAGGACTGACATCTGAGTCCCATCTTGCATCAATGCTACATGGAGTGGGGAGAGTGATCTTTGATTCCTGGGGAAGTTGTGGACCTGGTTGGCATTTCAACACATTTATTATTTTTGGTGCTTTATATGTCAAACTTCATCAATCTGGTTTCTGATTCTGCACTACACATCTCCCACATCTTATTTGCTTGTGTTCTTTTCTTTCATTGATCTTACTGATATTAAGACTCTGGTGTCTAAGTCCATAGCATACTACGACAGAGTGGTTGGATTATAAATAACAAATTTATATCTCACAGTGTTGAAGTTTGAAAGATTGAGATAAGGGTGCCAGCATGGTTGAGTTTTGGTGAGGGCTCTTTTCCAGGTTGTTGTGTCCTCACATGTTAGAAGGGGCAAGGGAGCTCTCTGGGACCTTTTTTATAAGGGAGCTAATTCCATTGTTAAGGGCTCTGCCATCAATCACCTCTCCAAAACTGTACTCCCTAATATTATCATAGGAAGATAAATGTCAGTATATGAATTTGGAGGGAGCACAAGCTTTCAGTCTATGGTACCTAGTTTTCTTTACATTTTTAAGTATTGTATATTTTTGAAGGTATTCTTTCCTCTACCTATTTTTTAAAAAAATTGTTGAATGGTATTCAATTATTTATATGTACCATCAATTGTTTACCCATTTACCTACTGGATGACATATTATTCCTTTCTTTTTTTCTTTTCTTTTTTTTTTTTTTTTGATGATTATGAACAAAATGTAAATAAGCATATGTAGGTTTCTGTGCGCACACAACTTTTTAATCAGTTGGGTAAATATTTCAGAGAATGATTACTGAATCATATTATGAGAATATATTTAGTCTTATAAGAAATTGCCAAACATGTTGCAAAATCACTCAACTAATTTTCATTCCCACAAACAATAAATTAGAATTTCAGTTGCTTTGCATTCTTGTTGTGCGTGTGTGCATGCTCAGTCACTCAGTTTATCCCAACTCTTTGTGACCCCATGGATGGGGCCTGTAGTCCATCAGGCTCCTCTGTCCATGGAATTTGCCAGGCAAAAATACTGGGGTGGTTTGCCATTTTCTTCTCCAGGGGAACTTCCCAACCCAGGGATCAAATACTCTTCTCTTGTGTTTCCTGCATTGACAGGCAGATTATTTTACCACTGGCATTCTTGTCAACAATTGATATTGTCAAGATTTTTTCCCGTCAATTTCTCCTTTTTTTTTTTTTCCATTTTACCCATCTTATTGGTATGTGCTAATTGCTCATTGTTGATTTGATTCATAATACTACTTGATAAATAGTCTTGAACATCTTTTCACATGCTTATTTACCATTTGTTGCCTGCTTTATGTGATCTATGTTTAGATTTTTGTCCTATCTTATTTTATTTGTTTAAATTTTATTTATTTTTTTAATTGATAGATAATTGCTTTACAGAATTGTTTTTGTCTAACCTCAACATAAATCAGACATAGGAATACATATATCCCCTCCTTCTTGAACTTCCCTCCAATCTCCTCCCCATCCCACCCCCCTAAGTTGATAGAGTCCCTCTTTGAGTTTCCTGAGCCATACAGCAAATTCCCGTTGGCTATCTATTTTACGTATGGTTAATGTAAGTTTCCATGTTACTCTTTCCATACATCTCACCCTATTCTCCTCTCTCCCCATGTTCATAAGTCTATTCTCTATGTCTCTTTGACCATTGCTGCCCTGTAAATAAATTCAATATAATTTTTCTAGATTCTGTATATATGCCTTAGAATATGATATTTATATTTTCCCTTCTGACTTACTTCCTCTGTATAATAGGTTCTAGGTTCATCTACTTCATTAGAACTGACTTAAATGTGTTCCCTTTTATGGTTGAGTAATATTTCATTGTGTATATGTACCACAACTTCTTTATCCATTCATCTGTCAATTGACATCTAGGTTGCTTCCTTGTTCTAGCTATTGTAAATAGTGCTGCAATGAACAATGGGATACATGTGTCTCTTTCGATTTTGGTTTCCTCAGGGTATATGCCTAGGAGAGGGATTGCTGGGTCATATGGTGGTTTTATTCCTTGTTTCTTAAAGAATCTACAAACCATCTTCCATAGTGGCTCTATCAGTTTACTTCCCCCACTAACAATACAAGACTGTTCCCTTTTCTCCACACCATCTCCAGTATTTATTGGTTGTAGACTTTTTGTTGATGGCCATTCTGATTGATGTAAGGTGATATCTCATTGTAGTTTTGATTTGCATTTCTCTAATAGTGATGTTGAGCATCTTTTCATGTGTTTGTCAGCCATCTGTAGGTCTTCTCTGGAGAAATGTCTGTTTAGTTCTTTGGCCCATTTTTTGATTGTGTCATTTATTTTTCTGGCATTGAGCTGCATGAGCTGCTTGTATATTTTGGAGATTGATTCTTTGTCAGTTGCTTTGTTTGCTATTATTATCTCCCACTCTGAAGGCTGTCTTTTCACCTTGCTTACAGTTTCCTCCATTGTGCAAAAGCTTTTAAGTTTAATTAGGTAACATTTGTTTATTTTTGCTTTTACTTCCATTACTCTGGGAGGTGGGTCATAGGGGATCCTGCTGTTATTTATGTCAGAGAGTGTTTTGCCTATATTTTCCTCTAGGAATTTTATAATTTTTGGTCTTACATTTAGATATTTAATCCACTTTGAGTTTATTTTTGTGTATGATATTATAAAGTGTTTTAGTTTCATTATTTTACAGGTGGTTGACCAGTTTTCCCAGCACCACTTGTTAAAGAGGTTGTCTTTTCTCCATTATATATCCTTGCCTTCTTTGTCAAATATAAGGTATCCATAGGTGCATGGATTTATCTCCAGGATTTCTATTTTGTTCCATTGATCTATATTTCTTCTTTGTGCCGGTATCATACGGTCTTGATGACTGTAGCTTTGTAGTATAGTCTGAAGTCAGGCAAATTGATTCCTCCAGTTTCATTCTTCTTTCTCAAAATTGCTTTGGCTATTTGAGGTTTTCTGCATTTCCATACAACTGTGAAATTGTTTATTCTAGTTCTGTGAAAAATGCCATGGTAGCTTGATAGGGATGCATTGAATCTATAGATTACTTCAGATAGTATACTCATTTTCACTATAATGATTCTTCTGATCTATGAACATGGTATATTTCTCCATCTATTTGTGTCATCTTTGATTTCTTTCATCAGTGCTTTATGCTGTTGCTAAGTCGTGTCTGACTCTGTGTGACCCCATAGAAGGCAGCCCACCAAGTTCCCCCGTCCCTGGGATTATCCAGGCAAGAACAGTGGAGTGGGTTGCCATTTCCTTCTCCAAAGCATGACAGTGAAAAGTGAAAGTGAAATCGCTCAGATGTGTCCGACACTTAGCGACTCCGTGAACTGCAGCCTACCAGGCTCCTCTGTCTGTGGGATTTTCCAGGCAACAGTACTGGAGTGGGGTGCCATTGCCTTCTCTGTCAGTGCTTTATAGCTCTCTATAAATAGGTCTTATGTTTCTTTTGGTAGATTTATTCCTAAGTATTTTAATATTTTCATTGCAATGGTGAGTGGAATTGTTTCCTTAATTTCTCTTTCTATTTTCTCATTGTTAGTGTATCAGAATGCAAGGATTTCTGTGTATTAATTTTATATTCTGCAACTTTACTTTATTCATTGATTAGCTCTAGTAATTTTCTGGTGGTGTCTTTAGGGTTTTTTAAGTAGAGGATCATGTCATCTGCAAACAGTGAGAGTTTTGTTTCTTTTTTTCCAATCTGGATTTCTTTTATTTCTTTTTCCTCTCTGAGTCCTGTGGCTAAAGCTTCCAAAACATGTTGAATAGTAGTGGTGAGAGTGGGCACCCTTGTCTTGTTCCTGACTTTAGGGGGTGTGTGGTAAGATTAGATGTCAGCTAAAGGGGAGAGGGGTATTATGAAAAATACAAACACATGGAGGCTAAACAACACACCTCTGAATAACCAATAAATCACAGAAGAAATCAAAACATGCATAGAAATAAATTAAAATAAAAACACAACAGCCCAAAACCTATGGGGTTCAGTAAAAGCAGTGCTATAAGGAAAGTTCATGGCAATACAAGGTTACTTCAAGTAACAAGAGAAAGTCAAATAAATCACCGAACTTTACACCTACAGCAACAAGAAAAATAAGAAATGAAGAACCCCAGGGTTCATAGAAGGAAAGAAATCATAAAAAAAAAAAAAAAAAAAAAAAAATAGGACAGAAATAAATGAAAAAGAAACAAAGGAGCCTATAGCAAAAAATCAACAAAACTAAAAGCTGGTTCTTTGAGATAAATAAAATAGACAAACCATTAGCCAGACTCATCAAGGAAAAAAAAAAAAAGGAGGGGTGGAAATCAAATCAACAAAATTAGAAATGAAAATGAAGAAATCACAACAGACACCACAGAAATACAAAGGATCATAAGAGACTACCATCAGCAACTATATGCCAATAAAATGGAGAGCATAGAAGAAATGGGTGAATTCTTAGAAAAATATGACCTTCCAAAACTGATCCAAGAAGAAATAGAAAATCTTAACAGACCTATCTCCTTTCATCTTTTATATCTTACTAGAAACTAGCATTTTTTAAAGCATACAACATTCTAACCAACCAACAACCTTGATGAATGATGTTGATAACATCTATTCATGTTGTGGGGAAGGGGGATAAGGCAAATTTCTGTACCTTCTTATTAACTGTGTTGTAAAGTTGCTCAACAAACTTATTATACAGTTAAGTATACACATTCTATACATATGTGTTTAATGGACTGTGATGTAAAATGTATTTTTTAGGTCAAAAAAGTTTGCAAGCCATTATAGTTGAGTCATATTGGCAAATAAAAGCACAAATTAACCTCATAGAAAAAAGAGATACAACCATACCAGTCAACTATGAGTAAAAGCTAACTTCCTCAAACTTATGAAGGATATTTTTATTTAAAAACACAACAGTAAAGCCCCTTCACAGCTGATAACATACTTAATAGTAAAATACTGAAACACTGATCCAATCATTTTGGTTGAAAACCTAAGACTGTCTATGAACTCAGGGTCAATAACTTCATTTATGAACTGTGGTCTAATTAAAAGATGAACTTAAACATGGACAGAAGCAAGTAACATCTTGCTTCTATAAGAAATAGCTCCAAATATTTACTAAGTGGTGTTTTTTTTGTTTTGTTTTTTTGTTTTTTGTTTTTGTTTTGTTTTGTTTTGTTTTGCTTTGCTTGTTTTCAGTCAAGTTTTTGTCTCAAATCTGGCATTACCAGTTTTTGCTCATCTTACAGTTGAGGAAACCAGACTGCCAAGTTTAGTAGCACTGTGTGTCAAAGAAAGATCAAGTGAACTGTGGATGAGTGCCAGAAGACATTTCTATAAGTAAGATGATAAGCTTTAGAGTATGCACTTTGCATATACACAATGGAGTATTATTCAGCTATAAAAAGGAATGCATTTGAGTCAGTTCTAATGAGGTGGATGAAACTGGAGGCTATTATACAGAGTCAAGTAAGTCAGAAAATGAAACTCCAGTACCGTGCATTAATGCATATATATGGACTTTAGAAAGACTGTAACGAGGATCTTCTATGCAAGGCAGCAAAAGAGACACAGCTGTAAAGAACAGACTTTTGGGCTCTGTGGGAGAAGACAAGGGTGGGATGATTTGAGAGAATAGCATTGAAATATGTATATTACCATATGTGAAATAGATGACCTGTGCAAATCGAATGTCTGAAGCAGGGCACTCAAAGCTGGTGCTCTGGGACAACCCAGAGGGATGGAATGGGGAGATACAGGGGAGAAGGGTTTAGGATAGGAGACACATGTGTACCCATGGCAGATTCATGTCAGTTATTGCAAAATCACCACAGTATTTTAGAGTAATTATCCTCCAATTAAAATTAATTAATTAAAAAAAAAGAATATGGAAAAAAAATTTCCAGGGAAGGCTAAAGGATGTTTTTTTACAGTTTTGAACTGAAGTCAATGACAATGGAAAAGTCCTCTCAGTGGTAGTCTTACGCATTAAATAATTGGTTGCAGTGCACAACTGTATGCATCACTTCAAGTATTCAAAAACTACTTAAGTCACCCATCAAGTACTGAATGGTATTTCTTAAACCTTTGGTGAACTACCTCAAACTTTCATTCTCCCCACTATCCCATTGGGGTATTTGTGTTGATTAGTTAAATATATATGTATATACAAATAAAAAAAGAAAAAAAAATCATTAGATTCAGTACTTAGTTTCTCAACAATCTTCCACCTACAAAAAATTGCTGAGTTACATTGAATTTGGTGAAATCCAGGAATGTTGCCTGTATTTTCTTTTATTCTCAGTTTTATATAACTGACTTAAACCTTGTTTCATTGACTGAGAGACAGAAGAGGAGGTGGTTGTTTTTTATAGGAATCTTTAGCCAACGCTTTTGAAAATTACACCAGGTCAGTTAACAGGCAAAAAAAAAAAAAAAAAAAAATTAAACCTATATTTTCAAATAAGGGAGAAGGAGAGCCCTAAAACAGAGGCTAGAGAGATTTTAATTGCTCTGTGTGCAAGTGGAAAAGTATTAGAAGATAATGGGGGAAGGCTGATCAATGTAATTGCCAGTCTGTGTCTGTTCATTGATGCCTGTCTATGTTATGCCCCTACCATCCCATGGAGATTGGAAAACAACATACTATTTTTATGATGATGATGTTTCAAAGGGGTGACTCCTAGGTCCTTAGAAAAGACATTCCTGGGTTGTAGAAAGACATACATCTCAGAGGGTAGGAAATACATTTACAACTGCAAGCTTTCTAAAGTAAATGTTTAATTAAAAAAAAAAAAATCAAGGCCTATAATCTGGAAGAAATCTACCTGAAATCTTAAAAAAGCAGAGCGGATTTTTAAGGCCTTCTTGGTCACCAGACAATAACATCACTTCTGAACCACATTTTTACTTTCATTAATTTTTTTCTTTTATTTTTCCTTTATTCATATCACCAAGATTATATGTCTTGTCCAATTCAATGACACTTTGCTTAGAAGATTTATAAATATATGCTTTATTCACACCCAAAGATACTAGAGTCATGTACACTGAACCCATACTGACCTCTAGATAATAATTGCCCTGAAATTCTGATAGCAAACCCTATTTTTACTCAAGTACATGATTTTTTCCCCAGGGTTGCTTTATAATTATATAGAAACTCTTGGCATTTTAAGTATCATACATGCTCCATAATAATTTGGTGAATCAGAATTTTGTTACTCTCATGGAAATACATCTTCAACTTCTGTCCACCTTTGTTAGATTTTACTTCTAGCACCATGTCTGCATTCCTTAGTTATTTATAGATAAAGACAAATAAGTCAAACAATGACTATTATTCATTGATCTTATAAGACTGTGTTTTATCAATAGTTTCATGTTTTCAGAATTATATTTCTGTATTTAATTCCTATTTGTTGCTGTTTAGTTGCTAAGTTGTGACTGAATCCTTTGTGACCCCATGGACTCCTCTATAAATAATCTAATTTAATATTCACTAATAAAGTAGATACAGCTTTCTTTAAATTTACATACAAATAAAAAACAACAAAGAGTTTCCAACAAAGCCCTTCTCTCCTCTTCCTTGTAAACCCCTTGTTTAAGAAGAAATGGCAAAAGTTGATCTGGAGCTTGAACTAAAATAGAGTTGACTTGGAAAAATTAGGAATCTTCTTTTAAAAATGTTAGTATAAAAATGCTTTTAGAGTCACAAAAAGAAAATTTCTAAAATTATGTTTAGAACAAAATTATCATTAATTGATGGATCCTGTTAACCTTGCAATTTTCTATTATGTTGAAAGCATACTCATCTGATCATTAGTTGTGTGTCTTACTTTGTTAGTAAAAGAAAAGATAAACCTTTGGTAAATTCATTTGTAGCTAACAAGGTTCATTAGAATTACTGACATATATACTGTTTTATTATCACTAGGTTCACTCATTTATTTACATAATATTGTGCAATTTTATCCCCATAAAAGTTTCTCTGTAAGGAGGCATATGTATTTCAGTAGTATAATATTTAAATATCTTTATCTTGATATTATTCAAGTTGTATCTACATATGGGATGTGAAATGTTGAAAAGTTTCCTAATTCAACAAATTCCTGTATCCACTCTTCATAATTTGAAATGATACAATCACTTTCATTTTTGACAAGTTTAGTTTCATTCCCTAAATAATTGTCTTTACATTCCTTTCAAACTTGCATACAGAGAAATCACATTCTGAATTATGAACCAAGATATTAAGATGTTGAATCACCCTCAAAATCAATTAGAAGAAAACAGTCTTAAAATTACTTAAAAATCTTTTTCAATTCTTTTGTAAGTAATGTTTTATTTTTATACATCATTAAAAATTCATTTTTCATATAGACTGAATGTCTGACAGTCAAGATTCAGTCCAGGGGGAATTTTACTATTACATGGGCATGTATCTATAAATCATGTTTATATTTGGTTATTTACATTGATTGATATAACTATAACTTTAATCAACAAAATATCTCATATTGACATTTTTTAATCTTATGGTTGAATTTTACTTCACTTTTAAATATTTTTCATGTATAGTTGCATAATATTTAAGACAGAGAAACATTTTTTTCTGCCAAAGAAACACAACCAGTCCTGCTACTATAATAGCAGTGTGTCTGAGGACTAGAAAAATTTAATATTTACTTTAAATCTTGTATTTTCAGACTCTTCGTATTACTAAAACATAATCCATTTCATTTTCTTCTATAATGATGAATACAAACTTGTTTTAAGTATGTAATGCACTTTATACTTACTGAGATAGAGAAAGATGACCTTCATAGTAGTGACCCTGAAACATGATAGTGATCTCAAATGACCGAGTGTTTGTAGGCATGGCATCAAAATATCATACAGGCACAACATACAACATCCAGTTCTCATTTTCCCTCTGATAGTAATGACCTGTATTTAAATGCATCTCTAGGTTCTCTGTGGTCATAAGCCTTCTGTGGCAGACTCTTGAAATAAACAAACACATTACATGAATGATATATACCACATTCATTATTTAAATAGCTTATGGGGGATCAAAGTTATGATCCTTACACAATAGCAGATAAATTGTGCCCACATGTGGAACGAAACCTCAAAATCTTATCACTGCTAGAACACACTATTGTTATAGAAACAGCAATTTTCACTAAATATCAGGTAATAGAAATGAAGCTGGCTTTAATTTGTGAAAGTCTATTTTGACATATATCAGAGTTACCTCAGTTCTTAACCAAATATGTGCTTATTCATTCTATATCTAGATCTGAGGCATATATATATACATTTTTCCCCAACATGCCAGATGGACTCATTGGCTCTCTAGCATTCATTACAAAAGACAAATATGTGGGCAAATGTTTGTATCTCGGCAGGGTTTGACCAGATACAGTTGAAAGTTTGCTTCATGCAGGACAAATTTTGTCTCCTGTTCGCAAATAAAATACTTTTAACGCAAACTTTATCTTTTCAGCAACATGAATTGACACAAAAATGCTTTGATGACAGTATTGAAATACTACATTTTTTTTCTGAGATTAAGTAGAACTAATTTTGGAAAGTATAAACTTTCTAGTGAGCTCTGATTTACTTTGATTATTATGATGACTAGAGGTAACTTAGATTAAAGACTAAGTAACCTGTTATTACAGTACACATAATGGTTTTGCTCCTTTTAAACTTTTATCTTGGAGAGCATGGACTGATGAATGAATGAGAAACATTCACCCAGTCTGTGATTCATAACCACACAGCTTTTGTGTTGAGGTTATGCTTCTCAGTGTTTGCTCCCAGTCAGTGACTAAGTTAGAAACTACTAAAAGACCTGGGTCTGCTCTGATGCTCAACTTTGGCTTCAAGACTCAGCCTTGCCAAAACATTTTTAGAACTTCATTGCAGACTGAGTCTTCTTTCTTCCTTTCCTCTCCACTTGACAGTGATAAGACTTGTGTCAGATTTTAGTGGGTCTCCCAGCCTCCTCTAGTTTGCTCTCCATTTTCCATCCCCAGAGGGAAATTTCCCCCAATGGAGACCCTGTACATCTAATCTTGTCTTGGTATCAGTTTTTGGGAGGACCTGGACTAAGACATGTGGAGAAGGCAAGGACACCCCACTCCAGTACTCTTGCCTGGAAAATCCCATGGATGGAGGAGCCTGGTAGGCTGTGGTCCATGGGTTTGCTAAGAGTCGGACACAACTGAGTAACTTCACTTTCATGCTTTGGAGAAGGAAATGACAACCCACTCCAGTGTTCTTGCCTGGAGAATCCCAGGGACGGGGGAGCCTGGTGGGCTGCCATCTATGGGGTCGCAAAGAGTGGAACACGACTGAAGTGACTTAGCAGCAGCAGCAGACTAAGACATGAGATTCATGGGGTCTCAAAGAGTTGAACACGACTGAGCAACTGAACTGAACTGAGCTGATCTGAGACTAAGACAAGTGGAACTGAGAAAACAGATATTAACATGGGATATTGGGACCAGCTCAGTTATCACTCAAAAGACAAAATGAACAGCATCTGGCTTGGAAGGTGGAGCAGAAGAATCTCTGGCCTAAAGTAAGGTCACAATTGCTAAACATTTTATTAGTGTAGAGAAATATCAATAACCTCAGATATGTAGATGCCACCACACTTATGGCAGAAAGCAAAGAGGAAATAAAGAGCCTCTTGATGAAGGTAAAGAGGAGAGTGAAAAAGTTGGCTTAAAACTCAACATTCAAAAACTTAAGATCATGTAATCTGGTCCCATCACTTCATGGCAAACAGATGGGGAAACAGTGACAGACTTTATCTTCTTAGCTCCAAAATCACTGCCAGAGGTGGCTGCAGCCATGAAATTAAAAGACACTTGCTCCTTGGGAAGAAAGCTATGACAAACCTAGACAGCATATTAAAAAGCAGAGACATTTCTTTGTTTGACAATCAGGCTGAAAATCAGGGTTACATCTCTGTACAACATGACTGGGGATATTATACAATAGAAGGGCTGATGAATTTGGTAACATGTACAAGCAATATACAAAAGAGTATCCCTTGGATTAGATTTTGAGATAGCTTGATGAAGGGGGCCTAAATATAAAAGTGGATATATCAGAATTTATTGATTTAGGGGTACTTTCTCAGCATACAAGATCTGACATTCTGGAAAAGTCCCCAGATGATGGAGCAAATGTGCTACTCTTTGAAATCTGAGGAAACGAATGATTCCAGTGGTCAATTTTATGTGTGAACTCTAGTAGGACAAGGGATGCCCAGACATCAGTTTAGACATTCTTTATGGTGTGTCTGAAAAGCAGTAGCATTTGAACTGGTGAGCTGAGTAAACTGGATGGTCCTCCCCGATATGAACGATTAGCAAGCAATCTGTTGAAGGCTGTAATGCTCATACAAATAAAAAGACCAAAGAAGGCTGAGTTAATTCTCTACATGACCCTTTGAGCTGGGGTATCAATCTTCTTCCCTTGGAGGCCCTGGTTGTCAGGCTTCAGAGTTGGATTGGCCTCTACACCACTGGCTCGCTAGCTCTCAGGCCTTTGAACTATACAATTTGCTTTCCTGAGACTCCAGTTTGCAGATGGCAGAGTAAAGGATTTCTCAGTCTCCATAAACTCAGTAACAATTTTTTTTTAACTTTACTTATTTTTTTATTGAAGGATAATTGCTTTACAGAATTTTACTGTTTTCTGTCAAACCTCAACATGAATCAGCCATAGGTACACATTTTTTTTTTAATTTAAATTTATTTATTTTTAATTGGAGGATAATTACTTTACAGGACTGTATTATTTTCTGCCATATATCAACATGAACCTGCCATACCTATGTGTTTGTTTTCTCCCCCTTTGAACTCCCTCCCACCTCCCAACCCATCCCACCCCTTTAGGTTGTCACAGAGAACTGGGTTTAAGCTCCCTGTGTCATATAGCAAATTTCCACTGGCTATCTAATTTTACATAGGGTAATGTATATGTTTCAATGCTGCTCTCTCAACTGGTTCCACCTTCTTCTTCCCCAACCATGTTCACAAGTCAGTTCTCTATATCTGCATGTTCATTGCTGTCCTGCAGATAGGTTCATCAGTATCATCTTTCTAGATTCCATATATATGCTTTAATATAGATATTTGTTTTTCTCCTTCTGAGTTACTTCACATGATATAATAGGTTCATCTAGGTTCATTCAACTTAATAGAATTGAGTCAAATATGTTCCTTTTAATAACTGAGTAATATGCCATTGTATTTATGTACCATAGCTTCTTTATCCATTCATCTCTTGATGGACCTCTAGATTGCTTTCATGTCCTAGCTATTGTAAATAGTGCTGTGATAAATATTGGGGGTACATGTGTCTTTTTAAATTATAATTGTTTCAAGGTACATGCCCAGTAGTGGGATTGTTGATTCACACGGTAATTATCTGTAGAAGGGAATGGTAGTACTCACTCTAGTATTCTTGTCTGAAAATCCCATGAACAGAGGAGCCTGGCAGGCTACAGTTCATGGGGTCACAAAGAGCCTGACAGTACTGGGTGACTAACGCATGGTAGTTTTAGTCCTAGTTTTTAAGCCTCTCTGTACTGTTCTCCACAGTGGCTGTGTCAGCTGGCATTCCCACCAACAGTGCAAGAGGGGTCCTTTTTCTCCACGTCTTCTCCAGCATTTACTCTTTGTAGATTTTTTTATGAAGGCCACTCTGATTGGTGTGAGGTGATATTTCATTGTAGTTTTGATTTGCATTTCTCTAATAATGAGCAATGCTGAAAAAAAATCATTTTTATTAGCCATTTATATGTCTTCTTTGGAGAAATGTCTGTTTGGGTAGCCTGCCCACTTTTTGATTGGGCTGTCTGATTTTCTGCTATTGAGCTGAATAAGCTGCTTGTATATTTTAGAAATGAATCCTTTGTCAGTTATTTCATTTGCTGTTATTTTCTCCCATTCTGACAGTTATATTTTTACCTTGTTTATAGTTTCCATCACTATACAAAAGTCTTTAAGTTTGATTAGGACCCATTTGTTTATTTTTGTTTTTGTTTTCACTACTGTAGGAGGTGGATCATAGAGGATTTTGCTGTGATTTATGTCAAAGAGTATTCTGCTATGTTTTCCTCTCAGAGTTGTATAGTTTCTAGTCTAACATTTAGGCCTTTAATCCATTCTGAGTTTATTTTTGCTTATGGTATTAGGGAGTGTTCTAATTTCATCATTTTACATATAACTGTCCAGTTTTCCCAGTACCACTTATTGAAGAGGCTATCCTTTCTCCATTGTTTATTCTTGCCTGTTTTGTTGAAGATAAGGTGTCTGTAGGTGTGTGGGCTTATCTCTGGGCTTCCTATATTGTTCACTTGGTATATATTTCTGTTTTTGTACAAGTACCATACTATCTTTATGACTGTAGCTTTGTAGTATAAGCTGAAGTCAGGAAGGTTGATTCCTCCAGCTCCATTCTTCTTTCTCGAGATTGTTTTGACTATTTGGAGTTTTTTTGTATTTCCGTACAAATCATGACTTTTTGTTGTTGTTGTTCTAGTTCTGTGAAAAAGTATAATTGGTTGTTTACTAGGGATTGGATTGTATCTGTAGATTTCTATGGATAGTATAGACATTTTTAGGTATATCTCTCCAACTGTTTGTGCTGCCTTTGATTATTTTCCACCAGTGTCATAGCTTTTTGCACACAGGTCTCTTGTCTCTTTAGGTGGGTTTATTCCTAGGTATTTTTTTTTCTTGTTTTTTTTTTTTTTTGCAATGGTGAATGGGATTATTTCCTTAATTTCTTTTTCTGGTTTTAATTGTTAGTGTATAAGAATGCAAGTGATTTCTGTGTATTCATTTTATATCCAATAACTTCATTATATTCAGTTAGCTCTAGTAATTTTCTGGTGGCCTCTTTAGGGTATCATGTCATCTGAAAATAGTGAGAATTTTACTTCTTTTCCAATCTGGATTCATTTTATTTGTCTTTCTTCTCTTACTGTTGTAGCTATGACTTCCAAAACTGTGTTGAATAATAGTGGCAAGAGTAGTCTTATTCCTGATCTTATAGGAAATCCTATAAGGAAATCTTATAGGAAAAATTTCAATTTTTTAGTACTGAGGATAATGTTTCCTTTGGATTTTTCATATATGGCCTTTGCTGTGTTGAGGTATGCTCTTTCTATGCCTACTTTCTGGAGAGGTTTTTTTTTTTTTTTTTTTTTTTTTAAATCATAAATGGATGTTAAATTTTGTCAAACACTTTCTTTGCATCTATTGAGATAATCATATGATTTTTATCTTGTTAATTGGTATCTCCTGATAGCTCAGTTGGTAAAGAATCAGCCTGCCATGAAAGTTAGATTCTTGGGCTGGGAAGATCTGCTGGATGTGGATAGGCTACCCACTCCAATATTCTTGGGATTCTCTTGTTGCTTATCTGGTAAAGAAACCCCCTGCAATGGGAGAGACCTGAGTTCAATCCCTGGGATGGGATGATTTCCTGGATAAGGGAAAGGCTACCCACTCCAGTACTCTGGTCTGGAGAAGCACGTGGAGAGGCAAAGAATTGGACATAACTGAGTGACTTTCACTTTCACTTCATCACATTGATTGATTCACATATGTTAAAGAATCCTTTAATCCCAAAGCCCGCATGATCATGATGTATGATACTTTTAATGTGTTGGTGGATTCTGTTTGGTAGAATTTTGTTGAGGATTTCTACATCTATGTTCATCAGTCTTATTTGTTTGTAACTTTCTTTTTGTGTGGCATCTTTGTCTGGCATAGGTATCAGGGAGATGATAATACTGTAGAATGGGTTTGGGAGTTATCCTTCCTCTGAAATTTTCTGGAAGGTTTTGAGTAGGATATGTATGTGTTAGCTCTTCTCCAAACTTCTGGTAGACTTTGCATGTGAAGCCATCTGGTCCTGGGCTTTTTGGAAGATATCTTTCATTACAGTCTTGATTTCCATGCTTGAGACAGGTCTATTCTTATTTTCTATTTCTTCCTGGTTCAGTTTCAGAAGGTTATACTTTACTAAGCATTTGTCCGTTTCTTCTAGGTTGTCTATTTTATTGGCATATCATTGCTCATAATAGTTTCTTACGATCCTTTGTATTTCTGCATTGTCTGTTGTGACATCTTTTTCATTTCGAATTTTATTGATTTGAGTCTTCTTATTTATTTATTTATTTTTTGATGTGTCTAGCTAATGGTTTGTCAATTGTGTTTATCTTCTCAAAGAACCAGCTTTTAGTTTAATTGATTTTTGCTATTATCTCCTTCATTTCTTTCTCATTTTTTTCTGCATTGATCTTTATAATTTCTTTCCTTCAACTGACTTTGGGTTTTTCTGTTCTTTTTCTAGTTGCTTTAGGTGTAAGGTTAGGTTGTTTATTTGATGTTTCTCTGTAAAATTCCCTCTTGGCACTGCTTACATTGTATCTTAGGGGTTTTGAGTTGTTTTGTTTCCATAGTCATTTATTTCTAGGTATTTTTATTTCCTTTTAGATTTCTTCAGAGATCTGCTGGTTATTCAGAAGTGTGCTGTTTAGCTAACATATATTTGTGATTTTTTTTTTTTTTTGTAGATTTTTTTCTTCCCTGTAGTAGATTATCTAATCTTATAACATCCTGGTTGGAAAAGATGTTTGAAATAATTTCAATTTTTAAAAATTTACCAAAGCTTGTTTTCTGACACAAGATGTAATCTATCCTGGAGAACACTCTATGTGGACTTGAGAGAAAGTATAGTCTGCTGTTTTTTGTTGAAATGCCCTGTATATATCAATTAAATCCAACTTGTACAATATATCATTTAAAGCTTGTATTTCCTTATTAATTTTCTGTCTGCATGTTCTGTCCCTTGGTGTGAGTGGGCTATTATATAGTCTCCCCCTATTATTGTGTTACTGTGAATTTTCTCTTTAGTAATTGCTAGCATTTGCTTTATGTATTGAGGTGCTCTTATGTTGGGTCCATATATATTTATATTTGTTATATCTTCTTGAATTGATCCTTTCATCATTATGTAATGTCTTTCCTTGTCTCTTATAGCAGTTTTTATTTTAAAGTCTATTTTATCTGGATTGGTTATTATTATTCCCTCTTACTTTTGATTTCTGTTTTCATGGAGTACTTTTCCTAGCCCCTCACTTTCAATTTATGTGTGTTCTTAAGTCTTAGGTGGGTCTTTTGTAGACAGCATACATAGGGGCCTTTTTTTTTTTTTTTTTCCATTCAGCCAGTCTGTGTCTTTTTCTTAGGGCATTTAGTTCATTTACATTTAAAGTAATTATTGATATGTATGATACTATTATCATTTACTTTATTGTTTTGCACTAGCTTTTATAGACTTTTTTCTTTCTCTTGTGTTCTCTGTCTAGAGAACTTCCAAAACATTTGTGGTAAAGCTGGTTAGGTGTTGCTGAATTCTCTTAACTTTTGCTTGTGTGTAAAGTTTTTGATTTCTTCTTTGAATCTGAATGAGATCCTTGCTGGATAGAGTAATCTTGATTGTAGGTTTGTTTTTTTTTTTTCTTCCTTTCTTCACTTCAGTATATCCTGCCACTGCCTTCTGGCCTGCAGAGTTTCC
This sequence comes from Dama dama, assembly GCF_033118175.1. Classification (NCBI taxonomy): domain Eukaryota; kingdom Metazoa; phylum Chordata; class Mammalia; order Artiodactyla; family Cervidae; genus Dama; species Dama dama. The sequence continues at coordinate 7,113,220 of NC_083708.1, read as the reverse complement.
ATTGAAAGGTCAGCTGTTAGCCTTATGGGGATACCCTTGTTTGTAAGTTGTTATTGTTCCCTTGCAGGTTTTCATATTTGTTTTTTATGCTTACTTTTCATTAACTAGTGTGTGCCTTGATGTGTTTCTCTTTGAGTTTATCCTGTATGGGACTCTCTGAGCTTCCTGGATTTAGATGCTTATTTCTTTCCCATGTTAGGAAAGTTTTCAGCTGTAATCTGAAACATTTTCTCATACCTTTTCTTTTTTTCTTCTTCTGGGGTTCCTATAATTCGAATGTTGATATGCTTACTGTTGTCCCAGAAGTCACTGAGACTATCCTTATTACTTTTTATTTTTTGTTATTTATTCTGCTCTGCTTTAGTTATTTCCACCACTTTATCTTCCAGTTTACTTATCTGTTCTACCTCAGACAATATATTATTAATCTGTGATTATATTGCTTATTGCAGACTGTTAATACTTTAATTCCTCTAGGTCCTTGTTAAACTTCTCTTGTATTTTCTCAACCCATGCCTCCATTTTATTTCCAGGATTTTGGATGATCTTTGCTATCATTGCTGTCAATTCTTTCCCAGATAGACTGCTTATTTCCTCTTCCTTTGCTTGATCTTATGGATTTTTACCATGTTGCTCCATCTGCTGTATGTTTCTCTGTTTTCTCATTTCATTTATTTTACTGTTCTTGGAGTATCCTTTCTGCAGGCTGGAGGGCCATGATTCTTCTTAATTGTGAAGTCTACCCCACATGACTGGGGCTGGACCAAGGCCTTGTGAACTTTTCCTTGTTGGGAGGACTTGTACCTGTTCTTTGGTGGATGGGGCTGCATCTTTTCTATCTGCAGAGCAGTGCTCTGTCTAGTAGTGTGTTTTAGGGTATCTATGGCCTTGCTATGGCTACGGGCAGCCTTCCTATTAATGGGTAGGGCTGTGTTTCTGTTTTGCTATTGGTTTGGCATGAGGTGTCCAGCACTGGAACTTCTTTGACCTTGGGTGGGGCTTGGTCTTAGTGTTGTCAAGGAGCCCTTTGGGAGAGGTCTTATCTATTAATGTTCCATGGTGTCAGGAATTCTCTCGTGGTCTCCCACCTGTGGTTCAGGCCTGACCCTTTACTATATCAGCAAGAATTCACAGGCCTCACAAGCACAGAAGACGAAACCCCAAGACTAATGGTAAAAGCAACACTCAATAGCCAAAGCACCCAAAGAAACTTGCACATGAATTTTGTGTGTATCTATATATTCCTTTCCAGTGGTCAGAGACTCCTGCTAGCTCTTAGCTGGTTCTCTGTGCGATCTGCATCTGAAGACATATTCCTGATGCATCCATGGAGAATTACTCCACATCCACTTACTGCTCCACCAACTTGTAATCACACCAATTCCTTTTAATATATTTCGTATCCTCTTGGTTCTTTTCCTCCAGAGAATTCTGACTAACACAGATTTAGTTTAGTCTCCTGTCATATAGAAGAAAGTCCAGAACAGGTATACACTCTGGATTCTTTTTTTTTTTCCATTTATTTTTATTATTTGGAGGCTAATTACTTTACAGTGGTGTAGTGTTTTTTGCCATACATTGACATGAATCAGCCATGGATTTACATGTGTTTCCCATCCTGAACCCCCCTCCCACCTCCCTCCCCATCCCATCCTTCTGGGTCTTCCCAGTGCAACAGCCCTGAGCACTTGTCTCATGCATCCAACCTGGGCTGGTGATCTGTTTCACCCTTGATAGTATACTTGTTTCAATGCTGTTCTCTCAGAACATCCCACGCTCGCCTTCTCCCACAGAGTCCCAAAGTCTGTTCTGTACAACTGTGTCTCTTTTTCTGTTTTGCATATAGGGTTATCATTACCATCTTTTTAAATTCCATATATATGCATTACTATACTGTATTGGTCTTTATCTTTCTGGCTTACTTCACTCTGTATAATGGGCTCCAGTTTCATCCATCTCATTAGAACTGGTTCAAATGAATTCTTTTTAATGGCTGAGTAATATTCCATTGTGTAAATGTACCATAGCTTACTTATCCATTCATCTGCTGATGGGCATCTAGGTTACTTCCATGTCCTGTGTATTATAAACAGTGCTGCAATGAACATTGGGGTGCATGTGTCTCTTTCAGATCTGGTTTCCTTGGTGTGTATGCCCAGAAGTGGGATTGCTGGGTCATATGGCAGCTCTATTTCCAGTTTTTCAAGGAATCCCCACACTGTTCTCCATAGTGGCTGTACTAGTTTGCATTCCCACCAACAGTGTAAGAGGGTTCCCATTACTCACCAGTCAGAATGACTGCACTCTGAATTCTTAAGTCAACATATTCCACACATTAATATATTGCTCCAGCCCACTGTTTGTGGATATCATAGAAGTCAGCCAATTCTAGTGATGTTTGAAGGAGAAAGGGCTTTCTGGAAATTAGAAGCTGAAGTACAAGAAGCTCTGCTGCTTGGGCCATATGATTTTGCAAACAACAAGCCATGGGAGATGATACTGGAAGAAAAGATTCATAGTTCGTTTATGGCAAACTCCACAACTAATGCACCGATACCATTCCTCAAGCTCATACCTTGGCAATAGAGGAGATCCCACAGGTTTAGCCATAGGAGGAGAAAAATTCTGAGCTTGGATATGGTTTGGGTGCAAACCAAAATGAATGATGATTACATTACAGCAATGTTCAAGGGTGGCCTTGAAAAGATAGTCTGTAGGAAAAACTTTCCCAAATAGAACTTCTTTCAGGAACACAGGTAATGCATTCTGTGTGGAAGTTAAAACAGTCTGAGGCAATGATGTAGAGATGTATTCCTGGACACTGGCTAATGGCCTGGCCATCTAGTTAGGTGCTTGTATTAAGAAAAAGAAAAAAACAAACTGAAAATTCAACAGCAAAGAAGTCTGAGGGAGAGGTATAAAAATGAATAAAAATGAAGTATGAAGATTTTTATTCTCCCTGTTAATACCCCCATAAAGTTGTCACCATGAAGGATATGTTAAATAACCAAACAGACAAAATGGATCAGTTGACACTACTCAATATTCATCATTAATAACCCCAACAGTGGTGTAGCAGCAAAGTGGCCACAGTGACAGAGAGGAAGTCTAACATAAACCTAATTGCATAGACTATTGCTTATCAATGTTGACATACCTTTATAGCAGCAGAAACCAATAAGATCTGCTAAAGACCAATCAGCCATTTGGTGGCAAGTCAACTGTACTGAACCCCTTCTATCCAGGATTGGCCCTCAGCTTGTCCTCCTAAGGACATATATCTATTCTAGGTAAAGAACTGTTTTTCCTACTGAACTTCAGCCTTCAGTGATATCCAGAGGGAGTGGTCCATAGAAACAGACCACATCCATCATAGAATTTGACCAGGGGGCTAACTTCACAGTGAAAGACTTTTAGGAGAGAAACATCAATCATGGGATCCCCTGTTGTATTGTACACCACACCATACTGAAGCAGCAAGTTTTATAGAATTACAGGAGAGCCTATATAGGGCAGCTGAATTGACAGTTGAGAGGCAACACTCTGAAAGAATTGACAGCATCCTTCAGGATGCAGTATATACATGAACTGAGAAATCTCAGAATGGTCCAATAGCCTCAGAAAGACAGATATATAGCACTGGTAATCAAATGGGAAGTAGAGATGATAACACTGTCATCAATTTCAGTGACTCACTGCAGGATCTTGTGCCCCTATCCCTGAAGTGCTGGCCCCACGGTTACACAATAAAGGTCCTATTGAATGATAGGACTGAAGGAGATTCAACCAGTCCATTCTAAAGGAAATCAGTCCTGAATATTCATTGGAAGGTCAGATTCTGAAGCTGAAATTCCAATACTTTGGCCACCTGATGTGAAGAATTGACTCGTTTGAAAAGACCCTGAAGCTGGGAAAGATTGAAGGTGGGAAGAGAAGAGGATGACAGAGGGTGAGATGGTTGGATGGCATCACTGACTCAACAGACATGAGTTTGAGTAAACTCTGGGTGTGGGTGATGGACAGAGAGGCCTGGTGTGCTTCAGTCCATGGGGTTGCAAAGAGTCGGACATGACTGAGTGACTGAACTGAACTGAACTAAACTGAATGATACAAGCTGCCAGGGCACTTTGGACATCTTGTTTCTAGATACCAGGAAGTGGAGTCACCCTGTAACAAATATAATCTATTCTTGTCTGTAGGAGAAGTCAGTACTAAATTTCACAATAATTTGGTGAATGGAATTTGGAACCTTGATGATCCACTTGAATATCTTCTGCTACCAGTTTTCCCCATTGTATCTGTGAAGAGATGCACACAGCAGTCCTGACCTGAGGAGGATATTATAACCAAGGATTTTCACTTCTCATAAGTGAAAGCTAGCCATGAGCACTGAGTGTGAGAAGCATGTGAAAGGGGTTGTGGAGGAAGGAGGGAGGGAATTTCTAGCCTGAGACTGAAGGCAACATAGACTGTGGGTCAGCATTCTCCTTTTAGTTTCCTCTCAGGGAGGGAGATCCTCAAGAAGTATGTGGTAAGTGTCCTGAACTCCTGTGGAATCAGTTGTGCCCTCGGATAGCAATGGAAATGTGCCATTCAGATCTCCTCCTGGAGGAGAAAAGTGTCACTTGGAAGATATCTCAACCTTTTCTGAGTCCCTGATCACTGTCATTTTCTAGAATCTACCCAGTAAATCTCCTGTCTTGACTCAGTGTTTGATTCTCAGAGGACTCAGATTAGCATTTGGTAGAGACTTAAATGTTTGTTGATTTCTATATGCATTTTGTACTTTTTTACATATCTCCATTCTTCATTTAATTTTTCCATATTACAATGATTTATTTCTATTTACAGTCCTCTCAAATTATTTAAACTATCATGTTAAAAATGTTTTACCTTTCCCTTTCCTGTCCTAAGCACAGTACCTAGACAATTTTCAAAATATGTTTACTTAATAGACTGTTAAATAAATAAATGCTTGAGATACACATAGTTAACTAAGAAAGTATCATAATGTGAATATATTCTCTTGGCTTTATATTGTCTGTTAAATGGTAAGGTGTTTAAAAACAATGTATTTACATGAATGCATTATTTCAACATCTTAGGCTCATGTTTTACAGGGGAAGTTAATACATACTCTGGAAAACAGAGACTTTTAGATAATTAGAGAGTGACATTATATTACTTTACTTACTTTTAGATAGAATGAGTTCTTGGGAATGATTCTCAATTATACATGATCTTTTCAAAATAACTGCTATTTAGTTGATGTTTTTGCATAAGCTGAAACCAATTTATAATATACATAAGCTATTCTTCATTAATAACACCAAATATCTTTCCTTCAATTATGACAAAAGTTCTACTTTTTTATACAAATGCATTTATTTGAAAATAGAAGTTTCATAGTTAAAGAAAATTAAGGTAAATTTATAAATGGTATTGAATCAATATATGTAACAACAGACAAAGCTAATCATAAGTTGCATCATTTTTAAACTTTCCATATGATCTAACAGTGTTAGGTTATTTAATATATGATGTCATTCTAATTCACTTATTGGAGAAAACTCTTGAGAGTCACTTGGACTGCAAGGAGATTAAACCAGTCAATCATAAAGGAATTCAACCCTGAATATTCATTGGAAGGACTGATGCGGAAGCTGATGCTCCAAAGTTTTGACCACCTGATGCTAAGAGCCAACTCATTAGAAAAGACCCTGATGCTGGGAAAGATTGAAGGCAGGAGGAGAAGGGGATAACACAGGATGAGATGCTTGGATGTCATCAGTGACTTAATGTACATGAGTTTGAACAAGCTACAGGAGATGGCGAAGGACAGGGAAGCCTGGCATGCTAACGTCCATGAGGTCACAAAGAGTTGGACATAACTAAGTGGCTGAAAAGCAACAATTAGAATAAGATTGTTTTATATTATAAGGTAACCAATGAATCAGAAGCAAAATTAATAACTTTAATAGCTACAACAATAAAGTATCCTAAAAGATATTAATTAAACCTCAATTATTAGTAGGAATAAACATCTAAGTTGTTCATTAAGTTCTCTAAGAAAAATAAATGCAAAAAGGCAAAATGGTTGCCTGAGGAGGCATTACAAATAGCTGAGAAAATAAAAGATGCAAAAGGCAAAAGAGATTAAAAAAAAAAAAAAAGACATATCTATTTGAATGCAGAGTTCCAAGAAAAATAGCAAGGGAAGATAAGAAAGCCTTCCTCAGAGATCAGTGCAAAAAAATAAAGGAAATCAATAGAATGGGAAAGACTAGAGATATCTTCAAGAAGATTAGAAATACCAAGGGATCATTTCATGCAAAGATGGGCACAAAAAAGGACAAAAATGGTAGCAACCTAACAGAAGCAGAAAATATTAAGAAGGTGTGGCAATAATATACAGAAATATACAAAAAAAGATCTTAATTATCCAGCTAACCACAATGGTGTGATCACTCACCTAGAACCAGACATCCTGGAATGTGAAGTCAAGTGGGCCTTAGGAAACATCACTATGAGCACAGCTAGTGGAGAGGATGGAATTCCAGCTGAACTATTTAAAATCTTAAAATATAATGCTCTCAAATTCCTGCACCAAATATGCCAGCAAATTTGGAAAACTCAGCAGTGGCCACAGGACTGAAAAAGGTAACTTTTCTTCCCAATCCCAAAGAAAGGCAATGCCAAAGAATACTCAAACTACCACACAATTGCTTTCCTTTCACACACTAGCAAAGTAATGCTCAAAATTCCCCAAGTCAAGCTTCAGCAGTACGTGATCTATGAACTTCCAGATGTTCAAGCTGGATTTAGAAAATGAAGAGAAACCAGAAATTAAATTGCCAACATCTGTTGGATCATCAAAAAAGCAAGAGAGTTCCAGAAAAAAATCTTCTTATGCTTTATTGACTACACCGAAGTGGACTGTGTGGATCACAACAAACTGTGGAAAATTCTTAGATAGAAATACGAGACCAGCTGACCTGCCTCCTGAGAAATCTGTATGCAGGTCAAGAAGCAACAGTTAGAACTGGACATGGAACAACAGATTAATTTCAAATCAGGAAAGGAGTACATTAAGACTGTATACTGTCACCCTGCTTATTTAGCTTCTATGCAGAGCACATCATGTGAAATGTTGGGCAGGATAAAGCACAAGCTGGAATCAAGATTGCCAGGAGAAATATCAATAACCTCAGATATGCAGATGACACCACCCTTATGCCAGAAAGTGAAGAAGAACTAAAGAGCCTCTTGATGAAAGTGAAAGAGGAGAGTGAAAAAGTTGGCTTAAAACTTAGCTTTCAGAAAACTAAGATCATGGTATCTGGTCCCATCACTTCATGGTAAATAGATGGGAAAACAATGGAAACAGTGAATGACTTTATTTTGAGGGGCTCTAAAATCACTGCATATGGTGACTAAAGCCATGAAATTAAAAGATCCTTTCTCCTTGGAAGAAAAGTTATGATGAACCTAGACAGTATATTAAAAAGTGGAGACATTACTTTGCCAACAAAGGTCTGTCTAGTCAAAGCTATGGTTTTTCCAGTAGTAATGTATGGATATGATCATTGGAATATAAAGAGAGCTGAGCGCCAAAGAATTGATGGTTTTGAACTGGAGTGTTGGAGAAGACTCTTGAGAGTTCCTTGGACTGCAAGGAGATTTAGCCAGTCCATCCTAAAGGAAATGAATCCTGAATATTCATTGGAAGCACTGATGCTGAAGCTGAAGCTCCAACACTTTGGCCACCTTATGCTGACCTGAACTGATTGGTAGGAATAAACATTTACAATGTTCAATATGTTCAAGTGGATTATGGAGACACAGAGTCAGAATAATAAGCCCAAAGGTACTGAAATAAATAAATCAAGAGCAGATATTGAAGTTGAAGAGGCATGCTTTCGCCTATCACATTTCTTCTAGCAGCATTTGGACCATTTATAATCAATTTGATTAATGACTTTTTTCAGAGCAACTAGTTGTCAGAGACAAGCACACCTATATTGAAAATAAATTCTTAAGATAAACATGGTGTGGGTATTTTAATGCTCTGCTAATAAACGCCTTTGCTGCTTGATGATGCATGAAGCTAAGGCTGATGGATTTTTTTTTGCCTGAGCTGTGTATTAATAGGACACTAAAATAAAATCAAGTAATAATGTTATATTCATCTAGATAATGTTAAATTAACTGTCAGCACTATGTGCATTTTCTTTTAAACAAATGAAACAATTAAATATTAACACATTATATTATGGTAAGCTTTGCATTTTTTTTCCACTTTATGCACTTATGGTTAAGGTAAAGGATGTGAAAATAATTTTACTTAAGCAGATTGAATTTGCCATCCTTATGATAATCAATATTAGCTCTCATCAAGCCTTTCACTCCACTCAGAGATCTTGATATGTTTTTATTTGCATGCTTCAGAAAACATCCTTAGAATTTAGAACCAATCTCAGTATTACCATGCAATTGTATAGTTGAAAAGCATGTTCTCAATGCAACTTAAACATTAACAGACTATACACATTTAGCAATGTCATGCAGAGATTTCTGTGTGTGTGTGTAATGTGAAATGAATGATTCAATAGTATACTACCTCCTCACACCCATAGTGTAGAGTGCATAAATCATAAACCATTTTGACTTAATAAGCCAAAGAGGCATTGATAATGATAGCTGAGAGAGTTCATTACTTACCTCCTATATTCCATTAGACAGCTCCCAGTTTCTGTACCAAGTAACTGCAAAAATTATTGGGTAAATTAAGCCCAAACTCTCAGGACACTTTTTGACTCTCTGAATGATTGGATTGGCTTCCGAGTTTGATTTAACTAGTTTTAGAAATGATTGTTATCACTTCATATGGATCACAAAAAGATGAATACAATGACAATTTGTAAGCTAATAATGACCACAATGAATGCATATGAGTTTCTGTCTCTGCTATTTCCTTATTTGCTATTAGGTTTTTAAGATTGAGATTTGCGTATGGAACAGCTTGGATCTCAGTTGCCTCAAGCCTAGTTTTACAGGAAACATCTCTAATAATTTGAGGAGAGAGAATAAAGAATTGATCAATGTTGGATGAAAATTCAATTCAAGTGGGTGGAGCCTTTCTCTGCTTTCAGCAACTAGAATATTTGCTTGACAGCATATTTTGCCTTCTTTCAAATGATCATTTATCTGTCTTCAATCATTTGTTTTTCTGACTCAAGAGACAACAAAGTCTGGTTCATTAATTCTGAAGGCAACAATTCTAATTATCTTCACCATCTTAACTCTAACCTCTCTCTTAGTGGTCCTGGAAACAATGGATGCTGGTGTAGCAGCTGAATTGAAACCTAGTGACACTTGGAGAGGTCAAGGAGATGATTTGATTCCAAAGGACTTGCTTATCTCTTCTTTTCAGATGGAACTGCTCTGCTTTTAAGACAATTTAAACTTCTACTTAAGGAATATGAAAATGGAGCAGTTAGGTTGCTTCTGGCTTTAAAAATGAGGACAAAACATGAAGTTACCTGGATAACCCCCTAAAATGTGAGTTTTCATAGGACTTTGAGGAGGGCACATCAACCCACTCCAGTATTCTTGCCTGAAGAATCTCATGGACAGAGGAGGCTGGAGGTCTACAGTCCATAGGGTCATAAAGAGTCAGACATGAGAGCAGAGACTTAGCACAACATAGCACAGGTCCTTGGGAGGAAAGGTGTGGCTAGTTTCAAACCAGCCACATGATACTTGTCTGTGTTGTGAAGGTGATCTTATTTGAATATTGATTCTATTTACCCAAGTCACTGCCCTCTAAGGCACATCACAGTGAACTTGCTTTTTAATTTAATTTCCACCTTGATTATATTGTTGGATTAGAAGCATTCAACTAGCTGTGCTGTGCTGTGCTTAGCCATTCAGTCATGCCCAACTCTTTGTGACCCCTTGGACTGTAGCCCACCATACTCTTCTGTCTATGGGGATTCTCCAAGCAAGAATACTGGAGTGGGTTGCCATGCTCTCCTCCAGGGGATCTTTCCAACCCAGGGATTGAACTCAAGTCTCCTGCATTACAGGTGTATTCTTTACCATCTGAGCCACTATGGAAGCCCATTCAACTAGCTACTGGGGCATGCACTTGGATTACTGTGATGTTGAATGGTTTGCCTTGGAAACAAAGTGAGATCATGCTGTCATTTCTGAGACTGCACTCAAGTACTGCATTTTAAACTCTTTTGTTGACTATGAGGGCTGCTCCATTTCTTCTAAGAGATTCTTAGCCATAGTAGTAGATATAATTGTCATCTGAATTAAATACTGGTGGCTCAGATGATGAAGAATCTGCTTGCAATGTGAGATACCTGAGTTTGATCCCTGGGTTGGGAAGATTCCCTGGAGAAGGAAAAGGCAACCCTCTCCAGTATTCTTGCCTGGGAAATCCCATGGACAGAGGAGCCTGGCAGGCTACAGTTCATGGGGTTCTGAAGAGTCAGACACTTCTGAGCAATGAACACTTTCATTTTCATTCCTGTCCATTTTAGTTCACTGATTCCTAAAGATGTAGATGTTCACTCTTGCCGTCTCCTGCTAGATCACCTCCAGTTTACCTTGATTTAAGGGCCTAACATTCCATGTTACTATGCAATATTGTTCTTTACAGCATCTGACTTTACTTTCACCACCAGACACATCCACAACTGAACATTTCCAGTTTGGCCCAGCTGCTTCATTCTTTCTGGAGCTATCAGCAATTATCCAAACAAACAGTTAGAACCTTACATGGAACAATGGGCTGGTTATAAATTGGGGAAGGAGTATGACAAAACTGTATTCTGTCACCCTACTTATTTAACTTTTATGCAGAATACCTCATGCAAAATTGCAGGCTGGATGAATCAGAAGCTGGAATCAAGATTGCCAGAAGAAATATCAACAACCTCAGATATACAGATGGTATCATTCTAATATCAGAAAGTGAGAACTAAAGAGCCTCTTGATGAGGGTACAAGAAGAGAGTGAAAAACCTGACTTAAAACTCAACATTCAAAAAGGTAAGATCATGGCATCTGGTCCCATCACTTCATTGCAAATAGAAGGGGAAAATTGGAAGCAGTGACAGACTCTGTATTTGTGGGCTCCAAAATCACTGTAGTCAATGACTGAAACCATGAAATTAAAAGACATGCTTCCTCCTTGGAAGGAAAGCTATGACAGACTTAGATGGCGTAATAAAAACAGAGATATGACTGATGACAAAGGTCCATAGAATCAAAGCTATGGCTTTTCCAGTAGTCATATAAGGATGTGAGAGTGTGACCATAAAGACATCTGATCACTGAAAAACTGATGCTTTCAAACTGTGGCCCTGGAGAAGACTGTTGAGAGTCCCTTGGACAACAAGGAGATCAAATCAGTCAATCCTAAAAGAAACTGACCCTGAATATTCATTGGAAGAACTCATGATGAAGCTGAAGATCCAATATTTTGACTATCTTAGGCGAAGAGCCGACTCATTGGAAAAGATCCTGATGCTGGAAAAGATTGAGGGCAGGAGAAGGAGGTGGCAGAGGATGAGGTTAGATAGCATTACACACTCAATGGCCATGAATTTGAGCAAACTGCAGGAGATAGTAAAGGACAGCGAAGCCTGGTATGCTGCAGTCCATGCGGTCGCAGAGTCGGGCACGACTTAGCATCTGAACACACACACACAAACACTCACACACACACACACACACACACACACACACACACACACACACAACTAGCTACTGATTTATCTTATAAGGAAATATAAATCTTAAACAATCTTTTTCCTGCAATACACTTTTATCTCAACATGTTGGCTGATTAGATGAATGATTGATTTGTATGACATGGTAGAAATATCAACTTTTCCTTGCATTCCAAAAAAAGAGAGAAATTTTTGCAGCACTATGCTCTTTACCATCAAATTCAGCATAAGGTGAACCAAAGTATATTTCTCCTTGCTATTTTTCTTATGCTTTATTAATTCTTTGTCTACATAATGTTTACAAGATTGACACAGCTCTGTTGTTTTCCTTCATTGTGACACGAATTGGCATTTCAGAAATTAATTCTTGGCCACTCTGTGCTGGCTGTTCTATTGTCTGATATTGGTCCCTCTGTCCAAAATTGTTTTACTTACATCACTGAGCAGAGAGCAGCATGCATCTTTACAGAGTTTGCTTTCTGACAGCTCTTGTCTTCAATGATAGCAAAGCAGTGCTTTCAGAGTCTGTATTAAGGAGACTGACTCAATTTGTTTCTGCTCTTGCATTACATAAGCAAACACAAAAGAAAATCTATGTGCTGAAATGTATATCTGGTATAATTCTCCCAATATCTGGTATGTTCTCCCAAATGGTTTACTTTAGGATTGTGAACACAATTTCTATGGCATAAAGCACACATCCTGAGGTCGAGACACAAATTGCTGATGTGAGAAATAAAAAGGTTGCTTTAATGAATAAATCCAAAATATACTGACTTACTTTAAACAATAGGGACCTGTTATTGTGGAACTGAATGGAAATTGGAAAACTAGGGCAGGGGGTAGAACTTTAAGCCATGGGGACAAAAACTAAATATGACTAAAATTTAGCCACAAGCAATAGGAGAAAATAATTCTCAAAGGCCTCCTGACTTTTCTCTTATCACTACAAACCTTTCCTGAGGGGTAAAGTAGAAAGAAAAACAAATGAGGACATAGGAGTTTTTGACAGGTAATGCCATTTGGCCTGATGAATAATAAAATTTTTACCAAGAGCCTGAAAACAATATTGCAGGGGTGCAATTGTTGTTCTCCCTGGAATTTAAAATATAACAACAACAACCAAAAAAAAAAAAAAAAAAAAGTCAACATAAAGAATCCAACATTTGATGCTGTTCACAATAATTATGTAATCAACTATTATTTTGTTATACTATACTTGCATTTAAAAAATAAAACAGTAAAATTTCACTCTATGTTTTGAGCAGTAAGCCTGCTTTAAGTGATATTTGAACTGTGCTCTTTAATGAAATATAGAGTTGTCACTCAAGTCACTAGGTTTCACTTAATTGTGAAGTCATCTTATCTTCTTTACATACTCCTAGAGGCAGCAATAGTTAAACGAAGTCTGTCTTACAAGGACCAGCATTTAGTATGCCAGCGAGTGACTAGGGTGAGAGCTGTGAGCATTCAGACAACATAAATAATATGTAAAGAAGTGTGTACTCTGCAACAAGACACAACTGGAGAGGCTTTTCATAAACAATGAAACATACTTTATTGCCTGATGCACAATGAGAAGTATGTGACTATTCTAATAGGCTTCTTGGATTTTTTTCTTTAAGCACTGAAATGTTTCTAAAATTATCTCAGCTGAAAATTATCTTTAGCTTCAGAAAGTAAAAGAAAAATCATTCTCTGGCATTTCTCCTCGTCTCTGTTTTCTCTCCTTTTATTGGCAAAACTGCACTTTTTAAAGAGGTTAAGACAACTGCTGAGTGAATTCAGGAAGACTGGTGAAACTAATTCCACTACTCTCTGTACAGTTTACCCTCACTGCCTTAGGACTCTGCAATGATTACCCCTTGGGAGGGAAAAATCCACATAAGTTAAAGAGGAAGCTCTATTTCTGAACTTAGATTTAGAAAGAGTGATTCATGGGCTCCCAATCTCATAAAAGAGATTGGTTAAGGATTGAATTAATCAATGCTTTGGAGAAGCATTGATGCTTTATCTGAAGCAGGTTTCTCAAAGAATTATTAAATATAAATATATACCATCCAATAGGATGGTTATAAAGACCGTTGAGACAGTATGTTGATACTTTAGCACTTTTATATTTCAAAAGAAGAAGCAGATAGAAGTGACTGAAAATACTATTATTGTTAAGTCATAGAATCCCATAAAGTTAATCATTTCTCAAAAGCACTTTTTGAAAACTATGAAAACAGTCAACTAACTACTATTTAATAAAAGTAATAGAATCTCTTCCTTTTGAAGAAAACATTTTTCATCTATCAAGTGCTGAGAAGAAATATTAATATTGATTCAGACTCAGATAGGAATCCTGACCTCAAAAGTACTGAATGTTATTAGCCTGCATGTGCATTGGGCCCATGGATTATGAATTCTGACTTTTTCCTTGATGATGACATTTCAAATCAAAGCAATTTGGGCTTCCTGTAATAATATTGAAGACCTGCATATTTTCAAATGCTTTTGGTACAATCCAGAAAGCACAGAAAATAAGGTTTTTTCCTGCCACAGTAATCCTGCACAATGTCATTCCATCTAATATTAGTATGTTTTTCTTTAACATAAGAAATCAAAGTGATAGAATTATGGCAAATAATATAGATAAGATAGGGGAAAGCAAGCAGATCCATAGATAGTGATTTGCATGTGTTCTTTTTAAAAAGAAGAGTTCTGGTCATAGCAGAATGCTGATTCCAGAAACTGTGGAAACCAAGTGGAATCAGCATCAAGGAATTTTATTTCTGTATGTCTTTTATTGATCTAGGTGATTTAAAAATGCAGTACTCCTTTAAAAGAAGTGATTCATTATCATTCCAAAACCACAAATTAGATAGAACAGCACAGTTTTCAAGATGAACAGTGTCAATGTAGACATAATGTTGACTACTCGCCCAGAATTCCAAAGCCGGATTCAGTAACATTGTGAACGAATTATTTTTGTCTTTGACACTTCCATAAATTTCTCCTTGATGATATACCTACTCTGTTAATCCATACAGTAGATTGAAAACTGACCCAGGTACTCAGATACAGGCATACTGTCATGTACATTCATTCATTGTTTAGGCTTAAATCGGTGATTCTTTTCTCCAACTCCATCAACTTATCTTCTTCCTTTTTTCTTCAGTTTTCTGCACTATTCTCATTTCATCTCTCAATTGTCTCACTCCCTCTTCCCACTTAAATCAATCACTGAGGAATGTAAATAAGTCCTATTACCAGGAAGCAGGTTATGATTCTCTCAGGCATCTCTCAGTGTATCCTTCAGCTACTCAAGTCCTACTGATGCAGTATTGAATGAAAACGAAAAGCAGAAGGGATGTCCAATTAAAAAGACTCAAACAAATGTAATAAAAGACAATACATAAATCTTGTCACTTGTATCCCATCAAGTTTGATGAAAAAAGATAATATAATTTGAAATTTGGTTCTCAAATTATTTTGACAAAATCTTCATTGATTTCCCTCTCTATCTCTGTCTCTGTCTTTTCTCTCTCTCTCTCTCTCTCTCTCACACACACACACACACACAAAACATTGCCCTGATTATTGTGACACATAAGTGACTATTAGAATGAATGTGTTTTTGCTTGTGAATATATTGTCTGTAGTAATCTTAATTATTTAAAGTCATGTTTCAGGAGTTAATCCACCTGTAGAGACTGAAAGATGCTTATTTTCAAGAGATGTCCTTGGCCCAGAAGAGATTGCTTGCTTTTGTATGTAAAATTGTTGTACATGTTTTAGGATTTCCATAGATAATTATGTTTTTAAAAGTGTCAAGAGTTCTCCTCAGGAATTCAGATTATTTAGGTATTATAATAAGCTTTAATTGATACTAGTACAATTCATTTTTTGTACATTTAAATAATATTGAATACACATTGTACACACATACTAAATACACATTGTATAGGCCCTTCTTTCCTGGATCCTCCAAGAGACTTTGCCAGTTCACATAACCACAAAAAGTACTTTGGACTGCTTTGGATGAAGGATTAGTAAGAATAAAACCACAAGAGGCAGCTGAAAGCTAGGAATGCTCAAAGCTGGACAGCGATAAGATGGGAAAATTGTCACTATGCAAGTCCATCCTCCCTGTGTGTACTGCAGGGGGCCCTCCAGCCTTCACCCAATTTAGCATTCATTGAACAACTGCTCCAAGGCAAGTACATGCAAGACAAAGAGAACTCAGAAATGACACGGTGGGAACACACCAGGCAGATAAATGAGCACACAGCTAAGAGGTGACGGGTACGGGAACTGTGGGAATGGTGGAGGGCCAGCGTGTATCCACTGAGGTAGGACACAAGTAGTGTGGAATCTCTGAGTGGATCAACATCCAGCTTTGTAAGACTCAGATGTTGTCTGTGACAGACTGACTTGCCATTCGTAAAGCCTGGTATTCAGTAATCTGGCCAGACATATTTTTCACAGATACTGTTATCTGTTCAATTCTGCCTTGAATTTGATATTAATCAAGTGATGACAGAAAATTGAAATTAAGGCACTTGATGCCATGAAGTCATTAAATTACCTCAGAGATATGTATTTCAATTAAGGCCATTAGGAAACATTGCATAAACTTTAACATATTGTATAAAATTTATTAAACAATAACAAAATCACAAAGTGGTATTTTCAAGTGTTAAATGAATAAATGCTGTCAATAGACCATTTTATGAGAGAAAATGATGGGAGAAAGATTTTAAAATAGATTTGTCTGATAGGTAAGCGAGGTATAATTCATAAAAAAAAAGAAAATTCATTAAGTAAGTAAATTCAAGAAATACTTATCTTTATATCTTTCCCAGAAGGAGCATGGAGGGAACCTAGGGAAATCTAGAATATTAACTAGAATGGCTAGAGAAAGAGAAAGTATAGAAAATTAGGAGCCTTAATAACAATAATGAGTTTTAAAGTTATCCTCCATATGTACCAGGTTTCAATTTATTTTGTCTAATTTTCTCCTGCTTATTGTTATAACCCTACTGTGGATAATCTTCACATTCCTTATTTGGGAGTCAGCTGTCACATGAAACTGTTTTTCTCAGTTTTTGAATCATAATGATCCTGTCATTTCAGCAGAAGAACTGTAAAAGATAGTTTGCATGAAAATGCATGTCAAGAAAGATAGACCTCAGATGAGTGGGTTTGCAGTATTGAAAGCATTTTTTCATAAACATAATGAACTTAACACACCCAATCCTTCAGTGCATTTTCTTGGCATTACTTGTAAATTGTATCTAGGATCTGACCTGTCCGACCACTTCCACCCTTCCAACTCAGGATCAGCAGTCGCTAGCCCTTGGATTATTGTGATCTCTTGTAATGACCTAGTCTTTCTGCTTCCATTCTTATGCCCCTGTGATCTAATTTATTCTCCCCTCAGAGATGAAATAAGAGTCCAAGTATAACATATCACACAGATAGGAACCAAAGAGCTCACAGTGACAGAGAGCAGCATATCCTGGCCTCATTTCTTTTCATCCACTTTTTTGCTCTCTCCACTTCAGTCTCCCAAACATCCTCCTAGGTACCTGGCTGAAATCCAAACCAGGGCTCTGTATGCAGAGGGAAAGGGGAGATAAGGAAAACATGCACCACCCCAGATGGGCAGGTGGCAAGTTTACTAAGCAAGGGAGATTACATATGAGGCTTGTCTTAGGTGCTGGAAGACCAGTAGATCTCTTCACCTGCCACCAGAATCATAGAAGTTTATGTAGACATCTCAACAGGGTCCAGACTCCTACACAGTTTAGATGGTCTCAGCCAGAGATCATTGTCTTAAAGTTGCATCCTTGGGGCGGCTCCTGGGAGCAGAAAACTCAAGTGGAATGCACATTCCAAGGACAGAGGAGTGGGTAGGGAGCCTTCAGTTGCCTGGGTCCAGTTCCAGGGTCAAACTGCTGGGCAAGTCTTCCTCATGATCTCCCTAAACATAGCCATGCTGTCCTGAAATGTGGGAAGGAAGCTCTTCCCGCAGGACTTTTTTAAACATACTGTTCCATTTGCCTGAGATGCTCTCTTCCCAGACACTTCCTTGTCTCCTTCTTGACTTCCTTCAAGACTATACTGAAATGCTAGCTACTGGCTGTTATTGCAGTGTGATGTTTTTATTTAATATTTGCTATTTGAATATATTTAACTGGAGTAACAGCCAATGTTGGCAATCTAAATTGACTTTTTGACTAGATCTGTACATGAGCAATTTGATCCAGGTTTTAAAAAGGGTAAAGGAGTAAAAATATTATTAATGACTTTAAGCACCTACTTTACATTCTAATCAATCTATGAATTTGCTTCTGAGTTCCTACGTATAGAATTCATAAATAAGCCTGATTCAGGATGTGGTAATACAGATGCATAAAATGTTTTGTAAAATCTTATGTTATTAGTCATAATTATATAATTAAAAATAAGAATCATTAATATAGTTTAATATTAATTATTTATTTGGCTGCAATGGGTCTTAGTTGTGGCATGTAGAGTCTTCATTGGGACACAGGCTTCTCTCTAGTTGCATCACATAGGCTCAGCTGCCCCATGGTCACCTGGGATCTTAGTCCCCAGACCAGGGGTCAAACCTTCATATTCTCCATTGAAAGGCAGATTCTCAACCACCGACCATCAGGGAAGCCTCAAGAATCATTTTTAAAATGTATGATTACTTATGATTTGAAGTCAGTACAAAATGGTTATGCATGTAGAAATTTTAGTTTTTGAACATGTTTTTACCTTGGCATAAATTTATTTATGAATATGTCAAATTTTGTAAGACTTAAACTCACTGAAAATAGACTTAAGAGTGTCATGCTTTACTAAGTGAGCTAGCCAGGCAGCTGGCTGAAAATAAATTTAAAAACAAAGCTTTACAGATCTATACAAACATTAATAAGAACTGTAGGCAATTCAAGTTTAATACAAACTAGTTTTGTCTTAAAGGCTTTTATAGTGCATTTCTGGTGTGTAATTCCTTTAATTTGAGGGAAAGTGTTAGTGTGTTATGTAAAAACATGCAGTGGTCATTAACATCACCAAATACTCATTTTCAGTTTTAATAAACTATTTGCCTTCTCAGTTCAGTTTTTGTGTTTTTTTTTTTTTTTTTTGTCCTAGAGATGTTTTTTCTTTAGCTATTATATCTACATCTAAGCAACATGGAAAGAATGTTTTAACACATATTATAGTCAATGACTCTCTCTAAAAATGGTCCTAGTAGCACCAAGACAGTCATCTTATAATAAACTGCCATCAATAATCTTCAGAATGACATTGTCTACATATATTTCTGAGTGGTCCTCCTTAAATTTCATTTTATCTTATGTCTGTGTTCAATGAAAAGAGGAAAAATAAAAGGCTTTCTCTGTGAATCCACAAATAAATCAAAATGCTTCCCTATTCATTCTCCTGAAATAAAGAAATGGTGATTTTCCCTGAAGGCTGGATTCACATCACATGATAGGCAAAGGTTTCATATTTCTAAGTGTATTTTTTGACACATAAAATAGTTACAATAGATGTTTCCCTTGTTTATTCCAGAAAGAATATCATATTTCAATCTTTTTAAACTTTTTAATTGTAATCTCATGCACCCTATATTTATTGCTTTATTGCTTTAATGCACATTTGTTTTAGCAGCCTATTAAAACTGAGTAGGTCAAATTGTTCAAGAATACTCTTGCCACAAGTTTTTTTTTTTTCCTCTTCATTTTCAGCATTTTTGCATTCATGAGTGCAAATTATATTTGAACTTATTTTATTACAGAATTCTGCTAAGCTTAACTTTTTGTAGGGATGGGTGAACCCAGCCATCTTTTTCATTTATCAAATGACATGCACTATTTTGCAGAGTTTTAGTCCATTATGTTCACATTTACTTTTTCTGAGAAATTGTACTTATGAAAATCCACAATGAGAGTGACACTTACTTTTATTCATTATTACTGGAAATAAGAGTATTTTCTTCATTAGATTGAACCATATGATTTTGGGTAAAATTATAAGTGAATCATAGGGCTTCCCATGTAGCTCAGTGGGTAAAGAATCTGCCTGCAATTCAGGAGACCAAGGTTCAATCCCTGGGTAAGGAAGATTGCCTGGAGAATGAAATGGCAACCCACTCCAGTATTCTTGCCTGAAGAATTCCATAGACAGAGGAGTTTGGCAGTCTACAGTACAAGGGGTCACAAGTCTCAGACACAACTCAGTGACAAAACCACCACATTAAATGAATCATAGTGAAATAAATATAATTATTTATATAAATAATTGAAATTTATGAAGTACATTTGGAAGTAAAGGACTTTTTATTGGTGCCAAAGAGAAGTTAAAAGAAAATGAAATAAAAAACAATTAAAAAAAATAAAGAATATGAACACTGAATCTGTATTTCATAGAGAATATGAACACTAAATCTGTACTCTGATTTTAAAGTTCCCAAATATGTCCTAAGAACACTGAGGATAATAAATGTAAAACTCAGGTAGAGAAATCAAAATATCTATATTCTTTAATACTCAAAACTAAAATCATATGCAGTATTTCAGGAAATGTTTGATTTACTTTTTTAAACTATTAGTTGAATGACTGGATACATAAGAATTCAGAGAATATTATCTGAACTAACCAAATAGCACAAGCAGAGCAATGAGAATTTAAATACCCTAACATAGGATTAAAATTTTTCTTTAGCATCTTTGCTATTTTATCTACAACTACACATTCTGTGAACTCAAAGTTGGGAAAATATATTCACCACATCCAACAGGCCTTGGGTCACTCAAAAGGAACAACCATTATTTTGGAAATGATACATTCTGATGTGAGTGAGCATGGTTCTGAGTTTGTAAGTGAGCAGTCTCAACACTTATAGCTTTAACAAAATTACTTTTAAAACTTGTTCCTGGCTGTAAATGCAGCAGTAAAATAAAGTAATGTGGCACAATTATGGATGTTTCCTTTTTTTCTTCAAAATTTACTCTAATGTGGCTTTGCCATTTTAATTTATGAGAACAAAGGATACTTGAGATGCCTGGTAAAGAGGGGAGGATGTTGATGCACTGATTCATCTGAGTCAGTGATATAAGAAACTGCACATCAGTACTCCAAATCACAAAGAAGAAAGTGAACATAGAGTCCTTCCACTCATTCATTACCACCTTTGGTCAACCTCCAAACCCTCCTTACCCCGTTTCCTCTTCTTCTCTTTCTAAAGTGGAAGAACTCGTGCTCGCAATGTGAACAGGGATAAGACTATTAACAGTGAAGACTTTCATGCATTGATTACATCCAGGTACTCCCTAGAAGCATCACATGTGTTTATGCCTTTAGTCTTCACTTTGATCCCAAAGAGCCAGTCCTATTTTCTCCATTTTTTGAATGAGGAGACAGAGCACAGAAATATTAAGTAGCTGGCTAGGTAACCTAGCCAAGGTAACCTAGGTAAGGACACTTGAAGTGCTACTTGCAGGCCAGATATTGAGGTATGAAGTGTTGCACTATGCTGTCTCCTGTGTGAGAGGTGAGGATGGAACAAAAAGTGTGGCAGAAAGAATCCCTCTATATACATGCCTTCTATACCTGCAAACTTCCCACATTTACATTGGGCATAACATCTGAGACATCTGGACACCCTAAAGCTTTAGGCACAAGACGTGTCTGTCATCATAACATCTACTGTATCATCTCCTTATTCTAGGACTACGTGATATTAATTTTTGAGGTCAAAAGGTTCTACAGCTATGAACTAAGATCATGATCCACGTTCATTTAAATTTATTCTAAGGTTGAACTTTGGACAGAAAAGTTGATGTTAATATCAAGACAAACTTCAAAGCCAGCTGTGAGATTGTAAAAGCCATCCTGTGTCTTGTCTCTGCACCATTTTAAACGGTTTAAATGATTTTTCTCTAAAATGAACTTTTATACTCTTCCTATCAATATGGTATTATATTAAGATTATTCTAGAGTAGTAGAAATCTTTTTATTTTCTGGCATGTATATTTTTGAATAATTTTTGATGCATATGAATAATTGAAACCAAATTGTTATTCAATGTCCTTAAACAGGCACACAGCCATAAGATAAGGGATTTGGCTGAAATATTTGTATCTTTTCTTTTAAATATTACTACAGTTTAGAGACAGTGATTGTCCTGTGCTGGGGTTTGACTTTCTAGTAGTTTTTTTTTTTTTTTTTTTTTTTTTACTGATTCCCTTTAATCTTTCAACATTCTTTACAATTGCATTGAAATTTTTCTTACAGATTTACTATTTGACTGGAATAAGCAATTCTTGAATTTATAGTGTTTTATGTTTGATGATATAGGTTAGCTCTGACACGTGGTTTTATCATGATACACTAATATTTTTATCTTTGAGTTGTTTCTGCTTGATGCATATGCATAATCATGTTTGTGTGTGCTTTATTACTCAGCTGTATCCAACTCTTTGTGACCCTTTGGACTGTAACTGTCAGGTTCTTCTGTCCATGGGATTTCTCAAACAAGAATACTGGAGTAGGTTGCCATTTCCTTCTCCAATGCATAATCATACCACTTGCCCATTTTAACTTCAAAACAACTGGTAGAAAAATAAAACATACTATGAAAAGATCTCTGGAAAAAGTCATAAGTTATTTGAAGCAGGTAGAAGTAGTTTCATTATGAAAGTTAAATTAAGTAGGGTTTTAAATGTCTAAAGATTCTTCAGCTTTTTGAGATATAATTGATAAATAAAATTGTAGAATATTTAAATTGTACATCAAGACACAACATTGGGAATCAACTATACTTCAATTTTTTTAAAAGAACTTAAGATACGTTCTGCATAGTTTCTACTTTACATGAACTGATGGGGGAGGAGAGCTTGGACACCAGTCTTTTTTAAACACACCTCTACTGGTTCCAATGTGAAATCAAATATGAACACCCGTGCTTTGCAGGAGTGGGTCCTGACACCTGAGCCTTATTTCACTATCCTCGTTGCCTATGATAGATGTAAGTAGACTTTTGGGGCCAATACTTGTATGATGTTAATGTACTATCTCCTCCAAAATAATTGCACCTTGGACATATAGCTCTAAATTCTGAACATGGGAAACCCACTGCCACAAAATGAGCAAATAACAAGGGTTATGGGATAAGAGGACTTTGCTTTGATTACTTGGGAATTCCAACAAATTTTAATTTGTTCACAATGTTCACATCACAAGACCAGACACCAAACTTCCACTTATACAGGCCCATTAAAAAAAAAAAAAGTGAACAATGTGGTGATTTGGCATGTGTATGTATTATGCAAGGATTCTTCCTAACCAGATAATCAACACAACCTTTATTTCATATACTTATCTGATTTGTTTTGTTTTGTTTTTTGGTAAGAATATTTAATTCCTACTCTCAGCAAATTCCAATTATATAATATGGTGTTATAAACTATGATTGCTATGTTTTATAATCAGTATTTTCTTATTATGATCAATAATTAGCTGCAAGTTTAATTATGTCATAGTTCATACATACTTATATCTTCCATGAGAAGAAATAGTGCATGTCCTCAAGGATCCTTTGTCTATAATATAAGGTGTAGCTATACTAATTGATAAAGAAGCTGAAGTGGAATGATTCTATGAAGACCTACAAGACCTTCTAGAACTAACAACAAAAGAGATACCCTTTCCATCATAGGGGACTGGAATGCAAAAGTAGGAAAGCAAGAGATACCTGGATACCTGGAGTAACAGGATGGGGTACAAAATGAAGCAGGACGAAGTCCAACAGAGTTTTGTCAAGAGAATGCATTAGTCAGAGCAAACACCTTCTTTCAACAACATAAGAGATGACTCTACACATGGACATCACCAGATAGTCAATATCAAAATCAGAATGATTATATATTTTTCTGCAAAGATGGAAAAGCTCTATACAGTCAGTGAAAACAAGACTGTGAGTTGACTGTGGCTCAGATCATGAACTCCTTATTGCAAAATTCAGACTTAAATTGAAGAAAGTAGGGAAAACCATTAGACATTCAGGTATAACTGAATCAATACTTTATCATTGTATTATGGAAGTGACAAATAGATTCAAAGGATTAGGCCTGACAGAGTGCCTGAAGAACTATGAATGGAGGTTCATGGCATTGTAAAAAAGGTGATGATCAAAACCATCCCCAAGAAAGAAATGTAAAAAGCAGAATGGTTGTCTGAGGAAGCCTTAAAAATAGCTGAGAAATAGCATTGAAACGTGTATATTATCATATGTGAAATAGATCGCCAGTCCAGGTTCAATGCATGAGACAGGGTGCTCAGGGCTGGTGTACTGGGATGACCCTGAGGGATGGGATGGGGAGGGGGATGGGAGGGAGGATCAGGATGGGGAACACATGTACATCCATGGCTGACTTATGTGAATGTATGGCAAAAACCACCACAATATTGTAAAGTAATTAACCTCCAATTAAAATAAATAAAAAAATAAAAAAATAACAACAAATATAATAAAAAACACAATAGAAAATCTTTTAAAAAAAATAGCTGAGAAAAGAAGAGAAGCAAAGGGCAAAGGAGAAAGGGAAAAATCTGAATGCAGAGTTCCAAAGTATAGGAAAGAGAGACAAGAAAGCCTTCCTAAGTGGTCAACACAAAGAAATAGAGGAAAACAATAGAATGGGTAATACTAGAGATCAATCAAGAAAGCTATAGATATTAAAGGAATGCTTCATGTAAAGATAGGCATAATAAAGGACACACACAGTATGGACCTAAGAGGAGCAAAAGATATTAAGAAGAGGTGGCAAGAATACACATAAGAGCTATGCAAAAAAGATCTTCATGACCCAGATAATCATGATGGTGTGATCACTGACCTAGAGCCAGCTATCCTGGAATGTAAAGTCAAGCAGTCCTTAAGAAGCAGAGGTAATGGAATTACATTTGAGCTATTTCAAATCCTAAAAGATGATGCTATGAAAGTGCTTCTGTCAATATGCTGTCAAATATGGAAAACCCAGCACTGGTCACAGGACTAGAAAAGGTCAGTTTTCATTCCAATCCCAAAGAAAGGCAATGTCAAAGGATGTTCAAACTATCACACATTTACACTCATCTTACATTCTAGCAAAGTAATGCTGAAAAATCTGCAAGCTGGGCTTCAACAGTAGGTGAACTGAGAACTTCCAGATGTTCAAGCTGGATTTAGAAAAGGCAGAGGAACCAGAGATTAAATTGCCAACATCAATGGATCACAGAGAAAGCAGGAGAGTTCCAGAAGAATTTCTATTTCCATTTCATTCTAAAGCATTTGACTCCGTGGCTCACAAAAAAACTGTGGAAAATTCTTCAAGAGATGGGAATACCAGACCACCTTACCTGCCTCCTGAGAAACCTGTATGCAGTTCAAGAAGCAACATTTAGAACCATATAAGGAACAGCAGACTGGTTCCAAACTGGGAAAGGAATATGTCAAGACTTACTTTAGAGTTCCTTGGACTGCAAGGAAATCAAACCAGCCAATCCTAAAGGAAATCTTTCCAGAATATTCATTGAAAGGATTGATGCTGAAGCTGAAACTCAAATATTTTGGCCATCTGATGGGATAACTGACTCATTGGATAAGACCATCATGCTGGGAAAGATTGAAGGCAGGAGGAGAAGGGGATGACAAAGGATGAGATGGTTGGATGGCATAATTGACACAATGGACATGAGTTTGAGTAAACTCAGGGAGTTGATGATGGACAGCAAAGCCTGGTGTCCTGCAGTCCATGGGGTCACAAAGTATTGGACATAACAGCTACTGAACTGAACTGAACTGAAGGCTTACTTGTCACCCTGCTTGTTTAATTTATATGCAGAGTACATCATGCAAAATTCCAGGCTGAATGAAGTGCAGGCTGCAATCAAGGTTGATGGGAGAAATATCAATAACCTCAGATATGCACATGGCACCACCCTTATGGCAGAAAGCAAAGAGGAACTCAAGAGACTCTTGATGAAACTGAAAGAGAAGAGTGAAAAAGTTGGCTTAAAACTCAGCTTTCAAAAAACAAAGATCACGGCATCTGGTCCCATCACTTCATGGCAAATTGATCAGGAAACAATGGAAACAATGACAGAATTTTTTGGAGGGGGCTCCAAAGTCACTGCAGATGGTGACTGCAGCCATGAAATTAAAAGATGTTTGCTCCTTGGAAGAAAAGATATGACCAAACTAAACAACATATTAAAAAGCAGAGACATTACTTGACCAACAAATTTCCTATAGTCAAAGCTATGGTCTTTCTGGTAGTCATGTACGGATATGAGAGTTGGACCATGAGGAAACTGAGTTCTGAAGACTTCGTCCTTTTGAGCTCTGGTGTTGGAGATGACTCTTGAGAGTCCTTTAGACTGCAAGGAGATCAAACCAGTCAATTCTAAAGGAAATCAGCCCTGAATATGCATTAGAAAAACTAATCCTGAAGCTGAAGCTCCAATACTTTGGCCACCTGATGCGAACTATGTCACTCATGGGTAAAGGCTCTGATGATGGAAAAGGCTGAAAGCAGGAGGAGAAGGGGATGATAGAGATGAGATGATTGGATATCATCACCAAATCAATGGACATGAGTTTGAGCAAGCTCTGCGTGTTGGTGATAGAAGGGAAACCTGACATGCTGCAGTCCATCAGGTCTCAAAGAGTTGGACACGAGTGAGTGACTGAACTGATACTAACGAATTATTTTAATGTCAGTATTTAAATCATTTTTTAATTGACTTTAAGTTAATCTTGAATTAACTATACAAATCACTCAAAACAGACGAATTGTCCCCATTCAGAGGATAGGGTTGTTTTTGAAAGTTATCTCAGAAAGTGACAAGATTCGAAATAGCACTCTACGTACATAAGCAACAGGCCCCTACAAAGCAGTTAGGTGTGAAGGTAGTCATCTCCTATGACAGATGCATCTGGACAAGAGCTCTTCTGGGAAGGTCAGCAGCCTCCTGTTGGTGTAGCCGCTGACTTCAGGGCCCATGAGAGTGGAGCTCTGCAGCACAGGAGGGATGGAATACATAAATGGTGGTGTGTTAGAACCCAAATCCTGATGGAGGGAGAGAGGATAGGTCTCTCCAATGAGTGAGCAGGCCCATTTCAGATCACAGAGGGTAACATTAGGATATTTCTAAAATTGAAAGTAGAATATACAATAAAAGAAGGAGTTAGTAATGTTGATGTGTGAGTTTTAGTAACATTTAAGACTGACAAAACAGCAAAAAGGCTATAACCTGGAAAGGGAAAACACTGACATTAGTCAAGAGGGAGGCAATCACTTTCTGGCTTAATGAAATATCAATAAATTTACAAATATGTAATTTTAAAACATAGCATATCCCACTGCGGGTTATAAGGAAATAAGGATGTGGCAAATTCTAAAGTAACTTTAGAAACTCTCTGCTTTGGGTTAGTTAGGGATCATTTTGTTAGTAACAGAATAAAAAAGAGTGTTGACAGTATAAATAACTGTGACATTTATTTAAAAAAAAATGTTTCTTGAACAGGCAGCAGTATCAGATTCTTCTATAAATTTTGTACATTTGAAAAATATCACAGTCAATAGAAAGTTTCTGTAAGTGTACTTTTGCAAATAAATTCCATGAAATACTGGTCTTGTTCTTCAGTAATGTGTATAAACTCCAGTAAAACCTGATTACCAGTTTAGTATCTTTGTTTATGATAATATAACTACATGAAACTTTGATTTGCAAAAAGGAAAAGTCAAGTTCTTAACTTCTGGAATGAGTTGTCTTCACCAGGAAAAATGTTTTAAATGAAAACAATAAAATGTATTAATATGCTATGAAAATTAGAATATAAATGCATATTATATTAATAAAAGCTTCTAGCTTTCTATTTTTTATGTCACATGGAGTGATTATGTATTTTTATGTGCAAACGACTAGTCATTCTTCCTTCCCCTACCCCAAACCATGTGTCTTTTTTTTGTTTTTTTCTTTTACTTTTGATTATACTTCTGGCCTTGATAAGGACATTCAAACACTAATGAACTCAAAGTAACACTGAATGCTATGGGATGGCCAAATAAAGAATATCTTAATTTTCTTGTTTATGGTCTCAGCAACTTCCTGAGTCAGAAATTTGACACACTATTATCCCCACATGTGGGGTCTTGAGATACAGATGAAAGTGAAAGTGTTAGTCACTTGTAGTGTCTGACTCTGAAACACAGTGAACTGTAGCCTGCCAGGCTCCTTTGTCAATGGAATTATCCAGGCAAGAATACTGGAGTGGGGAGCCATTCCCTTCTCCAGGGAATCTTCCCAACCCAGGGATGGAATCTGGGTCTTCTGCATTGCAGGTGAATTCTTCACTGCCTGACCACCAGGGCAGCCCCGAGATACAGATCGTGTTTAGTTATTTGTCCAAGGTCAGTGATGAGTGCAGATCTCTAATTTTCATTCCCGAATGTCTCATTTTCAATAATATTGAGTTCAATATATGAAACAAAAAAGGAAAACATATTTCTATAGTCCATTTTTACCATTGGTAGAATGAATCTCCCTAGATTCTGTGAGCTCATGAAAATAACTGAAATGGGAACTTTCCTGTGTCCTTTCAAAAGTGAATACAGAATGGTATTCCAGGATCTAGTAGGGATTTGTTAAGAAGAGATTGCTGGATCCCATGCCCATGTTTATTCTGGACAAATTCTTTACTCCTTGCATATTTCAAAAGTGCATGTGTAGGTATCATTCAGTACTTAAGCTCTATCCAAGTGCTGAACAAAAATTGATTGTATGATGTGTATGTGTTACAACCTGCTTCTATTGCAAGGAGAAGGAGATTGTGAATTACATTTTTATTCTTTTCCCAGTTTCAAGTAGATCAGAAGGTATTAAAGCATTCAAAACTTCTCTTCATTTTTAAACATTATTAATATTCAAAGTAGCTGAAATTCCAAGTTAAAAAAATACTTCATGCACATGCCATTTTCAACTATTAAATAAAGAACACCTTGCCATTTTAATGGGATATCACATCCAAATCCACAGAACTTGTGAGTTACAGAAGAAAAATATGAGAATACTCCTGTAATCTTCCTAGGGATTTATATTTTCCTGGAAGGTACCATCCCTATATTTCCACAAAGCTCAGTTATAATCTGAAATTTCTTAATCATATTGTTATATAATTGCTTTGCTGTATTTGGTGACTTTTCTATGCTAGGCTCTGCATTGGCACCTTCTACTGTTTAACTTAAACATAATGCTTTTAAAACCTTATATGGTATCCAAATTTATTTTCATGTATTGCAGTGGAAGAAATTGAGATGACAAGTTAAAAAAGCCTCTCAAGTTTGCACAGTTTACAAGTCATAGTATGTTAGAAATAAGATCCAGATTTGACTGACCTGAATTCCAAGTTCTTAATGATTTCATTCCTACAATGCAGCTCATAAAATGTTATATAATATTTAATTTTACTTTTTCTGAATGTCCTTTTGGCTTGACATTCAAGCCAACATTCTTCCTACATTGTATAAATCAATACTGAATTAGCAATTTAGGGACAATTTTAAAATATGTAGGAGAAAAACATTGATTAATTATTTATCCAATATGTATTCACCCCTTCTTGCTTACTAATATAACCTATTGCATAAAGGATGGCAATGTGCCTAGCTAAAACAAGAATACATTTTCCAGTTTTCCTTATGATTATTCATGGTTAAGTGAACAAATTCTGAATCATGAGAGGTAAGCAGAAGCAGTTGGATGGGATTCTGGGGTGGGTTTTTAAAGGATAATGTTTTGTATTACACACATCTTTTTAAACCTTTATTCTTCTTCATCTAGCTTGAAACAAAGGTATGATATCCAGATACCTGGCAGCCTTCTTGAGATAATGAGACTCAGGGTCAGACCACAAATAGGTAGAGCTTTGTCTACTCTGATGTTTCTTTGTTTATGAGAAATAATCAATCCCTATAATAACACATTTAAATCTCTATTTCTGAGTATCCTTTGAACAGAAACTAAATGAAATTTCTACCTGATGTAACACATAAATTCAACCCCATAGAATAATTGCTTTGCCCCAGAGAATTTGATTCATCTTACTTAAATCAATGTTTAGACTATTAGAAGGAAATTGAATGTGGGGCAAAAGATTGCACTTATTTGTTGAAGAAAAATATTTTCTTCATAGCTAAAGACTCATTTGATTTCAAAATTAAAACGATGAAAAATTTTTGACTTTAAAAATTGACTACACTGTAAGGTAACTGTTACATTCTCATCAGTAGTTTAATTACATAGTCATTTGAATTGATTCCAATATATATGTGTACGTGTGCATGTGTGCTAAGTTGCTTCAGTCATGTCTGATGCTTTGGGACCCTATGGACTATAGCACACCAGGCTCCTGTGTCCATTGGATTTTCCAGACAAGAATATTGAATTGAGCTGCCA
Source organism: Dama dama (assembly GCF_033118175.1). NCBI lineage: Eukaryota > Metazoa > Chordata > Mammalia > Artiodactyla > Cervidae > Dama > Dama dama. The sequence goes on along the minus strand of NC_083708.1, from coordinate 7,082,967 downwards.
TGTCCTTCTCCAGGGGATCTTCCCAACCCAGATTGAACCCACGTCTCTTAAGTCTCCTGCATTGGCAGATAGTTTCTTTACTGTTAGTGCCACTTGGGAAGATTATATATATACATATATGTATGTATGTGTATATATATATATATAATATAGGATTAAATATTATATATATGTAATATTTAATATATGTAGTTAAATTAAAATTAAATTAATATTTAATCTTATATTATATATTTTTAAAATTATATGTATATATTTAATTTTACATTTCATGGGTCTAAGATAAAGGGTACATCATCATATAAAATCTTAAGCCATATCAAAGCCACCCAAGTGATCAAACAAAAACATGCTAAAAAGTAATATTATTTATGTAAATGTTGAAGGAAGTGAGAAGAGAAAAATAAAGAAAATATCAATTTACTGTACAAAAAGTAAAATTTATTTATTTTAATGAAAATGATGAATGGTCTGAAGTGCTCAATTTCAATTCTATTAGTATATAGAATTGGTATATAGAATTCTATTAGTACATACTAAATATTTTATAATATTTACTGGTTAATTAAGATTGACCTATATCAACTCCTATTATTTTGCTAAAAACTATTATATTTCTTGCATAAAACAGTGAAGGTAAATTTTGAATTGAAAATAATTCTGAAAAGAGAGATATATAGTTTTACATTTTTCTTTTTTCATGATTTTTCATGAAAATCATAGAAAATAAAAACTTTAAAACAATAGAAAATGACTTTCACAAATTGAAAAAATTGCCAATTGAAATATTTATTCTAAGGACCAAAATGTCTGAATTTACTGTCTGTCTTGTTCAAGAAAATAAATGTAGTATCAATTCTGTAAGACATATGCTGGTGAGGTTAAAGAGATATGGGGAGGGAGAATTTTTTTTTTTAATATTGTTTCTCTTTAGTTTTCTAGTACAAACTATTTCAGACATATATAATAGCAACATAACAAATTCACAAATATCGCATCCAAGATTTAAGTAATTATTACTATTTTACATATTGTCTCAAATTATCTTTTAGTAAAATAAAAATTAAGACAAGAATTAAAAGAAAGTATCAACTGTTTCTATACAGTACAAATGTGGATAGCAAGAGCTTTTCATCTTACCTAGGGATTCTCAGTTCTGGTATTCCTTGTGACTTGATTGTCTTTTCTCCTTATTACTATCAAGTATTTAAGTGCTTATCAACAATGAAGTTTCAAAAGGTGGCCCCCTACAAGTACCCGATTACTTTCTTCTCTTCAGCTCCTCAGTGCGGTTCAGTTCAGTCACTCAGTCATGTCTGACTCCTTGCAATCCCATGGACTACAGCACACCAGGCCTCCCTGTCCATCACCAACTCCCGGAGTTTACCCAAACTCATGTCCGTTGAGTCAGTAATGCCATCCAACCATCTCATTCTCTGTTGTCCCCTTTTTCTCCTGCCTTCAATCCTTCCCAGGGTCAGAGACTTTTCAAATGAGTCAAATCTTTGCATCAGGTGGCCAAAGTATTGGAGTTTCAGCTTCAACATCAGTCCTTCCAATGATTATTCAGGACTAATTTCCTTTAAGATGGACTGGTTGGATCTCTTTGCTGTCCAAGGGACACTCAGGAGTCTTCTCCAGCACTGCAGTTTCAAAAGCATCAATTCTTCAGTGTTCAGCTTTCTTTATAGTCCAACTCTCATATCCATACATAACTACTGGAAAAACCATAGCTGGAAGGAGATGAAAATTGATTGACAGATGACTCTGCAGTGTAATCCTTCAGGCCCAGTGGTGTGCCTCCAGGTAGAATCTCAATGTTGAGACTTTTCCAAGACTCTCTCTTCCAAGCACACCCTGGGGGACCCTAATTGAACTCCAGGGGACTGAGCTTAATTCATTTTCAACTCTTGAGAGCTCCCAATTTGGAGAAATTCCCCCTGGACCCAGAAAGAACATGAAGTTGTATAAACAAAGAACAGGAGTCCATCTAGGAGATCTGGGCTCTCACTGCATCAGAATACCTGTCCTCCAGGTACATGCCATGAGCCGCTTGATTCTGAGAGTGGAGAGTGGGGCTCCCTCTACCTGAAGTGTTTTGACTTTCCTTATTCTCTGCTTCTCTGCAACATTTTTCATTCTTTTGAATGCATTTCTAGGTCCGCACATCATCCTCTGAGTTCCATTCTCTTTCACTAAACTCTCTTTTTATCACTTACATTAGGCTTCCCAGGTGTCTCAGACCGTAAGGAATCTTCCTGCAGTGCAGGAGACCTGGATTTCATCCCTGGGTTGGAAAGATCCCCTGAAGAAGGGAATTGCTACCCACTCCAGTATTCCTGCCTGGAGAATCTGATGGACAGAGGAACCTGAGGGGCTACAGTCCATGGGGTCTCAAAGACTCAGACACAACTGAGCAAGTAACTCTTAGTCTTTTATAGTAGATATATGGATATTTATTGTGAGCATTTGATAACAATGGAAGTCTATATTTTTTCCTCTTCTATCTCCTTTTTGTCTGCATTTGAGGATTGTACAGTAAGTATTTATTGTATAAATGAAAATATCTTGGCCCAAGTCAAAGAACTCCTTTATTTCTACTTACTTCTACAGGAAACACAAATAATAAGCTAGGCCTTCTGGAAAATTGCTACTGGAATAATCAAACACAGATATATTTTGGAGAGCATACAGGTTGAGGCTGTATACAAATATCAATTGTTCATAGCAAAAATAATGTGTTCAGGGATCACACATATTATATTCTCTAATACTTCTGTGGGTTTCATGAATAGCATAAATGCAGAAAAAGGACAGTAGTGTTTAGCTACCACCTTTGAAAATCTTGTTTTATATGATAAAACAAGACTTAGTGTTTATGGGAATTTGAAGAAATCCTCCCAGGTCTGACTGATCTTTTTCCAGATGTCTAAAAAGCATGGTAAACTAGGCTTGTGGAGGCACGGTCCATGTATTTCACAGTCCAGCTAAGAGTTCTGGAAATGACTCTAAGAGTGAAATTAGCATACAGCCAGTGTGCTGAATACCCAGATGTTCCTGGATCATGCTGCTCTATTTTTATTTACTCTTTAGGATTATGGCCTGAAATTTGGGGTTCTTGAGTTTATGCCTACTACTCTTGAAGTATTTTAGATAAACAGTTTATTCACATTATACTTCACTTTCTCCTTCTATGAAATGAATTAATTAACACTAAACTAAAAAAAATATGCAATATGCTTGGTAAATATGTCAACCAACATCTAATCATATGTAATGTGTTCTCAGTGGGCAGGACATGGGAAATAATATTCTAATTCAGTTCAGTTCAGTTCAGTCACTCAGTCGCATCCAACTTTTTGTGACTCCATGGTCTGCAGCATGCCAGGTCTCCCTGTCCATCACCAACTCCCAGAACTTGTTCAAACTCGTGTCCATTGAGTCGGTGATGTCATCCAACCATCTCATCCTCTGTCATCCTCTTTTTCTCCAGCCTTCAATCTTTCCCACCATCAGGGTTTTTTTCAGATGAGTCAGTTCTTTGCATCAGGTGGCCAAAGTATTAGTTTCAGCTTCAGCATCAGTCCTTCCAATGAATATTCAGGATTGATTTCCTTTAGGATTGGCTGATTGGATCTTCTTATAATATTCTAATTATGTACACCTATAAGGCTTTCTAAAGATTTTTGTTATCACTAGGGCAACATTTAAACAAGTATATACAGATTATTGATACAGGGTGTCCTTGCTTTATTGTATTGCTCTACTGTACATTAATAAGGTCTCTTTCAGGGAACATGCATGCACACACACACACGTGCACACACACACATACATATGTATATATAAATACCATTGGCATTAAAACCAGGTTGCTGAACAAGCTCTTCTTGATATGAGCTCCCATTCCCATTTAAAAGCTTATTAATTTCCCTTGCTTTCAGAGAAAACTTGAACAGCTCTCAATGTTTCATTACTCACCTGCTTTCTTTTAAGAAACTGCTAGGTCACAAGAACATTCTCAGTTCAGAGATCAAGATGTCCAGCACTGTGCAATAATCACTCTGAACCAACTTGTCATCATTCAGTCTCCACCTACCAGCTCCACGTGGCCCTTAATGGCACCTCCAGCTTTGGGGTCATTTTGCTTGGGCAGATAATCCTGCGCTTTCTTGTTCACTCTCGTGGTGTTTTTTCAGAAACATTAATCAGACATGTATTGTTTGACTGGGCATGTATTGAGAATCTGAGAGAACAGGCTTAGAAACATCAGCCAGACTAACAACTACCTTCAAACCTTTTAAAGCAGTTTACAAGCCTTAGTCCACTGTGGGTACCCAGGACAAGTCTCTGCCGATAACCCTATATGCAAAACAGAAAAAGAGACACAGAAATACAGAACAGACTTTTGAACTCTGTGGGAGAAGGTGAGGGTGGGATATTTCAAAAGAACAGCATGTATACTATCTATGGTGAAACAGATCGCCAGCCCAGGTGGGATGCATGAGACAAGTGCTCGGGCCTGGTGCATTGGGAGGACCCAGAGGAATCGGGTGGAGAGGGAGGTGGGAGCGGGGATCGGGATGGGGAATACGTGTAGATCCATGGCTGATTCATGTCAATGTATGACAAAACCCACTGAAATGATGTGAAGTGATTAGCCTTCAACTAATAAAAAAAATTTAAAAAAAATTAAAAAAAAAATAAAGGCCTAAGGAACACTAGATCCTGGAAAATAAATTTCAGCACAGGATAAAAAAAGACAGTTTGAGACATTGCTGGGGATAAAGACATACTGAGAGATAACAGATAGTTGAAAGTAAGGGAACTGTAAGGATATGAAGTTTGAATGGAGAGTTTATTGTTATAAATATGAGCAACCTGCAAAATTGGAAGTAGTCCCAAGACAAAGCTCATGTTTAATTGAATCTGGGGTTACAAATATAAGGGTAAAGGTAGAGAATAAAAAGGAAATTATAAAATATATATACATCTGATATATGTACATATTTACCAACTGAGCTATGAGGGAAACCCATATGTACACATACAGTAGTATACATATACATAGTATATATATATATATATATATATATATATATATATATACACATCTTAATGCCCCTACTATATTTATATAGGCTTCCTAGGTGGTGCTAGTGGTAGAGAATCCACCTGTCAATACAGGAGATGTAAGGAATGCAAATTCAATCCCTGGGTTTGGAAAATTCCCCTGGGGGAGAGAAGGAGAAACCACTCCAGTATTCTTGTCTGGAGAATCCTATGGACAGAGGAGCCTGGTGGGCTACAGTCCATGAGGTCCCAAAGATAAGGACATGACTGAAGTGAAGTAGCATACAGGCATGCTATATATATATATATATATATATACTGCATCAATGATTAACCATAGCATAAGAATATATTTTGAGAAAAATTAGCAGCTTATTTAAAGCTCCCTTTTAATTAAGAATATATAGAAATAAATCAACTGGGTAATATGAATTTGGCTGAAGAAAATGAGTCTCCATAACACATATAAATAGGATTAAATAATTGTGAATGGTAGTGGAAAAAAAAAGTGTAAGTGAGCTAGTCAAAGAATATCAAATCATCTATGGAGTGATAAGGCAATAAATGTCATGTTTCATAAAGAGAAAGCCTTATTCCCATTGTGGGGGGGGGGGTTCACATCCTGATGGACCTCTGGGAGTTCAGTTCAGTTCAGTCATTCAGTCGTGTCCAACTCTTTGTGACCCCCTGAGCCACAGCATGCCAGGCCTCCCTGTCCATCACCAACTCCCGGAGTCTACTCAAACCCATGTCCGTTGAGTCGGTGATGCCATCCAACCATCTCATCCTCTGTTGTCCCCTTCTCAGCTCTTTGCATCAGGTGGCCAAAGTATTGGAGTTTCAGCTTCAACATCAGTCCTTCCAGTGAACACCCAGGACTGATCTCTGTTAGGATGGACTGGCTGGATCTCCTTGCAGTCCAAGGGACTCTCAAGAGTCTTCTCCAACACCACAGTTAAAAAGCATCAATTCTTTGGCACTCAGCTTTCTTTACAGTCCAACTCTCACATCCATACATGACCACTGGAAAAACCATAACCTTGAATAGACAGACCTTTGTTGGCAAAGTAATGTCTCTACTTTTTAATATGCTGTCTAGATTGGTCATAACTTTCCTTCCAAGGAGTAAGCGTCTTTTACTTTCATGACTGCAATCACCATCTGCAGTGAGTTTGGAGCCCCCCACCCAAAACAAAGTCTGCCACTGTTCCCACTGTTTCCCCATCTATTTCCCATGAAGTGATGGGGTCAGATGCCATGATCTTAGTTTTCTGAATGTTAAGCTTTAAGCCAATTTTTTCACTCTCCTCTTTCACTTTCATCAAGAGGCTTTGTAGTGCTTCATCACTTTCTGCCATAAGGGTGGTGTCATCTGCATATCTGAGGTTATTGATATTTCTTCAGGCAATCTTGATTCCAGCTTGTGCTTCTTCCAGCCCAGCATTTCTCATGATGTACTCTGCATATAAGTTAAATAAGCAGGGTGACAGTATACAGCCTTGACGTACTCCTTTTCCTATTTGGAAACAATCAGTTGCTCCATATCCAGTTCTAACTGTTGCTTCCTGACCTGCATACAGGTTTCTCAAGAGGCAGGTCAGGTGGTCTGGTATTCCCATCTCTTTCAGAATTTTCCACAGTTTATTGTGATCCACACAGTCAAAGGCTTTGGCATAGTCAATAGAGCAGAAATAGATGTTTTTTTTCTGGAACTCTCTTGCTTTTTCAATGGTCCAGTGGATGTTGGCAATTTGACCTCTGGTTCCTCTGCCTTTTCTAAAACCAACTTGAACATCTGGAAGTTCACGGGAAGTAGTAGATATATTATTTAGCATTAACTATTGCCAAAAAAGTTGTAGAGTATTTTTTTAAAACTGTGATAAGAAGATATTGATTAAGATCAGATGGTAGACTAGGTAGGAACAAAGTCATAATGTATGGCCTGTTTTCAGTTGTCTCCATGATTGGTGAATGAGGGAACGCTGGGGAGAAGAAATTAGGTAGGCAAAGGTATGCTGCCGCTGCTGCTGCTGCTAAGTCACTTCAGTCGTGTCTGACTCTGTGCGACCCCATAGACGGCAGCCCACTGGGCTCCGCTGTCCATGGGATTCTCCAGGCAAGAACAGTGGAGTGGGTTGCCATTTCCTTCTCCCAGGTAAAGGTATAATTGACTGTAAATATGAAAACTGAATAAGTAAATAAATTAGTGATACAATTCGTTATCCATGCAGTGACTTGAATTGCTTCAGCCTAGTTCAGTTCAGTCTCTCAGCCGTGTCCAACTCTTTACAACCCCATGGAATGCAGCAAGTAAACAATTTGTGAAAACTGTCACATAAACTACACAGCTCTCTGGGTCATAGGACGCAGGTGTTTCATATCTCCACACCTCTTGCTGTAGGTGGTGACCTATCTGACGTGCAAAGCAAGGGTCCAGGGAGCCACATGGGCCAGCCCAGATGTATGGCTCTTCTTCCTGTTCGTGATGCTAATGGTATTGCTGATCCTGCTCACAGCTCCAGTTGCCTCGCTGTCCACACTGATGAAAGGTGTTAACTGAGAGACACAGACTCCAAATAGGTACATCTTCTGGCTTACAAAGAGTAGGAAAAGAAGAAAGTTGAATGAGGGAGATGCTTTTACATTTATTGTGTAACATTAACTTTACTGTAGAATCAATAGATTCTACTTCAAACTTCTGTGAGGTTCAGAGAAGTTCCCACTGTCAAAGTTTATGGAGTCATGACAGATTTGAAGCACTACATGCTGTTGGCATCTTGCTGTTGTAAGGCTTCCATTACCTCTATACACATATATGTGTATAACCCCTACAGAATGAGTTGGGGTAGAAAAGTGGGTTGGTGTAAATCAAGACAAAAGCTAGAAGATTAAGTTTTATTTATTTATTGATCATTGGCTGCACTGTCTTCACAGCTGTGCATAGTCTTTCTCTAGCTGCCGAGAGCAGGGTTACTCTGTAGTTGTGGTAAGCAGAGTTGTTATAGTTTCTCTTGTTGCAGGGCTTCCTGGAGACCTGGGTTCGATCCCTGTTTTGGGGAGACCCCCTGGAGAAGGGAAAAGCTACCCACTCCAGTATTCTGGCCTGGAGAATTCGGTGGACTATATACATGGAGTGGCAGAGTCAGATGCAACTGAGCAACTTTCACTTTTACTCACTTTCACTTTCTCTTGTTGCAGAGCATAGGCTCTAAAGCACAGAGCGCAGAGTCACGGCACACAGGCCAAGCTTCCCTAGGGCATTTGAGATCTTCTAGACTAGGGATAGAACCCATGTCCCTCACACAGGCATGCAGGCTTTTAACCACTGGGCCACCAGGGAAGTCCCAGAAGCTAAAATATTAAAATTAAAGAACATTTAATTTATTTTTATTTAATTTTAATTTTATTATTTTATTTAATTTTTATTTTCTTTTAATAAATTAATTTATTGAAATTAATAAAATAGAATGACTGTAACTTGAGTGTTCCTGAAGTAAACTCAATTATTGTCTTGTGTTCCATTTCAGAGGCTTCAGGGGCTAAACTGTATATATAATTGCCCTGGGTGAAGATACATTTTAGGTAAATGAGAATGAAGAGCAAACAACTTGGGGAGGTTTAGGAAATACCCTTCTGGTAGTTGACTCAGCTGATTGCCTTGCTTTACAGATAAAGCTATATTCCTGGTTGAACACAGTTTGACTTTTAAGGCCAGTGGGATAAAAATTAAGAACAAAAAATGGGGAAAATTTGGCTTCAAGGGTAGTGCAAGGTTTCTTCTACTTTTTGTCCTTTGTTGGAAATACGGATTGTTTCAGGGGAATGGGAGACATTGGTCCACTCATTCTGTTGAAATCTGTCATTTTCCCATATCTTTTTGTAATATCCCTGTATCATTCCCTTGGACAGGATGGTAAGAAGATTCCAGGCTGCTCTTTACTATTTGGGAAGAAACTTCTTCCTGGGGAAGTTTTGGGGTATGCGTCTTACTGGTTTCAATGTATATCTCAGTGTTTTCCTCCTCCTTGTTATCTTTATTTCTTGGAATTGCTTTTTCTGTTTTTCTTGTGTCAATCTAAAGAGTCCAGATTCTGAACACTGAAAGACCACTCAATTCTTCTCTGCCAACTGCATGCAGTGGTAACTCAAAGCTTGCCAACAAGATTGGGATATTATGTTTAATTCTAAAATTAGAATTAATTTTATGGAGATTTTGTCTTGTACACCTTTTCTGGTGATCTCTTTTGCGAATCTGTGGCAGGAAGAGGCAAATTGTAAGTTATTCGGGTTTTCAGGTTTGTGTTTCCCAGCCAAGTATCATTTTATCTTAACATTCCCAATATACTTTATTGCCACCTATGACCCCTTACATTTGTGTTGGCTGGGCAGCACAGGGTAAATAAATGAAGCACTACTCCTATATTTTAAACACACATTACATCATTTCAAGAAAATTTGGAAAAGTCAGGGTGATTGCCCCTTGTGTAATATTTCCTTTCCTTGGTGACAAAAAAAAGATTAATCAATGTAGATGCAACCTTTAGTTGGGAATGAAGCCAGTATCCTTGATTTAAGAGTTCAGCATGTGTAGACACTGCTAGGGGTCTCTCTTGCATCAATTATTATGGAAGTCATGCTTTAAAAAAAGCCTCTTGTCTCTTAAATCGACTTCATTTAATGGTGATAACACAATTGTAAAAACTTATCCTTTGAGTAAATATTGAGTAAGAGATTGTGCATTCTGGACTTTGTAAGAATATGTCAGTTTGCTATAAATGTTTATATCCCTAGATTCATCATATGTATGGAGTTAGCATTTGAAACAACTTACATCAACTGCACCATAGTATGTGGGAAAGGAAAAAAAAAATTAATTATCTGATTTTATTTCAACAAGAGTTTGCAGTGTATTTTCTAATAATCCTGAGTTGTCTGGGATGGGAATAAGAGCAATTGAGAGCTGGGTAATTGTACAAATTATCAAAACAAATGCTGTCAGTAAGAGAAGAGATACAGATACAAATAATTTAGATTTGATTTCCACTAATGAATACCAAAAACCCTTTTTGAACCCTTCAAACAAAAATGCATTTGTGATGTTGAGTGTCTCTAGCATTCTTTGCATCATTTTTCTATCATTGTGTCATAGTAGGAACAAACCAAGGCATGACTTTCCTCCTTTCACTCAGTCTAATCTCTCTCATGAGGTAAAAGTTATAAAAAGAGAGATTTTTACCACCTCAAATTTAAATAGTTCTAACTTATCTGTATCTCCCTTCATTCATAGAGAAATTAAAATATAGTTAACCCTAAACCCACTTCATATAAATGAGTGGATTTAGTTGATTTAGGAGTAACTGTTTATAAATTATAAATTTTGATGGTCTGACTGCCAAATACTTCATAAAAGTCTCAGTTCTAATATCTGTTTGTCACATTTTAGATACTGACAAATACAGCAATGAGCAAGACATCCATGAGTAATTGTTCTCATGAAACTTATACTTCTGATTTTGGTGGAAGGCAGGGAGTAATGAAAAAAATATTGGATGTATTCTCAAATAACATGTGATGAGTATTATAAAGAAAAGGTGGAAGACAAAGGAATTTGGGAGTCATTATAAACAAGATGATGAAATGAATATTGAGGACTGATCTGAATAAAGCTGCAGTCATCTGAGAAAATGTATTTCAGGCATTAATGGCAATGAGAGAAATGCTTGAAGGAAGAAACACTCCTATGTAGTTGAAGTGGAATAATCATGAGGGAAATCAGGGAGAAGATAAACATAGATCAGGAGTTTGACATGTGGTTCTTTGTAAACCATGGAGGAGATTTTGGATTTTATTCTGATGTGGTGAGAATACCTTGAAGTTAAGGAGTAGGAAAGCAAGATAATGAAATATGTTTTTAGCATGTCCGTTTAGGATAATACAGAGAAGGCAATGGCACCCCACTCCAGGACTCTTGCCTGGAAAATCCCTTGGATGGAGGATTGCCTTGGGCTGCCTTCTATGGGGTCGCAGAGGGTCAGACATGACTGAACTGACTTAGCAGCAGCAGCAGCTAGGATAATAGCTACAACTATTTATCACACACACATACACACAATGTAAAATATGAGAGGAAGTTTATTGGATAAATAATTTTGGGAAATTTGGGTTTAAAAAGCTTTATTTATAACAAGAATTCTGAGATAATTTAAGATACTAATGTTCTGGAGGAGGAGACTTTATATGATGTTCAATACAATTATTGATCATAGGACCCTTTCCTCACAGACTATTTTGTGATTTGAGATATGCACAGTAGTAGTAGTAGTTGTTCAGTCACTCATTCGTGTCCTACTCTTTGTGACCTCATGAACCGCAGCACGCCAGGCCTCCCTCTCCATCACTAACTCCTGGAGTCTACCCAAACCCATGTCCATTGAGTCAGTGATGCCATCCAACCATCTCATCCTCTGTCATCCCCTTCTCCTCCTGCCCTCAATCTTTCCCAGCATCAGGGTCTTTTCAAATGAGTCAGCTCTCTGCATCAGGTTGCCAAGGTATTGGAGTTTCAGCTTCAACATCAGTCCCTCCAATGAACATCCAGGACTGATCTCCTTTAGGATGGACTGGTTGGATCTCCTTGCAGTCCAAAGGACTCTCAAGAGTCTTCTTCAACACCACAGTTAAAAAGCATCAATTCTTTGGTGCTTAGCCTTTTTTATAGTCCAACTCTCACATCCATACATGACTATTGTTAAAACCATAGCTTTGACTAGATGGACCTTTGTTGGCAAAGTAACGTCTCTGCTTTTTAATATGCTGTCTAGGTTGGTCATAACTTTCCTTCCAAGGAATAAGCGTCTTTTAATTTCATGGCTGCAATCACCATCTGCAGTGATTTTGGAGCCCCCCCAAAACAAAGTCTGCCACTGTTCCCACTATTTCCCTATTTATTTGCCATGAAGTGATAGGACCAGATGCCATGATCTTAGTTTTCTGAATGTTGAGCTTTAAGCCAACTTTTTCACTCTCCTCTTTCACTTTCATCAAGAGGCTCTTTAGTTCTTCTTCACTTTCTGCCATAAGGTTGGTGTCATCTGCATATCTGAGGTTATTGATATTTCTCCTGGCAGTCTTGATTCCAACTTGTGTTTCCTCCAGCCCAGCGTTTCTCATGATGTACTCTACATATAAGTTAAGTAAGCAGGGTGACAATATACAGCCTTGACATACTCCTTTTCCTATTTGGAGCCAGTCTGTTGTTCCATGTCCAGTTCTAACTGTTGCTTCCTGACCTTTATACAGGTTTCTCAAGAAGCAGGTCAGGTGGTCTGGTATAGTTATCTATATTTACTATCGCTCTATTTATTATGTGTACTATCTCTTCTCTGAAGAGCATTGATATATATATATATATATATATATATATATATGTGTGTGTGTGTGTGTGTGTGTGTGTGTGTGTGTGTGTGTGTGTGTGTGTCCTAAGTTGCTTCAGTCATTTCCAACTGTTTGTGACTCTATGGACTGTAGCCCACCAGACTCCTCCATCCATGGGATACTCCAGGCAAGAATACTAGAGTGAGTTGCCATGCCCACTTCCAGGGGATCTTCCTGATTCAGCAATCGAATCTGCATCTCTTACATCTACCTGCATTGGCAGGCGGATTCTTTACAACTAGCATCACCTGAGAAGTGCCAATATTTATTCCGTCACCTTATTACCTGGTAGCTCAGCTGGTAAAGAATCTGCCTGCAATGCAGGAGACCCCAGTTTGATTCCAGGGATAGACCACCCACTCCTGTATCCTTGGACTTCCATGGTGGCTCAGACAGTAAAGAATTTGTCTGCAAGCAGGAAGACCTCAGTTTGATCTCTGGGTTGGGAAGATCCCCTGGAGAAGTGGAAGAATACCCACTTTAGTATTCTTGCCTGGAGAATTCCATGGACAGAGGAGCCTGGCAGGCAAGAGTCCATGGGGTCGCAAAAAGTTAGACATGACTGAGCAACTTTCACTTCACTTCAGTCAACCTCTCTTTGAAATATATATAGGGAATACAGCACTATCTAATGACAAAGAGACTTCAATAAAAACTGTGTTTTGAAAAAATGGATATCCTTCAGGAGATTATGACATATTTTAAAACTGTAGTGTTCTAATAGCCCTGTTTCATTAAGCACTTACTATATGTCATAAACTTTGCACATATATTACTTAATATATAATACTCTTTGAATAGGCATTGTTATCTTATTGCAGAAAGGGCAAACACAAGACAGATTAAAAAAAAAAAAATCTGACCCCCAACTCTAAAACAACATGACTAGATGTCAAATCCAGTTGTGATTGAATAAAAGATAAAATTTCAACCACTATACTGTAAGGTCTGTAATAAATAATGAATATCACGAGTAATATCTTAAAATCATGATGTAATGACATTGAAACAAATTTGACAGTCTTGCTATTGCATTTTATACTGTTTGAATAGCAAGTACCTCTGCTCCACAGGGAACAAGATTACATCAATGGGCAATTTTCTTGAAAATTTAATCTAATTTTAAATTTAAACATGACTGAAGTGAATTAGCATGCACACACTCACACAGTGAAATATAAAATTCCTACGTATTGAGTTCTAACTTTCATTTTCTAGCTCCATTCTACCATTCTTTGCTAAGAATGTGGTATTTGCTAATTATGTGGTCTTATAATATGATTTTATTCTTTCCCTAGTTCCCAACACATGTTCATGCTCAGGTTTCCCTGGTGGCTCAGACAGTAAAGAATCCGCCTGCAATGCAGGAAACCCAGGTTCGATCTCTGGTTCAGGAAGATCCCCCAGAGAAGAGAATGGCAACCCACACCAGTATTTTTGCCTGGAGAATTCCATGGTCAGAGGAGCATGGTGGGCTATAGTACATGGGGTCACAAAGAGTTGGACATGACTGAATGACTAACACACTTTGTTTTTCCAGAAAGTCTTCTCTTCTTGGGAAAATTGCACTCGTCTTTACACTGATTTATCATCAGGTTTTCTTAAAGCAGAATTTATCACTCATGCATTCTGATGAGATTTAAATATGAGATATATTTTCTGATCCATTCATCCAAAATGAGTTATCAAATGCCTTATAAATGCCAATCACAGTGTTAGAATGATTAACAGAATAGGTATAGTGTTGAACTCTAGATGATGCCTTAGGTAATTCAGTAATCCTTCCCTACGCTTACCTCCTAGCTTTCTTTACCTCAAGAGCAACATTCAGAGCAGTCTTTTTCAAGCCTTTCTCAGCATTCACATATATCTCTACATGCCTTTTATTTCAATATATAAGCAGGCATACCTAAAACACAGGGGTCATTTAAAAATTTTTATTTTATTGAAGTGTAATTTATTTACAATTTTGTATCACAGAAAATTGATTATATATGTAATCAATTATATAATATTATATAACAATAATATAATATATAATATTACTAATATAATAATTAATACACACACACACACACACACACACATATATATATATATATAAAATCACTGGGCTTCCCTCATGGCTCAGTGGTAAAGAATCCACTTGCAAATGCAAGTGAAGCAAGTTTGATCACTGGGTCAGACAGATTCCCTGGAGAGAGAAATGGCAATCCACTCCAGAATTATTGCCTGGGAAATCCCATGGACAGAGAAGTTTGACAGTCTACAGTCCATGGGATCTCAGAAGTGTAGGAAATGATTTAGTGACTGAACAACAGCGATATTTACCACAATAAATATTCTTCTTCACATTCTTTTCCATTAAGATTTATCACAGGATATTAAATATAGTTTCCTGTGCTATACAGTAGGTCCTTGTTGTTTATCCACCCTATATAATATATACCTTGATTCCCAATCCAGTGCTGCCTTTGCAAAACATGCCCTAAGGCCAAATGACCTTGAGAAGCTTCTTTTCATAAAATATATGCTTACATTATACAGTTTAACCTAACATTTCTACTTTTACCTTAGCCGATAATATCAAAATTTAACATAACAATTTCTAAGACATAATCTGAAGCATGTGACTCACTTGCTTCAAAGGTCCCAAAAGGCCTCATATCATATTCCAAACACAATCCAGATTTCTCATCAAGGCCGCAGAGCTTTATCATAATCTCACTGTGCATTTTTCTTCAGCCTCACCTTGCATCACTCTTCCTTTGGATCAGTAATAAGGTGGCCCTCCTTTCATGCATTCCACTTTATTGCCTTTTCTCCATATGGTGACAGTTTTACACATTAAAAGTCTGTGGCAACCCGAGTAAAGCAAGTCTATCAGCACCACCTTTCCAACAGCATCCGTCCACTGTGTCCTGTCTCACATTTTGATAATTCTTACCATTGTTCAAATTTTTCTATTACCATATTTGTTATGGTGATCAGTGACGTTTGATGTTGCTATTGTAATGTTTTTTAAGCACCTCAAACCAGACCCATAAAAGACAGCCAAACTTAATAGATAAAGGTTGTGTGTGTTCTGACTGCCCCATCCATTTGCTGCCCCTCCATCTCTCTCCCTCTTTTCAGGCCTTCCCATTCCCTGAGACACAATAATACTAAAATTGTTCAATTAATAACCCTACAATGGCTTCTAAGTGTTCCAGAAAAAGGAATAATTTCACTCTGTCACTTTAAGGCAAAAGTTAGAAAAGTTTAAGCTTAGTGAGAAAAGCATGCCAAAAGCTATGATAAGCCTATCAACAGTTAGCCAATCAGTGCATGCAAAAAAAAAAAAAAAAAACAAAAAAACAAACAAAAAAAAACACCTTAAATTGTATTAAAAGTTCTGCTCCAGGGAAAAGACACTTGATAAGAAAACAAAACAGGATTATTGTTGATCTGGCTAAGATAGTTCATGAAGGTGGCAACACAAAACAACAGATTTTCAATGTAAAAAATCAACCTTCTTTTGGGATGAAAACATTTAGCACTTTCACAGATATAAAGGAGAAGTCAATGCCTGGTTTTAAGCCCAGAGATAAATCCATGTACCTATGGACACCTTATCTTTGACAAAGGAGGCAAGAATATACAATGGAAAAAAGACAACCTCTTTAACAAGTGGTGCTGGGAAAACTGGTCAACCACTTGTAAAAGAATGAAACTAGAACACTTTCTAACACCATACACAAAAATAAACTGAAAATGGATTAAAGATCTAAATATAAGACCAGAAACTATAAAACTCCTAGAGGAGAACATAGGCAAAACACTCTCCGACATACATCACAGCAAGATCCTCTATGACCCACCTCCCAGAATGTTGGAAGTAAAAGCAAAAATAAACAAATGGGACCTAATGAAACTTAAAAGCTTTTGCACAACAAAGGAAACTATAAGCAAGGTGAAAATACAGCCTTCAGAATGGGAGAAAACAATAGCAAATGAAGAAAGAGACAAAGGATTAATCTCAAAAAAATATACAAGCAACTCCTGAAGCTCAATTCCAGAAAAATAAATGACCCAATCAAAAAATGGGCCAAAGAACTAAACAGACATTTCTCCCAAGAAGAAATACAGATGGCTAACAAACACATGAAAAGATGCTCAACATCACTCATTATCAGAGAAATGCAAATCAAAACCACAATGAGGTACCACTACATGCCAGTCAGAATGGCTGCTATCCAAAAGTCTACAAGCAATAAATGCTGGAGAGGGTGTGGATAAAAGAGAACCCTCTTACACTGTTGGTGGGAATGCAAACTAGTACAGCCGCTATGGAGAACAGTTTGGAGATTCCTTAAAAAACTGGAATAGAACTGCCATATGACCAAGCAATCCCACTCCCGGGCATACACACTGAGGAAACCAGATCTGAAAGAGACACATGCACCCCAATGTTAATCGCAGCACTGTTTATAAGAGCCAGGACATGGAAGCAACCTAGATGCCCATCAGCAGACAAACAGATAAGAAGGCTGTGGTACGTATACACAATGGAATATTACCCAGCCATTAAAAAGAATTCATTTGAATCAGTTCTAATAAGATGGATGAAACTGGAGCCCATTATACAGAGTGAAGTAAGCCAGAAAGATAAACACCAATACAGTATACTAGCATGTATATATGGAATTTAAAAAGGTGGTAATGATAACCCTATATGCAAGACAGAAAATGAGACATAGATGTATAGAACAGACTTTTGGACTCTGTGGGAGAAGGTGAGGGTGGGATGATCTGAGAGAATAGCATTGAAACATGTATATTCTCAAGTGTGAAACAGATCACCAGCCCAGGTTGGATGCATGAGACAAGTGCTCAGGGCTGGTGCACTGGGAAGACCCAAAGGGGTGGGATGGGGAGGGAGGTGGGAGAGGGGATCAGGATGCGGAACACATGTAAATCCATGGCTGATTCATGTCAATGTATGGCAAAAACCACTACAATATTGTAAAGTAATTAGCCTCCAACTAATAAAAATAAATGAAAATAAAATAAAGCTTTAAAAGACAGGCTGACTCTTGCTAGGAGCTAATGCAGCTGATGCACAAATGCTCATTCATCATTCTGAAAATCCTTCGGCCCTTAAAAATTATGTGAAATCAACTCTGTCTATGCAATATAAACGGAATAGTAAAATCTGAATGACAGCACATATGTTTACAACATGGCTTACTGAATATTTTTAAGCTGATTGTTGATACCTACTTGTTGAGAAAAAAAAAAAAAGTTTTCTTTCAAAATGTTACTGCTCATTGACAATGCACCTGGTTACCCAAGAGCTCTGATGGAGATGGACAAGATTAATGTTGTTCTTTTGCTTGCTATTACAACATCCATTCTGCAGCCTATGGATGGATCAAGGGATAATTTCAACTTTGAAGTCTTATTACTTAAGAAATACATTTTGTAAGGCTGTGGGGAGAATTTTGGAAAGAATTCACCATTCCAAATGCCATTGAAACATTGTTTATTCATGGAGAGAGGTTCAAATATTAACATTAACAGGAATTTGGAAGAAGTTGATTCCAACCCTTGTGGATAACCTAGAAGCATTCAGAATTTCAGTAGAAGAATAACTGCGTGATGTGATGGAAATAGTAAGATAACTAGAATTAGAACCGAAGCCTGAAGATCTGAATAAATTGTTACAATTTCATGTTAAAGTTGAATGGGTGAGGAATTGCTTCTTATGAATGATCAAAGAATGTGGTTTCTTGAGATGAAGCCTATTTCTGATAAAGATGCTATGAAGAT
This sequence comes from Dama dama, assembly GCF_033118175.1. Lineage (NCBI taxonomy): Eukaryota > Metazoa > Chordata > Mammalia > Artiodactyla > Cervidae > Dama > Dama dama. The sequence continues at coordinate 7,064,649 of NC_083708.1, read as the reverse complement.
TATTGAAATTACAAGATTTAGAATATGATATAAGCTTTGTTGACTAATGATGGGGTTTGAGAATACTAACTACAGTTCTGAAAGAAGATTTACTGCCAGTAAAATGTTATCAAACATCACTTTACATGATGAAGAGGAAATAAATTCATAAAACGAAGTGTCAATATATGAGGCAAATTTCATAATCATCAAGTTTAAGAAGTTGCCAGTTGTCAGGAAGCATTTAACAAGAGGCTTCCTGTGTGCTGTTTTGGATCTGTCAGGAACCGTCTGGCCCTTATTGATTCCTGAATATTCAGGAATTAAGAGGAGAGGCACGCCTTTCCCGGGGCTGAGGAATCCAGGCATTTCTCATTATGGTGATAAGTATGAGACATATGGTAAAAGGTGATTGTTTGCAACTCTCTCTTTGATAGGGGTCATCTTATGTTTTGTAAGTTTGGAATTTTAATCTTTGTCTTTGCTGAGAATAACCACCTTGTAAGACAGTATACATGCCCACGCCATGTTGATTAAAACACCTTTGCTCCATCAGAGCTTTGGTCCCGTGTCTTTCTTTCTTTCTTTCTTTCCTTCCTTCCTTCTTTCTTTTCTTCTATTTCTTCTCTCTTTCTCTCTCTCTATTTCTGGCTAATTCCTTGGAGCGCGGAGGCCTGCTGAGCTCACTTTCTTGCCCGGGCTTCTAGACCCTCTGGAGAAGGCGCACTGTGCCTTCACCCACTTGAGAGGGCGCCTGGTGCCCACGTGCAGGAGCGCGAGCCCTAAGCACAGGGCTCTATTGGCTTTCCGCGTAAAGCAGGGGATGTCAGCCTCTTTCTCTCTCTTACTCTGGGAACCACCAGGTTCCGGTCCATTAAAGGACCAACAGCCAGTGACCCTAAACTTCAACAACCACCACCTTGATCAGTCAGTAGCCATCAACAAAGAGGCAAGACCTTTCACCAGCAAAGCTCTCACAACTCATCAAAGACTCAGATAATGGTTAGCAGCTTTTAACAATAAATCATTTTTAAACTAAAGTACACATATTTTAGCCATAATGATATTGAACACTTACTGGACTACAGCAAAATGTAAGTACAAATTTTATATGCACTAGGAAACAAAAACATTTGGAATATTTGCTTTATTGTGATATTTATTTTATTGTAGTGGTCTGTAACCAAATTTCCAATGTATTGGAAGTTGCCTATATTAACCTGATACTATAAAATGACCATTATAAGAAAAAAAAATATAATTCTAAAAATTTCCTCACTAGTGTGCTGTGAATAAACATAAATGGGATTATGAAAATGGTATAAAGTGGGAGGTACACAGAGTAAAAGTAAAATCAGCACAAGAATGTAAAGTATAGAAATGAATCATAGAGCTCACATTCATTACACATATGCACAGAGTTATTTTTGTTTATGTTAAACTTGTGTGGAATTGAACTTCATGGAAATCTGACTTCACAGCATTTTTTTCAAATCTATTTTGTATTTTCTATGATTATTTTTATGTATCTTGAGTATCAAGTCTATGTTCAAATAACCAAATCTGACACTTAAAAGTTCTATGATCCCAGGCAAGTTACTCAACAAATGTCTCAACAAAATGTAAAAGTGATAAATTACCTCATAGGGCTTTTGTAAGGAATAAACAGAATAATGTATGTAAATTCTTAAGAAAATTCTTACATATTTAAATTCATCAGTTATTATCTTAAAACTATTATCATGAATGCTATCATATTATAATTGTACATTTTTCAAGACAGATTCCTTGACCACCCCACATAAAGGTCATTGCTTTCAGTTTAAGCTGTTAAATAAAGATGTATTCTCTATGCATGCTAAGTCGTTTCAATCATATCTGACTGTGAGAACTTATGGACTGTAGCCTGCCAGGCTCTTCTATGGGATTCTCCTGCCAAAAATACTGAAGTGGCTTGTCCTGCCCTCCTCTAGGAAATATTCCTGACCCAAGGATTGAACCCACATCTCTTCTGTCCCCTAGGTTGGCAGGTGGATTCTGTACTACTAGGGCCACCTGGGAAGCCCTGTATTCTCTATGTTATTTACTACTGTAAATTACCTAATTTCTCTATTTAATGTTTGTTGTATAGCCCTCCATCTTATCCTTTTGTCATTAGTCTATCATATTCCCTTAGTGTTTTTTTTTTTTTTTTTTTTTTAATTTACTTTTTAAGTCATGGATAATTGCTTTACAGTTTTGCTGCTTTCTGTCAAACCTCAGCCATAGGTACACATATATCCCCGCCCTTTTGAACCTCCCTTCCATCTCCCTCCCCATCCCACCCCTCTAGGTTGATACAGATCTCCTGTTTGAGTTTCCTGAGACATAGAGCAAATTCTCGTTGCCTATTTAATTTACATACACTAATGTACGTTTCCATGTTACTCTCTCCATAATCTCACTTTCTCTGCCACTCTCCCATGTTCGTAAGTCTATTCAATACGTCTGTTTCTTCACTGCTGCCCTGAAAATAAACTCTTCAGTACTATTTTTCTAGATTCCATATATATGTGTTAGTATATGATATTTATCTTTCTCTTTCTGACTTATTTCACTGTGTATAATAGGTTCTAGGTTCATTCACCTCATTAGAACAAACACAAATATATTCCTTTTTATGGCTAAGTATATATGTAACACATTTCCATTGTATATATGTAACACACTTTTTTATGCATTCATCTGTTGATGGGAATCTAGGTTACTTCCATGTACTAGCTACTGTAAATAGTGTTGCAATGGACAATAGGATACGTGTATCTTTTTAAATTTTGGTTTCCTCAGGATATATGCATAGGAGTGGAATTGCTGGGTCATATGGTAGTTTTATTCCTAGATTTTTAAGGAATCTCCATACTGTCTTCCACAGTGGCTGTATCAGTTTACATTCCCACCAACAGTGCAAGAATGTTCCCTTTTCTCCACACCCTCTCCAGTATTTATTGTGTAGACTTTTGGATGACGGCAATTCTTACTGGTATGAGGTGATATCTCATTGTGGTTTTGATTTGCATGTCTCTAATAATGAGCGATGTTGAGCATCTTTTCATGTGTTTGTTAGCCATCTGTATGTCTTCTTTGTAGATATGTCTATTTGGGTCTTTTTCTGACTTCTTAATTGGGTTGCTTGTTTTTCTGAGTATTGAGTTTGTATGAGCTTCTTGTATATTTTGGAAATTGATCCTTTGTCAGTTGTTTCATTTGCTATTATTTTCTTCCATTCTGAGTGTTGTCTTTTCATCTTGCTTATAGTTTCCTTTGCTGTAGAAAACCTTTTAAGCTTAATCAGGATCCACTTGTTTACTTTTGTTTTTATTCCATTACTCTAGGAGGTAGGTCATAAAGGATCTTGCTTTGATTATGTCATTGAGTGTTCTGCCTATGTTTTCCTCTGAGAGTCTTATAGTTTCAGGTCTTGCATTTAGGTCTGTAATCCACTTTGAGTTTATCTTTGTGTATGGTGTTAGGAAGTGTGCTAATTTCATTCTTTTACATGTAGCTATCCAGTTTTTCCCAGAATGATTTATTGAAGAGGCTGTCTATTCCCCATTGTATATTCTTGTCTCCTTTGTCAAAAATAAGTTACCAATATGTGCATGGGTATATTTCTGGGCTTTGTGTCTTATTCCATTTGTTTATATTTCTGCTTTTGTGCTAGTACCATACTATCTTGATGACTGTAGCTTTGTAGTATAATCTGAAGTCAGGAAGGCTGATTCCTCCAGCTCCATTCTTCTTTCTCATGACTGCTTTGATTATTTAGGGTCTTTTGTGTTTCTGTATGAATTGTGAAATTTTTTGCTCTAGTTCTGTGAAAAATGTCATTGGTAATTTGATAGGGATCACATTAATCTGTAGATTGCATTTGGTAGTATAATCATTTTCACAACATTGATTCTTCCTACCCAGGGACATGAAATATCTCTCCATCTGTTTATGTCATCTTTGAATTATTTAATCAGCATCTTATAAATTTCTCTGTAAAGTTCTTTTGTCTCCTTAGGTAAGTTTATTCCTATATATTTTATTATTTTTGTTGCAATGGTGAAAGGGAATGATTCCTTAATTTCTCTTTCATATTTTTCATTGTTAGTATATAGAAGTGCAAGTAATTTCTGTGTATTGATTTTGTATCATGTGACTTTGCTAAATTCACTGATTAGCTCTAGTAATTTTCCAATAGTATATTTATGGTTTTCTATGTACAGGATCATGTTATCTTCAAACAGTGAGAGCTTTACCTCTTCTTCTCTGATCTGAATTCCTTTCATTTCTTTTTCTTCTCTGATTGCTGTACTAGGGCTTCCAGAACTATGTTGGATAACAGAGGTAAAAAGTGGACACCCATGTCTTCTTGTTCCTGATCTTACAGAGCTTTCAGTTTTTCACCATTGAAAACAATGTTTGCTGTAAGCTTGTCATACAGGTGTCCCATCAGGAAGCTTTCATAAATTGTGAACATCTTTTGGATCATCAAAAAAGCAAGAGAGTTCCAGAAAAACATCATCTTAGCTTTATTGACTACACCAAAGCCTTTGACTGTGTGGATCAAAATAAACTGGAAAATTCTTCAAGAGATGGCAATACCAGGCCGCCTAAAATGCCTCCTGAGAAATCTATATGCAAGTCAGGAAGCAACAGTTAGAACTGTACATCAGGAAAGAAGTACATCAAGACTGTATATTGTCACCCTGCTTATTCAACTTATATACAAAGTACATCATGTAAAACGTTAGGTTAAAAAAAAGAAAAAGAAAAACATTGGGTTAGATGAAGCATGAGCTGGAATCAAGATTGCCAGGAGAAATGTCAATAAGCTCAGATATGCAGATGTTGTTGCTGATGCTAAGTCATTTCAGTCAGGTACGACTCTGTGAGATACCATAGACGGCAGCCCACCAGGCTACTCCGTCCCTGGGATTCTCTAGGCAAGAATACTAGAGTGGGTTGCCATTTCCTTCTCCAATGCATGAAAGTGAAAAGTGAAACTGAAGTCGCTCAGCTGTGCTTGAATCTTAGCGACCTCATGGATTGCAGCCCACCAGGCTTCTCCATCCATGGGATTCTCCAAACAAGAGTACTGGAGTGGATTACCGTTGCCTTCTCCAGATATGCAGATGACACCACCGTTATGGCAGAAAGTGAAGAAAAGCTAAAGAGCCTCTTGATGAAAGTGAAAGAGGAGAGTGAAAAAGTTGGCTTAAAACTGAACATTCAGAAAATTCAGATCATGGCAGCTGGTCCCATCACTTCCTGGAAAATAGATGGGGAAATAATGGAAACTGTGTGAGACTATTTTTTGGGCTCCAAAGTCAGTGCAGATGGTGACTGCTGCCATGGAATTAAAAGGCAGTTGCTCCTTGGAAGAAAAGTTATGACCAACATAGACAGCATATTAAAAAGCAGAGACATTACTTTGTCAAGAAAGCTTCATCTATTCAAAGCTATGGTTTTTCCAATAGTCATGTATGGATGTGAGAGTTGCACTATAAAGAAAGTTGAACACCAAAGAATTGATGGTTTTGAACCATGGTGCTGGAGAAGACTCTTGAGAGTCCCTTGGACTGCAAGGAGATCCAACCAGTCTATCCTAAAGGAGATCAGTCCTGGGTGTTCATTGGAAGTACTGATGTTGAAGCTGAAACTCCAATAATTTGGCCACCTCATGTGAAGAACTGACTCATTTGAAAAGACCCTGATGCTGGGAAAGAGATGACAGAGGATGAGATGGTTGCAAGGTATCACTGACTCAACGGACATGAGTTTGAGTAAACTCCGAGAGTTGGTGATGTACAGGGAGGACTGGCGTGCTGCAGTCTTTGGGGTCACAAAGGTTTGAGCATGACTAAATGAAGGAACTATCATATATGGCCTTTACTGTTTTGAGGTAGGTTCCTTATATGCCCATTTTTGGAAGAGTTTTTAATCATAAATGAGTCCTGAGTTTTGTCAAAGTCTCTGTCTGCATCTATTGAGATTATCATATGGTTTTTATTTTTCAATTTGCTCATATGGTATCACTGGAATAAGCCCAAATAGATCATGGTGTATGAGCACTTTATGTGTTGCTCAATTCTGTTCACTAAATTTTTTTTGAGAACTTTGCATCTATGTTCATCAGATATATTGGCCTGTAGTTTTCTTTTTTGTGTGTGTGTTGTCTTTGCCTTTTGGATTAGGGTGATGGTGGACTTGTAGAATGAGTTTGGAAGTATTCCTTCCTCTTCAATTTTTAAAAGAGTTTTAGAAGGATAGCATTAACTCTTTTCTAAATGTTTGATAGAATTCTCCTTTGAAGCCATCTCATCCTGGGCTTTTGTTTTGGGGGGGGGGGGGATTTTTTATCAGTTTCTGTTACTTATAATTGGGTTGTTCATAATTTGCAATTCTTCCTGGTTCAGTCTTGAAAATTTGAACTTTTCTAATAATCTGTCCATTTCTTCCAGGTTATCCATTTTATTGCCATGTAGTTGATTATAATAGTCTCTTATAATCCTTTGAATTTTTGCATTGTCTATTATAACCTCTCCTTTTTCATTTCTAATTTTGTAGATATGATTATTCTCTCTCTCTCTCTCTCTTCCTGATGAGTCTGGCTAAAGGTTTGGTTACTTTGTCTTCTCAAAGAACCAGCTTTTAGTTTTATTATATTAATCTTTGCTATTTTTTCTTTCCTTTTTTTTTTTCCTGCTGTGATCTTTATGGTTCTTTCCTTCTACTAGTTTATTGTTGTTGTTGTTGTTGTTGTTCCTCTTCTTCTTTTTCCAGTTGTTTTAGTTGTAAAGTTATGTTGTCTATTAGATGTTTTTCTTGTTTCTTGGGGTAGGATTGTATTGCTATAAGCTTACCTCTTAGATCTGCTTTTGCTGCATCCCATAGTTTTTATTTGTTGTGTTTTCATTGTCATTTGTTTCTAGAATTTTTTTGATTTCCCTTTGATTTCTTCAGTGATCTGTTGATTATTCATAAGCCTATTGTTTGATCTTCATGTATTTGTGATTTTTACAGCTTTTTTTTTTTTCCTGATATGGTTGTAGTCAGAAAAGATGCTTGATATGATTTCAATTTTCTTAAATTTACTGAAGTTTGATTTGTGACCCAAGATGTGGTATATCTTGGAGAATTTTCCATGTGCACTTGAGAAGAAGGTGTATTCTTCTGCATTTGGATGGAATGTCCTGAAGATATCAACAAGATCCATCTCATCTCATGTATCACTTAAGACTTGTGTTTTCTTATTAATTCTCTGTTTTGAGGATCTGTCCATTGGTGTGAGTGGGGTGTTAAAGCTCCTGCTATCATTGTGTTACTGTCAATTTCTCCTTTGATGTCTGTTAGTGTTTGTTTTATGTATTGAGTTGCTTCTATGTTGGGTGCCTAGATATTTACAATTGTTATGTCTTCCTCTTGGATTGATCCCTTGATCATTATGTAGTGTTCTTCCTTATCTCTTGTAATCTTCTAAGGTCTATTTTGCCTGATATGAGGATTGCTACTCCAGCTTTCTTTTGCTTTCCATTTGCATTGAATATATTTTCCATCCTCTCACTTTCAGTCTATATGTGTCTTTAGGTCTGAACCGGGTTTCTCGTAGACAGCATATATATTATATGGGTCTTGCTTTTGTATCCATTCAACCCGTCTTTGTCTTTTGGTTGGAGCATTTAATCCATTTACATTTAAAGCAATTATTGATATATATATATATATCAATATATTCTATTGGTAATGTTCTAATGGTAATATTCTATTACCATTTTCTTGATTCTTTGGGGGTTGATTTTGTAGATCTTTTTCTTCTCTTGTATTTCTTTTTTCTTTTTTTTTCCTCTTGTATTTCTTAACTATATAAGTTCCTTTAACATTTCTTGTAAAGCTGTTTTAGTGGTACTGAATTCTCTTAACCATTTCTTGTCTGAAAAGTTTTCGATTTCTCCATCAATTTTGAAAGAGATTCTTACCAGGTAGAGTCATTTTGGTTGTAGCTCTTTCCCTTTCAGTACTTTAAATATATCCTGCCATTCCCTTCTGGTCTTCAGAGTTTCTGCTGAAAGATCAGCTGTTCAAAGCATGGGCTTTCACTTGTATGTTATTTGTTCTTTGTGTTTAAACTTTGTTATCTTGATTAGTATGAGCTTTGGTATGTTTTTCCTTGGGTTTATCCTATATGGGATTCTTTATGCCTCTTAGACTTGATTGACTACTTCCTTTTCCATGTTGGGAAAATGTTCAACTATAATCTCTTTAAAAAATTTCTCATACCATTTATTTTTCTCTTCTTCTTCTGGGACCCTTATAATTTGATTATTAATGTGTTTGATATGGTCCCAAAAATCTCCGAGCCTATTCTCGGTTCTTTTCATTCTTTTCACTATTTCTGCTCTTCAGAAGTTATTTCCACCATTTTATCTTCCAGCTCACTGATTCACTCTTCTGCTTCAGATATTCTGCTATTGATTCCTTTTAGAGTATTTTTAATTTCAGCAATTCGTTGTTTGTCTCTGCATGTTTATTCTTTAATTCTTCCAAGTCTTGTGTTTTCTCAAATCTGTTTTCAAGGTTTTTGATCATCTTTACTATCATTATTCTGAGTTCTTTTTCAGGTAGCTTGCCAATTTCTTCTCAATTTATTTGGACTTCTGTGTTTCTAGTTTGTTCCTTCATTTTTTCCTTCATCTGTCTTTTTGTTATTTTCTTTAAACTTATTGTGTTTGAAATCTCCTATTCCCAAACTTCAAGATTTAATTTTTTCTTCTTTTTGGTTTCTTCCCTCCTAAGGTTGATCCAGTGGTTTGTGTAAACTCCTTTCTTGTGAGATTTGTGCTGAGTTTTTGCTTTTGTCTTTGTTAACCCTCTGATGAGCAAGACTGAATGAGGTGGTAATCCTGTCTACTGATAATTGGGTTTGCATTTTTGTTTTGTTTGTTGTTTAGATAAGGCATCCTGTACAATGTAGAGTGTACAATGTAAAATGTGGTTGGGTGAACACAGATCTAGTATGCAAGTGGTTTCATGTGAGTTCTCACTATTTGATACTCCCTATCAAATTTTAAATTTAAATTTAAAAATTAAAATTTAAAAAAAAGAGAAAAGAAAAGAAAAAGAAGAAAAAGAAAGATTTTAAAGAAAGAAAAAGAAAAGAAAAACTCCACAGAATTGCAAAAGCCCAATGTAGAGGCAATACTCTTTCTACTTGAACTCCAGGGTTAGTTCTCTGGTAGTCTAGGGTTTTGGATTTAGTGCTCCCACTCCAAAAGCTCAGGACTTGATCTCTAGTTGGGAACAAAGATTCCATGAGTACATTAAGTGAGATTAAAGCACATACCCAAAAATGAAAAACCAAAGATGAACCCCAGCCAAATGGAAGCTACAAAATCAGGCAGATAATAATTATAATAATGTAACATACCCATGTACATATATACCCATTATTAAAATCAAACAGTCCAATGAAAATAAACTACAATATGTAGACCTAGCAAACAGAGGAAACCAAAAATTATATCTACCAGTTAAGAATAAAACTAACTAAAGCACAAACTGGAAAACAAAACTAAGTGGGGTGCCAAGTGGGGAATAAAGCAATGAAAATAAAAGTAATAAATATGTTGAGAAATAAGTGGGAAATAAAGTAATGAAAATAAAAGTAATAAATATGTTGAGAGAAAAGGAAAGAAATAAAAAATTGATATGAAAAGTTAAATAGAGGTGCCAAGTGGGGAAAGTGCCAAGTGGGGAATAAAGCAATGAAAATAAAAGTAATAAATATGTTGAGAGAAAAGGAAAGAAATAAAAAATAGATATGAAAAGTTAAATAGAGGTAGATGAAGTTGTATATACATTAAGATTAACTGCAAGAGGAAAAGAACAAGCAAAAACAAACAAAGTAATAAATGCATAAAAATAATAATAGGTTCAAAAATTTAAAAAAGAGAGAGAAAAAAGAAAAAAAGAAGAGGAGGAATACAGGTTTTTTTTTTTTTTTTTTTAAAAAAAAGACAACTCCACAGAACTGCAAAAAGCCCAATGTAGAGGCAGATGTTTATAACCACAGTAAAAATTGTGATTGAAAAGAAAATCAAAAGCTTAATTAGATTTCATAGTGCCAATAAAATTAACAACTACAATGGGGGGGAGGGGTCGGGGCAAGGGAGGAAAAAAAAAAAGAAAAAAAATAAAAAGAAAAAAAAAAACACTACAAAAAAGTCAAAACATAAGAATGATAAATGTTTTTCTTGAGTCAATGCTGTCAGGGTCCTTTCCCTTGCTGGGTTCACATTTCACCTCACCTTCTTAGGATGCCCTGCAACACTGTTCTGGTCCCTGGACCTGCTATGGCAGCAGCTCAGATTCTAATCTGGTCCTACTCCTGTGTGTTCTTGCCTCCAACATCCACAGCTATCAGAACTATTGTGCTTTGTTTTGTGAGAGCTTTCAATGTCCTTTTATATATTCCATAGACACAGAGTCTGCCTACCTGATCATGTGGACTTAAGTTGAAGCTTGCACAGCTGGTGGAAAATTTTGGGGTTTTCTTTCTTAGCCACACTGCCCCTGGGTATCAATTGTGGTTTTATTTCTACCTCTGCATGTCAACTGCCCATGTAGATTTGCTCCTGAGGCTTCCCTGGAGGACTTGGGTCTCCCCAGTGAGGACCAGGTGCAGAGGTGGTGCAGCTGCTTGAGTTGCAGGGGTTCTGGCAGCACCAGGTGCTCAGGGGAGTTGGCGGCTAGGGCAGCAGGAAATATAGTGGTCTAGGAGGTTATGGCAACCAGTATTGGCCAATACACTCCAGTAATCTTGCCTGGAGAACCCTTCTGACAGAGAAGCCTGGCAGGCCACAGTCCACAGGGTCGCCACGAGTTGGACACGACTGAAGAGACCACATGTGCACAGACACAAGACTTTTTTTGCCTGTGGCAGCTCTGTCCCAGCGAAGATTGAACATGAAGACGGCATGGCTGCTTGGGTTGTGGGGACCCTGGCAGCTCCAAGCGTGAAGGGACATGGACTGCCTCTGCCGCAGGAGTTACGCGCCTATCAAAAGCTTTTTTCAAGTCTCTGATAGCTGACAATCAGAAGGCCTCTTTGGCTAGTTTTTCTCTGTGGCTCTGCCCTTTCAGGCACTTAGAGGGCTCCCCTGCCTGGGGTCCTTCTCTGTTGTTTGGCACATCAAGCATATAGAGAGCTCCCCAATCCTGGGCTGGGGTCTTACTCTGTAGATTGGTGCATCAAGCACTTAAAAGGGTACCCTGGTTGGGGTTCTACTGTGTAGTTCGGTGTGTAAGGCGTTTAATGGGCCAGCCTCTCTACTGTTCAGCTGCTGATGCTGGCTTGTGGGGAGAGAAGTTATGGTGATGGCTCCACCCCCTATGCATGACTCAGCAGTGTCTCCTTGCTTCCGTGGCTGCCTGGCTTTCCTCCACAGGCATTTCCCACTACGATCTCCTCCCTCACATCCCCTTGGTCCATCTCTCCACAGTCAACAGCAACCCTCACCCTGGATTGCTCCACAATCCCTATGATCCAGGCCCAGCTGCTGCACCTTCTAGGGGACCTGGATCCCCATCTGAGGTACATATGGCTATGACAAGGACTGTCTAATTCTTATTCCATTTAGGCTGCTGCAGATCAGCTGATTCACTCTCAGCCTTAAATTTTTCTCCTCTGTCTCAGACAATTGCCCCAATGTGGGGATTGGACCCCTGATTCAGTTTCCCCACCCATCGCGGTCAGGTCCAATATTACTAATACTTCTGTTTTCCCCCCTAGTTCCTTTGTCCTACCGAGTTTTGTGTAGGTGTATATATTCTTTTCCCCTGGTCAGCTACTCCTGTCTGCTCTCAGCTGGTGTTTTGCATGAACTTCTGTTTCTGAAGGTGTATTCCTGATGCATCGTCAGAGAGAGATGTGCTGCACGTCCACCTACTCCTCTGCCATCTTGTTCTCCTCCCATATTCATCTTAAGAAAGCAAAATACCTTTGTCTTTTGGCATATGCTAGCGATTATATATATATATATATATATATATATATATATATATACATATATACATACACACACACACATATATATTTAAAGACAGAGAGAGAGAGAGAATTGACCCTTGAACCTTGAATGATACAGTAACTATGGGTTCCACCTCCACCCCTAGTGAAATATCCATGTATTATTTTCCAGCCATCCCTCTGGATCTGTGGTTCTATATTTGCTGATTCAACCTACCACAGATCATGTAGTTCTATAGTATATATTTATTGAAAAAACTCTAAGTTGACACACATAGTTCAAATCTGTGTTAATCAAGGGTAAACAAGAAAGAGAGAGAGATCTATCTATAACTATCTATCTCCCACTCCATATCTAGTTCTATCCGTGTGTGTGTGTATGTGTGTGTGTGTGTGTGTGTGTGTTCATGGCAGCTCAGACAGTAAACTCATCACTTGCAATTATACCTGGGTTTAATCCCTGGGTCATAAAGATTCTCTGGAGAAGGGTATGGCTATCCACTCCAGTATTCTAGAATAAATACATAGTAACTTGCACTATTATATAGCATTCTAACCATACAAAAACAAAAATATCAGTAAACTTGAAGAAATTAAAAAGAGAAGAAAAATAATTGGTTGATTGAAGGGCAACAAAAATAAATTTTAATAAAAGTAGACATTTTAATTTAGATAATATCAAAATATATCCATACAATTTTAATTATATAATAAAAAATGTATATTGTTTGTCAGTTCAGTCTCTCAGCTGTGTCCGACTCTTTGTGACCCCATGGACTGCAAAAAGCCAGGTTTCCCTGTCCATCACCAACTCCTGGAGTTTTTTTTTTTTTTTTTTTATTAGTTGGAGGCTAATTACTCTACAATATTGTAGTGGTTTTTGTCATACATTGACATGAATCAGCCATGGATTTACATGTGTTCCCCATCCCGATCCCCCCTCCCACCTCCCTCTCCACCCGATTCCTCTGGGTTTTCCCAGTGCACCAGGCCCAAGCACTTGTCTCGTGCATCCAGCCTGGGCTGGTGATCTGTTTCACCCTAGATAATGTACATGTTTCGATACTGTTCTCTCGAAACATTCCACCCTTGCCTTCTCCCACATAGTCCAGAAAAAGAGACACAGAAGTACACAACTCCTGAAGTTTTATCAAACTCATGTCCATCCAGTCAGTGATGCCATTTAACCATCTTACACTCTGTTGTCTCCTTCTCCTCCTGCCTTCAATCTTTCCCAGCATCAGGGTTTTTCCCAATGAGTCAGCTCATATCAGGTGGCCAAAGTATTGGAGTTTCAGCTTCAACATCAGTCCTTCCAATGAATTGACTGATCTCCTTTAGGATGGATTGGTTGGATCTCCTTGCAGTCCAAGGGACTCTCAACAGTCTTCTCCAACACCACAGTTCAAAACCATCAATTCTTTAGTGCTCAACTTTCTTTGTAGTCCAACTCTAACATCCATCCATGACTATTGGAAAAACCATGGCTTTGACTAGATGAAGCTTTCTTGACAAAGTAATGTCTCTGCTTTTCAATATGCTATCTAGGTTGGTCATAACTTTCCTTCCAAGGAGAAAGCATCTTTTAATTTCGTGGCTGCACCCACTCTCTACAGTGATTTTGGACTGCATTAAGCCATTTTCATTTAAAAGACAATAAAGGAATATATAACTCAATGCCCACAAATTTGGTAACCTAGATGAAATGGTCCAATTTCTTGATTGTCACACACATCAAAATAAACAGCAGAGAAATGTATAATTTTAATAGGCCTATATCTATTAAAGAAAGTAAACCAATAACTAATAACTTTCCAGAAAAAGACACACCAGGTAGAGGTGTTTTAACTGGTGATTCTCGCTAAATAATTTAAAATAAATGATACCAATTTTTGACAAACTCCTCCATAAGAATACAAGCAGAAGGAATACTTTCTCACTCATTCTCTTAGGCCACAATTACTTTAGGATGAAAACTAGCAAAGACATTATAAGAAAGGAAATGCACAGACCATTGTTTCTTATAAAAATAGGTGCAAAAATTATCAACAAAATATTAACCAATTGAAGTCAGCACTGTATCAATTGAACTATATTGACCAAATGAAATTTATCACAACATGCAAATTTAATTCAACATTCACAGTTTATTTAATGCAATTCTCTATGTCAACAGATTTAAAGAAAAATCATGTAATCCATGCATAAGAAGCATTGGACAAAATCTGACATCTATGCATGATAAAAAAAAAAAAGATCTTATCAAACTAGTGATATAAACTTCTGAAACTTAATTAAGAATATATATGAAATAGTCAACAGCTATAAACACATTTAATTGTAAGAAACTAGATGATTTTGTCCTAAAATTGGAGAAAAAGAAAACAAAACACTACATAATTCCTATTCAACTTTACACTAGAAGTTGTAACAGAGGAACAAGACAAGAAAAAGAAGTAAAAGTCCATATGAAAAAAAAAAAAAAATTCTAAAGAAGTAGAACAAAACTGGATGATTAACACTGCCCAATTCAAAATTTGCTAAAAAGTTACAGTAAAAAGAGACCATGGCACTGCTGTAAGATTGGACACATAAGCAAAAGAAATAGAATAGAGATCTTAGAAGTAGAACCATACAAACATATTGAACTGATTTTTGCCAAAGAGCAAGCTAATTTCAATTTAGAAACAACACCTTTTCCTCAATGGCATTGAAACATTTGTGCCTACACTTGAAGAGTATAGCATACAAATAAACAAACAAAAACTAGCCACAGACTATAACTTTCATAAAAATTAACTCAACTTATATGACCTAAATGCAAAACTTCAAATTACTATATAAAAATTGGAGAGAAATAAAACAGAAGTGAAAATCTCAATCAGGTTGAGTTTGATGATAAGATATTAGCAACAGCACAAAAAGCGCTATCCAAGTAACAAAAAATTGACAAGTAGGGACTCATGAAAATTTAATAATTCTGCTGTGTGAAATACCCTCAGAAAGAAATGATAAGCCACACAATAAGGGAAATTACTTTTTAAATACATATTTGATTAAGGAATTGCATCTACAATTTTCAAAGAACATTTAAATTGAAACAAAATGAAAGAAAGCCCTAATTAAAAAGGACAACAAATTTAAAAATATACCTCACCAGCAAAGCTACAAAAATATCAACAAAATATATGCGAAGATGTTCAACATAGTCGGTCATTAACAAATTACAAATTAAAACAATGACAAATTGGATTGCATAAATATACATATCAACAGCACACATATTGTTGTTCAGTTGTTGTGTTCAACTCATTGCAACCCCATGGACTACAGCACACCAAGTTTTCCTGTCCTTCACTATCTCCTAAAGTTTACTTAAGTTCATGTCCATTGAGACAGTGATGCCATCCAACCAGTTCATCCTCTGTCACTCCCTTCCCCTCCTGTGCTCAGTTTTTTCCAGCATCAGGGTCTTTTCCATTGAGTCAGTTCTTCACATCAGGTGGCCAAAGTATTGGACCTCCAGCTTCAGCATGAGTCCTTCCAATGAATTGGTTTGATTTCCTGGCTGTCCAAGGGACTCTCAAGAGTCTTCCCCAGCATCAAAATTCGAAAGTATCAATTCTTGGGTTCTCAGCCTTCTTTATGGTCCAACTCTCACATCCATGCTTGACTATTGGAAAAACCATAGCTTTGAATATACAGACCTTCACTGGCAAAGTGATGTCTCTGCTTTTTAATATGTTGCCTAGGTTTGTCATAGCTTTCCTTTAAAGGAACATCTTTTAATTTCATGGCTGTGATCACTATCTGCAGTGATTTTGGAGCCCAAGAATACAAAATCTTCCACTGTTTCCACTTTTCCCCATCTATTTGCCACGAACTGAAGGGACCAGATGCCATGACCTTAGTTTTTTGAATGTCAAATTTTAAGCCAGCTTTTTCACTCTCCTCTTTCACTTTTATCAAGAGGCTCTTTACTTCCTCTTCATTTTCTGCCATTAGAGTGTTATCATTTGCATATATGAGGTTGTTGTTATTCTCCTAGCAATCTTGATTCCAGCTTATGATTCATCCACCCCAGCGTTTCACATGATGTACTGCACAGATAAGTTGAATAAACAGGGTGACAATATGCAGCTTGTCATATCCCTTTCCCAATTCTGATCCAGTCTGTTGTTCCATGTTCAGTTCTAACTTTGCTTCTTCACCTGGATACAGGTTTCCCAGGAGAAAGGTAAGGCCCAGATAATACCAAAGTCATGACTAACTGTTGAAGAACCATTGATAAGAGGACATTGAAACCCACCAAAACAAACAAACAAAAAGATAACCCAAATGCAAGGACAAGGGAGAAGCTGCAATGAGACAGTAGGAGGAATGCAATCATGTTAAAATCAAATCCCATACCTGCCAGGTGGGCGACCCATGGACTGGAGAACAATATGCCAAAGAAGTTTTCACTCTGTTATGATGGTTCTAGGTTCCAAATCAGACTTCCCAACCTGGAGATCTGGCAAAGGGACTGAGGATCCCTTGGACATCTGACTTTGAAGGACAGAGGGATTTGATTACAGAACTTTCACAATACTGGGGAAAACAGAGACATGGAGGGCACAAACAAAACCTTGTAAGTATCACGACCCAGGGGAAAGGAGTAGTGACCCCACGGAAGGCTGAGCCAGACCTACCTGTATGCATTTGAGAGTCTCCTGCTGAGGCATGGGTCAGCAGTAGCCTGCTCCAGGGACAGTGGCTCTGGCAGCAGGGGTTCTGGCAGGTGCATGTTGGCATAAGTCCTTTTGGAGTTCACCGGTAGCCCCACCATAGAGCCTGTAGACTCCAGGAGTGGGTTGCCTCAGGCCAAGTAACAGGGAGAGAGTGCAGCCCCACCATTAGCAGACAATTGGATTAAAGATTTGTTGGCATGGTGCCCACCAGAGCAAGACCCAATTTTCCCCACAGCCAGTTCCTCTCATCAGGAAGCTTGTACAAGCCTCTTATCCCCATCCACCAGGAGCAGACAGAAGAATCAGACTGTGGCAAGAAAATATAACTGAACTACAAGTATATGAAAGAACCTCACTGAATGTGCTGGGGAAATGTGCTGCTCTAAGTATTTTTGCAAATGAATGAAGCCTGTTACATTAAAGACAAAATTAACTGCTCACAAGGATTTTAGTCTATAAAGCTGTTTTCCAAAGAAGTATGAGTTAGTCTGATGGCTGGATGGCATTACCAGTGCAATGGACATGAACTTGGGCAAACTCTGGGAGATGGTGAGGGACAGGGAGTTCTGGCATACTGCAGTCCTTGGGTCATGAAGAGAGGAACACAATTGGGAGACTGAACAACAACAATGGGTTGTTATTATTATTATTTTTTTGGATACTACTTTATATGTATACTGAAAATGAACATTAAATAAAAGGGTTGATAATATTCGGAGGTGATTCCTCACAGTTGCAGTAAGAATTTACAGATAAATAAAAGTCGGGTAGAATGATCCATTTTGTAATAGATTCAAGTTGGATACATCCTTTGGGAGTGAATTTAACTTAATACATATACAAAGTGTTTTACATAGAAGGGGCTAAATAATATGTATATAGACATTCTGGTTTGCTTTCTCACCTTATAGGATCTAAAATAAACATTCTAGCAGCAAGTAGCACACTTACTCCTGGATCTTAGTTTCAAAAACCATTCTCCAGTAAATATAACTGGGACTCCTTGTAGAAATCATGGATTCTAGGACTGGGCAGTAAATAAAAGGAGTATGAAGTAGCTAATAATGCCAGAATGTAAAAAGTACACAAAAAGAAATCGCTGATGGGGATATGTTGAGACACAGGAGCCACCTGTGAAAGAGTTCCCAGTGGCTAAGACAGGAATATTTCAGCAGTAGAATAAAGTCTTCTACTGGATTATAACCCAAAACATAAGATAAATATGAGCATATAGGTGGCTCAGATGGTAAAGTATCTGTCTCCAATGATGGAGACCTGGGTCCAATCCCTGGGTCAGGAAGGTCCCCTGGAGAAGGGAATGGCTGCCCACTCCATTGTTCCTGCCTGGAGAATTTCATGGACAGAGGAACCTGGTGGTCTACAATCCATGGGGTCACAGTGAGTCAGACACTTTAACACTTTTTTTAACAGAGCAACTAACACTTTAACACTTTCACTATAACCCAAAGCATATCATAAATATGAACATACATTTGTGACTAAATTAAAGTTTTGAAAATAAATTACCTATTCAGAACAATGCCAAATAATTAATCTAGATCCACTCTATAAGAGAGTGAACATGACACTTCTCAAGTATGGGCTGCAGATATGGACTTCCTTCCTAAGAGTATAAAATGGAAGAAAAAAAAATGTAATTTTACAGTGAACAAAACTTACAAACACTACTTCAGCCACATGATTAATGTCAATATCAACAATCATAATAAATATTAATATGAAGTACCATGATATGATGGAATAAATATCATACTTTGTCTATGTGGACTTATACTCAAAAACCCATGGTCCCAGTATAATATGAAGAAAAACATCAGAAAAAAAATCAATAAAGAGGCAACTTAATTATTTGATTAGTATACCTAAAAATTTTAAGATCATAAAACCAAGAAAAGTCTGAGAAATCTTCACAGCCAAGAGAATCATAAAGAGACAATTAAATATAAGTTCGGGTTGGAACCTGGATGGAATCCTCGGGGGGAAAAATATAGACTAGGTGAAAACTAAGGAAATCTAAATATACTATGGTGTCTAGTTAATTAAAAAGTGTTTAAAAATATCTATGATTCTACTAATATGACATTTTGATAAAGGAAAAAAAAAAAAAGAAACAAAGATTCAGTAAAAACAAAATTGATTTCCAGAGGCTTAGGGCAAGAGGGTAAAGATTAAACTCAGTGAAGGACAGGGGAGTTTTAGGGCAGGAAAACTATTCTGTATGATAATAAGATATTAAATACATGATATTATGCATTTTTCAAAGCCCATAAAATTTTACAGCACAATGTTGAACCTTCATATGTTCAAATTGAAAAAAAAAAAAAACTGAGAAGTTGAAGACTGAGACAAGAGAAATTAACTAGATTATATATGTATGAGAGAACCATACTGTAGGTGAAGAGGGAAAAGCTAACCTAAGTAGCTTTGGAAATGAATGAAGTCCATAAGACAAAAGGAACAACTAATTGTATAGAAGCAAAATACTCATTACAAAAATACATGTGTTCTTGATAGTATTTACCCTTGACCCAATGTGATAAAGTTGGTCAAGTTGTTTTCCATGTAGGTAAAGAGAAGTGATTCTGATATTTTATATATATATATACACACACACACACAGAGTTTGGATTGAACAATTTCATGAATGAATGGCAAGTACTGAGTTTCTCACTCTTAAGATAGATATCCATAGACAAGCAATGGGAAGCCAGAATGAACCATGTGGTAATAGATTAGAAGTGGATATTCAGCTTAAACTCATGTCTAATGCAATATAAATGCAGATGTTTACAAATATTTAGATAAGTATATGTAGATGGATTATTATACATACATATATTTCCTCTTAGCTGAAAGGGCTTAAATGTGTTGACATGCCAGTAATGGTGAACATACCTACTAGCTAGATATTGGCTTTTAATGCCATCCTCTTGAGAAAAGGAATTGTTCCTTGGAGAAATAGCTGATTCTAGGACGTGGGCTAGAAATATACAAAATGAGTCTGAAGCATCTTATAATATACCAGTAAGTAAGAAAGTGCTAAAAAATATAATTCCAGTAAATAATACATATCCATAATTCGAGTTATAATCATGAGAAAAAGTTCAATAAATTCCAATAAAGATGCATTATATATTATACCTGATCAATACTCCTTAAAACTGTCAATTCCATCAAAGATGAGGACAAACTGAGAAATTATTACAGACAAAAGAAACCTAAGAAGATATAACAACTAAGTGAAGTGTGGTATTCTAGACAAGATCCCAAAACAAAGAAAAGTCAGATAAAGACAATAAATATCTGAATAAATTATGCATTTTAGCTAATAATACTATAAATGCATTTGTACATTAATTCTAACAAAAATGCACCATACTCGTATAAAGTGTTAATAATAGGGAAACTTGGAGTTAGATATATATAATTCTCTGTATTATCTCATAAACTCTTTAGTAACTATAAACCTTAAAATATTACATCTATTTTTAAAATATGAAGGAGGGATAAAGATTTTCTCAGACAATAATAATAGGAATTTCAGTCAGGAGACTTGGACGTTTTCACTCTGTTAATGTCCGTGGGGTTCTCACAGCAAGAACACTGGACTGGTCTGCCATTCTCTCCATCAGTGGACCATGTTTTATCAGAACTCTCCACTATGATCCGTCCATCTTGAATGGCTCTGCACAGCAGGCATCAAGGCTTTACTGAGTTACACAAGCCCCTTTATCACAACAAGGCTGTGATCCATAAAGGGTAAAAAATTGGGAAGTGTAGGACAAGGCTGCATATTTTCACCCTGCTTATTTAATTTTTGTGTGAAGTACATCATGCAAAATTCCAGGCTGGGTGAATCACAGGCTGGAATCAAGACTGACAGGAGAAATATAAACAACCTCAGGTTTGCAAATGATATCACTATAATGGCAAAAAGTGAAGAGGAACTAATGAGACCTTGATGAGGGCAAAAGGGAAGAGTGAAAAAACTGGTTTAAAACTCAACGTTCAAAAAATTAAGATCATGGCATCTGCTTCCATCACTTCATAGTAAATAAAAGGGGGGAAATTGGAAGCAGGGACAGATTTTATATTGGGGGGGCTCCAAAATCACTGTGAAAGGTGATTGCAGCCACGAAATTAGAAGACATTTGCTCCTTGGAAGAAAAGCTATGATAAACCCAGATTGTGTATTAAATAGCAGAGACATCACTTTACTGACAAAGATCCATATGGTCAAAGCTATGGTTTTTCCAGTAGTCATGTATGGATATAAGAGTTGGACCAGAAGGAAGGCTGAGTGCCTATGAACTTCTGCTTTCTAACGGTGGTGCTGGAGAAGACTCTGGAGACTCACATGGACAGCAAGGAGATCAAACTAGTCAATCCTAAAGGAAATTAACCCTGAATACTGAGGCTGAAGCTGAAGTTCCAATACTTTGGCCACCTGATGCAAAGAGAGGACTCATCAGAAAAGACCCTGAGGCTGGGGAAGATTGAAGGCAAAAGGAGAAAGGGGTGGCAGAGAATGAGGTGGTTAGATAGCATCATTGACTAAATGGACATAAATCTGAGCAAACTATGGGAGGTAGTGAAGGACAGGGAAGCCTGGTGTGCTGCAGTCCATGGGGTTGCAAATAATGAAAGACGACTTAGTGACTGAACAGAATACACACGGACCTGTACTACAAAATATGTTGAAGGAAGTTCCTGAAGTAGAAGAAAATTGATGCAGTTTTAGAAAACTGTATACACATAAAGAAGAACATCAGAAAGGTAATATGTGAAGGAAAATATAAATTTAAAATATTTTCTTACACTTAATTTCCCTAAACATGACTTACTTGGAGCAACACCTATGATAATGTGGAAAATGTTTATATCATATGTAAAAATAAAATGAACAACATGATGGGACAATATCATAAGGAACAAGAGGGAACAATTGGATTTATTCTGTTAAAATTCATTTACACTACATGTGAAGAAGTATAAGAAATTTGAAAATGGATATACATTACTGGAAAATATCAATCCAAGGCAAAATGTCTACCCAATGCAGCAACCAAAATACTTTTTAAAAATTAGAAATGAAATGTTCAGATATGAAGTTAAATGGAATTATCAGAGATGCTCAGTTAAAACCAGCAAAGGCAGAAAAATAAATAAAAAAGAAACAAGTCTTAAGCAATGAAGAACTACAATAAAATACCAAAATGGCAAATTCCAATCTAACTATATCAATAATTCTTTTAAACGTAAATTATGTAAGCACACAAGTTAAATGACAGCGATTGTCAGATTAGATTTTTAGAAAAAAAGATCCAACTCTATGCTGTCTATAAGAGACCCCCTTTACACATAAAGACCTATTTTAAATATAAAGATTTAGGATAAAAGTAAAAACATAAAAGGATAGAAAAAGTATACCATGCTAAAATTAATCAAAGAAAATAGAAGTAATGGAAACTTCAAATAAAACTGACTTTGAAACAAGGATGGTAGTTGGGGATAAAGTGAAAAAAAGCTATACAATAATAAAAGGGAATGATTTCCAATATGAAGGATTCCCTCATAGCTCAGTCAGTAAAGAATCTACCTGCAGTGCAGGAGATCTGTGTTCAATTTCTGGGTGGGAAAGATCCCCTGGAGAAGGAAATGGCAACCCACTCCAGGGTTCTTTCCTAGAGATTCCCATGGAGAGAGGAACCTAGTGGGCCACAGTCCATAGGGTCGCAAAGAGTCAGACATGACTGAAGTGACCTAGCACAATTTCTGATAAGATGTAAACAATCAAAAAAATGTGTATACATGTAACACTCTTAGCGACTTCATGGACTGTAACCCACCAGGCTTCTCTGTCCATGGAATCTCAAGGCAAGAATAATGGAGTGAGTAGTCATTCCCTTCTCCAGGGGATCTTCCCAACTCTGGGATCAAACCCTGATTCTTTACCATCTGAGCTACCTGAGAAGCCCATATATGTAACAAAAGAATGTCAAAATGCATGATGCAGTAAGTTTTTAGAACTGAAAACAGATATACAGAAATTTATAGTTATTATTGGAGATTTCAATGTCCCTTGCTCTCTAATTGATAACATCATACAGGCAGAAAATCAGTAATGACAAAGATAACTGAAACAGAATTCATAATCAACTTACCTAACACAGAATTTCTTAACAATCTTCTTGCTGTGGGAGATTCAATGAAATCTCTATCTCTCTACTTAGAATAAAGTTTTTAAATTCATGTTAGAAACCACAAAGAATATCAAGTATACTGAAATGCAGCTGATAAAATAATTTCAAATATTTGATGCATAGCAATTTTTTGGGGGAGGCTAAAATATCAACAGTATCTAGCAACTGATATAATGATTGCTATAATTTTAAAGCAACAGTATGTATAAAAGGTATTTTCAGGTATCTCCTGGTGTCTCAGGCAGTAAAGAATCTTCCTGCAATGCAAGAGACCCAGTTCAATCCCTGGGTCAGGAAGATCCCCTGGAGAAGGGAATGGCAACCCACTCCAGTGTTCTTGCCTGGAGAATTCCATGGACAGAGGAGCCTACAGTCCATGGGGTCACAAACAGTTGGACACAAGTGAGCAACTAACACTTCTAACAATTTTGATGGAAGTGACAGCCTCACATATCAGGAACAGCCAACACTACTCTGGCTTATTATCTACAATCAAAGTTGAATGTAATGTATAATATTAATTTGAAGTTAGTGAAAATAGGAAAAAAAAAATTGTATTTCTCATTTGACTTGCATATCTCCTAATTTATATTCATGAACTCAGGGTTAGGGATTCATGGTCTAAAATCTTTGAACAAGCTAATCATCAAACTAAAATTAGACTAGGTTGAGATCTAATGTAGTTTTGACAGATCAAGATGTAAAAATTTGTCTTTGACCTCTGGAGACTAGAAATACCTTCTTTGCTAGTTGGAGTCTTCAGGATACTTCATGAGACATTGCATATTATTTTTATGTTAAATTGATTTGCTGAGTATTTCATATAATAATGTGGTTTTTTGCCACTCTATTTTTTTAATTGAAGGATAATTGCTTTACAGAATTTTGCAGTTTTCTGTCATACATCAGCAAGAATCAGCCATAGGTTACTTAATTTTTGAAATTTTACATTAGTCAAAAATATTGATTTAGAAATAGAAATAATATTTTTCATTATAAGTAAAAATTTATAAATGTGACAATCTTATAAGATTTATCAATATGTTTAAAATTTCTATTAGAATTTTCTTCATTCTTTTTCCATTCTAGGCTCTCAGAAATCTACGAGTTAAAGTGTTATATTACCACATACATATCCATAGCTTGAATTATCTGTCAGGTCACCAACAAATTGTAGTGTATCACTAAATCTTTAGCATAATCAAAGAATGATTCTATGCTTAGCGGGCATCTAAGATTTATCCTGTCTATCTATTTATTTATCACAGCTAGTTCATATAGGAATACAAATATCAGTTTGGGAAAGATTTGCAATAAAAAATGATAATGATTCATTAGTCTCCTGTGAATAAGCAGTGTTATAAAGTTATAAAATTATAAAGTTCTGAAACTTTTGAACCACAGAAATAAACTATGCTTTTGTAGAGTTCTTGTTAAATTATTTAATCACAAGAACATTTGTCTCTTCAAAGATTTAGTGCCAGTGGATATAGTATACCATTATATTATACTTTGTGGTTTTTGAAATTTTAAAGATGAAAGATGCCTTTCAAGCACAAAATGCTATTATATAATTACATGTCACTTTTTATTAAAACTAAATATAAGTGATCCTCCTGGGCTGTAATCTTTCAGTTGTTGATGAAAGCCAATTTCATTTTATGTAAATAGCATTTACTTTAATAAGAATAAATTTTAAAGGTATTTTTAAAGTGGTATTTGTTCAAATGAATAAATAAAAGTTTAATTTTAAAAAAGCACAGCATTTGAACAACTATAACCCTCTTTCTAGAAAGGAAAATTGCATTTATAAAACTCATTACTTTTATTTGTTTTTCTCACATTTTGAAATGTCATCATTCTTTTTATAAATGGAAGTTCATATGTTCACATAAAGCCATGTATATAACTGTGATAAACAGTCTTATCTTCAAGAGATTGCCAAATAACCTGTTTTCAGACTAAGCAAATTATCTTCTCAATTTTAAAGTTTTCTCCTTGATGATTTCTGTCAAGAATAAGAAATTCACTTGGAAAATAAAACATAATTAGGAATTATATATAGTCATTTCAAGCACAAAACAATATTAAATATAAAGAAATACATATTGATATAAATATGGCTTAAAATATAAATATAGGTATATTCTTGCAAGAAAGTTCAATAATCTTTTTAGAAATTTGAAAATATCTTATTAAAAAATTAAACAAATTAAATATTTTTCATTTTCCCTACTATTTGCTTTCTCAATAATTTGGAAACAAAATGCAGTTGATTAGTATGATGTCTGGTGCTATTATTTTCTGAATGTGTCACCAATGAATGGAAGACAGATAGACAACAATATTCTAAGCAGTCACACCCTGTTCTCTGGTTCCATAGTGAGCTGAAAGTCTGTGGACAAGGGAAGCCTAATACCTAAATTCTCATCCATCATCTGTTCTGTTTGAAACTGCCTCTGACAATAGCTCTCCACATGAGGATAAGAAATTTTGTAAGACGGACACTTGCACAGGATATTTACATTAGTGGTTTGTAGAAACTCCAAAATCACAGGAAGAGAAAAAACAGAAACTAGGTAACTTTTTAAATAATTTAACATGACATGAATTAAAACTGTTCTTACCTAATAAAGAAGGGGAACTTCCTATAAAGAAATGCCTATAAAGGCACATAAACCAAGTATTTGAGGTAGAAAATCTCCAGGTAGATATAGAAAGACTGAGTTCTGCAACTTAAGCTCACCTTTTGCTAGAGGTGTTTGTGCCAGGGCTTATTTAAAGCTGCTTCTAAATTCCATATATATGTGTTAGTATACTGTATTGGTCTTTATCTTTCTGGCTTACTTCACTCTGTATAATGGGCTCCAGTTTCATCCATCTCATTAGAGCTGATTCAAATGAATTCTTTTTAATGGCTGAGTAATATTCCATGGTGTATATGTACCACAGCTTCCTTATCCATCTGTCTGCTGATGGGCATCTAGGTTGCTTCCATGTCCTGGCTATTATAAACAGCGCTGTGATTATTCACAATAAAATAATTATTTTATGTGACATATATTGTTATCATAATATATAATCATTGTCTTAATTACTTTCATTCATTGATATTTAGCTTTCTCAACAATCCTATGCTATAATTAGTAAGTTCTCCATTGTGTACTTGAGGAAATTAATGCTTAGAGAAGATAATTAAGTCTTTCTTGAGGTCAATATTTTTTCATATCCCACAGCCAATAAATTAGCAAAGATTGTCAGCTGGACCTTCCACATAAGTCTAGAACCTGGGTTATTTCACTACTTACACTGTAATGTAACTAATATCACTATCTTTTACTGACTAGAATCTAGACAATTAAAGTAATTCTTAATTAGTTTATTCCATTAAAATTTACTTCCTCCTACTCTCTCATCATCTCTTCTCCTTATAACACTATCTTGGACTGAAAGTCTGTGTACCTCCAAAATCCATATGTTATGCCTTAATCCCCAGTGTAATAGCATTTGGAGATGGGGCATTTGGGAGATAATTAGACTTAGATGAGATTGTGAGGGTGGTACTCCCATGATAGAAGCAATGTCCTTATAAAAAGAGGCTAGGACTCAAAGAATCTCTCTCCCCCTAACTTTCTGTCCCCCTTCTCCACGCCCTCCATCTTCCATCTTTCTGCCATGTGAGGTTACAGTGAGAGGGGACCATCTACAAACCAGTTAGAGATCTCTCACTAAGAACCTGACCATGCTGCCCCCCTCATCTCAAACTTCCAGCCTTGGCATATTTATGAAAACTATACATCTGCTTTTTAAGCCACCCAGTCTATGGCAGTTTGTTATGGCACGAGTAACTGACTAATGAGAAACACTGGGTTGGAGGAAACAAAAACTGGACTCAAGATTGCTGGGAGAAATATCAATAACTTCAGATACGCAGATGATACCACCCTTATGGCAGAAAGTGAAGAGGAACTAAAAAAACCTCTTGATGAAAGTGAAAGAGGAGAGTGAAAAAATGGGTTTGAAGCTCAACATTCAGAAAACTAAGATCATGGCATCCGGTCCCATCACCTCATGGTAAATAGATGGGGAGACAGTGGAAACAGTGTCAGACTTTATTTTTTTGGGCTCCAAACTCACTGCAGATGGTGATTGCAGCAATGAAATTAAAAGACGCTTACTCCTTGGAAGAAAAGTTATGACCAACCTAGATAGCATATTACAAAGCAGAGACATTATTTGCCAACAAAGGTCCATCTGGTCAAGCCTATGGTTTTTCCAGTGGTCATGTAGGGATGTGAGAGTTGGACTGTGAAGAAAGCTGACTGCCGAAAAATCGATGCTTTTGAACTATGGTGTTGGAGAAGACTCTTGACAGCCCCTTGGACTCCGAGGAGATCCAACCAGTCCATCCTAAAGGAGATCAGTCCTGGGTGTTCATTGGAAGGACTGATGCTGAAGTTGAAACTCCAATACTTTGGCCACCTCATGTGAAGAGTTGACTCATTGGAAAAGGCTCTGATGCTGGGAGGGATTGGGGGCAGAAGAAGGGGATGACAGAAGACGAGATAGTTGGATGGCATCACCGACTTGATGGACATGTGTATGAGTAAACTCCGGGAGTTGGTGATGGACAGGGAGGCCTGGCATGCTGCAGTTCATGGGGTCACAAAGAGTCGGACACGACTGAGCGACTGAACTGAACTAAGACAAGTAATTAGTAATCTTTTAAAATGTTAGATAAAAAATATTGTAGCTAAATTCAAAATCCAAAGTGCTTATCATAGCTCAAGTTCCAAAGGATGATTTTCAGTTGCCTCTCTGACTCTCTTGCCTCCTGCACCTTCTTTCTCTCACTCATGTACCAGCCCCCCAGGACCTCTGTTCATTCCACCAGCCATTCACTCTTCTTCCTCAAAACATTATATGAATGTGACTTAGAAGAGTCTCTTCCTACATATGTGTAACTCCTCTTTCACTTTCTTCCTGTCTCTACTAAAAAGTTTCTACAACATATATAATTATAGCTTTCTCAATCTGAGTTGGGCTGGGTGGGGCTTCCCTGGTGGCTCAGACAGTTAAGTGTCTGCCTGCAATGCGGGATACCTGGGTTTGATACCTGGGTCAGGAAGATCCCCTGGAGAAGAAATTGGTAACCCACTCCAGGACTCTTGCCTGGAAATGTCCATGGATGGAGGAGCCTGATGGGCTACAGTCCACCGGGTTGCAAAGAGTCTGGCATAACTGAGAGACTTCACTTCACTTCTTCAGTCTGAGTAATCACATTACTATTTAAAGGGCAATTTAAAAATATCACCTTATTCTTTTATAAGGTCAATAGGAGTAGGAACTTAAGTGGTTTATTCACTTTGGTACCCTAAGCTCAGAATAGCATCTAAATTATTGCTCCTTAATGTATATTTGTTGAGTGAATAAGTAAAGTTTACTCGGTTTAACTAGTAAGTCAGAACCTGAATTTGGTCCTGAAATTCTCTGATTTCTAAATCTATAGGATACTGAATTTTTATTTCTTCCTACATAGGTCTAAGAAGTTCAGTAATATTTATTTTTATGAAACTATCTTGTGAGGAAAAGAAATCAAAATAAAAACAAAAGCAAGCTGGCACAAACATCATCAGACATTAGTCAAGATGTTAAGTTGCTCTAGAATGGTTAAGTTCAAGAGTTCTTAATATGACAAACCTGAATCAAATTTTACAACTCAAAGTATTATAAACAAAAGAAGTAATTGAATTACCCAAGATGAAAGTATAAGTGAACTATTTACTGATTTATTATTAATAATAACCAACTCTTCTGGACATCAGTACAATTACTTATGATACCATTTACACAAGTGTGAAGATAGAGTATAAAAGAGGGGGAGGTGAATCTCAGTCATAGATACTCAACTAATTTTGGTATTTTCTCTGATTGTCATTGAGTTGGCCTTTTTCTTCTATTGAAATAATTTTCATAGGAGAAAGCTACAGTGCTTCATTACTTATCAAATTTCCTATAAAATTATCTCATCCAAGATTCTAATAATAAGAGTCAGAGTTTCATAGTCATTAATGTATTAATCTGCCTTCTGTTACACTTTTATTTTTCAGCATCATCTTCCATATATATATACACACACATATACATATATATATATATATATATATATAAATTATGTTAAGTGTACATTGCATGATGGGGCTTCCTAGGTGACTCAGTCATAAAGAATTTTTCTGTCAATCCAGGAGAGGCAGGAGACATAGGTTTGATCCCTTGGTAGGGAAGATCTCCTGGAGAAGGGAATGGCAACCCACTCCAGTATTCTTGCCTGGAAAATTCCATGAATAGAGGACCCTGGTGGGCTACAGACCAACAGGTTGCAAAGAATTGGACGTGACTGAGTGACTGAACACAGCACAGCAACACAGTGCATGATAATTGAGATATGACTTTATATTCATAAGGAAGAATAGCAAATTTCTTATTTTATCTAGTTTATTTGATAGACCTCTGCTCTTGAGTATATTGTATTTATTTTATTTTGTAGACCTATTTTTAGTTTCCAAAAAATCACTTTGTGATAAGCTAGCTTTTATTCAGTTTTTATTTTGTTCTTTGCATGTCTTTCTCAAATGACGTTTTCCATTATATTGCTTTATCCTAGGGACATAGTCAAGATGTATGTATCAGTTCTCCAAGCCAGGGGTTTTCAAAGTTGTATTAACACACTCAATAGATTAGAATATATTTTACATTATCTCTCTATAGATGCATATAAATTTGCAAAACTGATAATAAGTGAAATAAACTTTCATGAAAAATGAATTGCCTCTACTCATATAATATTCTCTTACATCTTTCTCTCTTTAGAAGGATATCCCCAAGAGCAAATACAGATTGCTTGGTTTCTAGGTCCCTTCTGTCCCCAAGAATCAACCCTTATCTTACACTGATTGCAAATAAAATTCATACTTAATTTCTATGAATAGAAAATACCACTTTAGCATTCTTAAATTACTCATTAAAATTTTTTTGGCTTGACAATTTATGTTAATCATCTTTATTATTGAAGTTGATTGGTTCCTAATTCTATTAAAGCAGATTTACTCTAATAGCCAACTAATGAAATATCAGGTTGGTGAATCTGTGTTATTGCAAAAAAATTTCCATGCAGGCCTTTGAACTCCTGTGTTTTCCCCATCACTGCTATGAGTCAAGTTGGATCACCTTGAGGATTCATTTGTAAAATATTCTATGCTTTCTTCAGATTAAAATTTGTGTTCATTAATAATAAGCTTCCACCCTTACATAAACTAATGACTTCAATATGTTTGAAACATAGACTCTAGCTATAGATATTTACTAAATCTCTTCTTCATGAAAGAAGAATATAAGGACACAGCCATTATTAGTTAAATCCAAAAGGTCAAAAGAGCAATTGTCAAGTGATAAAGTATTCCAAACCATTATACTCTTAAAATACTGTTGAGTGCATATTGAGGCATTTGTGATGAAAGTGGATAAACGTTTTTTGAAACTATTGTTCTGTCACTTCCCCTCTGGTAAGAGAGGGAATCAGAAGGCTGTCAACTTGCTGCAATAGAAGGAACACATTATAGTCACAAGACTTGACTCTATGGCTTTAGTCTGGTCTGCAATTCTTTTAAATTCTGATGAAATTCAATTTTTCATGCACTGACAGTGATGAACGGTTGTTATTTTTAGACCCAGTGCTGTAACGACGAGGCACAGTGTGAGAAGTGCCCGGTTAACATGGCGGTTGTTACAGCTTTGATTGAGATTTCCCCCGACACAGGTCAGGCGGAGCTGCAGACCGGGTCAAGCTGTCCTGGCAGTTGGCCTCTTTCTTGCCCTTCTGCTCTAAAGAAATATGAACCTAATTCAGGCCATGCAGCGTTTGTGCTGGTAATCATTTCTAATGGAGTGTGGTTACAAGATGTTGCAGAAATATATATATCATTCCACCCTGGTAATACATCTTTTTTCCATAGAGCAAACAGTGCCCTATTTAATAAGAATGGCCACATTCATCTTGATCTGCCTTGGGTGCTAAACTTTGCATGGTTGTTGAACTGATTCCCTAAACAAAAAGCAGTAGAATGCTAAAATATTTTTGAATATGGACAAACAAAATATTTCTACTTATATAAGGTTTGAATGTCAAGATCTCTCTTTAAAAAAAAATAAACATTCAGATGAGCATATGATTTTAAATATCAGTTGAACAATATTCAAAGAACAAATGCTTCTGTTATGTTTTGTTTAATCTGATTTTAAAGGCACTTAAATATTACTGACACCAATAGAGAAGGGTAAAGGTGTAATAAAACTGCTACAATGCTTTCTTAAAAATTTAGCTTACAAGTATTACAATTGATTTCTCCTATGCAGACCAAAAAGAATGCAACAAGGCAGATAATAAATTAAATCTAATTCCATGGTAGAGAAAGATGGCTACCTACTCAATACCAATTCTCTTCCTCTTCCTTAGTCACATAGAACCAATTTTACTTCATGTATCTATGTGTCTGTTAAAAAAAGTTATATTTTGCAGCCTCCTTTGCATCTACTAGTGAATGAAATGTAAGTCAAAGGCATTGGGGATATGATATAGCTAGTAAGTTCCTTATTTTCCTTATCGTTCTACCTGGTCTTGCTCCTTTGATACCAGAAATAGTGGTGGGACTTCAGTAAGCATCTTGCAACAGCTTGGTGACTTCAGGTAGGGAAGTCATACACTATGGATGCCTGAGCAGAAAGACAGAGGAACCGCCATAGACTGACTTCCTTTTGATTTCTTTATGAGTGAAAAATAATAACTTGTGTAATCATGGAATTAACAGTCATCCTGCTAACATCAGAACTTCATTTCTATTTTATATGACTCCAAATTTTGAGAAAGGGAAGTGTCTCTTGGAACTAGTGGCATTGCTCTTTTGGCTTTCAATTCTCTCAAAATTGTCTAGACCCATCATAACTAGAGAGACAATGTTGCCAGGAAGGAGAGTGACCTCCACATGCTCTGCCCGAGGGAGCACTCACTCCCTACCTTCTCCCTGCAGATAATTGTAAATTAATAATCCCTATGATTGTACAGTAATTCCTTACCTGTGGTTGAATTTACATGATGTAGTTGAATTTCAGAAAGGTTAATGCTGTAAGATAATTCAAAATATCTCTTCTGCACAGGAAAATTGTGGATTAAATGAAAGTTTTGACTGAGAAAGGCAATATCTACTTTCATTGAAGTGGGTATTAGTAACTGCATCAAAGATCACATATCAGGAAGGACAGCTGGATAAAGCAAATTGGAAGTTTTGCTTCCAACTTAATTATTCTGTTTCTTGAAGATTGTGTTTGTATTGTCTATCTTAATTAGTAAGCACTATAGGGCAGGGCTATATATGTTGTAATGCTTCTGTAATTAGATGTCTTTGGGATAATTATCACTTAATCTTTGAATTTTTTTTTGCATATTTGGTAGAAGGGAATTTTAGAAAATATGTAGCTTCAAAAATAGACATTCCAGACAAAGTGACAGTGGCAACAGTGCAGTTTATGAATATCCCTAAATCATCGCATAAAAATAACAAAAATACCCAAAATTGCTTATAAAATTGTAAAAAAAGTATTATAGTCAACTTGGGTAATAAAAATAAGTGCACAGTAACTACATGAGCCTCAAAGTACATGCAGAGGAGTCCAAATCACTGATAGTAACACTACCAAGAAAATATTGGAAAAGAGTATCTGAATGACCTAACCATAAACTTTAGAAAATTGTCATATCTTATGAGAAATATTGTAAAACAACTACTGAAAGACAAGTCTTTTAATAAAATGAAAAATATACACTTGAATAAGAAAATTCAGCACCAAAAGTATGACATTCCTTCCTAAATTAACTTAATGCAAAACCCATAAAAATTCCAGTTTTTATTTTTAGTATTTGTTTGCTTATTTTATCAAGTCAGACAAATTCATTATAACAATCAGCTTGAAGAACAAGCAAGCAAGCATAGCCAGGAAAAAACTTGAAAGGGAGCATCAATGGGAGGGCGCTATCTTACCAAACATGCAAACACATTAAAAAACTCAAAAATTAAAAAGAATATGATGTTGGTGAGTAAAACAAACAAGAGGACCAATAGAGAAAAAATTATAGGCAAACCAAGTTTTATATAAATGTAATATACATTGAAGTTAGCTTATTTAATTTGCAAGAAAAATAATCTTTTAATATAATCTATAGGTATAATTGGCTTGTTATAGGAAAAATATATAGTTGGATGTATATCTTAAAATCTACACAAAATTAATTCCAAATTGAGCAGAGATTTAAATCTGAATATATAAAATATTCAAATAATAAGAGATGACATAGGGAATTTTATCTGTGGAGTGGGGTAAGTTTTTCCTACTGATGACTTAAAATCTAACTAATTGCAACAAAAGAAAGATTGATAAATTTGGATTAAATATAAGCAATTTTGGATAGCTAAAAACACCATGAGGAAATTTTGTTATTTATATTAGAGACCAATGGTAAGTATTCTTACTATATTTCTAAAAATGGATGTAAAATCCTTGAAAACTTAATGCACTTAAGAAGCACTTAAAAAATATGGAGAGTCTTCTGAAAAAGAAATAGAAATAGTCTTAACTTCATCATTGGAAAATACCCTGATGCTGGGAAATATAGATGGCAGGAGGAAAAGGGGGTGACACAGCATAAGATTGTTGGATGGCATCACTGACTCAATGGACATGAGTTTGAGCAAACCTCAGGAGATAGTGAAAGACAGGGAAGCTTGGTGTGTTTCAGTTAATGGGGTCATAAGGGGACGGACATAACTTAGTGACTGAGTAATAACATCGTTAGTAATATACATGCAGAAAGAAGCTATACTTAGGAGAACATCTTCCATTTTACAGGTAAGTAAAATCCGGAAGTTTGACCATACACTTTGCTATTGAGACATTAGATAAACAAGCTGTTTTATGCATTGCTACAGAGAATGTAAAATATTTCAGCCAGGCAGAGAATTTAGCAGTATATAGTAACATGATACATGCATGTCTTTTGATTATGCAATCTCACTTCTAATAATTTATCCCAATGATATACTAGAAAAAAAATAAAAAGAAAAATGTACAATGTATAATGGGAAATGAATAGAAAGGAAAACCAATGTGTAATTAATTATATCAATATATACCATGAAATACCCACATAATGTCATATTATGCAGCTCAAAAAATTAAAAAATGCATAATGTCTCTGAATGCTTCTGTGGAAGTTTTTTAGGTAATATTTTTCTAACATAAAGCTAAAAAGAAAAAAGTGATAGGTTCCCACTTATCTATGAAAAGACAAAGTTAAAACTTAACTCACTGTATACAGTTCACGTTTCATTTTGTCTTTGGTATATATTAGTTGTATTTTCAAAAGGTTTCTTCTGCTTAAAATTACTTATGCATGCTTAAAATCAATTAAACAAGGTTTATTTAAAGAAGTATACACTTGCCCTAGTCTAGCTAGCATGTTTACTCTCTGTCCTTCCTCCCATTAGGAAATTTGCACAAGGCTCTTAGCCTCATTCATCACAGGGCAGACAGAATGAAAGTCACAGTCACAAGACTAACCAAAATGATCACATAGATCACAGCTTGTGTAACTCAATGAAGCTATGAACCATGCCCCACAGGGCCACCCAAAATGGGTGGGTCATGGTGGAGACTTCTGGCAAAAAAATAATAATAATAATAATAATTGTTCACTGGAGAAGGGAATGGAAAACCACTTTAGTTTTCTTGCCTTGAGAACCCCATGAACAGTATGAAAAGGTAAAAGGTTATGACTCTGAAAGAGGAGCTCCCGCAGGTCAGAGGAAGGGCAAAGAAATAGCTCCAGAAAGAAGGAAGAGACTGAGTTAAAGCAGAAACGATGTCTACTTGCAGATGTTCCTGGTGGTGAAAGTAAAGCCTGATGCTGTGAAAAGCAGTACTGCATAGGAACCTGGAATGTTAGGTCCATGAATCAAGGTAGATTGGAAGTGGTCAAAAAGAAGATGGCAAAGTGAACATTGACATTATAGGAATCAGTGAACTAAAGTGGATGGGCATGAGTGAATTTAATTCAGATGACCATTACATCTACTACTGTGGGCAAGAAATCCTTTAGAAGAAATGGAGTAGCCCACATAGTCAACAAAAGATTCTGAAATGCAATACTTCTGTGCAATCTCAAAAATGACATAATGATCTCAGTTTGTTTCCAAGGCAAACCATTCGACACGACAGTAATCCAAGTCTATGCCCAACCACTAAAACTGAAGAAGCTGAAGTTGAATGGTTCTATGAAGACCTACAAGACCTTCCAGAGCTAGCATCAAGGAAAGAAAAAAAAAAAAAAAAAAAAAATGTCCTTTTCATTTTAGGGGACTAGAATGCAAAAGTAAGAAGTAAAGAGATACCTGGAGTAACAGGTATATTTGGCCTTAAACTATAAAATAAAGCAGGGAAGAGGCTAACAAGAGTTTTACCAAGAGAAAGCACTGGTCATAGCAAACACCCTCTTCCAACACAGGAGCCGACTCTACACGTGGACATCACCAGATGGTCAATACCAAAATTGGATTGATTATATTCTTTGCAGCCAAAGATAGAGAAGCTCTATACAGTCAGCAAAAACAAGACTGGGACATGACCATGGCTCAGATCATGAGATCCTTATTACAAAATAAGAATTTTACTATAAAATTTCTCTACACTTTAGTTTTCTATGTGTGTTCAGGTCAGTTTAGTTCAGTCGCTCAGTTGTGTCCAACTCTTTGCGACCCCATGGACCGCAGCACGCCAGGCCTCCCTGTCCATCACCAACTCCTGGAGTTTACTCAAGCCCTTGTCCATCGAGTTGGTGATGCCATCCAGCCATCTCATCCTCTTTCGTCCCCTTCTTCTCCTGTCCCCAATCCCTCCCAGCATCGGTCTTTTCCAATGAGTCAACACTTTGCATGAAGTGGCCAAAGTATTGGAATTTCAGCTTTAGCATCAGTCCTTCCAATGAACACCCAGGATTGATCACTTTTAGGATGGACTGGTTGGATCTCCCTGCAGTCCAAGGGACTCTCAAGAGTCTTCAACATCACAGTTCAAAAGCATCAATTCTTCTGTGCTCAGCTTTCTTTATAGTCCAACTCTCACATCCATACACTGGAAAAAACATAGCCTTGACTAGATAGACCTTTTTTGGCAAAGTAATGTCTCTGCTGTTTAATATGCTGTCTAGGTTGGTCATAGCTTTCCTTCCAAGAAGTAAGCATCTTTTAATTGCATGGCTGCAATCACCATCCATAGTGATTTTGGAGACCAGAAAAATAAAGTCAGCCACAGTTTCCACTGTTTCTCCTGTTTCCCCATCTATTTCCCATGAAGTGATGGGACCAGATGCCATGATTTTAGTTTTCTGAATGTTAAACTTTAAGCCAACTTTTTCACTCTACTCTTTCACTTTCATCAAGAGGCTCTTTAGTTCTTCACTTTCTGGCATAAGGTTGGTGTCATCTGCATATCTGAGGTTATTGATATTTCTCCTGGCAATCTTGATTTCAGCTTGTGCTTCCTCCAGCCCAGAGTTTCTCATGATGTACTGTGCATATAAGTTAAACAAGTAGGGTGACAATATATAGCCTTGACATACTCCTTTTCCTATTTGGAACCAGTCTGTCGTTCCATGTCCTGTTCTAACTGTTGCTTCCTGACCTGCATACAGGTTTCTCAAGAGGCAGGTCAGGTGGTCTGATATTCCCATCTCTTTCAGAACCTTCCACAGTTTATTGTGATCCACACAGTCAAAAGCTTTGGCATAGTCAATAAAGCAGAAATAGACGTTTTTCTGGAATTCTCTTGCTTTTTTGATGATCCAGCAGATGTTGGCAATTTGATCTCTGGTTCCTCTGCCTTTTCTAAAACCAGCTTGAACATCTGGAAGTGCACGGTTCAAGTATTGCTGAAGCCTGGCTTGGAGAATTTTAAGCATTACTTTATTACTAGCGTGTGAGATGAGTGCAATCGTGGGGTAGTTTGAGCATTCTTTGGCATTGCCTTTCTTTGGGATTGGAATGAAAACTGACCTTTTCCAGTCCTGTGGCCACTGCTGAGTTTTAAAAATTTCTATGAGTGTAAATACAAGCAAATATACAAACGAATGTATGTATGTATGTATGTGTATGTATACACACACACACACACACAAATACATTTTATAAGTGTATATGTATTGTGTTGGTATGTAACTATAGAAAAAGCTACTATTAAAACTTGGTCTATATTTTATTCCATTATCAAATGTGATTATTTGAAAAAGTGTTTGGTTTTTACAATTGTATCACATTTAAGAACAAGGCTTACCTGGTGACTCAGATGGTAAAATATCTGTCTGAAATGCAGGAGACCTGGGTTCAATCCCTGGGTTGGGAAGTTCCCCTGAAGAAGTGAACTGCTACCCTCTTCAGTATTCCTGCCTGATAAATTCCATGGACAGAGGAGCCTGCCAGTCTCCACAGTGTCACAAAGAGTCAGACATGACTGAGCGACTTTCACTTCATTTCACTTCTAAGAACAGTTGATCTTTGCATTGTAATAATAGTGATAGTACTTATTATGCACTTGGCAATTTTCTAACTTCTTTTTACATATTAGCTGACATAATACACTAGCCCTATGTGATAAGGACCATTATCATTATACTCATACTTACAGAAAAGAAACAGAGGCACAGAAAATTTCAGTAATTTCCTAGTTGTCACCACACAAGTACATCATCAAAAATGTATCCAAACAGGTTCTCTGAAAGACCTTTTAGGTCTCTAAACAACATGCATAATACATATTGCTATTGGTCATGTCTATATCTCATATTTTTGAGGAGGAAATTAGGAATTTTAAGAATTTACAAATGGAAAGATAAAGGCTTCAAGAAATGATCTAGGACTGGAGAACTTTATCTACTCCAGCTCCCCAAGCATTAAGGTATTCCCAAAGTTTTGGAGACTGGAAAAATGGAGGGATTCCAAGTTTGGGGCCCATGGGGGAAAAAAAAGGAGAGGAATTTCAATGATAGTATGCTTAATATGCATGGAGATTTCTTGCATATTTAAGTTTCCTTAAAGCAGGTACATGAGATCACTGAAATATATGAGTTTCAGTGGCGCTGATCCACTTATATATGGATTATTTCAAATCAACTTAGAAAAATTTGGGAGATTTGTGACAACTTGAAAAAATATCACAGGTGAACGACATAGCCTAAAAATGCAAAAAAGAAAAAAAGTTAGATATATCATGAATTTCATAAAACATATGTGGATAAATATATGTAAATTCTGCTATTTTTACAATTTATTACCATAAAATGCATACAGAACCTAGTATAAAAAGGTTAATTTTATTAAAGCTTACACACAAATGCAGACTGTACAGGGTGCCACTCAGAGTCAAGAGAAAATGAAATGGAAAAATGCAGTATTAAATCATAATTACATTAAAATAACTGCAGCACATACTGTACTACCATAATAATTTTGTGGCCATCTCCTTTTGCCATTGCAGTGAGCTTATGTTTCACCGCTATTCATTTGAAACACCCTGTGATTCTAGTGATCTTCATTTGAGCAGTTTGTCTCACCAGTAAATTGGATAGTGCTCACAATTTTCCATATTTTTCATCATAATGAAATACCTTAAACCTTGATAACACTGCAGGACTCATGCAAATCACCACTAGTGATTCTGGAAGTGTTCCCAAGAAGTAGAGGAAAAATCATGACATTACAAGGAAAACTTGAGATTCTTGAGGACTGCAAGTTGCAGTTGCCAATATTACCCTGATGCTAAAACAATAAAAACACATTAAAATAAGAAAAGAAATCTTTGTGATGAACATTTTCATTAATATGGATTCAAAAATCCTTAACAAAATATTAGGAAATCAAATATAGCATATGAAAATGACATTACATCATAACCAAATGCAAAATTGGTTTATCATGCAAAAATAAATACAATTCATGATATTAACACGGTAATGAGCAGTCATATGATTATTTCATTAAATATAGGATAGTCATTTAAAAAAAGTCCACATTCACTCATAATATAAATTCTTAGCAATCCAGAGATATAGAGAAATATCCTCAACCCGTTACAGGGCTCTTCAAAACTCCTACACTATTACTACATTTAGTATGAAAGACTGATTATTCTTCCTCTAAAGTTTAAGAAGAGAGAGGATATTTATTCTCATAACTTCTATTCAATATTATACTAGTAATTCTAAACAGTGGAATGAGTCAAGAGAAATATACTTAAAGCATTTGGAGAAATATGATTTAAACTGACTCTTCACAGACAGTCTGGTCGTTTACAGGGAAAACTCTAAGAAATCTACAAAAATAATGACTAGAATTAAAAATTTTATATGAGACTCAAAATGCAAAGTAATGCAAAAATTCATTTGGATATGCCACCAGCAAACTATTGTAAAATGTCATTTTAAAATAGCATTTATGATAGTGTTATGTAGTTACAATAGGAAACAGCAGTCCAAAATGGCGTGACTAAAAGAAAAGGAAGGGAAACCCTGCAAAAATAGAATAAAGGAAGTTCCGAGGACCAGAATGAGGACCTCAGGTAGAACAAACAGCACTGCTGGCTAGCCCAATTTACATAGGGCAAGACCAGGGGGAGGAAAAAACATATAAAAACAGGAGCCAAAGGGCCAGGGGTCTCTCCCCCACATGCACATGCTTTCTGTCTGGCTCTCTCTCTCTTCTCTTCACGTCTTTTGGGTTGGCATGCTCTCACGCCTCAAGGACGTACTTTGTTTTGTAAATAAAATAGAGCTGTAACACAGAGCTGTAACACTGATCTGTCTAAGAGCTATAACATGGTCTGTCCGAGATCTATGATGTGCAGAGGGCTCTAACGTCTGTCACTTCAAATTTTTGTTGAGACAAGACAGAACGGAGGAGAATGCACTCACCTGACAATAATATCCCAAACGTGACATTTAAGAATATATTTGCCACAATACAATATGTACGTGGTCTGTGTGATAAAGGATACAAAATAATGCTTGAATAAATTAAAAACCTATAATGTTATGATTAACTTTTATCTTTTACTGGGCATGGGTTGTAACCTTCACAAATGTTTCTTATCTTTTCTCCCTTCCCCATTTAGGTGAGACAGGTTGCCTAGAGAGGTCTGGAGTTGGGTGGTTACCTTTTTGACACTGTGAGATAGGGCTCTGTTAAAGCAGTTTTCACTGGAAAACTAGGCTTTTGTTATGGAAAATGCTGTTGTTAGTTGTCACTAATTAATGTCCTACTCTTTGCAATTCCTTGGACTCCTTTGTCCATGGAATCCTCCAGGCAAGAATATTAGAATACATAGCCCATAGCCGTTCCCTACTGCAGAGGGTCTTCCTGACCCAGAGATCAAACCTGGGGGCCTGCTGCATTGCAGACAGACTCTTTACTGTCTGAGCCACCAAAAGCCCATGGAAAAGAGACTCTGTATTTTAAAGGCTTCCCTTTTTTCTTCTCTTGCCAGCTGATAATTTTTTCTTGAATGTGGTGGAGACCTGGAGGTAAACCCAACATTAGTGTGCCCCCCACCCCTAGAAGTGTGACTTTCACGAGTTTCTAACTTTCAAACTAGTTACAACTCAACCTCCAGCAATTCATCCAAAGGACAGTTTAAGTGTTCCTACCAGTTTATGATTCCTGCAGCTTCTATTCTAGGCAAACTGATATCACCTGTGTTTCTTGGCATATCATCTGTTTGTCCATATTTTGGAGTGGCTTTTCTTGTAACTGAAATTCTCTGATAGGTCCAAGAAAATTCTTGATTCTGAGTTTAACACTGTTTTTATTGTTGTAAACTCTGAAGTGATGAGTTCCAAACTCTTAAGTGACTCCTTCACTTTTGAAGGTTATTTTTGACTGAATATAAAATTCTGTGTTGATAGCTTTTTTCTTTTTTTCTCAACACTTTAAAGATTTTACTGCCTTGTCTTCTTTGCATAGTTTCTAAGGAGATGTTTGCTGTAATTATACAAGGTTCTTTGAAGGCAGTGCTTTGCCTCCTCTCTGCGTTCACTTTTCTCTCATTATCTTTGGTTTTTGGACGTTTATGGTATACCCATTGTGTGTGTGTGTGTGTGTGTGTGTGTGTGTGCATGTCCATGTGTTTGGTAAAACTGAAGTAGAAATTGCTAGTCAGTCAGTGTAGGACTCTGAGACATCAGTCTTATTTTCAATAACATCTCGCCCCATTAGCCTAAAGCTACACCCTTGGTTCTGTGTTCCTGGAATGTGTCCTTTGTCTGATAAATTATCAGCACTCAGATCCAGAGAAGGGCAATAATTAGCTTCTGTTCCCTATGCCTGAGTGAAAAAACAATTGGTGATAATCTTTAGCCCATACATCTGTTCCATTGTAAAATGACCATAGGGGCATGAAAAAGGATGGTGATTTAATCCAAGGATCAAAAGAAGTCATAAGGATGTCAAGCTAAACATTTTGAGTTCTAAACTGATTGGTTAGAGGGATATACGTATACCTATGTCTGATTCATGTTGATGTTTGGAAGAAACCAGCAAAATTCTGTAACACAATATCCTTCAATGACATATTTTAAGGACAGTAGCCAACCAAAAATGTACAGATTAATACTGGTAAGGATATAAATTGCTGCAAGTGCAGTCTTTTTTGGGGATTCTTTCCCCCCTTTCAGTGTCTATACTGAGAACTTTGTACTTTCTTCTCTTTAATAAATTATATTTGCTTGCTACCATGAGATTTTGGGTGTTCATTAAGTTCATTCTTCAGCTCCATGAACAAGAACTTGGTTTCCCATTTCAGTACTATTAAATCTACTTGTTGCTTTTTGAGTTGCTTGGTTCTTGGAAGCTGTATCAATGCAAGATATACTTAGACATGGAATTTTTGAAGCATAAATGTATTCATAATTTTATTATAATGATATTGATTTCTAGAAATGCAATCACACAACTACAGTAATATATCATCAGTGTCCTCTTACAACTTTGAAAATATTGGTTGTTTCAAATTTCAAGTTTTTGTCAATTTGTGGTTTTAAGGTGATATTTCATTTTAAAATTATAAATCTGAATTAACTGTGTCAGTGAATGCATTTTTATTCAAGTGTTAGCCACTTGGTGGCCTCTAACTTGATTAGCTGATTCTACCACTTTCTATTCTCTGTTGAATGCTCTGTTTTTCAATATAATTGTCCCAAATTTCTAAGATACAGTATATCTGAATTCTTGCTAATTTCAGGTTTGAAATAACCATCTTTCAGTTAATCAGAATTTTCTTAACTTCTTCACAAACTTTTTTTCCTACAAACTCTTAACCTAAGTGTATTCAAAGACCTCAACCTTATATAATATCACCACTCAAATTAACACAAATGTATTCTTAAAATTTAATTTATTAGATGTTTAGTTCCCCATTTCATATATGTCTTTAATTAATCAGAATTCACTTTGGCTTATAATGTAAAAGAAAGAAAGAAATATAGTGCTAAGTGATGTCTGACTCTTGTGACCCCATGAACTGTAGCCTACCAGGCTCCTCTATCCATGGGATTCTCCAGGCAGGAATACTGGAGTGTGTTGCCATTTCCTTCTCCAGGGAAACTTGCCAACCTAGGAACTGAACCCAGGTCTCCCACACTGCAGGCAGATGCCTTACCAACTGAACTATACAGAAAGTTTATAGTTAAGTGGGGATGCAAATTATTTTCTCCATATTCTAAACCAACTTTCATAACACTCTCATGAACCCTATTTTTTTTAAAAAGCAATTTAACTAGATAAAATTTGTAATTTTAAAATTACATAATTATATAATTTTGGCATTTTTGTAAATATTGATATTTTCAAATAAAATATATTAGTTATAAACATAATAGATTAAATTAAACCATCCTATTTATTTTATACTTAATATCAAACACTTAAAAATTAATGAAGTAAATATACTTTAACAATCAGAAATTTTGATTTCCCCAAGAATATGTTTTTACATTCTACTTTCTTCCCCAATTTTTCCTATATTTATGTAAGATATTTATTGCTGTAAATTGTTCTAATTTTGTATATGAAAAAGCTCTGATTATCTCTTTGCTAAAATTCATGTAAATTTTATTTCCTATGAATATAAAACTCAATATTCTGAATCAAATGATTATTTTGATTTATATTAGTTTAGGATTAATTAATGTAATATGCATATATGTGAGTATAGTAATGCATCTATATATATTTGATAAAAGCAATAATCTAAAAGGCAAATTTTTCCTGAAAATGTGTTCATTTTTCTCTTAATGATGGAGATAGTATTTAATTCCAGTTAAGTTTATATTTGATGGTTGAATATTTTTTTATTGCCAAATGAACAGGGTTCAGGATAAAATTTAGCTTAAGACACTGAGAATGTGTGATGGTTATTTTTCTGTGTCATCTTGTTTGGGCTGGGACATCCAGATATGTGGGAAAATATTATTCTGGTTATTTCTGTAAGAGTTTTTTCGGGTTGGGGGTGAGATTAATATCAACCATGCTAGGACTCAGGATAGCTTAGAGATGTGCTTTTCTCTTTAAAATGGAAGAGTAGTAATTATGGAAGTGAAGCTGGAGAATAAAAATCAGCAGGATTTTTGGAACACAAGCCATTTCTTCTAAGAACAAAGTTCAGATCTTGATTTTATTCTGTTTACTTACCAAATTATCTCTCTCAACCTTTTCTTCAGGAATAGCCAATTTAACATATTTGAATCTACTTCAGTTACTTTGATATACAACTTATTTGCTATACCATTTGTGGGCTGTTTTTCATACAATTATCATTTATTCTTTTTCTGCTCTTTTTTCATAGCCATTTATTAAGAGAAGTGTGTTGGTGCTGATTTGACAGTTATAATTTCCACTTTTATGTTTCTGGCAATTGCTCTTTATTTATTAAAAGTCATGTATTTTTTAAAATGTATAAATTTCTTAAAATTTATCAAAGTATACATCTTCTGCTTCAAACTAGATCAACACTCAAGATTTCTTTTTCACAGTCTGTCATTTATCACTTCCTTTTCAACCATCTGACAAGAGCCCTGGAATTTTACAAGTTCCAATTGTATTTTGTACACACACTAACAATTATCTTAAGAACAGCAGCATCAGAATGACCAGATCTTGTTAGAAATGCAGACTCTCAGGACCCACCTTGGACCCAAATTGAAACAAAAAAGTGCATTTATCAAGATTCGTTAGTGAATTAAAAGCACATTGAAGATTGAGAATAGGCTTAATAATAGTCATGCATGTGCTATAAATAATCATAATGCCTGGAACACCCTTTGAGCACTCAGTGTATAGAGCAGCACGTGTATTTAAAAAACAAAACAAACAAATAAAAAAACCCAAATTTGATCCAGTGTGCAAAACACTGGAATCACCTAGTTTGTTTTATAAATGGCTGCTTAATTTCCCCCCAGAGATTCTGATTTGATTAGCATCTGGTGCTATCCAGAGTCTGGAGACTTTTCAAAGCTTCACGGGTGAAAAAAATATGCAAGTTTGAGGACTGCTAAGCAAAACTTTCTGTTTCATAACTACAAAATACATTCTTTTTTTCTTTTTTTTTGAAATTTTTCATATTTTTAAGTAGACAAAAATGCTCTTTGTCATTCTTATATTCCTTTACATCATCCCACATTTATTTGTTTGTTTATTCTTGCTATGGTTCAGTTCAGTCATGTATGACACATTGTGATCCCATGGGCTGCAGCACACCAGGCTTCCCTTTTCATCAATAACTTCTGGAGCTTGCTCAAACTCATGTCTATCGAGTTGGTGATGTCATCCAACCAT
The DNA here is from genome assembly GCF_033118175.1 of Dama dama. Classification (NCBI taxonomy): domain Eukaryota; kingdom Metazoa; phylum Chordata; class Mammalia; order Artiodactyla; family Cervidae; genus Dama; species Dama dama. Next base: position 7,019,684 of record NC_083708.1, on the reverse strand, counting down.
CTCATCATCTGTCCTCCCTTTCTCCTCCTGCCTTCAATCTTTCCCAGCATCAGGGTCTTTTCCAATGATTCAATTCTTCCTATCAAGTGGCCAAAGTATTGGAGCTTCAGCATCAGTCCTTCTAATGAATATTCAGGACTGATTTCCTTTAGGATTAACTGGTTGGATCTCCTTGCAGTCCAAGGGACTGTCAAGGGTCTTCTCCAACACCATAGTTCAAAAGCATAAATTCTTCAGTGCTCAGTTTTCTTTATAGTCCAATGATCACATCCATATATGACTACTGGAACAAAAAAACGTAACTTTGACTAGATGGACCTTTGTTGACAAAATAATGTCTCTGCTTTTTAGTATGCTGTACAGGTTGGTCATAACTTTTATTCCAAGGAGCAAACATATTTTCATTTCACAGCTGTAGTCACCATCTGCAGTTATTTTGGAGGCTCCACCCGCCAAAAGAAAAAATAAAGTCTCTCACTGTTTCAATTGTTTCCCCATCTATTTGCCATGAAGTGGTGGAACTGGATGCCATGATCTTAGTTTTTTGAATGTTGAGTCTTGAGCCAACTTTTCACTCTCTTCTTTCACTTTCATCAGGAGGCTCCTTAGTTCTTCACTTTCTGCCATGAGGTTGGTGTCATCTGTGTTTCTAAGGTTATTGATATTTCTCCTGGAAATCTTGATTCCAGTGTTTGCTTCACCCAGTCTGGCATTTCTCATGATGTACTCTCCACAGAAGTTAAATAAGCAGGGTGACAATATGAAGCCTTGACTTACTCCTTTCCCAATTTGGAACCAGTCTATTCTTCCATGTACTATTCTAACTAACTAACTTGTTGTTCCATGTCCAGATTTACATTCTTGCTATAATATTTAATCAAATATCTTTTTCCATAGTTTCAAAAGTCTCTAACTCTCTAGGTTCAAACTTAAACTTTTCTATTTATTACCTATATGATCATGGGAATATTTCTTAAATTACTTTCTTTGCTCAATCTTCTCATGTGAAAAATAGAGTTAATAATAATAAATAGAATGCCACATTAAAAAAAAATAACTGGCACAGTATAAGAGCTTACAGAAAATTCTAGTAATTACTATTATATTCATCTTCACTATTAAAATGACATTGACTTGTTAACTTTCTAACAACTTTTGTCTGTTATTTTTATTTAGGTATCCAGCATCTTTGGAATATACTCCTTAGATTTGGGGAATTTCCTACTTTTAGAAACTGGAAACCAGAAATTCCCTTTCTCCGCTGCCTTTGGAGAGAGCTTCATTATGTTATCTAGGCTCCATTCCAAAGCACACATCTCGAGGAGGCTTCCAGAAAGAAACAAGTCTCCTGCAGAGTCATATTCTGACTAGGGTGGTGTTTTTGAGAACAGTATCCACGGATGTTTTGGTGTCCAGGGCACAATACCAGTGGTGTCAGCTGATCTTTTCATGCCCAACGGAGGTGATGACTGATGATCCTCATCATTTGTGCTTATGATTTGTATTCATTGCCAATACCGAACTGGAGAATATTGAACATCACTCCTAGGGAAATACAGGGTTTATTTCCTGCAAGCCTCTGGTCACATTTCATCAACAAATCAATACATTACCTTTTCATGTGTCTCTGTTTAGAGACACCTTATTTAATATATATTTTAATCCATACACAGTAACATTATAACTTATGTTGAAACAAAGCTGATTTAGCATACAATTCTCTATAAGATATTTCACAGCTGTCTTGTGTTTAGGAAAACTGCTAAATGCTGCGTCACTGTGCTTGGGAGCATTTTACACAGCAAAATTACCAAAAGAAGAAAATGCACATCTACACATACGAAACAACAACAGCAAAAACCTTGCAAAAATAAGGGTTAATTATATTGCCAAAAGGACACTAGTTCATAATTGCCTTGGTAGGCCTCAGCTAGTTACTTGCACCTAGGGGACTCAAGTTTTTTTGTTGCTCTGTAAATATTCTGGAATGTTAGGTCCATGAATCAAGGAAAATTGGATGTGGTCAAATAGGAGATGGCAAGAATAAACATAAACATCCTAGGAATCAGTGGATTAAAATGGACAGCAATGGGAAAACTTAACTTAGGTGAACATTATATCTACTTCTATCGACAAGAATCCCGTAGAATAAGTGGAGTATCCTTCATAATCAACAAAAGAGTCTGAAATACAGTACTTGGGTGCAACCTCAAAAATGACAGAATGATCTCAGTTTGTTTCCAAGATAAGCCACTCAACAGTAATTCACAGTAATTCAAGTCTATGTCTCTACCACCAAAGAAGATCAAGTTGATCAGTTCTATGAAGACCTAGAAGATGTCCTAGAAGCAACACTTAAAAAAGATGATTTATTCATCATTAGGGATTGGAATGTAAAAATAGGAAGTCAAGATATACCTGGAGTAACAGGCAAGTTCCACCTTGGAAAGCAAAATGAAGCAGGCTAACAATTCTGCCAAGAAAATGCACTAGTCATAGAAAATACCCTTTTTCAACAACACGAGAGGTGACTTTACACATGGACATCACCAAATGGTAAATATAAAAATCAACTTGATTTACTCTTTGTAGCTTAAGATGAAGAAGCTGTATAGAGTCAGCAAAAGCAAGCTCTGGAGCTGACTGTGGCTCAGATAATCAGCTTCTCCTAGAAAACTTGAAGCTTAAATGAAAGAAAACAGGGAAAAATACCAGGCCAGCCAGGTATGACTTAAATCCCATATGAATTTGCAGTAAAGGTAATGAATATATTCAAGGGACTAGATCTAGTTAACAGTGTTCCTGAAGAACTATGGACAGAGGTCCATGATATTGTACAGGAGGTAGTGAACAAAACCATCCCAAAGAAAAGGAAAAACAAGAAGGCAAAGTGGTTTTCTGAGAAGGCTTTACAAATGATGGAAGAGCAAGGAGAAGTGAAAAGCAAGGGAGAGAGGGAAAGATAAATCCAATTAAATGCAGAGTTCCAAAGACTAGCTAAAAGAGGCAGGAAGGCTTTCTTCAGTGAACAGTGTCAAATAATAGAAGAAAACAGCAAAAAAGGAAAGACTAGAGATCTCTCTAGGAAAACTGAAGACATCATGGGAGCATTCTGCCCACAGATGGACACAATAGAGGATTAAAATGGTAGAGACCTAGTAGACACTAAATGGATCAAGATGAGATAGAAAGAATACACAGAATAACTGTATAAAAATTATCTTAATGATCTAGATCACTACGATGGTGTAGTCACCCAGAGTCAGACATCCTTAAGGTAAAGTGGGCTTTAAGAAGCACCACTGTTAATAAAGCTAGGAGGGGGCAGTCCTAAGATGGCAGAGGAATAGGATGGGGAGACCACTTTCTCTCCCACAAATTCATGGAAAGAACATATGAACGCTGAGCAAATTCCACAAAACAACTTCTGAATGCTGGCAGAGGACATCAGGCACCTAGAAAGGCAGCCCATTGTCTTTGAAAGGAGGTAGGACAAATATAAGGAGAAGGCAATGGCACCCCACTCCAGTTCTGTTGCCTGGAAAATCCCATGGACGGAGGAGCCTGGTGGGCTGCAGTCCATGCGGTCGCTAAGAGTCGGACACGACTGGGCGTCTTCAATTTCACTTTTCACTTTCATGCATTGGAGAAGGAAATGGCAACCCACTCCAGTGTTCTTGCCTGGAGAATCCCAGGGACAGCAGAGCCTGGTGGGCTGCCGTCTATGGGGCCGCACAGGGTAGGACACGACTGAAGCGACTTAGCAGCAGCAGCAGCAGCAGGACAAATATAAAAAAAAGAGAGAGAGAGAGAGACAAAAAGGGAGGGACAGAGATCCATCCCAGGAAAGGAGTCTTAAAAGAAGTTTCCAAACACCAGAAAACACTCTCACCGGCGGGTCTGTGGGGAACCTTGGAATCTCAGAGGGCAACATAAGCAGGAGGAAAAATAAATAAATAAATAAATAAAACCCACAGATTACGTACCTAACTGCAACTCCCAGCAGCCACCACCAGCAAGAGGGTGCTGAACAGGGAGGCGCCGGCTGCATTGCTCAGTGTAAGGACCTGGCCTGAATGCCCTGAGGGCAATCTGAGGGAACTGAAGTGAGATGAGATAGCAACACAAACTGTGGGACAGCCAAAGAGAGAGAAAAAAAGAGAGAGAGAGAACTATCCTGAGAAAAGCGCTAACCTGAGGCAATGCCAGGCCCGCTCACAGAACAAAGGACTTAGCAGAGCTGGTTGGCTGTGGACTGGCCCATCCCCCACTGGAGACAAGCAGGCAGGGGGCAGCCAGAGCCGGAAAGGGGCTATCCCGGCCCCGGAGAGGCATCCTCTACCAAACTGCAAACAGGCTCAGTTGCTAACCAAGAGCCCTTGGGATTCTGGACAGTTGACATCCGCTTGGAGGGTCGTGCTGGAGATCAGCTCCCCAGAAGAGACACACGGCACACCTGAGAAGGTGCACCCACTGTACACCCAGAAAACGGAGCGGCTGGGACGAGGGAGGTGATAAGACGCACCGCCCACCTGGGGGTGACTGCGCTCCTCAAGCACCTGGTCACCTGAGCTGCTCCGACCCGGGAAGGGCAAAAACGCAGGTCCAACCGATTCTGCACCTTTGGGGAGTACTTGAGAACCTGAACCTGAGTGGCTTAGACCTGGGAAGTGCACGCAACCCAGGGTCCACTTCAGACAGTTCCCAGAAGAGCAACCTAGAGCCTGAACAGTGTAGACCATGAAAGCACACACACCGTGAGCGGGGGCAAACCCAGTGCAGCTGAGACACTGCGCGCGCTCCCCACACACGCCAGTGATATTTGTCTGCAGTGTTTCTCCCTCCCCACTGCACGACTGAACAATGAGCCTAAAAAAGTGACTACCACCGCCCCCTTGTGTCAGGGCGGACATTAGACACTGAAGAGACCAACAAACAGAAGAAGCTAAAATAAATAGAGGGGATGGCTTGGGACGTGACAGGTGCAATAGATTAAAACCCTGTAGTTAACACTGGCTACATTGGAAGGGGCCTAAAGATCTTGAGAAGTGTAAGCCGGATCAAGGAACTATCTGAAACTGAACTGACCCCACACTGTCTGCAAGAGCTCCAGAGAAATTCCTAGGTATATTTTTACTATTATCATTTTTCAAATTTTTAATTTTTTAAAATTTTTAAGTCCTCTATTACTCCTTTAATTTTCATTTTTATAATCTACTATTACCTTGCCAAAAAGAGACCCTATTTTTAAATCAAATTTCATATATAAATTTTATAATTTCTGTGAATTTGCTTCTTTGATTGTTTGTTTGTTTGTTTTTGATATTGTATTTCTGAGAGTCTAACCTCTACCCTAGAGTTTTAATCTTTGCTTTTGGGCATTTGTTATCAATTTTGTACCTTTAAAAACCCAATCTTCAGTACCCATTTTTACTTGGGAGTGTGATTACATACTCTCTCCCCATTTTGGCTCTCCTTTTTCTCCACTAAGTCGCCTCTATCTCCTCCCTCCCCCTTCTCTTCTCTACTCAACTCTGTGAATCTCTTTGTGTGTTCTGGGCTGTGGAGAACACTTAGGCAACTGATTACTGGCTGGATCTGTCTCACTCCTTTTGATTCCCCCTTTTCTCCTCCTGGTCACCTCTGTCTCCTTTCCCCCTCTTCTCTTCTCTATGTAACTCCATGAACATCTCTGAGCAGTTCAGACTGTGGAGAGCACACAGGGAATTGATTACTGGCTAGCTTGCTCTCTCCCCTTTTGATTCCCCTCTTCTCCTCCTGGTCACCTCTATCTCCCTCACCCTCTTCTCTTCTCCATATAACTCTGTGAACCTCTCTGGGTGTCCCTCACTGTGGAGAAACTTTTCATCATTAACCTAGATGATTTATCATTGGTGCTGTATAGATGGAGAAGTCTTGAGGCTACTGTAAGGATCAGACTGAAATCAGAGGCAGGGGGCTTAAATTCAAAACGTGAGAACACCAGAGAACGCCTGACTCCAGGGAACATTAATCAATAAAGCTCATCCAAAAGCCTCCAGACCTACACTGAAACCAAGCACCATCCAAGAGCCAACAAGTCCCAGAGCAAGACATACCACACAAATTCTCCAGCAACACAGGAACACAACCCTGAGCTTCAATATACAGGCTTCCCAATGTCACAACAAACTCATTGACATCTCAAAACTCACTACTGGACACTTCATTGCACTCCAAAGAGAAGAAATCTAGCTCCACCCACCAGAACACCGACACAAGCTTCCCTAACCAGGAAACCTTGACAAGCCACCCATCCAACCCCACCCATAGCGAGCAACCTCCACAATAAAGAGGAACCACAAACTGACAGAATATGGAAAGGCCACCCCAAACACAGAAATATAAACAAGATGAAAAGGCAGAGAAATACCCATCAGGTAAAGGAACAGGATAAATGCCCACCAAACCAAACAAAAGAGGAAGAGATAGGGAATCTACCTGATAAAGAATTCCAAATAACGATAGTGAAAATGATCCAAAATCTTGAAAACAGAATGGAGTTACATTAAATAGTCTGGAGACAAGGATTGAAAAGATGCAAAAAATGTTTACCAAGGACCTAGAAGAAATAAAAAAGAGTCAATATACAATGAATAATGCAATAAATGTGATAGAAAACACACATGAATTGAGGGAACCAACAATAGAATAACAGAAGCAGAGGATAGGATAAGTGAGGTAGAAGATTGAATGGTAGAAATAAAATAAGCAGGGAGGAAAAAAGAATTAAAAGAAATGAGGACAACCTCAGAGACTTCTGGGACAATGTTAAATGCCCCAACATTCGAATCATAGGAGTCCCAGAAGAAGAAGACAGACAAAAAAAAAAAAAAAAAAAAAAAGACTATGAGAAAATATTTGAGGAGATAATAGTTGAGAACCTCCCTAAAATGGGGAAGGAAATAGTCACTCAAGTCCAAGAAACCTAGAGAGTCCCAAACAGGATAAACCCAAGGTGAGACACCCCAAGACACATATTAATCCAATTAACAAAGATCAAGCACAAAGAATGAATATTAAAAGCAGCAAGGGAAGAACACCAAATAACACACAAGAGATTCCATAAGGATAACATCTGATCTTTCAACAGGAACTCTTCAGACCAGAAGGGAATGGCAGGACATACTTAAAGTGATGAAAGAGAAAAACCTGCAAAGCAGACTACCGTACCCAGCAAGGATCTCATTCAAATATGAAAGAGAAATCAACAGGTTTACAGAAAAGCAAAAGCTGAGAGAATTCAGCACCACCAAACCAGCTCTCCAACAAATACTAAAGAATCTTCTCTAGACAGGAAACACAGAAAGGATGTATAAACTTGAGCCCAAAAAAACAAAGTAAATGGCAACGGGATCATACTTACCTTAGATGCAAATGGGTTGAATGCCCCAACCAAAAGACAAAGACTGGCTGAATGGACACAAAAACAAGACCCTTATATATGTTATCTACAAGAGACCCACCTTAAAATAAGGGACACATACAGACTGAAAGGGAGGGGCTAGAAAAAGATATTCCATGCAAATAGAGGCCAAAAGAAAGCAAGAGTAGCAATACTCATATCAGATAAAATAAACTTTAAATAAAGGCTGTGAAAAGAGAAAAGGAAAGACATTACATAATGACCAAAGGTTCAATCCAAGAAGAAGATATAACAATTATAAACATATATATGCACCAACATAGGAGCACCATAATATGTAAGACAAATGCTAACAAGTATGAAAGGGGAAATTAACAATAATGCAATAATATTGGGAGACTTTAATACCCCACTCACATCTATGGCTAGATCAACTAAACAGAAAATTAACAAGGAAACACAGACTTTAAATGATACAATAGACCAGTTAGACCTAATTGATATCTATAGGACATTTCATCTCAAAACAATGAATTTCACCTTTTTCTCAAGTGCACATGAAACCTTCTCCAGGATAGATCACATCCTGGGCCATAAATCTAGCCTTGGTAAATTCAAAAAAAATTGAAATCATTCCAAGCATCTTTTCTGACCACAATGCAGTAAAATTAGACATAAGTTACAGGAGAAAAACTGTTAAAAATTCCAATATATGGAGGCTGAACAACATGCTGCTGAATAACCAACAAATCACAGAAGAAATCACAAAAGAAATCAAAATATACATAGAAATGAATGAAAATGAAAACACAACAACCCAAAACCTATGAGACACTGTAAAAGCAGTGCTAAGGGGCAGGTTCATAACAATATAGGCTTACCTCAAGAAACAAGAAAAAAGTCAAATAAATAACCTAACTCTACATCTAAAGCAACTAGAAAAGGAAGAAATGAAGAACCCCAGGGTTAGTAGAAGGAAAGGAATCTTAAAAATTAGAGCAGAAATAAATCCAAAATAAACAAAATAGACCATAGCCAAAATCAACAATGCTAAAAGCTGGTTATTTGAGAAGATAAATAAAATAGCAAACCATTAGCCAGACTCATCAATAAACAAAGGGAGAAGAATCAAATCAACAAAATTAGAAATGAAAATGGAGAAATCATAACAGACATCACAGAAACACCAATGATCATAAGAGACTACTATTAGCAACCACATGCCAATAAAATGGACAACTTGGAAGAAATGGACAAATTCTTAGAAAAGTACAATTTTCCAAAACTGAACCAGGAAGAAATAGAAAATCTTAACAGACCAGTCACAAGCATGGAAATCGAAACTGTAATAAAAAATCTTCCAGCAAACAAATCCCAGAACCAGATGGCTTCATGGGTGAATTCTACCAAAAATTTAGAGAAGAACTAACACCTATCCTACCCAAACTCTTCCAGAAAATTTCAGAGGAAGGTAAATTTCCAAACTCATTCTATGAGACGACCATCACCCTAATCCCCAAATCAGACAAAGATGCAACAAAAAAGAAAACTACAGGCCAATATCACTGATGAACATAGATGAAAAAATCCTTAACAAAATTCTAGCAAACAGAATCCAACAACATATCAGATAGATGATACATCATGACCAAGTGGGCTTTATCCCAGGGACACAAGGATTCTTCAATATCTGCAAATCAATCAACATAATAGACCACAATAACAAATTGAAAGATAAAAGACATATTATTATCTCAATAGATGTAGAAAAAGCCTTTGACAAAATGCAACATCCACTTATGATAAAAACACGCCAGAAAGCAGGAATAGAAGGAACATATCTCAACATAAAAAAGCTATATAAGACAAACCCACAGCAAACATTGTCCTCAACGGTGAAAAATTGAAAGCATTTCCCCTAAAGTCAGGAACAAGACAAGAATGCCCACTCTCACCACTACTATTCAACATAATTTTGGAAGTTTTGGCCACAGCAATCAGAGCAGAAAAATAAATAAAAGGAATCCAGATTGGAAAAGAAGAAGTAAAACTCTCACTGTTTGCAGATGACATGATCCTCTACATAGAAAACCCTAAAGACTCCACCAGAAAAGTACTAGAGCTAATCAATGAATATAGTAAAGTTACATGATATAAAATTAACACACAGAAATCCCTTGCATTCCTATACACTAACAATGAGGAAACAGAAAGAGAAATTAAGACAACAATTCCATTCACCATTGCAATGAAAAGAATAAAATACTTAGGAATATATCTACCTAAAGAAACAAAAGACCTATATATATATAAATATAAAACTATAAAACACTGATGAAAGAAATCAAAGAGGACACAAATAGATTGAGAAATATACCGTGTTCAAGGATTGGAAGAATCAATACAGTGAAAATGAGTATACTACCCAAAGCAATCTTTAGATTCAATGCAATCCTTATCAAGATACAGACAGTGTTTTTCACAGAACTAGAACAAATAATTTCACAATTTGTATGGAAATACAAAAACCTCGAATAGCCAAAGCAATCTTGAGAAAGAACGGAACTGGAGGAATCAGCCTGCCTGACTTCAGGCTATACTACAAAGCTACAGTCATCAAGAGAGCATGATACCCGCCCAAAGACAGAAATATAGATCAATGGAACAAAATAGAAAGCCCAGAGATAAATCCACACACCTATGGACACCTTATGTTTGATAAAAGGGCAGGAATATACAATGGAGAAAAGACAATCTCTTTAAAAAGTGGTGTTGGGAAAACTGGTCAAACACTTGTAAAAGAGTGAAACTGGAACACTTTCTAACACCATACACAAAATAAATTCAAAATGGATTAAAGAACTAGATGTAAGACCAGAAACTATAAATCGCCTAGAGGAAAACATAGGCAACACTCTCCGACATAAACCACAGCAGGGTCCTCTATGACACACCTCCCAAAGTAGTGGAAATAAAAGCAAAAATAAACAAATGGGGCCTAATTAAACTTAAAAGCTTTTGCACAATGAAGGAAACTATAATCAAGGTGAAAAGATAGCCTTCATAATGGGAGAAAATAATAGCAAATAAAGCAACTGACAAATAATTAATCTCAAAAATACACAAGCAACTCCTGCAGCTCAATTCCAGAAAAATAAATGACCCAATCAAAAAATGGACCAAGGAAGTAAACAGATATTTCTCCCAAGAAGACATACAGACGGCTAACAAACACATGAAAAGATGCTCAACATCACTCATTATCAGAGAAATGCAAATCAAAACCACAATGAGGTACCATTTCACACCAGTCAGGATGGCTGCTCTCCAAAAGTCTACAAGCAATAAATGCTGGAGAGGGTTTGGAGAAAAGGGAACCCTCTTACACTGTTGGTGGGAATGCAAACTAGTACAGCCGCTATGGAGAACAGTGTGGAGATTCCTTAAAAAACTGGAAATAAAACTGCCATATAACCCAGCAATCCCACTCCTGGGCATACACACCGAGGAAACCAGAATTGAAAGAGACACGTGCACCCCAGTGTTCATCGCAGCACTGTTTATAATAGCCAGGACATGGAAGCAATCTAGATATCCATCAGCAGATGAATGGATAAGAAAGCAGTGGTACATATACACAATGGAATATTACTCAGCCATTAAAAAGAATACATTTGAATCAGTTCTAATGAGATGGATGAAACTTGAGCCTATTATACAGAATGAAGTAAGCCAGAAAGAAAAACATCAGTACAGTATACTAACGCATATATAGGGAATTTAGAAAGATAGTAACAATAACCCTATATGAGAGACAGCAAAAGAGACACAGATGTATAGAAAAGTCTTTTGGACTCCATGGGAGAGGGCAAGGGTAGGGTGATTTGGGAGAACGGTATTGAAACATGTATATTATCATATGTGAATCAGATCGCCAATCCAGGTTCAATGCATGGGACAGAGTGGGCTGGTCCACTGGGATGACCCTGAAGGATGGGATGGAGAGGAAGGTGGGAGGGGGGTTCAGGATGGGGAATACATGTACACCCGTGGCTGATTCATGTCAATATATGGCAAAACCACTACAATATATTGCAAAATAATTAACCTCCAATTAAAATGAATAAATTTATATAAAAAATAAAGCTGGTGGATGTGAAGAAATTATAGGAGAACTATTAAATCCTTAAAAGAGGATGTCATCAACGTTTTGCATTCACTAGGTCAGCAAATTTGGAAGGCCCAGAAGTAGCCACAGGACTTGAAAATGTCATCCTCATCCCAGTCCCCAAGAAGAGCATTACTAAAGAATGTTCAAACCCCTGAACAATTGAACTCATCTCCCATGCGAGTAAGGTCATGCTTAAACTCTTTCATGCTACTCTTCAGCATTCTGCAAACCAAGAATTTCCAGATGTCCAAGTTGGGTTTAGAAAAGGAAGAGGAACTAGACAGCAAATTGCCAACATCTGCTGGATTACAGAGAGAGCAAGCAAATTTCAGGGGGGGGGGGGGGGGAATCTATGTTTCACTGATTAAAGACTCTGGCTATGTGGATGATGACAAATTGTGGAAAGCTCTGAGAGAAATGGGAATATCAGACCATTTTACCTGTCTCCTGAGAAACCTGTCTGGGTCAGGAAGCAACAGTTAAAACCCTATAAGGAACAACGTATTGGTTCAAGATCAAGAAAGGAGTACAACAGAGCTGTTTGCTGTCAACCTGTTTGTTTAACTTTTATGCTGAGCACATCATGAGAAATGCCAGGCTGGATGAGTTACAAGCAGGAATCAAGATAGGCAGGAAGAACGTCAACAGCTCAGATAGGTGGGTTATACGACTCTAATGGCAGAAAGCGAAGAGGAACTAAAGAGCCTCTTGATGAGGATGAAGGAGGAGAGTGAAAGAGTCAGCTTAAGACTAAATTATAAAGAAAGAAAAAAGTCAAGATCATGGCATCTGACCCCATTACTGCATGACAAATAGAGGGTAAAAGATGAAAGTAGTGACAGATTTCCTCTTCCTGGGCTCCAAAATCACTGTGGATGGTGACCGCCACCATGAAATTAGAAGACGATTGCTTCTTGTCAGGAAAATGATGACCAACCTAGACAGTGAGTTGAAAAGCAGAGACACTATAGTTCAAAAGCATCAATTCTTTGGCACTCACCTTTCTTTATTGTCCAATGATCATATCCATATATGACTACTGGAAAAAGCCATAGCTTTGACTAGATGGACATTTGTTGGCAAAGTAATGTTTTTTAATATGCTATCTAGGTAGGTCATAATGTTTATTCCAAGGAGCAAGCATCTTTTAATTTCATGGCTGCAGTGATTTTTTCATCTGCAGTGATTTTTGAGCTCCCCAATATAAAGTCTCTCAATGTTTCCATTGTTTTCCCATCTATTTGCATGAAGTGATGGGACTAGATGCCATGATCTTAGTTTTTTGAATGTTGAGTTTTAAACCAACATTTTCACTCTCCTCCTTCTCTTTCATCAAGAGGCTCTATAGTTCTTCTTTGCTTTCTGCCACGAGTCTGGTGTCATCTGCATATCTGAGGTTATTGATATTTCTCCTGGCCATCTTGATTTCAGCTTGTGCTTCCTCCAGCCCAGAGTTTCTCATGATGTACCCTGCATATAAGTTAAATAAGCAGGGTGACAATATACAGCCTTGAATTACTCATTTCCCAATTTGTAACCAGTCTGTTGTTCTATGACCAGTTCTAACTGTTGCTTTTTGACTTGCATACAGATTTCTCAAGAGACAGATAAAGTGGTCTGGTAGTCCCATCTCTTTAAGAATTTTTCACAGTTTGTTGTTATCCACAAGGTCAAAGGCTTTGGTGCACTCAATAAAGCAGAAGTAGATGTTTTTCTGGAATTCTCTGGATTTTTCAATGATCCAATGGGTGTTGGTAATTTGATCTCTGGTGCCTCTGCCTTTTCTAAATACAGCTTGAGCATCTGAAATTTCATGGTTCACGTATTGTTGAAGCCTACCTTGGAGAGTTTTGAGCATTACTTTGCTAGCCTGTGAGATGAGTGCAATTATCCAGTAGTTGGAACATTCTTTCACATTGCCTTTCTTTGGGATTGGGATGAAAACTGACCTTTTCTTGTCCTGGGGCCACTGCTGAGTTTTCCAAATTTGCTGACATATTGAGTGCAGCACTTTCACAGCATCATCTTTTTGAATTTGAAATATTTCAACTAGAATTCTAACACTGCCACTAGATTTGTTTGTAGTGATGCATCCTAAGGCCCACCTGACTTCACATTCCAGGATGTTTGGGGCTAGGTGAGTGATCACACCATCATGGTTATCTGGGTCATGAAGATCTATTTTGTATAGTTCTTCTGTGTTTTCTTGCCTCTTCTTCTTAATATCTTCTGCTTCTCTTAGGTCCATACCATTTCTGTCCTTTATTGTGCTCATCTTTACATGAAATGTTCCCTTGGTATCTCTAAATATTTTGAATACATCTAAAGTCCTATATGCTGGTCAGGAAGCAACAGTTAGAACTGGACATGGAACAATACACTGGTTCCAAATAGGAAAAGGCTGTATAGTGTTACCCTGATTATTTAACTTATATGCAGAGTACATCATGAGAAATGCTGTACTGGAAGAAGCACAAACTGGAATCAAGATTGCTGGGAGAAATATCAAGAACCTCAGATATACAGATGACACCACACTTATGGCAGAAAGTGAAGAGGAACTAAAAAGCCTCTTGATGAAACTGAAAGAGTAGAGTGAAAAAGTTGGTTGAAAGTTCAACATTCAGAAAACTAAGATCATGGCATCTGGTCCCATCACTTCATGGGAAATAGATGATGAAACAGTGGAAACAGTGTCAGACTTTATTATTTTGGGCTCCAAAGTCACTGCAGATGGTGATTGCAGCCATGAAATTAAAAGACACTTACTTCTTGGAAGGAAAGTTATGATCAACCTAGATAGAATATTAAAAAGCAGAGACATTACTTGGCCAACAAAAGTTCATCTAGTCAAGGCTATGGTTTTTCCAGTGGTTATGTATGGATGTGAGAATTGGACTGCAAAGAAAGCTGAGCACTGAAAAATTGATGCTTTTGAACTGTGGTGTTGGAGAAGACTCTTGAGAGTCGTTTGGACTATAAGGAGATTCAACCAGTCCATCCTAAAGGAGATTAATCCTGGGTATTCATTAAAAGGACTGATGCTGAAGCTGAAACTCCAATACTTTGGCCACCTCATGTGAAGAGTTGACTCATTGGAAAAGACCCTGATGCTGGGAGAGATTGGGGGCAGGAGGAGAGGGAGACGACAGAGGATGGTATGGATGGTATCACTGACTCGATGGACATGAGTGTGAGTAATCTCCGGGAGTTGGTGATGGACAGGGAAGCCTGGCGTGCTGGGATTCTTGGGGTCACAAAGAGTCAGACAGGACTGAGCCATTGAACTGAATTGAACTGACAGTCTTTCACATTCTATTGTTTTCCTTTATTTCTTTGCGTTGATCACTGAGGAAGGCTTTCTTATCTCTCCTTGTTATTCTTTGGAAATCTGCATTCAGATGAGTATGTCTTCCCTTTTCTCCTTTGCCTTTCACTTCTCTTCTTTCTCAGCTATTTGTAAGTCCTCCTCAGACAACCATTTTGCCTTTTTGCACTTCTTTATCTTGGGGATGGTCTTGATCATTGTCTCATGTACAACATCATGAAACTTGGTCCATAGTTTTTCTGGCACTCTATCAGATCTAATCCTTTGAATTTATGTGTTACTTCCACTGCATAGTCATAAGAGATTTGATTTAAGTCATACCTGAATGGTATAGTGGTTTTCCCTACTTTCTTTGATTTAAACCTGAATTTTGCAATCATGTTCTGAGCCACAGTCTGCTACCAGTCTTGTTTTTGCTGACTATATAGAGCTTCTCCATCTTTTTGTTTTTATTATTATTTTTATTTTTTTTTTTCCAGTGGGTTTTGTCATACATTGATATGAATCAGCCATGGATTTACATGTATTCCCAATCCCGATCCCCCCTCCCACCTCCCTCTCCACCCGATTCCTCTGGGTCTTCCCAGTGCACCAGGCCGGAGCACTTGTCTCGTGCATCCCACCTGGGCTGGTGATCTGTTTCACCATAGATAGGATACATGCTGTTCTTTTGAAATATCCCACCCTCACATTCTCCCACAAAGTTCAAAAGTCTTTTCTGTATTTCTGTGTCTCTTTTTCTGTTCTGCATATAGGGTTATCATTATCACTTTTCTAAATTCCATATACATGTGTCAGTATGCTGTAATGTTCTTTATCTTTCTGGCTTACTTCACTCTGTATAATGGGCTCCAGCTTCATCCATCTCATTAGGACTGGTTCAAATGAATTCTTTTTAATGGCTGAGTAATATTCCATGGTGTATATGTACCACAGCTTCCTTATCCATTCATCTGCTGATGGGCATCTAGGTTGCTTCCATGTCCTGGCTATTATAAACAGTGCCGCGATGAACATTGGGGTGCACGTTTCTCTTTCAGTTCTGGTTTCCTCAGTGTGTATGCCCAGAAGTGGGATTGCTGGGTCATATGGCAGTTCTATTTCCAGTTTTTTAAGAAATCTCCACACTGTTTTCCATAGCGGCTGTACTAGTTTGCATTCCCACCAACAGTGTAAGAGGGTTCCCTTTTCTCCGCACCCTCTCCAGCATTTATTGCTTGTAGACTTTTGGATAGCAGCCATCCTGACTGGCGTGTAAAAACTCCTAGAGGAGAACATAGGCAAAACACTCTCCGACATAAATCAAAGCAAGATCCTCTATGACCCACCTCCCAGAATATTGGAAATAAAAGCAAAACTAAACAAATGGGACCTAATGAAACAAAAGCTTTTGCACTACAAAGGAAACTATAAGTAAGGTGAAAAGACAGCCCTCAGATTGGGAGAAAATAATAGCAAATGAAGAAACAGACAAAGGATTAATCTCAAAAATATACAAGCAACTCCTGCAGCTCAATTCCAGAAAAATAAATGACCCAATCAAAAAATGGGCCAAAGAACTAAACAGACATTTCTCCAAAGAAGACATACAGATGGCTAACAAACACATGAAAAGATGCTCAACATCACTCATTATTAGAGAAATACAAATCAAAACCACAATGAGGTACCATTACACGCCAGTCAGGATGGCTGCTTCTCCATCTTTTGCTGCAAACAATATAATGATTTTGATTTCTGTGTTGACCATCTGGTGATGTCCATGTGTAGGGTTTTCCCTTGTGTTGTTGGAACAGTGTGTTTGCTATGACTGGTGCATTGTCTTGTCCAAACTCTGTTAGCCTTTGCCCTGCTTCATTCTGTACTTCAAGGTCAAATTTGCCTGTTACTTCAGGTATCTCTTGACTTCCTACTTTTGCATTCCAGTCCCCTATGACAAAAAGGGCCCCTTTTGTGTGTGTTGGTTTTAGAAGGTCTTGTACATTTTCATAGAACAACTCAACTCCAGCTTCTTCAGCATTACTGGTTGGGACATAGTTTTGGATTACTGTGATATTGCATGGCTTGCCTTGGAAATGAACAGAGATAATTTTGTTGTTTCTGAGATTGCACCCAAGCACTGCATTTTGAACTCTTTTGTAATGTTTAACTGCTTAAAAATGCAGTGTTTAAATATGACTTTCCAGCATCCTTCAAGATTCAGTGTGTTACCTCATGTTCACTAATAAATTACTTATATTTAAACACTATACTACACTGTTCTATATTTGGAAGACTATCCTAATATGGCATTGGCACTGATAGTTCTTTCTAATTCACTGCATCTTGATAAATTTTTTTTTTAAATTATTTTAAGGATTTGTATTTTCTGTGATGTTTGTGATTTATATTATTTTATATTTACCTAAATTGCTAGTCTGTTATGTTTTTTTTTTTAATTCTTAAAAATAATGGTAAGTAATTTAGAACTACATCAATGAAACATAAAATGTTCTGGGCAATAGGTTAGATATTGTATGGTTTCTAAAACTGTTAAGAATGATTTATAATTTTCAAGGTATCCTAAGTCAGTTTTTAAATGATATCTTATGAATACTTTTTTCCAAAATATTCTTTAAAGGAAACCTTAATTAAAAATAACAATAAATATGCACACATATTTTATATTTACACACATAAAGTACCATTTATATGATTATTAATTCCTTTGATACATCCACATTTATTTTGGGTATTACTTTTCTCCTATCTGAAGAGAATCTTTTAGAATTTCTTACACTTCATTTGATAGCAATTAATTTTCTAAACTTCACTTGGTGCTGAAAATCTTTATCTTAATTTATCTTAATATATTAACTTATATTAATATATTATCTTTTTCTTAACATATTATCCTTTTCTTAATATATTATCTTAATATAGTTTCACTTGCTATAAAATTCTACATGGACATTTTAAAACATTTTGGTCTGCTCATCTTTTTTCCAAGGTATTTTTTCTTATGATCTGTTTCATTTTGGATAGTTTCTCTTGTTATTTGTCAAGTACATTGATACTTTTTCTTTGCTGACTAATCATCAGTTAATCTTATCAAAGTATTTTTATTAAAAATATCAGATTTTTCCTTTTAGAAATTTCACCTGGGAATATTTCATATCTTTCATTCTTCACCTCATTATGCTCATGCTTCCTTCTACCTATGTAAGCATGTGAAATCTATTTGTAAAATCTCTCTTACCATCCTTGTCAGAGAAGTTAATACCATCAGTAGTATTTGAATCTGCTTTTTTAAATGAACAACACTTCTAATTAGAGGTTACATTTTCCAGTCTCTTTGTACGTCTGGTTATTTTGGATTTGATGATAAAAAATTCAATTTTTTGTTATGATATGCTGATGTGTGTGTGTGTGTGCATGTGTATATTACTTTAAATAGTGTTGGATTTATCTTGGCGCCCAAGTAAGTTACTTGGGATAGGTTTATTATTCTTGTAGCTTGCTTTTTTTTTCTTTTGGATGGTACAGGACAGCATTAGTTAAAGGTCAGTTTAGCACTATTAAGGGGATAGTCTTCTTAGAACTCTATCCAACATCTTATATGCTCTGAGTTCTTTACACCCTTGCTGGTGTGAATATGAATTTTTTTAAACCCTGTGTAGGATATTGGAATACTTTATTTTACTGGTTTTTAATAGTTTATTCCTGAGGCTAAAGGATTTTTTCCTCATGTTTGCACAGATCTGAAAGGTTTCCATCTGCAGATATCTGGAGCTATCTCTTACTTTTCCTCAATTTTTCTTTAACACTTCCCTGAAAATTACACCCGACTTTTAGACTAGACTAGCATTTCTAGTCTCCCACATCTGTCTCCTAAACTGTGTTATACTGCCAGATTCTGTTGGGATTCCACCTTCAGCACTGCATTCTAAAAGCTGCATTCAAGAAATAAGTTGGAGGTAGGACTTACTTCTTTTTCCACTTCTCTCCTGGTCCTGTATCATCTGTTGTCCAACAGTTAAATGTCATCTTTTTTTTTTTTTTTAATTTTTAAAAAAAATTTTATTAGTTGCTAATTAGAGGCTAATTACTTCACAACATTGCAGTGGGTTTTGTCATACATTGATATGAATCAGCCATGGAGTTACATGTATTCCCCATCCCAATCCCCCCTCCCACCTCCCTCTCCACCCGATTCCTCTGGGTCTTCCCAGTGCACCAGGCCGGAGCACTTGTCTCGTGCATCCCACCTGGGCTGGTGATCTGTTTCACCATAGATAGGATACATGCTGTTCTTTTGAAATATCCCACCCTCACATTCTCCCACAAAGTTCAAAAGTCTTTTCTGTATTTCTGTGTCTCTTTTTCTGTTCTGCATATAGGGTTATCATTATCACTTTTCTAAATTCCATATACATGTGTCAGTATGCTGTAATGTTCTTTATCTTTCTGGCTTACTTCACTCTGTATAATGGGCTCCAGCTTCATCCATCTCATTAGGACTGGTTCAAATGAATTCTTTTTAATGGCTGAGTAATATTCCATGGTGTATATGTACCACAGCTTCCTTATCCATTCATCTGCTGATGGGCATCTAGGTTGCTTCCATGTCCTGGCTATTATAAACAGTGCCGCGATGAACATTGGGGTGCACGTTTCTCTTTCAGTTCTGGTTTCCTCAGTGTGTATGCCCAGAAGTGGGATTGCTGGGTCATATGGCAGTTCTATTTCCAGTTTTTTAAGAAATCTCCACACTGTTTTCCATAGCGGCTGTACTAGTTTGCATTCCCACCAACAGTGTAAGAGGGTTCCCTTTTCTCCGCACCCTCTCCAGCATTTATTGCTTGTAGACTTTTGGATAGCAGCCATCCTGACTGGCGTGTAAAAACTCCTAGAGGAGAACATAGGCAAAACACTCTCCGACATAAATCAAAGCAAGATCCTCTATGACCCACCTCCCAGAATATTGGAAATAAAAGCAAAACTAAACAAATGGGACCTAATGAAACAAAAGCTTTTGCACTACAAAGGAAACTATAAGTAAGGTGAAAAGACAGCCCTCAGATTGGGAGAAAATAATAGCAAATGAAGAAACAGACAAAGGATTAATCTCAAAAATATACAAGCAACTCCTGCAGCTCAATTCCAGAAAAATAAATGACCCAATCAAAAAATGGGCCAAAGAACTAAACAGACATTTCTCCAAAGAAGACATACAGATGGCTAACAAACACATGAAAAGATGCTCAACATCACTCATTATTAGAGAAATACAAATCAAAACCACAATGAGGTACCATTACACGCCAGTCAGGATGGCTGCTTCTCCATCTTTTGCTGCAAACAATATAATGATTTTGATTTCTGTGTTGACCATCTGGTGATGTCCATGTGTAGGGTTTTCCCTTGTGTTGTTGGAACAGTGTGTTTGCTATGACTGGTGCATTGTCTTGTCCAAACTCTGTTAGCCTTTGCCCTGCTTCATTCTGTACTTCAAGGTCAAATTTGCCTGTTACTTCAGGTATCTCTTGACTTCCTACTTTTGCATTCCAGTCCCCTATGACAAAAAGGGCCCCTTTTGTGTGTGTTGGTTTTAGAAGGTCTTGTACATTTTCATAGAACAACTCAACTCCAGCTTCTTCAGCATTACTGGTTGGGACATAGTTTTGGATTACTGTGATATTGCATGGCTTGCCTTGGAAATGAACAGAGATAATTTTGTTGTTTCTGAGATTGCACCCAAGCACTGCATTTTGAACTCTTTTGTAATGTTTAACTGCTTAAAAATGCAGTGTTTAAATATGACTTTCCAGCATCCTTCAAGATTCAGTGTGTTACCTCATGTTCACTAATAAATTACTTATATTTAAACACTATACTACACTGTTCTATATTTGGAAGACTATCCTAATATGGCATTGGCACTGATAGTTCTTTCTAATTCACTGCATCTTGATAAATTTTTTTTTTAAATTATTTTAAGGATTTGTATTTTCTGTGATGTTTGTGATTTATATTATTTTATATTTACCTAAATTGCTAGTCTGTTATGTTTTTTTTTTTAATTCTTAAAAATAATGGTAAGTAATTTAGAACTACATCAATGAAACATAAAATGTTCTGGGCAATAGGTTAGATATTGTATGGTTTCTAAAACTGTTAAGAATGATTTATAATTTTCAAGGTATCCTAAGTCAGTTTTTAAATGATATCTTATGAATACTTTTTTCCAAAATATTCTTTAAAGGAAACCTTAATTAAAAATAACAATAAATATGCACACATATTTTATATTTACACACATAAAGTACCATTTATATGATTATTAATTCCTTTGATACATCCACATTTATTTTGGGTATTACTTTTCTCCTATCTGAAGAGAATCTTTTAGAATTTCTTACACTTCATTTGATAGCAATTAATTTTCTAAACTTCACTTGGTGCTGAAAATCTTTATCTTAATTTATCTTAATATATTAACTTATATTAATATATTATCTTTTTCTTAACATATTATCCTTTTCTTAATATATTATCTTAATATAGTTTCACTTGCTATAAAATTCTACATGGACATTTTAAAACATTTTGGTCTGCTCATCTTTTTTCCAAGGTATTTTTTCTTATGATCTGTTTCATTTTGGATAGTTTCTCTTGTTATTTGTCAAGTACATTGATACTTTTTCTTTGCTGACTAATCATCAGTTAATCTTATCAAAGTATTTTTATTAAAAATATCAGATTTTTCCTTTTAGAAATTTCACCTGGGAATATTTCATATCTTTCATTCTTCACCTCATTATGCTCATGCTTCCTTCTACCTATGTAAGCATGTGAAATCTATTTGTAAAATCTCTCTTACCATCCTTGTCAGAGAAGTTAATACCATCAGTAGTATTTGAATCTGCTTTTTTAAATGAACAACACTTCTAATTAGAGGTTACATTTTCCAGTCTCTTTGTACGTCTGGTTATTTTGGATTTGATGATAAAAAATTCAATTTTTTGTTATGATATGCTGATGTGTGTGTGTGTGTGCATGTGTATATTACTTTAAATAGTGTTGGATTTATCTTGGCGCCCAAGTAAGTTACTTGGGATAGGTTTATTATTCTTGTAGCTTGCTTTTTTTTTTCTTTTGGATGGTACAGGACAGCATTAGTTAAAGGTCAGTTTAGCACTATTAAGGGGATAGTCTTCTTAGAACTCTATCCAACATCTTATATGCTCTGAGTTCTTTACACCCTTGCTGGTGTGAATATGAATTTTTTTAAACCCTGTGTAGGATATTGGAATACTTTATTTTACTGGTTTTTAATAGTTTATTCCTGAGGCTAAAGGATTTTTTCCTCATGTTTGCACAGATCTGAAAGGTTTCCATCTGCAGATATCTGGAGCTATCTCTTACTTTTCCTCAATTTTTCTTTAACACTTCCCTGAAAATTACACCCGACTTTTAGACTAGACTAGCATTTCTAGTCTCCCACATCTGTCTCCTAAACTGTGTTATACTGCCAGATTCTGTTGGGATTCCACCTTCAGCACTGCATTCTAAAAGCTGCATTCAAGAAATAAGTTGGAGGTAGGACTTACTTCTTTTTCCACTTCTCTCCTGGTCCTGTATCATCTGTTGTCCAACAGTTAAATGTCATCTTTTTTTTTTTTTTTAATTTTTAAAAAAAATTTTATTAGTTGCTAATTAGAGGCTAATTACTTCACAACATTGCAGTGGGTTTTGTCATACATTGATATGAATCAGCCATGGAGTTACATGTATTCCCCATCCCAATCCCCCCTCCCACCTCCCTCTCCACCCGATTCCTCTGGGTCTTCCCAGTGCACCAGGCCGGAGCACTTGTCTCGTGCATCCCACCTGGGCTGGTGATCTGTTTCACCATAGATAGGATACATGCTGTTCTTTTGAAATATCCCACCCTCACATTCTCCCACAAAGTTCAAAAGTCTTTTCTGTATTTCTGTGTCTCTTTTTCTGTTCTGCATATAGGGTTATCATTATCACTTTTCTAAATTCCATATACATGTGTCAGTATGCTGTAATGTTCTTTATCTTTCTGGCTTACTTCACTCTGTATAATGGGCTCCAGCTTCATCCATCTCATTAGGACTGGTTCAAATGAATTCTTTTTAATGGCTGAGTAATATTCCATGGTGTATATGTACCACAGCTTCCTTATCCATTCATCTGCTGATGGGCATCTAGGTTGCTTCCATGTCCTGGCTATTATAAACAGTGCCGCGATGAACATTGGGGTGCACGTTTCTCTTTCAGTTCTGGTTTCCTCAGTGTGTATGCCCAGAAGTGGGATTGCTGGGTCATATGGCAGTTCTATTTCCAGTTTTTTAAGAAATCTCCACACTGTTTTCCATAGCGGCTGTACTAGTTTGCATTCCCACCAACAGTGTAAGAGGGTTCCCTTTTCTCCGCACCCTCTCCAGCATTTATTGCTTGTAGACTTTTGGATAGCAGCCATCCTGACTGGCGTGTAAAAACTCCTAGAGGAGAACATAGGCAAAACACTCTCCGACATAAATCAAAGCAAGATCCTCTATGACCCACCTCCCAGAATATTGGAAATAAAAGCAAAACTAAACAAATGGGACCTAATGAAACAAAAGCTTTTGCACTACAAAGGAAACTATAAGTAAGGTGAAAAGACAGCCCTCAGATTGGGAGAAAATAATAGCAAATGAAGAAACAGACAAAGGATTAATCTCAAAAATATACAAGCAACTCCTGCAGCTCAATTCCAGAAAAATAAATGACCCAATCAAAAAATGGGCCAAAGAACTAAACAGACATTTCTCCAAAGAAGACATACAGATGGCTAACAAACACATGAAAAGATGCTCAACATCACTCATTATTAGAGAAATACAAATCAAAACCACAATGAGGTACCATTACACGCCAGTCAGGATGGCTGCTTCTCCATCTTTTGCTGCAAACAATATAATGATTTTGATTTCTGTGTTGACCATCTGGTGATGTCCATGTGTAGGGTTTTCCCTTGTGTTGTTGGAACAGTGTGTTTGCTATGACTGGTGCATTGTCTTGTCCAAACTCTGTTAGCCTTTGCCCTGCTTCATTCTGTACTTCAAGGTCAAATTTGCCTGTTACTTCAGGTATCTCTTGACTTCCTACTTTTGCATTCCAGTCCCCTATGACAAAAAGGGCCCCTTTTGTGTGTGTTGGTTTTAGAAGGTCTTGTACATTTTCATAGAACAACTCAACTCCAGCTTCTTCAGCATTACTGGTTGGGACATAGTTTTGGATTACTGTGATATTGCATGGCTTGCCTTGGAAATGAACAGAGATAATTTTGTTGTTTCTGAGATTGCACCCAAGCACTGCATTTTGAACTCTTTTGTAATGTTTAACTGCTTAAAAATGCAGTGTTTAAATATGACTTTCCAGCATCCTTCAAGATTCAGTGTGTTACCTCATGTTCACTAATAAATTACTTATATTTAAACACTATACTACACTGTTCTATATTTGGAAGACTATCCTAATATGGCATTGGCACTGATAGTTCTTTCTAATTCACTGCATCTTGATAAATTTTTTTTTTAAATTATTTTAAGGATTTGTATTTTCTGTGATGTTTGTGATTTATATTATTTTATATTTACCTAAATTGCTAGTCTGTTATGTTTTTTTTTTTAATTCTTAAAAATAATGGTAAGTAATTTAGAACTACATCAATGAAACATAAAATGTTCTGGGCAATAGGTTAGATATTGTATGGTTTCTAAAACTGTTAAGAATGATTTATAATTTTCAAGGTATCCTAAGTCAGTTTTTAAATGATATCTTATGAATACTTTTTTCCAAAATATTCTTTAAAGGAAACCTTAATTAAAAATAACAATAAATATGCACACATATTTTATATTTACACACATAAAGTACCATTTATATGATTATTAATTCCTTTGATACATCCACATTTATTTTGGGTATTACTTTTCTCCTATCTGAAGAGAATCTTTTAGAATTTCTTACACTTCATTTGATAGCAATTAATTTTCTAAACTTCACTTGGTGCTGAAAATCTTTATCTTAATTTATCTTAATATATTAACTTATATTAATATATTATCTTTTTCTTAACATATTATCCTTTTCTTAATATATTATCTTAATATAGTTTCACTTGCTATAAAATTCTACATGGACATTTTAAAACATTTTGGTCTGCTCATCTTTTTTCCAAGGTATTTTTTCTTATGATCTGTTTCATTTTGGATAGTTTCTCTTGTTATTTGTCAAGTACATTGATACTTTTTCTTTGCTGACTAATCATCAGTTAATCTTATCAAAGTATTTTTATTAAAAATATCAGATTTTTCCTTTTAGAAATTTCACCTGGGAATATTTCATATCTTTCATTCTTCACCTCATTATGCTCATGCTTCCTTCTACCTATGTAAGCATGTGAAATCTATTTGTAAAATCTCTCTTACCATCCTTGTCAGAGAAGTTAATACCATCAGTAGTATTTGAATCTGCTTTTTTAAATGAACAACACTTCTAATTAGAGGTTACATTTTCCAGTCTCTTTGTACGTCTGGTTATTTTGGATTTGATGATAAAAAATTCAATTTTTTGTTATGATATGCTGATGTGTGTGTGTGTGTGCATGTGTATATTACTTTAAATAGTGTTGGATTTATCTTGGCGCCCAAGTAAGTTACTTGGGATAGGTTTATTATTCTTGTAGCTTGCTTTTTTTTTCTTTTGGATGGTACAGGACAGCATTAGTTAAAGGTCAGTTTAGCACTATTAAGGGGATAGTCTTCTTAGAACTCTATCCAACATCTTATATGCTCTGAGTTCTTTACACCCTTGCTGGTGTGAATATGAATTTTTTTAAACCCTGTGTAGGATATTGGAATACTTTATTTTACTGGTTTTTAATAGTTTATTCCTGAGGCTAAAGGATTTTTTCCTCATGTTTGCACAGATCTGAAAGGTTTCCATCTGCAGATATCTGGAGCTATCTCTTACTTTTCCTCAATTTTTCTTTAACACTTCCCTGAAAATTACACCCGACTTTTAGACTAGACTAGCATTTCTAGTCTCCCACATCTGTCTCCTAAACTGTGTTATACTGCCAGATTCTGTTGGGATTCCACCTTCAGCACTGCATTCTAAAAGCTGCATTCAAGAAATAAGTTGGAGGTAGGACTTACTTCTTTTTCCACTTCTCTCCTGGTCCTGTATCATCTGTTGTCCAACAGTTAAATGTCATCTTTTTTTTTTTTTTTAATTTTTAAAAAAAATTTTATTAGTTGCTAATTAGAGGCTAATTACTTCACAACATTGCAGTGGGTTTTGTCATACATTGATATGAATCAGCCATGGAGTTACATGTATTCCCCATCCCAATCCCCCCTCCCACCTCCCTCTCCACCCGATTCCTCTGGGTCTTCCCAGTGCACCAGGCCGGAGCACTTGTCTCGTGCATCCCACCTGGGCTGGTGATCTGTTTCACCATAGATAGGATACATGCTGTTCTTTTGAAATATCCCACCCTCACATTCTCCCACAAAGTTCAAAAGTCTTTTCTGTATTTCTGTGTCTCTTTTTCTGTTCTGCATATAGGGTTATCATTATCACTTTTCTAAATTCCATATACATGTGTCAGTATGCTGTAATGTTCTTTATCTTTCTGGCTTACTTCACTCTGTATAATGGGCTCCAGCTTCATCCATCTCATTAGGACTGGTTCAAATGAATTCTTTTTAATGGCTGAGTAATATTCCATGGTGTATATGTACCACAGCTTCCTTATCCATTCATCTGCTGATGGGCATCTAGGTTGCTTCCATGTCCTGGCTATTATAAACAGTGCCGCGATGAACATTGGGGTGCACGTTTCTCTTTCAGTTCTGGTTTCCTCAGTGTGTATGCCCAGAAGTGGGATTGCTGGGTCATATGGCAGTTCTATTTCCAGTTTTTTAAGAAATCTCCACACTGTTTTCCATAGCGGCTGTACTAGTTTGCATTCCCACCAACAGTGTAAGAGGGTTCCCTTTTCTCCGCACCCTCTCCAGCATTTATTGCTTGTAGACTTTTGGATAGCAGCCATCCTGACTGGCGTGTAAAAACTCCTAGAGGAGAACATAGGCAAAACACTCTCCGACATAAATCAAAGCAAGATCCTCTATGACCCACCTCCCAGAATATTGGAAATAAAAGCAAAACTAAACAAATGGGACCTAATGAAACAAAAGCTTTTGCACTACAAAGGAAACTATAAGTAAGGTGAAAAGACAGCCCTCAGATTGGGAGAAAATAATAGCAAATGAAGAAACAGACAAAGGATTAATCTCAAAAATATACAAGCAACTCCTGCAGCTCAATTCCAGAAAAATAAATGACCCAATCAAAAAATGGGCCAAAGAACTAAACAGACATTTCTCCAAAGAAGACATACAGATGGCTAACAAACACATGAAAAGATGCTCAACATCACTCATTATTAGAGAAATACAAATCAAAACCACAATGAGGTACCATTACACGCCAGTCAGGATGGCTGCTTCTCCATCTTTTGCTGCAAACAATATAATGATTTTGATTTCTGTGTTGACCATCTGGTGATGTCCATGTGTAGGGTTTTCCCTTGTGTTGTTGGAACAGTGTGTTTGCTATGACTGGTGCATTGTCTTGTCCAAACTCTGTTAGCCTTTGCCCTGCTTCATTCTGTACTTCAAGGTCAAATTTGCCTGTTACTTCAGGTATCTCTTGACTTCCTACTTTTGCATTCCAGTCCCCTATGACAAAAAGGGCCCCTTTTGTGTGTGTTGGTTTTAGAAGGTCTTGTACATTTTCATAGAACAACTCAACTCCAGCTTCTTCAGCATTACTGGTTGGGACATAGTTTTGGATTACTGTGATATTGCATGGCTTGCCTTGGAAATGAACAGAGATAATTTTGTTGTTTCTGAGATTGCACCCAAGCACTGCATTTTGAACTCTTTTGTAATGTTTAACTGCTTAAAAATGCAGTGTTTAAATATGACTTTCCAGCATCCTTCAAGATTCAGTGTGTTACCTCATGTTCACTAATAAATTACTTATATTTAAACACTATACTACACTGTTCTATATTTGGAAGACTATCCTAATATGGCATTGGCACTGATAGTTCTTTCTAATTCACTGCATCTTGATAAATTTTTTTTTTAAATTATTTTAAGGATTTGTATTTTCTGTGATGTTTGTGATTTATATTATTTTATATTTACCTAAATTGCTAGTCTGTTATGTTTTTTTTTTTAATTCTTAAAAATAATGGTAAGTAATTTAGAACTACATCAATGAAACATAAAATGTTCTGGGCAATAGGTTAGATATTGTATGGTTTCTAAAACTGTTAAGAATGATTTATAATTTTCAAGGTATCCTAAGTCAGTTTTTAAATGATATCTTATGAATACTTTTTTCCAAAATATTCTTTAAAGGAAACCTTAATTAAAAATAACAATAAATATGCACACATATTTTATATTTACACACATAAAGTACCATTTATATGATTATTAATTCCTTTGATACATCCACATTTATTTTGGGTATTACTTTTCTCCTATCTGAAGAGAATCTTTTAGAATTTCTTACACTTCATTTGATAGCAATTAATTTTCTAAACTTCACTTGGTGCTGAAAATCTTTATCTTAATTTATCTTAATATATTAACTTATATTAATATATTATCTTTTTCTTAACATATTATCCTTTTCTTAATATATTATCTTAATATAGTTTCACTTGCTATAAAATTCTACATGGACATTTTAAAACATTTTGGTCTGCTCATCTTTTTTCCAAGGTATTTTTTCTTATGATCTGTTTCATTTTGGATAGTTTCTCTTGTTATTTGTCAAGTACATTGATACTTTTTCTTTGCTGACTAATCATCAGTTAATCTTATCAAAGTATTTTTATTAAAAATATCAGATTTTTCCTTTTAGAAATTTCACCTGGGAATATTTCATATCTTTCATTCTTCACCTCATTATGCTCATGCTTCCTTCTACCTATGTAAGCATGTGAAATCTATTTGTAAAATCTCTCTTACCATCCTTGTCAGAGAAGTTAATACCATCAGTAGTATTTGAATCTGCTTTTTTAAATGAACAACACTTCTAATTAGAGGTTACATTTTCCAGTCTCTTTGTACGTCTGGTTATTTTGGATTTGATGATAAAAAATTCAATTTTTTGTTATGATATGCTGATGTGTGTGTGTGTGTGCATGTGTATATTACTTTAAATAGTGTTGGATTTATCTTGGCGCCCAAGTAAGTTACTTGGGATAGGTTTATTATTCTTGTAGCTTGCTTTTTTTTTCTTTTGGATGGTACAGGACAGCATTAGTTAAAGGTCAGTTTAGCACTATTAAGGGGATAGTCTTCTTAGAACTCTATCCAACATCTTATATGCTCTGAGTTCTTTACACCCTTGCTGGTGTGAATATGAATTTTTTTAAACCCTGTGTAGGATATTGGAATACTTTATTTTACTGGTTTTTAATAGTTTATTCCTGAGGCTAAAGGATTTTTTCCTCATGTTTGCACAGATCTGAAAGGTTTCCATCTGCAGATATCTGGAGCTATCTCTTACTTTTCCTCAATTTTTCTTTAACACTTCCCTGAAAATTACACCCGACTTTTAGACTAGACTAGCATTTCTAGTCTCCCACATCTGTCTCCTAAACTGTGTTATACTGCCAGATTCTGTTGGGATTCCACCTTCAGCACTGCATTCTAAAAGCTGCATTCAAGAAATAAGTTGGAGGTAGGACTTACTTCTTTTTCCACTTCTCTCCTGGTCCTGTATCATCTGTTGTCCAACAGTTAAATGTCATCTTTTTTTTTTTTTTTAATTTTTAAAAAAATTTTTATTAGTTGCTAATTAGAGGCTAATTACTTCACAACATTGCAGTGGGTTTTGTCATACATTGATATGAATCAGCCATGGAGTTACATGTATTCCCCATCCCAATCCCCCCTCCCACCTCCCTCTCCACCCAATTCCTCTGGGTCTTCCCAGTGCCCCAGGCCTGAGCACTTGTCTCATGCATCCCACCTGGGCTGGTGATCTGTTTCACTATAGATAATATACATGCTGTTCTCTCAAAACATCCCACCCTCGCCTTCTCCCACAGAGTCCAAAAGTCTGTTCTGTACATCTGTGTCTCTTTTTCTGTTTTGCATATAGGGTTATTGTTACCATCTTTCTAAATTCCATATATATGTGTTAGTATATTAGTTTAGTTAGTTTTCTAATTATTTAAGATGGAAGGGTTATGAAGGTTATTTCATTAGTCTTTGAAACAGAAGTCTGGAACCCATCTTAATAAAGCAGATAAACATTGATCTATTCTGCTTGAAGTAAGAGTGAAAAGCTTGGCTGCTGCCACCTAAGTTTTTCAGGCTTCCCAGGTGGCACAGTGTTAAAGAATCTTCCTGTCAATGCAGGATATGTGGGTTTGACCCACATCAGGAATATCCCCTGGAGTAGGAACTGGCAACTTGCTTCAATACTCTTGGCTTGAAAATCCCATGGTCAGAGCGGCTGGTGGGCTACAGTACATGAAGTCACAGAGTTGGATATGACTAAGAGACTGAGCAGACATACGTTCCTTCTCTGCCCCACAGTATCTCCATTGTAAAGCACAGGACATTAATAACTTTCAGGGAGGTGAATCACAGTTTGAAAATAGCTCATCTAGGAATGGTATATCATCTTAGTAATAAGTGGGCAATTAAAATACACTTTCATTAATTTGATATGTATTTATTGAATATATGCTGTGCTTTAGGTATTACAGAATGCTGTAATGTGCCTTAGTATACTCTCAGTTGAATAGCATAGAGACATGTGTATGAAAATAATTACAAAGCAGTGATTACAAATAAAACCTAGTAGAGTTATGCAATGGGAACGTCTGCCTGGGGAAATCTGGATTTCGCTAAGCTTATAACATTTGTGCCATTTTGAATAAACAGTGGGACCATGCCAGGTGTGTAATATATGATGAAGCATCAAGGCAAGGGGAACAGGTGGGCAAAGGGCAGTAGCTTGGCTTGCTCTAGAAATCACAAGGAGTCATAATAACTTGAAGATTCTAGATGTGTCGATCATCCCATTAAGTAAAGCAGGAGCTGAAGCATAAATTCATTTTATTATAAAATTTAGATTTTATAATTAAGTTGACATTAAGCAATTGATTATGCTTTAAAAGATTTATGGTTTATAAAGATAAAATTTTCTGCAATTTGGAAAATAGCTTAATACTAGCGTTCTTAACACTGACTGCAAATTACACTATTTCAGTAGCTTTAAATATATATAGATGTCTGGGGCACACCAGACAGAGATTATGGTTCTGATTCTGAGTTCTAGTTCAAGAACAGTATTTTCCCAAGCTCCATATATTCATATAATTTGAAGCAAAACCTTAAAACTTTATGTTCATAAGAGAAAGATCAATTAAAGTGTTAACTATTATGTTATCTGTCTCTGATAGAATTATTGGGCAACTATAACTAACTATAGCTAATGCAAAAGCAAGACAATTGGCAAGGAGGAAACTGAGAGGCCTTAGGCAAGCAGGTGTAGAGCCTTGGTTCTCTAAATGGTGATGTGCAAATGAATTGACTGGGACATTTGTCTAGAATGCAGAATTTTTATCTCTGTTTTTTTAAGTCCATCAAATTTGTTTATTTGGTATAGCATAAATTTCCCAGGGCTTCCCTTGTAGCTGAGCTGGTAAAAAAATCCACCTGCAATGCAGGAGATCTGGGTTCAATCCCTTAATTGGAAAAAGCCCCTGTAGAAGGGAAAGGCAACCCGCTCCAGTATTCTGACCTGAAGAATACCATGGACTATATATTCCATGGGGTCGCAATTTTCCAAGAGTACTAGGTGATTCTGAATCAGAGCTTGATAATTGCACTTCAAAAGGAAAAAACAATTTTTGAGATGATTAGAGATTTGTTTATTTGATTCTGAAACATGAAACACAAAGGTAGATAAATACTATAATTCCAACTACATGGCATTCTGGAAAAAGTGAAGGATAGCAAATAGACCAGTGACTGCCAAAAGGTTAGTGGGAAAAGAGGATGAAA
Source organism: Dama dama (assembly GCF_033118175.1). Taxonomy (NCBI): domain Eukaryota; kingdom Metazoa; phylum Chordata; class Mammalia; order Artiodactyla; family Cervidae; genus Dama; species Dama dama. The sequence goes on along the minus strand of NC_083708.1, from coordinate 6,987,612 downwards.
ATTTGAAGAACAGAGGATTTCTAGGGCAGCAAAACTACACTGCATTACACTATAATATTTATAATAATATAAGTATTATATATTATAGAATAATATATTATATATAATATTATAGAAATTATATAAAATATAGACTATATATTATATAAATATTATATAATATATAGTCTATATAATAATAATAATATGATATAATATAATATAACATAATATATGCCAAATTATAAATTTTCCCAAATCTGCAAAGTTTGAACCATCTGGTAATCTATGAATAATGATGTTTTGGTGATAATGATGTTTCAGTGTAGATACATCAATGGAAACAGGCATACTACTCTGAGGAAGGATGCTAAGGATGGAGGAAGTTTTACACAAGTGGGACCAGGAGCTATATATGAAAGCCTATTCAACATTGCTGCAAACCCAAAACTACTCAAAAATAAAGTCTATTTAGGAAATTCTACATTTAATTTTGTTACAAACAAAAATTCCTTTTATGTAATACAAATGTATGATTCAAAACAAAGTTTTTGGAAAAGTAAAAATAAAGACATAAAATAAAATAAGTAAAAGCAAGCAAAAGAAATTCTCATGCATTTTCCCACTTAGCACACATATATATTCATAAGCTCATAGATATATAGAGAAAATATTTCTCTACATAGTGCTGCCCTCTTATTTAATAATAATAATAAAAAAAAATGTCCATGATTGACTAGGTTAATACTGTCTCTGTTTTGAGAAAGTGAACATATTGTTTTTTGACAAATTTATATTATTTACTTCATAAGGATTTCTTAATAGTAGAATATTATTTATCCTAATCAGAACTTCAGAAAGATTGAATTTTTATATTCATAAATATAGACACATTAATATTTTCTTCTGAGAAACAGTAGAAACATCAGGAAAGACATGTTTCTTTGATAACACTATTTCTTCTGTGTTACATAGAATTGCAAAACAGAAATGCTATTGCTTTTAAGAGCTCTAAAGATTGCATTTATGAAACTTTATATTTCAAAAAGAACCTTTTGAAACAGCTTTCTAACCTGTTTTGTAAATGAATGGCCTATTTCTAAATATTAAGGTTGTTTTTGCTAAACATGTAACTTCCTCTACTTCAGAGGCCAGAGTCATTATATTTTGCCCTGGTGCTGCTGTATGGGAGGGAGCATGTCAGGTGAAATATCCTTGAGAACAGAGGTACTCAGACTAATTTCAAATAACTAGAAAATGCTTTGTTTTTTATAAGATGCTTAATCTACTATGTGGACAAATAAATCAAGAATGAAATAGGGAGAAGAGGAAGTATGCTTTGGTAAAGGCAACTCGCTATATTATTTTGGGTCAACTTTTTGAGTAAAATCAATAATAGCATATCTAGTCTACATATAGAGTTAAAATTAATGAAACATTAATATAAAATTATGTAAGCAAAGGTATCGAAGGTCCATTGTTTATTTAACATATTTAACTGACACTTCCCTAAAACTTTTCTTAAATATCATCTGCTTCTTTGCAGTGAAATTCAATTTAGATAACTAATGTTAGATTTGTTGTTGTTGTTGTTTAGTCACTGTCTTTATAATATTTAAACTTTGGGCAAAATATGTGTTTCCCTGGTATCTCAGCTGGTAAAGAATCCATCTGCAATGCAGGAGACTCCAGTTCTATTCATGGGTTTGGGAAGTTCCCCAGGAGAAGGGATAGGCTATCCACTCCAGTATTCTTGGGCTTCCCTGGTGGTTCAGATGGTAAAGAATCTGCCTGCAATGCGGGAGACCTGGGTTTGTTCCCTGGGTTGGGGAGACCCCCTGGAGGTGGGTATGGCAACCCACCCCAGTATTCTTGCCTGGAGAGGCCCCATGAACAGAGGAGCCTGGTGAGCTACAGCCCATGGGGTTGCAAAGAGTCAGACACAACTGAGCAGCTAAGGACAGCACAAAATACATGTGGCTATAAAGAAAATGCGACTGCAGGGGGGAACCTGATGTTTAAACCATACCTAAAGGAGACATATTTGAACACTACTAAAGGAAATTTATAGAGAATCAAGAAAGGGTAGACAATGCATGAAGAACAAAGAGGAAAAACAAAGTGCACTGAATGAAGATTAATTTGCCCAAAGACACATTTGTGGCCTCTGCATCTGCTATACACCACCACTGTCCCTCACTGCCTCAAACAGAAGCATGGTCCTCTATCAGCTATCCTTCTTCAAAACAAGAGGGATTTCTTAGAATGAAGAAATCACCAATATCCACTATTTCCTAAAAGTTCTTGAGGAATTAAATTGAGAAGTGGGAAAATGTAACCTGATGAAATTGTTCATTGACTATTTTAGTTTCTTTGGTCTGTCCTTAAAGGCACTTGGTTCGAAAAGAAATTTGAGAAACGCCTAGGAAGGGAATGTTCAAGGCTCTAGCACTTCCCTATCAATTATGGTCTAATAAATAATCTGGTGAATCATGCATCAGTGGGCATTATTCTTGGACTGGACTTGGAGAGAACAAAAAAGCACAGGAAATATTACACCATGGGTATAAGAAAAGGACCTTGACCTGTGTTAAGTACGTATCATCCAGATGATAAAAGGTAGTTGAGTGGTAGAGATATACCTAAGCCAGATGCATTAGTGTTTAGGAAGTCTGACCCTGATTGTCCCTGGATTTAAAGCTTCATAGAGTAGTGATTCTCCTGGAATGGCTCTACTCTTGTTATCGAGGGTATGAGACTCCTCATTGGGTGTCAGGACCTCTGTGGTATTACTGACTTCCTGCTTTGACTTGCAAGCCTAGTAGGTAACATTGAGAACACACACACTCACACACACACACACACACACACACACACACAACCCAATAAACTGGCTACTTGCAATAACTAAAAAAGAAAAAAGGAGAAAGGAATAAATAATTCCAGCTATGCTAAGCTTGCATTTTGACCTTCAATTACACTTTGTATTTGGCACTCCAACAGCAAGAAACATTGGAAGATCAGCTCCATGAAAGTTTCATTTATCAAAAAAAAAAAAAGAAAGAAAGAAAGAAAATAGTTTGATTTATATTCTTTACCTCCTTTTTAAAAATTTAATCCTGCTATTAGTATCTGAGATAAGAAATCATCTAAATATAAATTTTGGAGACTTGAAAATGAGTTCTGGAGCCAAGAGATGATTTTTCCAAAATAGCAGTGATAGCAACAGGTTTGTACTTACATCTCTTTCATCATTTTGACTAAGAATTTCACAATTACAGAATTTTACTGCAGAAAATGAGACAGGAATAAATAGGACTAAAGAGTACTTTGGAAAGGTCAAATTCAAGTTTACTTCCTTTGAGGAGATGCTAAGTGACTTTTTCAAGGTCAATAAATGATGCAGAACTAGGGCTCATGTCTCTGGAATTCTGTGTGTCAATTGATGGTGTTGGCTATCTTAACAAAATATTTCTTCCACCCACTAGACATCATTTGGGTAACTTTCAAGACACTCACTACCTAGAGACTGAGTATTGTCAGAAGTGTAGTTGGTTTTCAACGTTGTGTTAGCTTCTGCTGTACAGCAAAGTGAATCGATTTTTTTTTTTTTAAATTTCCTTCCCATTCAGGTTACCTCAGAGCATTGAACAGAGTTAATGTATTTTTTCTTTTTTTTTAAAATTTATTCATTTTTAGTTGGAGTATATTTGTTTTACAATATTGTGTTGGTTTCTGCCACATATCAACATGAATTAGCCTTAGGTATGTCCCCTCCCTCTTGAACATCCCTCCAACCCCATCCCACCCCTCTAGGTCAGTGAAGTTAGTCAGAAAGAAAAAATCAAATATCATATATTAATGCATATATATGTATTTACATATATAGTATGTATAATATGTATATACTATATATGTAATAGTGTATCACACTATTAAACACATAATTGTATATATATATATGTATATGTATATATATATGTGTGTGTGTATATACATATGTATATATATGTGTATTCATATATATATATATACATATATATATATGGAATCTAGAAAGATCATACTGATGAAACTGCCTACAGGGCAGCAATGGAAACATAGACATAGAGAACAGACTTCTGGACACAGTGGGGAAAAGAGAGAGTGGGACAAATTGAGAGAGTGACTTTGAAACATATACATTTGTTCTGAGTTAATGTAATTTTATTAGGTGTTTATTTAATGACTACATCTTCAAAAAAATAGTTTCATAAATTTTAAGTGAACCTTTCTTGCTGCTGTTACTGGCACAGCAAAATCTTAATCTCCATGTAACTGGTTAAGGAGGTATTATTATAAACCATATTAAACCATATTAAAAGTTATCCAAGCACTTGAAACTAAATTGATTCCTATGCCCCTCAAATCACCAATCTAGAAACAAAATCAGAAACTTGGCAGAATGAGCTTAAATTCTTAAGTGAAAAGACTCAAACATTGCAATCTGAACTACAGACCTTTAAAGCTCTCTCAGGAGTTTTAATTAAGGATAATGCTGTTCTCTTCAGGAAAGAGAGACACACTTTAAAACTTTATAAAAAAAGCAATAGATCTTAAATCCATGTGAGAACTCAGAGAGAAATACTACATCCTAATCCTACTGCTATAATTGAAGCTATTTTGAAGATTTAATTCTCAGTCCTCCCTTTTTGCCAAAGGCTAATGCTTTTGCATGCCAATGATAAGGTTCAATACCCACATGAGCTCAGCAATGTCTTCCTTGGGGCTTTAGGAAGCAATGCTGTAGATAAACATAGAACTGCCTCTATTATACTAGGAGGCATTATGTATGCACTATAAAGTGCTTTCTCCTCTTAATTATCCCCTTGCTTTTTATTCAAAGGTCCCTGAGCCTTCTCCCAAAGAGGCACTATTTTACCTTAGACAACCCTTTTCATTCTCACCCACTGTGATTCCCTTGTCAAACCACTGAATAGAAAGGAAAACAAAAATAAATTTTAAAGAATTATTACATAAGAAAACACAGTAGGCCAGACTTCACCAACAGAATAAAACTGGCCCAGAGCTATGTTATTTGTATAATGGAGTATTAGAAAATATGGTATTTTTAAAAAATTAATTGTTAATATTTAAGATAAAGGATACTACATTTAAATAATTTGAATTTCCAGTTTCTCCTTAAAATCTCAGAAGATCTACTAATATTGAGTCTATGTATTTCTGTGTAGAATCAATAACTCCTACATTTGGTGGTCTGTAGGGACTCTAGTTCACCATGTATCCCAATTCTTCATATTAATTCAAACATCTTCCTATGGTTTTTGTTTAAGTTTTACATACTTTTGAACTTTCCACATCTGCAGTTAACCTTTATGCATGCAGTACGTATGCATGCAATATTAGTGGTTTGTACAATCTGTAAGCAAAATTCAAGGTCCAAGATATTAATATGTCAGTTTACTACAGGAAGGAAGTAACTTTATATCTACTGTATTGGAATGTAAAGCAGTATGTCACTGAAGTAGAGAGGGCCCCTTTCCAATCCTTTCATCAGTTTTCAACTTTATTTTTCTCAACTTTCCATTGAAAAGACAAAGACAAATAAACAGATATTTAGACAGTATTTTATACTTTGAAAATGATCACCTAGTATAAAGTAAATTTCAATTCTCACAGTAGAAAGCAAGTGATCATAAATATATATAGAATGATGTTTAATAGTGTGATATTATATTCATCAGTCCAGGCCATGATGAAACCATGTCTAGTATATTTGTCATACACATCTTTGCTGTAAACATTTTTACCTCATTGGCCATAAGGGACTTCCCAGGTGGGCCAATAAATAATTGGCCACAAAGGGCTTCCAAGGTGGCTCAGTGGTAAAGCATTCACCTGCCAATGCAAAGGACACCAGAGACATGGATTTGATTCCTGGGTCAGGAAGATCCCCTGGAGGAGGAAATGGCAACACTCTCCAGTATTATTGCCTGGACAATTGTCAGGAAGCATTTAACAAAAGGCTTCCTGTGTGCTGTTTTGGATCTGTCAGGAACCCTCTGGCCCTTATTGATTCCTGAATATTCAGGAATTAAGAGGAGAGGCAGCCTTTCCCAGGGCTGAGGAATCCAGGCATTTCTCATTATGGTGATAAGTACCCTCTTCCTTTTTATGAGCCATACGGTGAAAGGTGATTGTTTGCAACTCTCTCTCTTTGATAGGGATCGTCTTATGTTTTGTAAGTCTGGAATTTTAATCTTTGCTGAGATTGCTTTAATCTTTTAGTCTTTCCTTCCTTCCTTCCTTCTTTCTTTTCTTCTATTCCTTCTCTCTTTCTCTCTCTCTCCATTTCTGGCTAATTCCTTGGAGCTCGGAGGCCCGCTGAGCTCACTTTCTTGCCTGGGCTTCTAAGACCCTCTTGAGAAGGCGCACTGTGCCTTCACCCACTGGAGAGGGTGTCTGGTGCCTACGTGCAGCAGCGCAAGCCCTAAGAACAGGACTCTATTGGCTTTCTGCATAAACTAGGGGATATCAGCCTCTTTTTCTCTCTTACTCTCGGAACCACCAGGTTCAGGTCCATTAAAGGACCAACAGACAATCTCATGGAGAGAGGAGCCTGACAGGCTACAGTCCATGAGGTTACAAAGAGTTGAATATGACTGAGCAACTGAGCCCTGAATTGGCCATAAGACAACTTTGCTATGAAAGATAAGTGGTTGACAATTTGGTGTGATAGATTGGCTTCAACTAATTGAAATGTGTTAGCATTGATGGCTTTATTGAACTGGGAGATCACAATGGTTTGCTCCAAGAGTTGGTTAATTACTTTGAAACTCATTTTCAGGAGAATGAGTTTGAGGGTCTCAAAAACATAACGTAGAGCTTACATTTCTTATAAAGCTTTGGAATGTCTATCATAAGACATGTGACCATATGTCAAGAGCAAATATCACTGGAGAAGGTTTTCATAATGCAATACAAAGCTCAGTTACAAATGTGCATCTTAGTACTTGAAAACTGATGCCTCTTTAAATGAAAGAAGAAATTTTAGTGAACAAAAAAATGTGTGATGCTTAAGGAGTGAAACAGGAGACAAATGGGCTCCAGGTCCACTCCTGTCTGTGCTTTGAGATCTACATGTCATTATATAAACAAGAACAGAAGCAGGGTAAATAGTTGGACTTTGAACACTTTAGGATAACAGTTATGGCAGGGACAGAGAGAGGCTAAACCATGTTTAAAAAATCAAGATGTCACATCTTTTCCATTCTTGGGGCAAGGGAAGCACTGCACATATGCAGAAACATTCCTTGGGGTCAAAAAGGCAGGGACCTCAAGATCATAAGTCTTACAATGTCCTCCACCCCCAGATGCTCTTGCACTAAAATCCATCTTGGCTGAGTGGTGTGTTTGTACCTAGCAGAAGGTCCTGAGACAAATTAGTGACAGATCCAAAACAAGACAGGTAGCCAAAAGAAAAACGAAGATGTGGAAGTTTGCACCCTTATGAAGGATTTAAATTTCTCAAAGTCACAACTCTTGCTGAGGTTGCCTGTGTGTTTTTTTCCACATGTACTTTGCTTTTATAATAAATGCTTTCTTTCCCCTCTACTTTTCAATCTCCTTATCAGAATTTTCTCTATATGGCAGATAAGAACTGGAGATTTAGACTCTATCTGTTACCCCTGTGGTCTAGTGGTTAGAACCCCTGATTTTCAACCAGGCAACCATGATTTGATCTTCAGTCAGGGAACTAAATCTCACTTCTATCTGCCACTCTCTCCAAGCTCCACTCACTGATACCTGTATCTGAATTCAGGAGGAGACAAATCAACAAGAAAAAAAACAAAAAACAAAAAAAGTAGTATCATATGAATGAAAGACTTCAAGAACAGCACTTAGGTACAACTGACAAAATAAAATCAGTTACTTGTGCAGCATAGTGTGAATTAACACACTTCTGAATATATTCAAATTATTTTACCTATTTTTTCATGTTTCATTAGGCAATTTCTAACATCTTCTTTTTATTTTTTGTTATATTTTCTCTTTTGCTGAAAATTTGCCTTATGGCCAACTAGTTAGGAGGCTAAAATATTTGGACAAAAATTCCTACTGCAAAGATGTCTAAAATAGTTATATTTATGGCTAAAGTACATAATAGAAGTATGGATACATAAAACAAGATAGAAAGTCCAGAGATAAATCTATGCACATGTGATCACCTAAACTATGACCAAAGAAGGCTGGATTATATAATCATGGAGGAAAGACAGCCACTTCAATGAGTGATGTTTTGAAAACTGGACAGCCACATGTACAAAAATGAAATTAGAAAACTTTCCTGACTTCTTACATGAAAATTAGCTCAAAATTGATTAAAGACCAAAATGTAAGGCTGCTGTTCCTGCTGCTGCTGCTGCTAAGTTGCTTTAGTCGTGTCCGACTCTGTGCGACCCCATAGATGGCAGCCCACCAGGATCCCCCGTCCCTGGGATTCTCCAGGCAAGAACACTGGAGTGGGTTACCATTTCCTTCTCCAATGCACGAAAGTGAAAAGTGAAAGTGAAGTCGCTCAGTAGTGTCCATCTCTTAGTGACCCCATGGACTGCAGCCCACCAGCCTCCTCCATCCATGGGATTTTCCAGGCAAGAGTACTGGAGTGGGGTGCCATTGCCTGCTCCAAAATGTAAGGCTGGACACTATAAAACTCTTAGAGAAAAAAACATTTGCAGAACACTCTTTGACATAAACTGCTATAAGATCCTTTCAGACCCAGCTCTTGAGTAATGAAAATAAAAACAAAAATAGCCAAATGGAACCTAATTAAACTGAAAAGCTTTTTTTTTTTTTTTTTTTCCCACAGCAAAGGAAACCATAAACAAGACAAAAACAACTCTCAGAATGGGAGAAAATATTTTCAAAAAGAGCGATTGATGAGGGATTAATGTTCAAAATATATAAATAACTCATGCAACTCAATATTAAAAAAAAAAAAAAAAAACTGAACAGAATACCTAAATAGACATTTCTCCAAGGAAGACATACAAATGGTGAAGAGGCACATAAGAAGATGCTCAACATCACTAATTATTTGAGAAATGCAAATCAGAACTACAATGGAATATCACATCACATCAGTCAGAATGGCCATCATTAAAATATCCACAGATAATAAATACTGGAGAAGGCTTGGAGAAAAAGGATCCCTCTTACATTACTGGTGGGAAAGTAAACTGATACAGTCAGTATGGAGTTCCTTTAAAAAACTAAAAACAAAACTACTATATCACCCAGCAATCCTACTCCTGGGCATATACCCAGATAAAATAAAAATTCAAAAAGATGCATGAACCCCAATGTTCATTGCAGGACTATTTACAATAGCTAGGATATGGATACAACCTTAATGTCTTTCAACAGAAGAATGAATAAAGAAGTTGTGGTACATATACACAATGGATGGACCCAAAATCTGTCAAACAGAAAAGCAAGTCAGAAAAAGAAAAACAAGCATCATATAATATTTCTCATAAGTGAAACCCAGAAAAATGATACAGATGAACTTATTTGCAAAGCAGAAATAGATGAACAGATATAGATAGCAAATGTATGGATACCAAGAGGGAAAGAGGGGGTTGGATGAATTGGGAGATTCGAATTGACATATATACACTGGTGGTGGCGTTCAATCACTAAGTCACGTCTGTATAAACAGATAACTAATGAGAACTCGCTGTACAGCACAGAGAACTTCATTCAGTGCTCTGTGATGACCTAATAGGAAGGGAATCCAAATATAAGAATCCAAATATATATATATAAGGGAATATATAAGGGAATCCAAATATATATATATTTTATATTATATATATATATATTCACTTTTATGTACAGTAGAAACTAACACGGGATTGTAAAGCATTTATATGCCAATAAAATTAATTAAAAATTAATTAAAATTAAAAATTAATTAAAAATTACAGATGATCCTCACTTATTGAATCTTCCATTTACACCACTTCATTTTTACAAAAGACCTATATTATTAGTTATTTTTGTTAACAGAAAGAAATCCAAAGATGATATTTGCTGTTACCTAAAAAGACAAAAGTCAAACGTAGCAATCAGTGTTTGTTTTGCAGCAAGTTGTTATAGAGGCAGCAGGTACTCCAAGCACTGAGAGTCACACAGCCAAGCTTCTTCCCCAGGAACCACAGCAAACAACTCAGAATCAAGTTTATAACTGTGTCTGTGGGCATCTATGCTTTATCTAATTTATTTTCTGTATCCATTAGCAATATGTGTCCTGAGGTAATTGCTTCTTCCCTTTATGTCTTTTCAGCTTAGGGAAAGTTTTATAGGAATGCTCTACTTTCAGATATTGGAGAAACCTGCCTGTACCTAGAAATAATGATACTACCATGGACATTTTGTTGAAAAACTGAAAAAAAAAAAAAAAAAAAAAAACTATACTTATAATACATCCAATGAATGTCAGAGCTAATGCTAAATAGTCCATCAAGTGAAAAAGAAACCTTAAGAAGAAAATGAAATTTTACTCAGGTTAGTGAGTATAATGCAAAAGAAATATATAACACTCCCTAACAATGAGATTTTAGAGAACTACAAAGGACTACATAAATACTCCATAAATTGCTCAAGTTAAATGTGACTAATCTGGTCCTATTTTAAGTAAAATGAAATTGAAACACTTTAAAAAGCCATTGCTTCACATGATCTATTCACTTACAGGATATATATTTATTGAGTGGCTATTATATGATAAACTTTTTTGTTTGTTTTATGAGTCATACAGTCTAGTGGAAAAGATAGACATTAAACAATCACACAGATAAAGAAATGTCACTGAAAGATTAATGGTTACCAAGAATTTAGGGGTGGCAAAAAGAGGTGGCAAGAATAGTTAGAAAAACAGTACTAAAAAAAAAAAAAAAAGTTTTAATGACTCAAATAGCCACTATAGTGTGGTCACTCACTTAGAGACAGACATCTTGCAGTAGGAAGTCAAGTGAGCCTTAGGAAGCATTACTAATGATAAAGTCATTGGAGGTGATGGAATTCATGCTGAGTTATTTCAAATCCTAAAAGAAGATGCTGCTAAAGCACTGCACTCAAAACTTTGGAGCAGCCACAAGACGGGAAAAGGTCAGGTTTCACCCCAATTCCAAACAAAGATAATAACAAAGAAGGTTCGATCTACCTTACAATTGCACTCATTTCTCATGCTAGCAAGATATTGCTCAAAATCCTTCAAGCTAGGTTCAACAGTACGTGAACCAAGAACTTCTAGATGTACACGTTGGATTTAGAACAGCCAGAGGAACCAAAGATCAAAAAGATCAAGTTGCCAGTATCCACTGGATCATAGAGAAATCAAGAGATTTCAAAATTTAAAAAAAATTCTACTTCTGCTTCATTGACTATGCTCTGCAGGTCACAACAAACTGTGGAAAATTCTCACAGAGATGGGAATACCAGAACACCTTATCTGTCTTCTAAAAAATCTTTATGCCAGACAAGAAGCAACAGTTAGAACAGTTAGAACCAGACATGGAACAATGGATTGGTTCAAAACTGGAAAAGGAGTACCACAAGGCTGTATATTGTCACCCTGCTTATTTAACTTATATGCAGAGTATATCATGCAAAATGCCAGGCTGGATGAATCACAAGCTGGAATCACGATTGCTGGTAGGATATCAAGGACAACCTAAGATGTGCAGATGATACCACACTAATGGCAAAAAATGAAGAGGAACTAAAGAACATCTTGATAAACGTGAATGAGGAGAGTGAAAAAAACTGACTTAAAACTCAGCATTCAAAAGTCTGAGATCATGGCATTCAGTCCTATCACTTCATGACAAACAGAGGACAAAAAAATGGAAACAGTGACAGACTTTATTTTCTTGGACTCCAAATTCACTGCAGGTGGTGACTGTGGTCACAAAATTAGAACAAACAAACAAAAACAAACAAAAAACTTGCTTTTTGGAAGAAAAGCTATGACAAACCTAGACAGCTTTGTAAAAAGCAGAGACATAACTTTGCTGACAAAGGTCTATATAGTCAAACCTATGGTTTTTCCAGTGGTCATGTATGGATGAGAGAGTTGGACTATAAAGAAAGCTGATCACCGAAGAATTAATGCTTTTGAACTATGGTGTTGGAGAAGAATTTTGAGTGTCACTTGGACTTCAAGGAGATCCAACCAGTCCATCCTAAATGAAATCAATCCTGAATATTCATTGAAAGGACTGATGCTGAAGCTGAAGCTCCAATACTGTGGCCACCTGATGGGAAGGGCCAGCTCATTGGAAAAGACTCTGATGCTGGGAAAGATTGAGGGCAATAGGAGAAAGGGGTGACAGAGGATAAGAAGGTTGGATGGCATCACCAACTCAGTAGACATGTCATCTTTGTTTAATTGCTCAGTCATGTCCTACTCTTTGTGATCCCATGAACTACAGCACACCAAACTTCCCTGCCCTTCACTATCTCCCAGAGTTTGCTCAAACTCATACCCATTGGGAAGGATATGGACATGAGTTTGAGCAATCTCTGGGAGATAATGAAAAACAGGGAAGCCTTGGCATGTTGCAGTTCATAGGGTTGCAAAGAGTCAGACAGAAATTAGTGACTGAACAAAAACAACAAAAAAAAATTAGGGGAAGTGGAAGAAGGGCATAATGCTAATTATCACTGCATTGTTTTTTGAGATAATGAGACAATTACAAAATTAGATAGCTCTGGTGATTACCCAATTCTATGTTAAAAAAAAAAAAAAAGAAAGAAACACTGAAAAGCACACTTTAAAAGATAAAATTTTTGTCAATTATATCTAAAAAAAAAAAAAAAGCTGTTATTAGTGGGAGAAAAAGGATCATGTCTCTTCATGACTCAAAACTTACCTTCCAGGGATATTTGACAAGCTTAGAAGAATATAAAGAGATATTTCTATAGCCTTTGGGATCCAGATTTTAAAAGACTATATTTCTGACCCCAGCTACTGCCATGCTATGTCTTACTAATGATACTCACAAGCCGTCCTGTTCTCTAATTGCCGAACTTATTCTTGCCTTAGTGGGCTTCATCCTTTCTCTTTTTCTTCACTCTTTTTCTCTCAACAGTCCTGGAAGGCCACTGCCCTGGGTAATTTCAAAGTCCATTCTGTTTTTTCATTGAAAACTTTATTGTATTGAGAAAAACTTAGAGCTAACTTTTCTAAACCTAATTTCTCTAACTAGTCTATCCGACTATTTATCTATATGGTCTTCCCTGGTGGCTCAGATGGTAAAGCATCTGCCTGCAACGCAGGAGACCTGGGTTTGATCTCTGGGTTAGGAAGATGCCCCTGGAGAAGCAAATGGCAGCCCACTCCCCGACTCTTACCTGGAAAATTCCATGGACGGAGGGAGCCAGGTAGGCTACAATCCATCGGGTCACAAAGAGTTGGACACGGCTGAGCAACTTCACCTTTACCTATATTTATCTGTATCATTTGCATTTCTTTATTTCTATAACTTTAAATACATGTTAATAAATAAATAAATACCTGTTAATATTTTATATATAACTTTGTTTGTATATGCTTCCAGTCTTCTCTGTAGAATGGGATGAAACCTGTTTCATATAATTATGTGGCATCACCTTTTTAAATTAGTAAGTGGAATCATGAAAAATTAAACATGCTAAGTATTTTAAACATGATATTCAATCTTAAATCTTAGTTTTCTCATCTGTAAAATGTGAATAACAGTACTCTATGTTTGAGGATATATTATGGTTAAAAGAAGTAATGAGTGCAGAATACTTGCCACATCCTCTGCTTAACTATCCTAGGAGATAAGCATCCAAAACCAAATTTTCTCTCTAGAAACCAGAGACATTTTGAATTTTATCACATCATCATGGGTGTGATCATGTAAAGGTACTAATAATTTGCCACATCTTAAAATATCTGTACATACTTAAATACCAAGAAATGGAAAGAAATAAGATTTTTAAAAACTAAAGTAAAAAGCAAAACAGTCAATGTTTAAATATAAGATACTTTGAGATCTTGAAGGTCTATATTAGCATTTTTCTGAATTGTTTCAGTTAATGTCACAATAGCCTCTGGAATAATAGGTCACTTGCCCCACAGTACTTACTAAAGGAAAGAATTATTCAGGCCTACAGATTTACCCACAGAAATAATCTACAGAAAAGAGATGAGTTCTGAACCAATTTTAGCTGTCAACATCTGAAAGAGTGTTGCCCAAAGGAAAGCATAAAAGTTTAGCACCTGAAAATTCTCTATTTTCTTGTTTTTAATTAAAGTAATAGCAATGATGTTGTGTACATTTTCCTCACAATATTTTTTTTAACTTCAGTTTTAAATAAAAGAATACCATGTAGACAAGAGTGGGGACATGTTCTTTGAATGGAGTATCTAAATAGGTCAATAATTTATTCAGATGAGAATCATGAAAAGAGGAACTAATGTGTTCATAGTAACTCTGACCTTGAGGATTAGATTGAAGAACAAAACAGACAGATTACACGTCATCATGGAGATTAGAGTATTACAGGAAATACTGGAATTAAACCAACTGACAAAAAATATAAAGATGAATATATATTTAAAAGCATTATAAGCTTTCTTCTATAGGAAGAGAAAATAGTAACATTTAGATTCTACCAGGAAAAAAATGGCAATCCTACAGAATTCAGTTTAAATTGTAATAAGATCAGGTTTCTTTGAAGGAGTGAAATTTGAGTAAAGTGAAAGTTACCACTCAGTCATGACAGATTCCTTGCAACCCCATAGATAGTAGCCTGCCAGGCTTCTCTGTCCACGACATTCTCCAGACAAGAATACTGGAGTGGATAGCCATTTCCATATGCAGGGAGTCTTATGAACCCAGGGCTCGTACCCTGGTCTTCTGCATTGCAGGTAGATACTTTACCATCTGAGTCACCAGGGAAGCCCTTGAGATTTGGGTAAAGACATACAAATATGGTTGGAGACACCCAGGAAATGTGAGCGAGCTTTGAGAATCAACCTATATTCAAAAGAAGCAGGGTATACATGCTCCTGACAGAAGACCTAATCAGACCTATTTGAACAGTGTAGCATGACTGGGAAACTGATCTGAAGTGGGCGGTAGACTCAGATCAGGATTGTTAGTGTGTTAGGTTTTTTTTTTTTTTCTTCTTTAGAAATCAATTCATTCAGTCAGAGGTGAATTGCATAGACTGGAGATGTGCAGTTTGCAATGGCAGAATGTGAGGGATGAGAAAAATGAATCAAAAAGTATTTAAAATTATTTTCTTGGAAATATGTATAGTGGAGATTCTTGTGGGTATCTATGAGATCACTGCTCCTCTATAAACACAATCCAAGACTCTAATTTGAATCAAGAATCAATATCGTTGCAGCTTTTCCAACAGACCTAAATAGTAATAAAAATAATATATAATTGTTGGCATGTTATATTGGACTATAGGTCCTACTTCTTAGCCATTGTCTCATTTACTCTTTAAAATAGTACTCTGGAACAAGTATTATTATTTCCACAAGTTTATGGTGGAGAGTGTGTCTTATAGAGGTCACTTAACTTGCTAATGTGGCTGAATCTCCACTTTAAACCACACTTGTCTGATTCAAAAGCCACTATGGCATTAGCTTTCAATGCTAAATCAACATATATGTCACCTAAGGACATGACTGAAGTGACTTAGCATGCATGCATACATTGGAGAAGGAAATGGCAACCCACTCCAGTATTCTTGCCTGGAGAGTCCCAGGGACAGAGGAGCCTGGTGGGCTATCATCTATGGGGTCGCACAGAGTCGAATACGACTGAAGCGACTTAGCAGCAGTAGCATACACACCAAAAGGAATCTGATGAAGGTCATATTTTCATAACAGATATTCGGGGAACAAGTGGGCATATAAGGTAAAGCATTGCAATCCTATATTTCTGTAACACTTCAAATTCGAATTGGAAAGCTGTCTGCATTCTACCTTGTTTTAGGAAACTACTCCAGGCTGTAAAACTTGTATTCCCATGCTGTAATCTGTAGGAGTATATTAGTGTCCAGGCATCTGGGAAGTACAGAGGTAAAAGTTTCAGTGTTCAGGTAACCCTCATTGATTTTCCTAGAAGTTATTTTGTCTCCTGAGAGAGCAAGTTTAAAAGCAATGGGAAGAAGGAAAAGTGGATTCATCACTGTGTTAGAAAGAATACGTTTCAAATAATCAATAGTTACATGGAGTAGACACAGAATATAAATTCCGTCTTGTATTACTGTTAGCACTTTTTTTTTTTTTTTTTTTTTTTTTTTTTTTGCTCTTAGATGTACCTTCATTCTCACATTGAGAGGCTGTGCTGTAAACTTGGATAGAATCTAGAGGTATTGTAGTGTAAATTCATGTCAACAGCTTCTCGTTTAGATGAAGCTCTCTATTTATTTGACACATTGGTAATATAAATTGTTGCAAGTAATAATAAATGATGTATAAAGTGTTATTGCTCTGGAAACTACAATCAGTAATATTCCAGAATATTGCATTCTCAGATGACAAGCCAATTCTTATTTTGTGCTTGAATTCAAGACCTCAATCTTCATTTTTAATCACTAACACATTCTAGAAATACAGGATAAGAAGACAGGACAAGAAGACAGTATTTAGAAAGAAGACAGCTTTTAAAAACATTAAACATTAATGGTTAAACAAAATTTTTCAATATCTGAGTTTGTTCAAATTCATGCATGTTATTTTTTCTACTTTCTATCATCATATGATATCAAAGGAACACTACTACTACTACAAATAATACAATCAAAATAATAATGGTAATATTCATGCATATATTCCTACAGTCATCGCTTATCTTCCTGAGAATGGAAACAGTACACAATGATGCACAAAAAGGAATACTGAATTAGGTATAAATTTTAAAACACTCAACTTCAAAGGAATAATTGTGAAATTAAAATAAGATCCAACTGGGCCATTGTTAGCAGAAAGTAAGTCCTGTCCTCTTTGAAAGACTACAAAGACACTGATAACTGTAGATAACTGTATTCAAGATATAGAGGATGACCATAGAAACACAGCCACCAAAGGGATTAAGATAAATGTGTATTTATCCACTCATTTATTTTAGAGTTGAGGCCTATGGTGATGATTGGGAGGTCTAACCTGCATCTGCTCTCTGAGTCATTCACCTATGTGCATATTTTCTGTTTGTTAGGTTTTCTAAGCAAAATATTAACCCCAATTTAGTCTTCACTGAGAAATAATTGTGACATGGATATAAACATTTTGAAATGAGTGTCTGACTTAGAAAATTTGAAAAAAAAAATGAGGAAATTAATTTTACTTAGATAAAAGCATTATAAAAGACTTCCCTGGTGACTCAGAAAGTAAAAAATTCCACCTGCAATACAGGAGACCCAGGTTCAATATTTGGATTGGGAAGGTCCCCTTGAGAAGGGAATGGCTTCCCATTCCTGTATTCTTGCCTGGAGACTTCCATGCACATAGGAGGCTGATGGGCTACAGTCCATAGGGTCACAAAGAGTTGGACATGACTGAGTGACTTTTACTTCTTTTTTTTTTTTCCCCAAAAGCATTATAAAAGCATTAAGAGCGTGATAACAACTTTATGGCAATTTTACTACCAAAAAAAAAAAAAAAAAATGTAACTCATTCTAAAGTAAATATTAATTCCTTTCAGAATATCCCTGACATTGTTCCTCTCTTTAGAACTGACCAAAATTACTAACAATGGCAATTAAGCAAACTCTATAACATTATATGAATGTGTAATAATTTTATTTATTTATATTCAGAAATATTTTGGAGCCTACTATCATTTTGATGTATAATTATCAGCCCTATCAGCCCTATCATATACATCAGTTAAAATGGGCAAAGACATTGCGACCTATAGGTCAATGAGTGCAGTTCAGTTCAGTCATGTCCGACTCTTCGCAACCCTATCAACTGTAGCATGCCAGGCTTTCTTGTTCATCACCAACTCCTGGAGCTTGCTTAGACTCAGGTCCATCGAGTCAGTGATGCCATTCAACCGTCTCATACTCAGTCGTCCCCTTCACCAGCTTTCAATTTTCCCAGTATCAGCGACTTTTCTAATGAGTCAGATCTTTGCATCAGGTGGCTAAAGTATGGGAGCTTCAGCTTCAGCATCAGTCCTTCCAATGAATAGTCAGGACTGATTTCCTTTAGGATTCACTTGTTTGGTTTCCTTGCAGTCCAAGGGAATCTCAAGAGTCTTCTCCAACACCACAGTTCTAAAACATCAGTTCTTCAGTGCACAGCTTTCTTTATGGTACAACACTCACTTCCATACATGACTGCTGGAAAAACCATAGCTTTGACTAGATGGACTTTTGTTGACAAAGTAATGTCTCTGCTTTTTAATATGCTGTCTAGTTTGGTCATAGCTTTTCTTCCAAGGAGCAAGCATCTTTTTATTTCATGGCTGCAGTTACCATCTGTTGTGATTTTGGAGCTCCAAAAAGAAAGTCTCTCAAAGTTTCCATTGTTTCCCCATCTATTTGCCATGAAGTGAAGGGACAGGATGCCATGATCTTAGTTTTTTGAATGTTGAGTATTTTTTTTTTTTTTTCTGGAGAAGACTCTTTATTAACATTACTATTTTAATTAATTTATTTTTATGAAGAATATTTGCTTTACAGAATTTTGTTGCTTTCTGTCAAACCTCAATATGAATCACACAAAAATATATACATATCCCCTCCCTTTTGAACTTCCCTCCTATCTCCCTCCCCACCCCACCCCTCTAGGTTGATACAGAGCCCCTGTTTGAGTTTCCTGAGCCATACAGCAAATTCCTATTGGCTATCTATTTTACATAGATACTGTACATATTTTATATAGGTACTGTAAGTTTCCATGTTACTCTTTCCATGCATCTCACCTTCTCCTCCCCTCTTCCCATGTCCATAAGTTTATTCTCTATTTCTGTTTCTCCATTGCTGCCCTGTAAATAAATTCTTCAGTATCATTTTTATAGATTCCATATACATGCTTTAAAATATGATATCTATCTTTCTTTTTCTGACTTCCTTCACTCTATATAATAGGTTCTTGTTTCATTCACCTCATCAGCACTGACTCAAATGCATTCCTTTTTATGGTTGAGTACTATGACTCATTTGAAAAGACCCTGATGTTGGGAAAGATTGAAGGCAGGAGAAGAAGGGAATGACAGAGGATGAGATGGTTAGATGGCATCACTGACTCAATGGACATGAGTTTGGGTAAACTCCGGGATTTGGTTATGGACAGGGAGGCCTGGAGTGCTGTGATTCATGGGATCGCAAAGAGTTGAATACGACTGAGCGACTGAACTGAACTGAATATTCCATTGTGTATATGTACCCTACCTCTTTTTCCATTCATCTATCGATGAACATCTAGGTTCCTTTCATGTTCTAGTTATTATAAATAGTGCTTCAATGAAAAATCGGATACATGCGTGTCTTTCAATTTTGGTTTCCTCGGGGTATATGCCTAGGAGTGGGATTCCTGTGTCATATGATGGTTTTATTCCTAGTTTTTAAGGAATCTCCATATCATCTTCCATAGTGGCTATATCAGTTTACATTCCCACCAAAACGGCAAGAGTGTTGCCTTTTCTCCACACTCTCACCAACCTTTGTAGTTTGTAGACTTTTAATGATGGTGATTCTGACTGGTGTGAAGTGATATCTCATTGTGGTTTTGATTTGCATTTCTCTAATAATGAGCAATGTTGATGATTTCTTCATGTGTTTGTTAGCTATCTGTATGTCTTCTTTGGAGAAATGTTTGTTTAGGTCTTATTCCCTAATAAGGGTTGCTTGTTTTTCTGGTATTGAGTTGTAAGAGCTGCTTGTATATTTTGGAAATTAATCCTTCATCAGTTGTTTCATTTGCTATTATTTTCTGCCATTCTGAGGGCTGTCTTTTCGAATTGCTTGTAGTTCTTTGCTGTGCAAAAGCTTTTAAGTTTAATCAGGTCCTACTTATTTACTTTTGCTTTTATTTCCATTATTCTAGGAGGTGGGTCATAGAGCATCTTGCTTTGATTTATGTTGAGTATTCTGCCTATATTTTCCTCAAGAGTTTTATAGTTTCTGGTCTTACATTTAGGTCTTTAATCCAATGTGAGTTTATCTTTGCATATGGTGTTAGGAGGTGTTCTAATTTCATTCTTTTACATGTAGCTGTGCAGTTTTCTCAGCACCATTTATTGAAAAAGCTCTCTTTGCCCCATTGTATATTTTTTGCCTCCTTTGTCAAAAATAAGACACCCATAGATGAATGGGTTTATTATTGGGCCTTCTGTCTTGTTCTATTGCTCTATGTTACTGGTTTTGTGCCAGTACCATACTGATGATTGTAACTTTGTAGTATAATCTGAAGTCAGGGAGGTTGATTCTTCCAGGTCCATTGTTATTTCACAAGACCACTTTTCTATTTGGGGTCTTTTGTGTTTCCATATGAATTGCGAAAATTTTTGTTCTAGTTCTCTGAAAAATGTCATTGATAATTTGATAGGGATTACACTGAATCTGCAGATTCATTTGGTAGAATATTCATTTTCACAATATTGATTCTTCTTACCCAGGAATATGGAATATCTCTCCATCTGTTTATGTCATCTTTGATTTCTTTCATTAGCATCTTATAATTTTCTGTGTACAGTTTTTTTGTATCCTTAGGTAAGTTTATTCCTATATATTTAATTCTTTTTGTTGCAATAGTGAATTGGATTGATTCCTTAATTTCCTTTTCTGATTTCATTGTTAGTATATAGAAATGCAAGTGCTTTCTGTGTATTTATTTAGTATCCTGCAACATTGCTAATATGAACAAAGCTAATGTAGGTAATGGAATTGCAGTTGAGCTAGTTCAAATCCTGAAAGATGATGCTGTGAAAGTGCTGAACTCAATATGCCAGAAAATTTAGAAAACTCAGCAGTGGCCACAGGACTGGAAAAGGGCAGTTTTCATTCCAATCCCAAAGAAAGGCAGTGCCAAAGAATGCTCAAACTACTGCACAATTGCACTCATCTCACACACTAGTAAAGTAATGCTTACAATTCTCCAAGTCAGGCTTCTGCAATACATGAAGTGTGAACTTCCAAATATTCAAGCTGGTTCTAGAAAAGGCAGAGGAACTAGAGATAAAATTGCCAATGTCTGTTGGATCACTGAAAAAGTGAGAGAGTTCCAAAAAAGATATATATATATTTCTGCTTTATTGACTATGCCAAAGCCTTTCACTGTGTGGATCACAATAAATTGTGGAAAATTCTGAAAGAGATGGGAATACCAGATCATCTGACCTGCCTCTTGAGAAACCTGTATGCAGGTCAGGAAGCAACAGTTAGAACTGGACATGGAACAACAGACTGGTTCCAAATACAAAAAGGAGTACATCAAGGCTATATAGTGTCACCCTGCTTATTTAACTTATATGCAGAGTACATCATGAGAAATGCTGGGCTGGAAGAAGCACAAGCTGAAATCAAGATTGCCAGGAGAAATATCAATAACCTCAGATATGCAGATGACACCACCGTTATGGCAGAGAGTGAAGAGGAACTAAAGAGCCTCTTGATGAAAGTGAAAGAGGAGAGTGAAACATTGGCGTAAGGCTCAATATTCAGAAAACTAGGACCATGGCATTCGGTCCCATCACTTCATGGCAAATAGATAGGGAAACAGTGAAAACAGTGGCTGACCTTATTTTTCTGGGCTCCAAAATCACTGCAGATGGTGATTGCAGCCATAAAATTAAAAGACGCTTACTCCTTGGAAGGAAAGTTATGACCAACCTAGACAGCATATTGAAAAGCAGAGACATTACTTTGCCAACAAAGATCCGTCTAGTCAAGGCTATGATTTTACCAGTGATCATCTATGGATATGAGAGTTAGACTATAAAGAAAGCTGAGCACTGAAGAATTGATACTTTTGAACTGTGGTGTTGGAGAAGACTATTTAGAGTCCTTTGAACTGCAAGGAGATCCAACCAGTCCATCTTAAAAGAGATCAGTCCTGGGTGTTCATTGGAAGAACTGATGTTGAAGCTGAAACTCCAATACTTTGGCCACCTGATGTGAGAAGCTGACTCCTTTGAAAAGACCCTGATGCTGGGAAAGATTGAGGACAGGAGGAGAAGGGGACAACAGAGGATGAGATGGTTGGATGGCATCACTGACTCAATGGACATGGGTTTGGGAGGACTCCGAGAGTTGGTGATGGACAGGGAGGCCTGACGTGCTGCAGTTCATGGGGTTGCAAAGAGTCAGACACAACTGAGCGACTGAACTGAACTGAATGTTGCTAAATTCACGGATTAGTTCCCATAATTTTCTGATACTATCTTTAAGGTTTTCTATATAGAATGTTGAGTTTTAAGTCAAAATTTTCACTCTCCTCTTTCACTTTTATCAAAACGCTCTTTAGTGCTTTGCTTTCTGCCCTAAGGGTGGTGTCATTTGTGATTATTGATTGTCTGTGATTATTGATATTTCTCCCCACAATCTTGATTCCAGCTTGTGCTTCATCCAGCCCAGTATTTTTTATGATGTACTCTGCACGTAAGTTGAATAAGCAGGGTGACAAGATAAAGTCTTGGTGTACTCCTTTACAGATTTGGAAGCATCCTGCTATTCAAAGTCCAGTTGTAATTATTGCATCTTGATCTGCATACAGATTTCTCAGGAGGCAGGTAAGGTGGTCTGGTATTCCCATTTGAAAAATTTTCCACTTTGTTGTGATATGCAGTCAAAGGCTTTGGGGTAGTTAATAAAGAAGAAGTAGATTTTTTTCTGGAGTTCTCTTGCTTCTTCAATGATCCAACGGATGATAGAAATTTGATCTTTGATTCCACTGCCTTTTCTAAATCCTGCTTGAACATCTGGAATTTCATAGTTCATATACTATAGTAGTCTGGCTTGGAGAATTTTGAGCATTACTTTGCTAGCGTGTCAGATGAGTGAACTTGTGTGGTAGTTAAACGTTTTTTAGCATGGCCTTCCTTTGGGATTGAAATGAAAACTGACCTTTTCCTGTCCTTTGGACACTCCTGAGTTTTCCAAATTTGCTATCATATTGAGTGCAGCACTTTAACAGCATAATCTTTTAAGATTTGAAATGGCTCAGCTGGAATTCCATCACCTCCACTTGCTTTGTTCATAGTGATGCTTCCTAAGGCCCATTTGACTTTGCATTCCAAGATCATGGGCTCTAGGTGAGGGATCACACCATTGAGGCTATCTGAGTCGTAAAGATCTTTCTTGTATAGTTCTTCTGTGTATTCTTGCACCCTATTTTTAATATCTTCTTCTGTTAGTTACATATTGTCTCTGTCCTTTATTGTACCCATCTTTGCATGAAGTATTCCCTTGCCATCTTTATTTTTCTTGAAGAGATCTTTAATCTTTCCCATTCTATTGTTTTGCTCTGTTTCTTTGCATTGATCACTGAGGAAGGCTTTCTTGTCTCTTCTTGCTATTTTTTTTGGAACTCTACATTCAAATGGATATACCTTTCCTTTTCTCCTTTGCCTTTTGCTTCTCTTCTTTTCTCAGTTATGTGTATGACTTCCTCAGACATTTTTTTTTTCCTTTTTGCATTTCTTTTTCTTGTGGATGGTCTTGATCATGGCCTCCTGTACAACGTCATGAACCTTCATCCATAGTTCTTCAGGCCCTCTGTCTATCAGAGCTAATCTCTTGAATCTATTTGTTACTTCTACTATATAATTATAAGGGACTTGATTTAGGTCATGCAAGAATGGTCTAGTGATTTCCTCTACTTTCTTCCATTTAAGTCTGAATTTTGCAATAAAGAGCTCATGGTCTGATCCACAGTCATCTCCTGGTCTTGTTTTCACTGACTGTATAGAGATTCTCCATCTTTGGCTGCAAAGAATATAATCAATCTGACTTCAGTATTAACCTTCTGGTAATGTCCATGTGTAGATTCTTCTCTTGTGTTGTTGGAAGAGGGTGTTTACTATGACCAGTGTATTCTTGTGACAAAACTCTGTTAGCCTTTTCTTGCTTCATTTTGTACTTCAAGGCCAAATTTGCCTGTTACTCCATGTATCTCTTGACTTCCTACTTTTTCACTCCAGTCCCCTATGATGAAAATGACATCTTTTTTGGGTGTTTGGTTCTAGAAAGTCTTGTAGGTCTTCTTATAACTGTTCAGCCTCAGCTTCTTCAGCATACTGGTTAGAGAATAGACCTGGATTACTATGACAGTCAATCGTTTGCCTTGGAAAGAAACAGTTATCATTCTGTAGTTTTTGAGATTGCCCCCAAATACTGTATTTTTGGTACTTTTGTTGACTATGAGGGCTACTCCATTCCTTTTAAGGGATTCTTGCCCACAGTAGTATATACAGTGGTCATCTGAATTAAATTCAGCTATTCCAGTCCATTTTATTTCTATATTTGACAGGAAATGTTTTCAAGAAAACTTCCCTTTTAATGAAACTAGAGGAAGTGTTTCTTGAGAGAGATGAAAAGAACACCTGTGTCTACCATCAATTTTGCTATCTAAAAGTCCCATAATGATAATAAAAGTTCTTGCCTACAAGACAAGCAC
Organism: Dama dama; assembly: GCF_033118175.1. Classification (NCBI taxonomy): domain Eukaryota; kingdom Metazoa; phylum Chordata; class Mammalia; order Artiodactyla; family Cervidae; genus Dama; species Dama dama. The sequence goes on along the minus strand of NC_083708.1, from coordinate 6,962,954 downwards.
TAGGAATATTGTTATCAGATAGGAATACCAAGATAAACAGGCCATCATACACATTCAGAAACAGTGCTATAGAACAATTGTCTCTGTCACAGTTCTGCATGACTGTCCTAGAAGTTGTCAAGAGCCTTTGAAAGACTCACTGCAAACACTCCTGAGATATGAAGCACACATTTGTGGACAGTGCCCTTCAACAGAGAATGACACTTGATGTAACCCAAAACTGGTCTTCCCAGATGGCACTAGTAGTATAGAACTCACCTGCCAATGTAGGAGATACAGGAGACACAGGAGATGCTGGTTCGATTCCTGGGTTGGGAAGATCCTTTGGAGGGAGGCAAGACTCTAGTATTCCTGCCTGGAGAATCCCATGGACAGAGAAACCTGGAGAGTTATCGTCACAAAGAGTTGGACATGGTTGAAGCTACTTAGCATGCTTGCACAAGCCACAAAACTAAATGCAAACATATCTTGAACTTCTGTACAACTCAGTAGAATTTTAAGATGGGTATGCACTACTTATTGATGTGGCTAATTTTCTATGGTTAGGAAAAGAACAAAAAAATCTCCAAACCAGTATTGGTTTTAAGAGGGCTAGGCTTGTTAAAAAAAAAAAAAAATCTGTTATTATGACAGAAAGTGTCACTGGTTTTCTAAACACAGAAACTTAGCCCCACCATAAAATTGAATTTATTTTATTAAATGAATGATGAGCCAAGAATGTTACAGTGTCTTGAAAAGCACACCAGCAGGTCATGAGTTTATAAATCTTGGAAGAACTATCATTCAAGAGGCCCAGGATTATTATACAGTTTGGTAAAGTGCAAATGAATAATAGCAGGCCATGAGCTTATAAATCTTAGAAGAGCTTTCATTCAAGAGACCCAGGATTATTATACAGTTTGGTATTTATAAGTCTGGCAATGAAGTAGGACATCTAAGATGGTGGAGTAGAAGGGTGTGTGCTCATTTTCTTCTCCAAAAACTCCAAAACTGCAACTCACTGCTGAACAACCATACACAGGAGAAAGTTGGATACCACTAGAAAAGATACCAAGGGCATCTTGGTATCAAGAGTAAAGGAGAAGTCCCAACAAGATGGTAGGAAAGGCAAAATCACATTTAGAATTAAACTCCATACCCACCAGAGATGCTTGGAAGGCTCAAACAAAACCTTGTGCACACCAGGACCCAGAGACCTCACAGAGACTGAGTCAGACCTGATTTTGAGTGTTTGAGTGTCTCTTGCAGAGGCATGGGTGAGCGGTGGTCTGCCACAGGCACCAGGGCTCTGGTTGCAGCAGACCTGGGAGGCATGGTGTGTGTCATAAGTCTTCTTGGAGGAGATCACCATTAGACCCACCATAGAGCCACTGAGCAGAAGACTCACAAACTGGAGAACAATTATACCAAAGAAGTTCTTGCACTGTTTGGAAAGTTCTAGGACCCATAACAGATTTCCCAACCTGGGGATCTGGCAAAGAGAATAAGAACACTGAGGGAATTTGACTTTGAAGACCAGAGGATTTGATTACAGAACTTCCACAGAACTGGGAAACAGACTTTTGGAAGCCACAAACAAAATCTTGTATGGACTGATGACTTTTCCTTTTAAATCAGTTAGCACTGATAGAACATTCTTCATGTACCAGGTACTTAACAAAGTGGTTTCCAAACAGTTAAGCATTTCATTCTTAAAATAACCATGGGGGATTTTATTTTATTTTTTCCGTTAGTATCCCTATTTTAATCATTAGGAAGTTAAGATGCAAAGAATAGAGTTGATAGAGTTGTAGAAGATAGAGACAGTAGGTAACTTGCCCAGGGTCTCATCATCTGGGAAGTCAGGAGACTTCACACAACAGCCTGGTTTCAGAGTTTGCAGCCTCAACAATTACCCTATGCTGTCTCTCATGGAGGATATATAAAAACAAGACCAAAATAGAACTAGCAAATGAAGAAGAAAGAATGATAAATGTTGTTCCTACCACAGAAATGTCTAGCAATCCGAGTGAATAAAATATAACTTTGAAGAAAAATACCTATATCTATTTTAATATGTATGCAGTATTTCAGGAACACTTTAAATGAAAATTGTCTGACACATTTGAAAGGCAAAATCCAATAAAGAAAATGAAATGATAACTTATTCTTAAAAATCTATTAAGCAAAGCTTTTTTGTATATTGATAAGGTGTTTTTATTGTGTGAGAAAATATATTATTCAAATTTGCAAGTATAAGCATTAATATGACAGATTTTAGGACTTTCCAAGGGGTAGAATGAACAGTTGATAACACTGAATAAAATACAACTACTCGTGAATTCTCTACTTCTCTAGGACTTTTGCTTCTAAAACATTGCTCTCTTTTTAAAATCAGTAGAGAATTCATTCTTTACTGAGACAAATAAAATCATGAGGATTAATCCATCCTATTTTAAGTGGATCCTAGTTTTGGTTTTTTTTTTTTTTTTTTTTGTAAACAATGGCACCTTTATTTCACTGTTGGCCTTAAAACATGCATGATTCATAATCCTGTGAAACCAGCCTAAAAGGGCATTTTAGTAATCAAGAATCACTCCCTTTATATTTACTGTAATTGATCAAAATATTCAGTCTTGTAATTTAAGGAGCGCCTTATTCTGTATTTTAAAATTCTTCTTTCTGGGCTTGCAGGTGGCTCCAGTGGTTAAGAGTCCACCTACCAATGCAGGGTACGTGGGTTTGACCCCTGCTCCAGGAGGATGCCACATGCTGCTTGGCAACTGAGCTCCTGCATCACAACTTCTGAATCCAGGCTCTAGGGTCCACAAGGCACACCTACTGAGCCCACGCAGAGCAACTACGGAAGCCTGGATGCTTAGAGACTCTTTCTGGCAATAAGAGAAGCCACTGTAATGGGAAGCCTGAGCACCACCCCGGAGAGTAGCCACCAGCTCGCTGCAACTATAAAGCTCGCATGTAGCAGCAAAGACTCAGAACAGCCATAAATAAATACATCTTTTTAAAAAGTTATTCTTTCTCTAATAAAAATAAATGTCTTTCATGAATAGCTAAATATAAGCCCACAATGATGTTTCATTTAAAAGCAAACATACTATAAGGCCCGTGCTATAAATTGGTTCATTCACAGAACAGTGAAGCTGATCCACAGAAGGGCCTTGCTGTCCTAATTAGGAGAAACTGATAAAATATTTCAGGGCTTTCTCAGGTGGCTAAGTGGAAGAATCCACCTGCCAATGTATGAGGTAAAAGAGACACTGGTTTGTCCCCGGGGTAGAGAAGACCCCCTGAAGGAGTAAATGGTCATTCACTCCAGTATTCTTGCCTGTAGAATTCCATGGACAGAGGAGTCGGATGGGCCCCAGTCTATGGCGTCACGAGAAGTTGGACATAACTAAGCTTGCATGCACACATGACGAAATATTTCAGATTTCCTTACAGCCTAGCCTTTCTCAGGGCCTAGAATGTTCTATACGTAATCTGCATCTTTCATGTGTTTGTTCAGCTCTTACAATACAATTTCATAGAATAAGTTTACATTTTTTAAATTGCATTTGAATTTAAATTTTTAGTTTTCCTAAAATCTCTTAAGAATATATATTCTTCATTTGAGTAGTCCCAATACAACTCCATACTGATTTCACTAGAGGCCCTAAGCTTAAGAATGCCCTTTACCAGGCTACCAGTGTAAAAAATGCCGTCTGACTTGTGTTCATTGGAAATGTCCCATTGTAGAATCTGAGCACGAGCTACTATCTACCTATCACGTTTATGGATCCACTTTACAATTCCTTTGCTACAGACATACTTCAAGATTACCGACTCTAATACATTCCAAACACTTTTCTAAGAGCATGGAGGATTCAGTAGTGTTAAGAGCAGAGAAACATCCCTGTCTTCCAGAAGGCTTATTTAGTATAAGATCTTATTAAGTTATTTTATACATGGATTGCTACCAAATAATCTATATTTTGAAAGTCACTTCTGTTAAAGTTCGAAAACAATACTATTTATTACTCTTTCAGAAAGTGAGACTCAACCATTTAAACATATATTTATGATGTAAAAGGACTTCCCTAGTGGCAAAAGAATGAAAATGTAAGTTATTATTTTTTTAATCTGTGTCTTCCTCAGATATTTTTACATCTTCTTCTATAGATCATTTAACTAGTGCTGTTTGGAAATAGAAAATTCAAATACTTATTTTTTCACAATTTCCTCTATTTTATGCTTATAAAGTTAAAGCATGTAAAAATCAGACAACATTAGACAATCTTTAGGATAAACAAAGAAATGCAGAAATGAAAAAAATTAAAATCAAGAAATAAAGAATTCCATAGTAGTCAGCATTTGACAACTTTTTGTGTATAGAAGTGTGGGCAAAATAAAATAGTTACAACAGATGTTTAAAAAGTCATGAATTCATTAAATGAGGATTTATCCAAATTTGTGTTTTAAATTTCTACAGATTATTACCAGACATTGTCATAATGAATTCAACCTGAAACACACCATCACCCTCACATTTATTGAAAATTAACAGAAATAGACAAACATTAGTGAGGCAAATCATGTTATCAGGCTGGTGGTTTACAGACAGTATCATGATGATGGCATACAGACCACTTCTGTCAGGAGGCAAACTGCAGAATAATTAGATTCTGTGTCTCACCGGAGAATATAGAAAGTGTCCACAGGAGAGTCATTTTTTTCATCTACTCTTCTGTCAGAGAATAAAAAGTGACTTTTATAAAAGGAAGCTGTATTAGATATATAAAAATTATCTTTAAGTTTTTATTTTTAAAGTAAGTATTCACAACTAATCATCTAATAATTACATGGCCTATACTAACTAAATGCAAAACATTTATTTGGTCTACAGACCCAGAACTTGAAAACATGAGTTCTAAAGAGAGTGAAACCACAAAGACTAATCTGTTAGTGCATCATCCCTCTAAATCTGTATGACAATGAACTTAGTTAGCTAAATCATTTGATTCACACATATATTGTTCATATAATTGTTGCAATATCATCTTCTTTTAAAAAAAAAGAATATTGTACTTAATTGCAGAAAGTAAACATATTCCTACATTAATAGAGACCACTTTTATTATGTGTAAAATGAAATCATTTAGATATTCTGAAAGTGCATGAAAACATAAAGATTGGGAACTGAATTTTGGTCTCTGACTCTGAATTGAATGGGCGCTCAGAGTCTTCAATCTTCTCATTTGCATTTAATTTACATAATTATACTTCTTTCTAATTACAGTCTACGGGATAAGGCACAGTTATAACCATTCTCATAATAACAAGTTTCCTGAATTAACCTTTGCCATCTATGTCTTTTAAACCTGTGTCAGACGACATAGGAGAATTACTTTAAAACTTGATTCAAAAATCTTATGTCTTTTTCACATTAGAAATGAAAACCTCAAGGAATATCACAAGTGCATATAAAAGTCTTTCAGCTATAATATATGCAGGCATCTATAGTGAATGTTCTTGTCATATTTATTTTATTAGTTTGAATATATGGCTTGCTGTTCTTGGGAACCTTGACATCATCATCAATATTAACTAAACCACCTAACCTTACATGTTTCTTTTACCTGCACAATCCTATTCCTTAATACAGAGTGGTGTGGAGGCTTAGTTCAGTTTTACAGAGAGGTGACTTTTCCTATCAATCTACTTGTGCTGTTTTTGCTATAATTTTACAATGAAAGCTGAGGTTAAGTAGATTATATAACTTTCCTTAAATATAAAGTGTTTTAGAAAGAACTGTATCCAATAGATAAGTTAGAAATAATTTATTAAATTTTGTATAAAATTAATATTCAAATTGATCAAATTAGTATATAATTTTAAGTGGTTAAACTTGTGTTCTAAACAAAAAAGATATGTGTGTGTATTACTTTATACAACCCAGTTAATAGAATATACTCACATACTAGTTATGGGTAATAATTATATAATAGTACAAATCATAATATTAGCTATTTATTGGGATAAAATTTCATGATAAACAATAATATGTGATAATTCTAATTCTCATAATAATCATGCAAGTTAGGTGTTTTTCCCTCCACTTTGCAGCTAAGGAAAATACAAGCTAAAGATTTTAACTTACTAACTGCATTTTAAGTGATGGGTGAACAGCATAATACAATCTTATATTTTGTGGATGGATAAATTGCAAACACCAGAGTAAATGTATGTTCATTTGTTTCTTTACTTGTCTGTTTGGTTTGCTCCATGTACTATTTTAAGCATCTTATAATATGAATCTATGACAACATTATCTAGGTTTAATTGGATAAGATATTGCATATCTCTGTAGTAGATGATATAAATGTTTTTCATTCATAGTCACATGTAATTGTGAGTTTATAAAATATCTTGCTCTGATTATTAATGTATAATGTGTTAGCTTTGATCTGTATTTTTCAGCAAATGCTTGACTATTGTCAGGTTAGTTGCTTAACTTAACTTTCAAAGTTTATATGTACTCTATTGTAAGGCAAAAAGCTTGTCAAAATTTTATCATATTATTATACAGGTTAAAATTATATTATTTAAAGCAGCCTATCAGAGCGCACTCAACTCATGTTCACATGTAGAATTGATAACTCAGTTTTGTGACTATAGCTATAATTGGCTACATTGCCTCTTCTGAAAGATAAGACTCAGCAGAATATTTCATAAGAATATTTTTTAATCATTGGATTTTTTCTATGTTATCATTTATTACATTCTTTTTTTTTTTTTTTTTTACATTCTTTAATAAAATGTTACATTTAAAGCTTGGGCTTCCCTGGTGCTCAGATGGTAAGGAATCTGCCTGCAATGCAAGAGACCTGAGTTCGATCCTGGGTTGGGAAAATCCCCTGAAGAAGGGAATGCAACCCACTCCAGTATTCTTGCCTGGGAAATTCCATGGACAGAGGAGCAAGGCAGTCTATAGTCCCTGGGGTTACAAAGAGTCGGACATGACTGAGTGACTAACACTTTCACTTTCCAGGTAAGTTACTTAGATTTTCTAGATCACTCTAGAGGCAATATTGTTTATTTAATCCATTCATTTAGTATTTTGGTTTTCTTTTTTTTTGAAATAATAGTATTCATGTAAGTCAATTATAAAAAAAGAACATGTAGATGCCCTTTCAAGTAGCATTATTAATAGTATTCCTCATTTGTATAATATTGCATTGTCATATAACTTTCTAATTGTAGTATAGGTTAAGCATATCAAAAGATCAAAGGATATCTTAGTGATTTTTAATTATGATTTGGTGTGACTATGTTTGAGAAAAATAAAATTGCTATTTTATTTAAATAATGATAAAAGAGATCTTTCCTGGTGCAACATCCTGTGTTTATAATGAATCTGAGATAGTCAAGATGACAATTCACAGAATGAAAACAGGCTCTCTTAATATCATTGGGTTCCTTCCCAGATATCCATATAATATCATTATATATTGGTGAAATAATTAATTTCCTATTAGTTTCAGTTTCATAAATTATAACTTCATTATTTTAATCTGTGAAAACCGTGAGCCCCAATAATAATATGCTACATATATTATCAGAATCAACAAGATAAAATAGAAGGATGTGGAACTCACCTCCCCTAAAAATACAATACAATTATATCAACATGGGGAAAAATTGTCACTGAAAACTACCCAGAAACTGGCAGAAAGAGTCCTGCACAATCAAGGCTGTAAAAATCATCCTCACAAAATTGGATAGAAAGGGAAGAAAAATGGTCAGATCGGAACCTGTGACACTGGGATGGGACTAGGTGGAAAAGGAGGATACAGGGCAGAGGACCACCCTGGAGAGTGAGTGATTTGAACCATATATTCTGAGCTCCAGTCATAGGGTCCAACTTGAGCCCTGTAGGCTGGATGGAGGGCCAGTTAGACTAACAGAGGGCTGTGGGAACCTGGACCCTGGCTGTGAGTACATGCTTACTTGCTCCCAAAGTGGGGAGGACAGGTGGATTGACAACTGCACCAATGGCTGTCCCGTTTCCCATGACCCATTCGAGACCAGACTGAGCTAAGAAAGTGTTCTGCTCCCACTTGCTTCATGGTGCAGCTCCGCACTAGGGCCTGGGCTCAGCGATGTGACCCAGGTAGCTCAGACCTGAAGCACTTTCCAAGCAGGGAGCCCCTACTGACGTGTACACAGGCAGTTCATCAAACACGTTTTGGGTTCTGCACTTCAGCTGGACAACTACAGTCTGTGCCCTGATCCAGGCCAAGTACCCACACCGGCTCTTCTTGATCCAGGACCTCTCCCCTGTGGGATGAGAGTGATGGTGCTAGGAGGGTGGGAGAACATACATTCAGAGGGAAAGGACCCAAAATGGACTTGGCCCTCAAGATTTCTGCTCCAGCAACTTGGGGTCAAATCTCACCTGTATTAAGGCAGTGATAGTCACTGAGCAGAGGGCCAACCCCATCTGCTGCTTAGTTCCGGCCCTAGCTCTTCCATCTCCAGCCCCACCTGCTACTAAGGTGATAGCTGTCTGCACACCCTGAGGAAGGAAGTAATGCATTTATGTCAAATCCAGCATCCCCACCAAAGCCACTGGGCACCAGCATACTGGAAAGGAACACACCCACGCAAGGACATCTCATTAAGAGTGCAATAGGTAACTGCCATATTTTGGCATAATAAAGTCCATTTTTACAGACAAATAGTTAACTATTCAAAGTGAAAGCTGAAAGATTTTCTGCTAAAATCAGAAATGTGATTAAACATGCCCACACTTACCACTTTCATCCTGCATAATATTGGAAGTCTTAGCGACAGCAATTGGAGAATAAAAAGAAATTAATGACAGTCAAAATGGAAAGGGAGAAGTAAAACTGTCACTATGAGCAGATGACATGATATTATATATTGAAAAAACTAGTTTTATAACTAATAAATAAAGTCAGTGTAGTTGCAAGATACAAGATTAATGTGTAGAAATCTGTTAGTTTTCAATAATGCCAATAATAAACCATCAGAGAAAGCAAGAACAGAGTCCCATTTAAATCCACAGCAAAAAGAATAAAATAACTGAAAATAAACTTAATCAAAGAGGTGAAAGACCTATTCATCAAAAACTATAAAATATTGGTGAAGGAATTTGAAAATGAAACAAATAAATGGAAATACATCCTATATTATTGGATTGGAAGAATTAATGGCTGAAATTCCTATACTATTCAAAGCAATTTATTGATTTAATGTAATCCCTATCAAAATACTTAAGACATTTTTCATATAATCAGAAAACATAATTCTAAGATTATATGAAATCACAAAAGATCTTGATAGCCAAAGCTATCTTGAGGCAAAAGAACAATGCTGGAGGTATCATGTTACCTGACTTCAGGTAATGAAATATAGCTCAGGTAATGTAATATATTACAAAGCTACAGCAATTAAAACAGCATGGCACTGGGCCCCATAACAGACACATGAATCTAAACAGAATACACTAGAAAACCCACAAATAGGTTCATGCACCTATGGCCATAAAACCATATATCAAATGGAGAAACAATCTACTGAATAAGAGAAAATGCTTGCACATGATATGACTGATAAAGGGTTAATATCCAAAATCTATACAGGGCTCATGCAACTTAATATCAAAAATACAAGCAATCAAATTTTAAACATGTGTAGAAGACCCAAAGAATTTTTTTTTCCCCCAAGAAGACATACAGAGGGCTAGCAGGCAAATGAAAAGAAATATGCTTATCACATTAACCATCAGAGAATGTAAATAAAAACCTCAATGAGATGTCACCTCACACTTGTCAGAATTGCAAACATAAAAAGCCTGCAAACAACAAATGTTACTGACAATACGCAGAAAAAGGGAACACTGTACACTGTTGAAATGTAACTTGGTTCATCAACCATGGAAAACACTATGAAGAAAATCCAAGTGCCCATCAACAACAGATAGGATTATGAAGATGCTATTTTTATCTATCTATCTATCATCTATCATACACACACAATGGACTATTACTCAGACATAAAAATTAATGAAAATCTTTCATTTTTAACAATGTGGATAGACCTAGAGAGTATTAGGCTTAGTGAAATAAGTCAGACAAAGACAAATATTCTCTGTTATCATGATATGTGATATCCAAGAAATAAAAGAAATGAAAGTATATAACAAAACAGAAACAGATTCACTGGTTGTTAACAGCAAAAAGAAAAGAAGGAAGTGCAAAATAAGGGTAGGGGATTAAGAGACACAAAACGCTATGTATAAAATGGATATGCAGCAAGCATATATTTTGCAGTATAAGGGATTATAGCCTTTATCTTTAATAAATTTAATGAAGTATAATCTGTAAAATGCTGAATTGCTATGTTGTACATCTGCATTTTATAATATTGTAAGTCAATATTATAATCAATCAATAAAAAATTACACTCACGGGCTTATCCATGAGGATCTAAATTGCATTTAGAGCTGTACGTACATGTCATTTTTCTCAGTCAATTTTGAGAGAAAGAGGTAGAATCCTTATTAATGAAAGATGACATTTTTATGTTAAATGCAGCATGTGTGTGTATAAAACAATGCTATATATACATATGTGAGAGAGAGATTCTTCTTTTGAAAGTATTAATATTCATCAAATTTTATATTTAGAATATTTCTTAATCTGAAGTGAGCATAAATTGAAGACAACATCCTTGGGCCCAGTTTAAGATAAAAAATGGAAGTATAATGCAGAAAGAATAAGAGAAATAAACCAATTCAGGACAAGTCTTATTTAGCCTGTCCATATGTCATCAACTATTGTGAGTCTTTATATACTCAAGCACTAAAATACATGAAAATTTACTGTTTGAAAAAGAAAAACAAAACAAAACATAAGAGTCTTAGATGGTTTCTCTAAGCATTCTATTCTTATGAACTTTGCCTTTGTCTTCAAATCTCTATGATCACTTAATTGATGTGTTTTTCTTCTTCTCTGAATCAAATTGCATTTACTGTCTGTATCTTTCATTTCACAACTCAGATCCCCTTGAAGACTGGAGTGTAGGAAAAGCAGCAACAACTTGGGAATCCTGACAGTATGATTGGTCTGATGTGTGAGCTTGAACTTGTTACTAGACTTCCCAAGAGGAGTTCAAAGGGTATTGATAGGGCAGAGACAGGCCTGGTGAGAAGCAGCCTCACCCAGAGAGAGGTAGCAGATGGCCCTGTAAAAGGGCATGGCCTCTGGAGTCAGGCAGGGCTTGCCTGACTTACCACTTTTTTTTTTTTTTTTTTTTTTCCAATTCTTTCATCTGTGATTCAGTTCAGTTCAGTCGCTCAGTCGTGTCCGACTTTTTGCGACCCCATGAATCGCAGCACGTCAGGCCTCCCTGTCCATCACCAACTCCCGGAGTTTACCCAAACCCATGTCCACCAAAACGGTGATGCCATCCAGCCATCTCATCCTCTGTTGTCCCCTTCTCCTCCTGCCTCCAATCCCTCCCAGCATTAGGGTCTTTTCCAATGAGTCAACTCTTCACATGAGGCCAAAGTATTGGAGCTTCAGCTTCAGCATCAGTCCTTCCAGTGAACACCCAGGACTGATTTCCTTTGGGATGGACTAGTTGGATCTCCTTGCAGTCCAAGGGACTCTCAAGAGTCTTCTCCAACACCACAGTTCAAAAGCATCAATTCTTCGGTGCTCAGCTTTCTTTATAGTCCAACTGTCACATCAATACATGACCACTGGAAAAACCATAGCCTTGACTAGACAGACCTTTGTTGGCAAAGTAGTATCTCTGCTTTTTAATATTCTATCTAAGTTGGTCATAACTTTCCTTCCAAGGAGTAAGTGTCTTTTAATTTCATGGCTGCAATCACCATTTGCAGTGATTTTGGAGCCCAAAAAATAAAGTCTGACACTGTTTCCCCATCTATTTCCCATGAGGTGATGGGACCAGATGCCATGATCTTAGTTTTCTGAATGTTAAGCTTTAAGCCAACTTTTTCACTCTCTTCATTCACTTTTATCAAGAGGCTTTTTTAGTTCCTCTTCACTTTCTGCCATAAGGGTGGTGTCATCTGTATATCTGAGGTTATTGATATTTCTCCTGTCAATCTTGATTCCAGCTTGTGCTTCTTCCAGACCAGCATTTCTCATGATGTACTCTGCATATAAGTTAAATAAGTAAGGTGACAATATACAGCCTTGATGTACTCCTTTTCCTATTTGGAACCAGTCTGTTGATTCATGTCCAGTTCTAACTGTTGCTTCCTGACCTGCATACAGGTTTCTCAAGAGGCAGGTCAGATGGTCTGGTATTCCCATCTCTTTAAGAATTTTCCACAGTTTATCTGTGATTAGTATTAGTAAATTCTCACAGGGATGTTTTGAGAATTATATAAGTGCAGTTTCAGTGTTTCCAATCACTGCTATTATACAGCTCATTCATATTTCTTTTATATGATGCTATGAACTCATATTTACATCCTATATTATACATTATTTGAATTATGAATTTTAATGTAATCCTAAACTGGATCCATTTGGTCTCTACCACATATTTCTAAGTAGGATATTGTTGTTTAGTAGCTAACTTGTGTCTGAGTCTTTTGTGACCTCATGGACTATAGTGAGCCAGGCTTCTCTGTCCATGGGATTTTCCAGGCAAGAATACTGGAGTGGGTTGCCATTTCCTTCTCCAGGGGATCTTCCCAACCCAGGGATCAAACTTGTTTCCCTGCTTGGCAGGTGGATTCTTTACCACTGAACTACCAGGGAAGCCCAGATAGGAGATAAGATTTGTCCAAAAGCAGAAAATACTTGGTGGTAAATATTATTCCAGTTAAGAGTCAGTAGGTAGTGAGAAAATAATTAAAGCAGAGAAGTGAATGAAAATGTTTCCTAATTTTCAACAAAGACAAAAATATAGTCTTCCCTGTTGGCTTAGATGGCAAAGAATCTACCTGTAATGCAGAAGACCCAGGTTCAAACCCTTGTTAGATTTGCTCTATCAAAGAAATCTTCAGAGTTTCTTCAGAAAATTTCTCAATTATTCTCCTTGGTTGTAGTCTAGCCTTTAGATGTCAGATACATCACCTACCTTAAGATAGGACTCACCTCTGCAAAAATAGGTAATATATCTCTCATTACTTAAAGAATTGTCTAATGTATAGCAGAAAAGTAAACTGGACCCCACATGACCTGAGAAGTCTGTCAAGTATTACTATAAGATTGGAACAATGATTTATTAGAATCCCAGATATTAAAAAAAAAAAGAAAGAAAGAAAGAAAAAAAAAAGGAAAAAGAAATACAGAAGAATGTGGCTTAAATACCACAAATTATGGATGATAGTGAAGGATAATCAGGAATATTGGATATGGACCAAAACTTAGATCAAAAGCTTACAAATAAATGACAGGCGGTAATGAAAATAGTTTGATATAAGGTAGAAGATTATGATATTCTGAATTATGGTAATCAATTTTATTAGCATATACTTGATATTTTCTTAAAATTTTGCTAATTAAAAAATGGTATCACTGACACTTGACTGTAAACTTCCAAGTTGATTTCATCTTTAATTTCATTCTTAATTTCAACATTTTGTTACTGCCATATATATTTTACAAGGAAAAAGCTCTAATCATTAGCATGAACAGACAGGCAATAAAAGTTTTAAAACTTTGGACAATGCATGTCATATCAGTCTTTCAGTTATTAGAGTTATATGCAAGCCTAAAGGATCAGAAAAGATAGGCCAGTAAATGCCCTGGAGACATTTGTGGGTATTTCTTGCCTCCTGAAAAAGTCTGTGGATTGGTTCTCAGTGTAAGGCATTTCCTCCAGTGAGACTGAAGTCATCTCACTTTGGTCCCTAAATAATTCAGCTGAAGCTTCTACCCATCTTCTTGACAGAATTTATCATCTGTCTGCAAACTGTCTAAGAAAAATCTTAGACTTTTTTTTTTCTGAGATAAGGTTTCAGTTGAATTATACTGTTTATAATGCCTTATAAACTTTAAAAAGTAATTAAGAGTAATGTCTTTGTCATTCTTACTTTTTTTTCCTTTTTTTGGTTTCTCCTTTTCTGCTTACTCCTACTTCCCTTGTTCTGTTTTTCTCTCTCCCATCCTCCCCCCATCTTTTCCTTTCCCTCTTTTCTTCTACTTTATTACATGGATACACTGTTGCCCAAGACCACACAATGTAGAGCTGAAAAAAATATTTGACAAGCTTTTGGGAGGCACTTAAAATCTGGGCTTCTTCTGATATGCACCTCATCTTCTGGGAGCCATAACCTATTCAAGTATCTGCTCAATTTCTTCAGTGACTGGGTCTTTAAAATGTCATAGGAACAAATATGGCTGATACCCCAAGGAAGCAATCATCATGGTTTCTTCCTATGTGTGCCTTTCTGGTCTCTATCCTGCCATCTCTATGGGCTCTACCGTGAGGACTCAGGTCCTCATCTTGCCTTGCACTTCCTGACTGTGTGCCCACAAGAAGTAGCTGGCTCCATGTGTCCTAAAGGACAGTGTTAGATCATATCTTCCATAGTCCAGAACTGACCTCCCTCATAGCACTGAAAATTTAGTTACTTGATGTCTTCCCTGCAGTTATCAGAATCCAGAACTTATTTTAAGAAATGGAATTTCAAGAGTTATAAGTAGTCCAAAATAAATACTTCACATAGCATCCACTATATGTTATAGATATAAGGTGCATCATTTTTAAAGAAGATCTTCAGGCCTCTATTTTCAACCAGGTGCAAACACCTCTACATTTTTACCACTCCCAGTATCTCATTTCAGGGAAAAATTGGTGAAATTTTTAAGCAGTTGAACTTCTCTGGAAAACTTGTTTAAATAAAGAACTGGGAAAATTGTCTAAATGAATCAGTTAGCAATCTAATTTTAGTTGATTACTTTCACAGTAGGAGCTTTTATGCACAGTGGGGTAGCTTTTTTCTCAATGCCTTTCCTGTATCTATGTTCTTTGATAGAGGACTCTCATATTATCCAGGTCATGGTTATCCAGGGCATTTGACTGACTTTGTCAAATGGTACAACAGTTACTGTGACACATGCAGAAGCCTGCAATGGTATACATTTCCTAGAGTTTACCCTCTCCTGTGTTATCTGAGGCCCTTCCAGCATTAAGACTAAAAAGCCTGCTAGACCTGGAGAAGGAAATGGAAACCCATTCCAATATTCTTGCCTGGAGAATTCCATGGACAGAGCCGCCTGGCAGGTTACAGCCCATGGGGTCACAGAGTTGGACATGACTGAATTGACTTTACACAGTACACCCTGCTAGACGTCCCTGGGAGCTCAGTTGGTAAAGAATCTGCCTGCAGTGCAGGAGACCGGGGTTCAATCCCTGGATCAGGAAGATCCCCTAGACGAGGGAGTTGCAACCCACTCCAGTATTCTTGCCTGGAAAATCTCATGGATAGAGGAGCCTGGCTGACTACAGTCCATGAGATCACAAGGGTCGGACACAACTTAGCACTAAACCCCCACAGCCTACAAGACAGAAGACTACAGAGAACAAAGATCAATCTGTCTCAGCTTAGAACCTCCTACAGTCTTTTTGACACTTTATCCCTAAAGAACCATGCTCTAATGCTTTAGGATATCCAATACGACTGATGTAATGAGTTATATCTTTCACATGCCATTAAAATGATGTTAATTGCATACTACCTTTGGGATAGTTTTAAAGTTGGAACACAAATAGTATTTTGTTCTAAGATCTAGATGAGAAACTTTAGTTGACAAATATCATTCCTTAGGCAACCTGGTTCAGTTCAGTTCAGTCACTCAGTTATGTCCGACTCTTTCTGACCCCGTGGACTGCAGCGTGCCAGGCTTCTCTGTCCATCACCAACTCCCAAAGCCTGCTCAAACTCATGTCCATCGAGTAGGTGATGTCATCCAACCATCTCATCCTCTGTCATCCCCTTCTCCTCCTGCTTTCAATCTTTCCTAGCATCAGGGTCTTTTCCACTGAGTCAGCTCTTTGTATCAGGTGGCCAAAGTATTGGATTTTCAGCTTCAGCATCAGTCCGTCCAATGAATATTCAAAACTGATATTTAGGGTGGACTGGTTGGATCTCCTTGCAGTCCAAGGGACTCTCAAGAGTCTTCTACAACACCACAGCCAAGAAGCATCAATTCTTCAGCACTCAGCTTTCTTTATGGTCCAACTCTCACATCCATACATGACTAATGGAAAAACCATAGCTTTGACTCTATGGACCTTTGTTGGCAAAGTAATGTCTCTGTTTTTTAATGTGCAGTCTTGGTTGGTCATAATTTTTCTTTCAAGGAACAAGCGCCTTTTAATTTCATGGCTAAAGTCACCATGGAACTCTCCAGGTCAGAATACTGGAATGGACAGCTTTTCCAGGGGATCTTCCCAACCCAGGGATTGAACCCAGGTCTCCCATATTGCAAATGGATTCTTTACCAGCTGAGCCACAAGGGAAGCAGGCAACCTGGTACCTGATTGCACATCTATGAATGAGCTCAGCTGAGACTATACGGCCTGCTCTACAAAACTGTGGTTAGCTCACCACTCCTCAGAATCATAAGTTAATACTTAGGCATAAACTAAATATTCTGTTTTGTTTAGAGGTGTTTTTCTTGCAGTATTAGATAACCAATACAAACAAGAATTTTCGAAGGTTAGTTACTGATGACAATGAATCCAACTGCTTGTGCCATAGATACAACCACATTTTCAAAATCATCTTATTTTTTTCATGACTTAATATTAAATAATATTATGTAGCATATATTGGGCAATTGATCTAATAGAATTTCCAAATCATATTTCCACATATGCATTTCTTTTGAACTCCTTCTCATTCAAATGTCTTTTTTTGTTTCATTTACCATTATGTAAAATTTATTTTGAAAAAAATTAAATAAAATATTAGCCAATTAAAGAAAGTTAGAAAATGATAGGTATGTGCATAAATAGAAACTTTTTCATAAAAATAATATTCAAAATATAAATATTATATGGAATAGCCTTACAGATTCTAGAGTAGAGCATATATTTACGTTGCTGAAAAATAGTTATAAATAAAACTAAGTTAAATCACATTATCTTTTATAAACTTTTTTTATCAAACTCAGCATTTACTTTTTTCATGTTTTATATTTTATTTCTCTTAATATACATATACCATAAAAACAATATAAATTTTGAATAAAAATTGAATACAGTTAAGGTACCCAACATGATGCTTTGATGTCCACATACACAATGAGTGGAATGATTATTACAGTCAAAGTAATTAATTCATCCATTTCCTGTCTCATTTCCCTTTTGTGTGTGTGTTGTGAGAACACCTGGAATCTACTCAGGGTGATGGCCATTGTTAACAGTACAATATTGTATATTGGGAATTTGCAATGATGATCTTGTAATGATCTTGGTCTTAAGAACAACAGTAAGAAAAATGCAGATATGTCATTTTCATTTAATTTAACTTTATGCATTAATTACAGGGTTTCTGTGGATGAATTATTTATAAAGCTGGAAGCAATTCAGTGTTCTGTCTTGAAGGTTAAGTATATAACAATATAGAATTTGTCTGGGTTTATTTGGGCCAGAAAAAAATGTATATTCATGTAGGGTAAGAATATGAACTAATTTGTTTAGTAACTATTTAAAATTTTCATTATGATGTAACTATTCAAGTTATAATTAAATGTATACCTACCATGCTTGCCAATTTAATACATAGAAACAACTTAAATTGCAATAAGAAAAAAAAAAAGACATGTCTAGAAGGACTGATAAGAAAAACTGTTGGAATTTTTAAGATGATAGCTAAAATCAAACTAATTAAGATACCAAGATTATTCTCTGGGAGGCAAGATGATGATAGATTCAATTGAGGAAAAAATAAAAGTGGGAAAACTAGGTCAACAGTGGGTTTGCCATCTGTCTTGTTCTAAGTCATTTTGGTTAAACACTTTATTCTTCCCATTTTCCCCTTTTTAAAATTCTCTTACAGTAATCTCCTTTTGAATCTTCAACATATTGTTCTATCATTTTTTTTTGTTCTATCATTTTTTAAAAAACTTGATAGGTCAAAATAACCATAAAATAATAAAATTTGAAGAAGGATAATTAGTTACAAGAACTAGATCTATTTATTAAACTTCTGCTCTGTGTGCCGAGGAATATACTGATTATGACAGGTGTATCAGGCCTGATTCCTATCCTTGAGAAAAACCTAGGAAAAATTGGTAAGCCTTGGAATTTTAATGCTACATTATATGTTTTTCACTTATTTCCCATCGCCTTTGAACATTTTATTAGCTAAAGCACCAAAAAAAAAAAAAAAAATCAAATGACTATTTGATGTTTTATTATATGGATTTCAAGGAAACTAATGCAAAGTTTAAAGTAACATGGAATAAAAGAATGTGGTTGGATGTACATATAATGGCCTAGAAAAAAAAGACCAGTGAATACAAAAGAAATAAAACTTTATTAAAAATATATCTATAAATTATGATGAAGGCAAAATAAAAAAGAAAGTAGATAATTGAAATTTTAAAATGCATGCACTGTCTGGGTAGCTTTCAGACATTCCGTGGGTGATGCAGTATGGCAAATTACTGTAAGTTTTAATACAAGGCTTAGAAAAGTGCTTAAAAAGAAGCACATGCCTGGGGCTTTCTGGAAGAAATTAACGGAAATGCTCAAGCATTTAGTGAGAGAGATCTTTAACTGACAATTTTCTCTAAGAACCAAGGACTGGAAACATTTTCCCCTAAAAGGACTTTGGAGAGAGAAAGGAATGTAGCAACTGAATTTAGAGAAGAGGCAAAGAGGGAGCACCATAATGTTCTCCTCTGTTCTCTGATCTCAATAAACTGATGATCAATATGCTTAGGTCTAGCCAGTGTATCCTGAAATTAGTAGCTAAAGTTATATTTGTTAATTAGGTCTATTATGTATATGTATTTCATATTTTTAGATAATTTAGGGAACTGTTTATGAGTTGGCTAAATTGTTTATGGCACTCTTCATTAATCTACATGTGTATACTGATTTATCAAAGCTTATTTGCCATCATAAAGGAGGAGGGAGGGAAGGAGACACAGAGAAAAGACATTTATTTTGATTCAAAGGGCAGAGAATGAAGTGGTGGTGACACTATGCCCTTCAGTTCAGTTCAGGTCACTCAGTCGTGTCAGACTCTGTGACCCCATGAATTGCAGCACATCAGGGCTCGCTGTCCATCACCAACTCCCGTTTACTCAAACTCATGTCCATCGATTCGGTGGTGCCATCCAGCCACCTCATCCTCTGTCATCCCCTTCTCCTCCTGCCCTCAATCCCTCCCAGCATCAGGGTCTTTTCCAGTGAGTCAACTTCGCATGAGGTGGCCAAAGTATTGGAGTTTCAGCTTCAGCATCAGTCCTTCCAATGAACACCCAGGACTGATCTCCTTGAGAATGGACTGGTTGGATGTCCTTGCAGTCCAAGGGACTCTCAAGAGTCTTCTCCAACACCACAGTTCAAAAGCATCAATTCTTCAGCGCTCAGCTTTCTTCACAGTTCAACTCTCACATCCATATATGACCACTGGAAAAACCATAGCCTTGACTAGATGGACCTTTGTTGGCAAAGTAATGTCTCTGCTTTTTAATATGCTATATAGGTTGGTCATAACTTTCCTTCCAAGGAGTAAGCATCTTTTAGTTTCATGGCTGCAGTCACCATCCGCAGTGATTTTGGAACCCCCCAAAAAATAAAGTCTGACACTCTTTGCACTGTCTCCCTATCTATTTCCCATGAGGTGATGGGACCAGATGCCATGAAAGAGAAAGTAAATGAAATGAGCCATGTCTTTCTCCCATATCTAGGGATTAACAGTCTCCTGGATTACTTGCACCTGTACCACTTACTTCTCATCAACAGGAAGGACCTGTTCATACAATGGGGTTCATCTCTTCCAGAGTGTTTATAAAACTGGAGGCTAGGTAGTTTTTAGCTTTGTCACTGTATCTTACCAGGCAGTTGAGTAACACTAAGAATTAAACAATTCTGCAGCTAGGTTAGAGATAGACATTGCAAAATTATTGTTTTACTTTCTCATTTGACCATAATGGACAAGTAGCTTAACCTTTCCTTGACTTCCTTTCTTCATCTTTAAAATGAGGCTTACAATAGTAGCAACTTTATAAGGTTGCTATCTTTAAATGGGTTAATGCAAGTAAAATGCTTATAAACTTATCTCAACAAAGTGTAAGTACTGACTATTTTTATCATTACTAGTTTCCTGGAAAACCCCATGGACAGAGAAGCCTGGCAGGCTACAGTCTATAGGGTTGCAGAAGTCAGACACGACTTGGCGACTAAACCACTACCACCACCCTTATATAGTATGCTTCTACCAGCCCTAATCACACAGTTACTAAAGTTGGGACCTGAACTTCGAGGTCTCTAGATCTCTTTAGACTTTGTTCAGGACCTACTGTTCTTGCAGAGACGAGGTGGACAGCCAGACTCCAAGAACACGGGTGTCAGGTGTTGTAACCATGATGGCTTGCAAAGTGTCTGCTTACCACAGTGACATTTATGGAGGTCAATTTTCTGAAACACAGTTGGATCTCAGAAGATTGGAGGAGGATGGGTCAATACAGTCTTAATCCTTTTACTTTAAAAAGAAATTTTATTGAAGTATAAAAGGAGCACAACGCTGTAAGTCACCCATTTCATTGTTCAGTCACAAAGAGTCGGACACAACATAGTGACTGAATGACAGCAAGATAGTTGATTTACAATGTTGTACCACTTTCAGTTGCACAGAAAAGTGAATCAGTTATTCATGTATATGTAGCTACTCTTTTTAGATTATTTTCCCATATAGGTCATTATAAAGTATTGAGTATAGTGTACTGTGCTATACAAGGGGTCCTTGTTGGTTATTCATCTTACATATAGCAGTGTGTATATGTCAGTCCCAATCTTCCAATTTATCCCTCTCACACATTCTCACCTGGTAACCATAAAGTCATCTTCTCAATCTTTGACTCTATTTCTATTTTGTAAAAAGTTCATTTGTACTACTTTTTATATTCCTCATATGTGATATCATATATTTGTCTTTCTCTGTCTCTTTTTTTTAATTTTCATGTTTTATTTGTCCCCATTCACTTGTTTATAATTTATCTCCTTTAAAAAAGATCTCATAATTCTTTAAACATTTTTCAATTTTTTTTCTATGATTTCAGTATTTTCTATTGTTTGTCTTTATTATTTGCTTTTATATGTTATAGCTTAATATTAATTTCACTACTTGGTAAAGACCATGGTCAAGAGATAGTAGTAACAAATAAACCCATACCAGAAAAATAAGAATTTGAATGTCTTCTGTCCTGACCTATCCTGAGAAAGACCCTTCCAGATTCTCTGTTTGTTCTTCCAAGAAATTTTTTTCTCTGAAGTGGAACCCATGATTCTACAATATTGGTAAGTACTCTGGTGGTCCTGATGCAGGATATATGCAGACCCTGCCTTCAGAAAAGCATTTGAGAGTCACTTATGGGCCCATTTACTCATTTACTAATTTATTCACTCTTGGCCATATGTTTTACTGCTGTAATTTCATAGTTTACATATATATTCTATTTTCAAAAAAATATATTTATCATTTATTGCCCACCACTTTTTCTGGTATACTGCAGCATCATTTTTGGATGCCCATAAGGAAATAATGATGTACTAGTTTTGGTGTCTCAGGCTGTAAAGGATCTGCTGCAATACCAAAAACCCAGGTTCAATCCCTGGACTGGGAAAATCCCCTGGAGAAGGGAATGGCTACTCACTCCATTATACTTACCTGGAGAATTCCATGGATGGAGGAGCCTGGCAGACTACAGTCCACGGGGTTATAAAGAGTTGGACACGACTGAGCAACTAACACTTTCACTTAACACAGTGTACATCATATTTCTACAATATTCATGATGAATTCACTATTCATTTTTCCAGTATTATGTAATATCTTTATGTATTTTTTGACTTCCCCTTTTAAATCTCTCAGTAATGCTTTGAAGTTTTCTAAATATAGTTCATTCACAATTCTGTTTAAAGTTATTTCTAGGCATTTTTTGTTGAGACCATTTTTAAGAGATAGCAAACATAATGCAGGTTTAAATATAAAAGTAAGATGAACAAGGTGTTACTTTACTTGCTGTTTCATATAAAAACAATTAACTTTCTTGTATGTGTTTTAGGGTACTGAAAATGAGAAAGCTTCATGACTATATGAGAATTAGAATATTAACAGAAAAAGAAACAAGCTAATTGTGCTGCTCAATGGCTTTCATACAGTCTTTTTTTTAATTAGTTAGATTATTTTTTGAAGCTTTTACAATCTCACCAATACAAGAGAGCTTTTGAGCACTTATGGTTTCTTTAGGAACCAAATAGACTGTCTTTAATATCCTGTCTCTAAAACTTGGGGTGAAAGTCTCAATTCTATTCCACTACAACAATGCCTCCACCATAGACACATACTTATATCCTGACAATATGAGGAATGTTGTTAAAATATCTAGTGTAATGATCAAAAGGTTATTCAGACAAGAGATAGATTTATCCTAACAGATCCTGTCTGTTGTGGAAGAGACACAAAAGAAAAGAAATAACGTATCCACCATATGGTGAAAAAATAATATGCAAGAGTCAATGAAGGATTTTGATCCTCATTTTTTCTTTTAGGAATTACACCAGCTTGCTATAAATCCACTTTCATTGGTAAATATGTACTGTTCCTAAAATGTTTTTGTAGAAAAAATCTAGAAGCCATGAGAGCATGATCACTTATGTGGTTCTAAGGGTTGCAAAACATCCATACCCAATGTAATCTTTTATCTTTTTTTTTTTTTTAAGTGGAAACAAACAAACAAACAAAAAACTCTCCTGAATTGGAGATTAATAGTCTTGCTATTTATGTGACTTTCTAAAACATGCATTTATTCATTTATCAGAAAATATTTTTTGCTTATTTCCCTAATGCCAATCATCCTGATAAATTCATTTGTGTGACAGACTGAAGGATACCAGAGGGACAAGCTCCATTAATTTATTTGATAACACACAGTATTAGGAACTTCTTAATGATGGATGTACTTTTGCCTGAAATTGTTAATTAAAAATTGAAACGGTTTTCTGAAGCTTAAGGAAAACTGAACAAAAGAAAATAAGTTTTGGGCTATCCAAGATCCAGTGCTATCCATCACTTATTGCTTTTCCTTTTTCTGATAGGCCTATATTTTTTTCCTAAATATTATTTAATCTTTATTTTAGTTATAGCACAAAGCATTTTGATGCCATTCCATTTGAAGTACTTCAGCAATTAACTTTGTACTCAATAATTTAATATGATTACTTACTGTTTTATCCAATATTGTTTTCTGGCTTGTCTGAAAGTACTTAAGAAAAGATTCTGGCAAAATCTGTTTTACTTCCTTTGGCATTTCTCAAAAGCTGCTTGACCTTGAATGATTTTAAAGATATAAAAACAACCATGTATCTGAGCTAATTATTTTACAATAGATGAAACTAAACTTGAGAGTGATTACTGACTGGTTTGCTTGCAATAAAACTGATTCTAAAATCTAAGTCTTCTAATCCTGATAATTTTTCTTTATTTAAGTGCAGTCTTTTTTTAAGCTCTTTAGCCTCTAAAATGTAATAATATTCCATTATACATGTCCTTAGTGTTGTCTGTATTTGAATATTTTATAATTATTTTTATTGAAATATATTTGACTCACAATGTTACATTAGTTTCAGGTACTCAGAGTGTTGTATTATTTTTATAGATTACTCCATTAAAAGTTATTGTAAGATAATGGTAATGATTCTCCATGTTATATAGTATATCCTTGTTGATTATCTATTTTATATATACTAGTTTTATCTCTTAACCCCATACATGCAATTTGTCCTTTTCCCTTCTTTTTTCCCTTTCAATAAACACAAGTTGTTGTTTTTTTTTTCTATGTCTATGAGTCTATTTCTGTTTATTCATTTATACTACTTTTTAGATTCCACATAGAAGTATTACTATACAGCATTTGTCTTTGACTTATTTCACTAATCATAATGTTCCCTAGGGATATCTATGTTGCTGCAAACAGCAGAATTTCTGATTAGATAGTTTTCCAAAAAAGACATACAGATGGCTAACATAAGATATTCTCATGTTAAGATGTTCAACATAAGAAGATGATCAACACATAAGATGTTTGACACCACTAACAGTTAGAGAAAAGCAAATGAAAACGACAATGAGATATCACCTCACACTTGTTAGAAAGGCCATCATCAGTTACGAACAACAAATGTTGGAGAGGATGTGGAGAAAAGGAAACCCTCCTAAACTATTTGTTAGAATGTAAATTTGCATGGCCACTGTGGAAAAGTACATGGCTTTACAAGAAAAAAACTAAAAACAAAACTATCATATAATCCAGCAATTTCATTCCTGGATAAACTTTTGGAAAAAGTGAAGACACTAATTTGAAAAGACATCTGCACCCCAAAGTTCATAGCAGCACTATTTACAATAAGAAAGATATGGAGGCAACCCTAAGCACCCATCAACTAATTAGTAAATATTTTATAGTTATTTAATTTTGCACCTAATTTTCAGGGACTAAAAATGCAGTTCAAATATTATTGAGAAAATTAATATGTTGCAATTGATTGGTTAATCAATTGGTTATTTAACTTTATTATTTTTAACCGAGATTTGAGTAACTCAGGGGCTTCTCAGGTGGTGCTAGTGGTAGAATACCTGCCTTCCAATGGAGGATAGAGGAGATATGAGAGATGCAGGTTTGATCCCTGGGTCGGAAATATCCTTGGAGAAGGGCATGGCGGTTCACTCCAGTATTCTTGCCTGGAGAATCCCATGGACCGAGGAGCCTGGTAGGCTGTAGTCCACAGGGCCACAGAGTAGGACACAACTGAAGCAACTTAGCTGAGCAAGTCAGAGCCATGAAGTCATGTTATCTTCTTGCACTGTTCCCCATGCTATCTATTCTTTCAACACGTTTCAATAAATATTGATTAGCTCCACTGCATGAGGCACTTTGGAAACAAATGGTAATAAAAAATAAATATTTATAAACACTGCTTTCACCTTAATGGAATTTACAGTCTTTCAAAATAAACTTCAATCAAATAAATAAGTCCAGTTCCACCTGCACACACATGCACACACACAGAGACACATTTACACACATTTTAACAGACAATATTTAACCAGGTCAAGTATGGAAAAGAAGACACATACAGTGGATTGGTGAATATACATGCCTAGGAGTTGACAGCATGAAGAAAAACAGTAAGATGACTTTTGAATAGATTTTAGTGGTCATTTCTAAGGGATGTAGAGAAGTTATTTTAGTGCTATTCACTGAAGTAGAAGGGAGTCAGATTAGGCAGAGTTGGCTCAAATTCTTTTTTTTTTTTTTTTTTTAATTTTCCACAAGATATAGTGCCAAATTTTCTGTAATTGTGGTTTTCATTCTGTCTCCCTTCTCATGGATAAGGAGAAGAGGCTTGTGGAAGCTTCCTGATGAGAGGAAAAGGCTGTGGGAGAGTCTCAGACTTGCTCTGATGGGCAGGGCCATGCTCAGTAAATCTTCAATTCAATTTTCTCTTGATGGGTGGGGCTATGTCCCCTCCCTGTAGCTTGCCCTGAGGCGACCTTCTTCAAAAGGACTTATGCCAGCAATCAGGGACTCCCAAGACTGTTGTATTCAGTGCTCATGACCTCAGAGCAGGCCACTGTCAACTCATAGCTCTGCCAGAGAATCCTGGACACTCACAGGCAAGTGTGGCTCAGTCTCTTGAGGGGTCACTGCTCCTCTCTTCTGGGTCCTGGTGCCTACAAGGTTTTGTTTGTGCCCTGCAAGAGTCTGTTTTCCCAGTCCTGTTGAAATTCTGTAATCAAATACCACTGACTTTAAAAGTCAAATTCCCTGAAGATTCTCAGTCCTTTTGCTGAATTCCCAGGTTGGGAAATCTGTTGTGAATCCCAGAATTTTCACAAGAGTGTGAGAACTTCTTCATATAATTGTTTTCCAGTTTGTGGGTCGTCTGCTCAGTGGCTCTATGATGGAGCTAATGGCAACCTCCTCCAAAAGGACTATGTCACACACCATGCCTTCCAAGTCTGCTGCAGTCAGAGTCCCTGTCCCCACAGCAGGCCACTGCTGACCTGTGCCTCCACAGGAGACACTATACTCAAAGGCAGGTCTGGCTCAGGCTCAGTGGGCTCTCTGTGTCCTGGTGCACCCAAGGTTTTGTTTGAGCCCTCTGAGCATTTCTGTGGGGTTTGATACTACACGTGATTTTGTCCTCCCTCCTACCATCTTGTTGGGCTTCTCCTTTGCCCTTCGATGTGGGGCATCTTTTTTTTTTTTTTTTTTTTTTTTGCTGGGATTCAACATTCTCCTGTCAATGGTTGTTTATCTGTGAATTGCAATTTTGGAGTTCTCGCAGAAGATGAGTGCATGTCCTTCTACTACGCCATCGTGTTTGTTCCTCATGTTACCCCTTATATTTCAGTAATGAAAGCAGTGCCTGGATTCAAACTCACATCGAATTGCTTGTAACTTTGACAACATCCTTGAACATGTTTAACCATAGTTTCCTAACTTTACCCAACACTAAGGGCTTCCCTGGTGGCTAAGTTGGTAAAATGTCTGCCTACAATGTGGGAGAGCTGGGTTCAATCCTTGGATCAAGAAAAGCCCCTATTGCAGGCTGGGCACAGGTGGTGATGAAGGATGTGGGCCTCTGCTGTGGAAGGCCTCATTTGATTGATGTGTGGCTTAACTTTGGTCTCAGGGGCAGGCATCTGATTTGCCACATATGCTGGGGACAGTTGGGGTGTTCCCCCAGAACCACCTGCCAGAGCACTGGCAGGTGCTACCACTAGATGTCTTTGCCCTTCCCCAGCCCTGGCATCATCTTCCTTCCCTCGGACATTTAGAGTGCTCCCTGCCTCCCCAAGAGGGAGACTGGCAGGCACCACCACTAAGCTGCCTGTGCCCCACCCCAGTACTGACTTCATCTTCCTCCCTCTTCCCCCTTCATTGTCTAACTCAATGAAACTGTGAGCCATGCCATGTAGGACCACCCAAGATGGATGGGTCTTGGTGGAGAGCTCTGAAAAAATGCGGTCCACTGGAGAAGAGAATGGCAAACCACTTCAGTATTCTTGGTTTGAGAATCCCATGAACTGTATGAAAAGGCAAACAAATATGATGCTGAAAGATTAACTCTCCAGGTCAGTAGGTGCCCAATATGCTACTGGAGAAGAGTGGAGAAATAGCTCCAGAAGGAATGAAGAGACAGAGCCAAAGCAAAAACGCCACCCAGTTGTGAATGTGACAGGTGATGAAACTAAAGTCCAATGCTGTAAAGAACAATATTTCAAAGGAACCTGGAATGCTAGGTCCATGAATCAAGGTAAATCAGAAGTGGTCAAACAGGTGATGGTGAGTGAACATCAACATTTTAGGAATCAGTGAACTAAAATGGAATGATCAAATTTAATTCAGATGACCATTATATCTACTACTGTGACCAAAAACCCCTTAGAAGAAATGAAGCAGCCCACATAGTCAACAAAAGAGTCTGAAATGCAGTACTTGGGCACAATCTCAAAAACGACAGAATTATCTCTGTTTGTTTCCAAGGCAAAGCATTCAATATCACAGTAATCTAAGTCTATGCCCCAAACACTAATGTTGAAGAAGCTGAAGTTAATGGTTCAATGAAGACCTACAAGACCTTCTAGAACTAATAGCAAAAAAGAAAAAAGATGTCCTTTTCATCATAGGGGACTAGAATGCAAATGTAGGAGGTCAAGAAATACCTGGAGTAACAGGAAAATTTGGCCTTGGAGGACAAAATGAAGCAGGGAAAAGGCTAACAGAGTTTTATTCTATTAATAACACCTTTGTTAACACTGATATTTGTTCTCAGTATCTCTGATTACTCAGCCCTTGGTAATTTTAAATATAGGGATTTGTGTTTCTTACTTCAAGAGATTATTGAAGACAATTTTTTCAATTGGAAATTTGATCCAGGGTGTAGCTTTCCACATTATTTTAATACAGGGTGAAAAGCCTTTGAATTATCTTAACCTGAACTCCCAGGTCCACTGTCAACTCAGTGCTTTGGAAAGTTTAATGACTCTTCAAACCATCAAGGAAGCCAATGGTTACATTTCTGCAGAATTTTCATGTCTCCCTTAAGATTTTATGTGTTCTTAAGACTTGCTTTTTAATTGTGAAGTAGTTTGCTACTGATTATTTCAATGCATACTCTGCTGGGGAAACTCACATATGACCAGCATGAATTTAATTTTAAATTTACATCACCACCCCATGTGACAGTTTTGTATGAGTCACTTCTCACTCAAGAACCACATGCTGTAACAGAATATATTAAATTGAGTTTGAAATTCTTTTGAGCCAAGTGGTTAGACATATGGGTCTGGAGTTCAGAAGAGACATCTGTGCTAAAGATATAAATGGTAGTTATCCAAGTGTGGCTGATTCCTGAAGGCCTGCTTGTGAATGAGATTATTTATGGAGACAATATAAAGTGAAAGACAGGGGCTAGAACTGACCTGGAAGAACTCTACCCATTTATAAACATAATCTTGAGCAGGAAATAGAAAATGGGTGGGTTGAACGTCCTAGGGAAAACAGGACAATGAATTCCAGCAATCGTGGGAAGAGGAAAGCTCACAGTTCAAATATTCTCACTTCATCACCCCCCTCTTATACCATGTCAAAAATACTATTTCCAAATTACATAAAATTAAAGCCACCTAAGAAAACAGCACTTATGTACTAGGATGCTTGTCAAATCTATTCATACTGAGTTATTTAAAAAATTCAGTGTGCATGGTTATTCCTCTTGTGTACATGTATTTTTATGTAAAATTATAAGTATAGCCTTTTTTTTTCTTTTAATCTCCCCTGACAAGATAATAAATAAATGACTCAAGTGAGAGCTATTAGAGACACTATGTGGAAGTGCTAAATTTGTACCCTTCAAAAGGAGCAGAGACGAATTTTTACAAAAGATTATATAGACATAAAAATCCCACAGATATGCCAAAGAAAAATGACATCTATACCTTGGCTGACAATGATACATGGTACATCAGTAACTGCTCAAAAGTTTGTGCAATGATTCTAAGACATGGAATTCTGCTAGAAGCCAGGAAACACTACTGAAGAAAATGGACCCTGACATTAGGAGATGCAGAGATTATAGATGATGACTCAAACCCAAACTGGGTACACTGGGAAACTTTGTGCTAAACTAGGAACATACAGTGAAAAGCAAAAAAGGAAATATTTTTAAGAGTTTCTGTTACAGTACATTTTGAATAGTATAAATAACTAAAAGTACAGTGAACGATAATTCTAAACTTAAAAGAAGATACTTGAATCAGATTTAGAATCATATCTTTGAAAATCAACTGTATGATTCCCAGCGACTGCAATTCTAGTACAGTTTTACTGGTCTTGGCTTTTAGAACTGAAACCAGCATGAATTCTGTGTGATTATGAGCTGAAGGGGGTTTTACTCTCTGTTTCATGTGGCCCTCTGCTCTCACCCTTAAGAGTAATGTGAAAGCCTCTTAACACCAGCCTGCTCAGGGTTTTGTGTAAATAGATGGAAGAATGAAAGGCAGTGAGGATGAGCAAATATTCTTGCTCCTGCTTCAGAAGCCCTCCCAGCCCATTTAAAAAATTGACTCCATGATATTCACAAATTTATATTCCCATGCCTTCTCTCCATAACACCCATCAGCAGTACAGTCTATGCTTGTGTCCACATTTGAATGTGTACACTTTTTAACTTGCTTTTTATAAAATTCTTCTCTAAGACATAGTATACCTTGAATAATTTGAATTATAGCATGGTCTATAATGGGAGACCATTATATGATCTCCTGTGGGGTCAGGTTGCTTATTGAGTAAAGTAGTTTCATCAGAACGCTTCTACTTGTTTTCTATTCATAATGAAACCCGCAAGCGAATTGGATTCAACAGACTGCAATACAGAAAAAAGGTTTTATTTCTTTTTTTAATTTTTTAAATTTTGTTTTAGATTAGAATAAAATTGATTTACAATGCTGTGTTAGTCTCAAGTGTACAGCAAAGTGCCTCACTCATGCATACACATATATCTATTCTTTTTCATATCCTTTCCCATTTAGGTTATTACAGAATATTGAGTCGAGTTCCCTGTGCTATACAGTAGGTCCTTGTTCATTCTCTATTTTATATATAATAATTTTTTATTAACCTCAAGCCCCCAATT
Organism: Dama dama; assembly: GCF_033118175.1. Classification (NCBI taxonomy): domain Eukaryota; kingdom Metazoa; phylum Chordata; class Mammalia; order Artiodactyla; family Cervidae; genus Dama; species Dama dama. The sequence continues at coordinate 6,932,519 of NC_083708.1, read as the reverse complement.
TATACCTCCTTTCCCCGCTACTTTTCCCCTTTGATAACCATGTTTGTTTTCAAAATCTGTGAGTCCATTTGTGTTTTGTAAATAAGTTCATTGTATGTTTTTCTTTACTTCTAGGTATAAAGAAGAAATGTCATTTTTATATAATTTCAACTACTCTACATCTCATTTAAATTACTGTTCCCCTCCACACACACACAGTCTCAGGTCTTACTCATACTTTGCAGATAACAATGTGGGGAGGAGCATGGGAATTAAAGAAAAAATGGCAAAGTTGTATACAGCTGATGATATGTTACTCTAACTCCTGGAAACTCTTCTGGCAGAATTCTATGGACTGCCTCAAACACACCAGGTACTTTGGTCGGTACTTTATACATGAATGACTTCCAACATTGCACAGTTCTAGAAATGGGCTATGGCTCATGGTGGGACATTCTGAAAATATTCTTCATGCTGGAATCTCCTCACTCAGAACTGCAGTGCTCAGAGCATGTTCCCATCAAGATGACTCTCCTTCCTAAGTGCAAGGATTATACTTATTCTCAGCTAAGCTCCTCAAACTGCACTTGTCATTTAATTGACATCATAGACAGGATAAGAGCTTCCCCCATATGCCCACATCTTAGTCATTGAAAGTGAAAGTGTTAGTAGCTCAGTCGGGTCCAACTTTTTGCAACCCCATGGACTGTAGCCCACCAGGCTCCTCTGTCCGTGGAATTCTGCAGGCAAGAATACTGGAGTGGGTTGCCATGCCCTTCTCCAGAGGATCTTCCCTACCCAGAGACTGAACCCAAGTCTTCTGCATTGCAGGCAGATTCTTTATCACTGAGCCACCAGGGAAGCCCCTATCAGTCCTTGGAACCCATGAGGGTGTTAGGTTCCATGGCAAAAAGCAATTAAAGTTGAAGATGCAATTAAGGTTGCAAATTCCTTATCAGCTGTCCTTGAGAAGGGGGGATTACTGGACTTTGTAATCCATGTATAATTACAAAAGTCCTTGTAAGTGGAAGAGGGAGGCAGAAGATCTGAATCCGAGAGGGATTTGAACACAGAGCTGGCTTTGAAGATGGAAAAAGATCAGAAGCCAAGGAATGCATATGGCCTTTAAAAGCTGGAAAAGGCAAGAAAATGGATTCTCCCCTAGAACTTCTAGAAGGAAACACAGTCCTGTTGACACCCTGATATTAGCCCAGTGAAACCCATTTAGGACTTGGATCTCTTCTGAACTTCTATAATATAATACATTTCTGTTAAGTAAAAATAAAATGAACAAAAAACATGGCTCTCCAACCCAAATCCTTATCATGCACACATACAACCCAGCTAGTCTAGTAGTGTGAATTGACCATAGTTCCAACATCAGAGACAGATGAAGCTATATTCTTACCTTTAGATTTTCACTGGAGAGCCGGACACCAGTTTTTAAGTGGATGAAAGACCAGGAGACTCAACAAGAATGGAGTAGGTCTCTTCAAGTCAGTCAACTTGAAATTATCTTGGGCAAGATGAGTGAAGAACACAGTACACAGACAACTCCCTTCAGATAATCCACTAATGATTCCTTTCTCAAATTGGTTTCCTGGTTTTCCCTACATATCACCTGGGTTGGGAATAAAATAAATTTTCAGTCCTGTGGCAAGATTTCTGTTTGACCTTTGGAGAATATTTGCAACTCTTTTTCCTAAATTTGGATTTTCATCCAAATTAAAATAAAAGGAAGTTTATTTAACATCCCATTATATTTCTAATGATCATTTCTCAGGCATTTGAATCAAGAAGTGGTGAGAATGGTAAAGTATGAGTTATTTAAAAAAAAGCAGAATATACAGGTAGGTGTGATCAAGTGGCATAAAGCTGATCAGTTGGAAGAATTATTGTTTACAGGTAAAATTAAATGATTTGATTACTGACAGACCACCTGAATATTCAGGGATATACTTAATTTTAATTTATTAATTAGAAGAAAAATAATTTAAGAACTAAAATTTTAAAAAGACTAGAAAGATTATTTTTAATTTCAACAGATAATTCATGTTAAATATTTGCTTAATATTTAGTATTAATATAGCTTCTTACCAAATAGTGTTATTAAAAGAAGTGGCTATAAATATTGTTCAAATGTTTGATGTTAAAAACATTGTCTTCCTTAATGGTGATTAAGAAATGTAATATTCTTCAAGTTCTATGAAACAATGGTTCTAATTAGAATGGCCTTTGTATGCAGGAAAATAATGTGCTCTTTCAAAGAAAGAAAATTGGCATTAAACAACCAGTGAAGTTGTATAAGATACTATATTTAACAAAATAACACACAGTTTGATATTTTAGAACTGATACAACATCAGTTCATCATCCTGCAAAAGTTATTCAGGGATCCAAGTGCTTCATATTTTATTCTTTGTAAAACTATATATTTGGTAGCTACTGGTACTGGGTAATGCAAGCTCTATTTCACCTTCAAATCTGGATTATCTCATTTAGAGTCAAGAGTAGAACTTCTACTCCACAAATAAGTCAATATCTGAAGTGAAATAAGAAGAAATATGGATACAAATGATCTACAGCAAACTAAATAAAGATTAAGAATAATAATATAGCATAATTAGAAGGAAAGATAATTATAATTGTGGAGAAAAACCTAATTTAAATAATCTCATTAAAATATTATACATATGTATTCCTTAAAATTTTACCACATGCAAAGTGAAAGAACAAATGAGGTTACCTGGGCAGGTATTTGGGAAATATATGCATTCTCAAGAAAAAACATTTTCAGTATCATTTTCAATATCAAAAGAGTTCATGACTATTTTTTTAATTTTATCTTATTTTTGTAGCTATAGATGAACTTATTAGTTTTTGATGGAACCATTTAATATGTACAAAGTAGGTAAAAATTTCCTAGAGTGTCAGACAGTTTTTAGGCTATTGCTAGACAATTGCCTTTAGGTTTAATTTCCAAGTTTGGGAGAGGGAAAGGGAGGAAAAACATTTAAACATATTGTTAGTGACTTGGACATTTCTGAAGGATTAATTTTGATTGATCATTTATTTTTATATATAATTTTTATGTTCATAAGATTATTCCAGATCTTAGATACTAGGAGGAAAATATTTGAGTTGATGCCCTCAGAATATTTCCAGTCTTTGTATTGTTAGTTGTATCTATTCTCACTCATGATCACTAAATCATCTTCAGTTGTAAATCCCTGCTAGTTGATAGGCAGCAGTATTCTCATCACTTTATCTGTTGAAGGGGTTTATTGCAGATAATATTCTAGTCTGATATATATTTAATTGAAAATTCAACTCTGGACCTCAAATTTCATTTATATATCCTGCACTACTGTAATAAACAGGGGGAAACAAAACAAAACATGAGCATTATCAATGATTATCAACATTTATCCCAAGAGTTCAATGAAACAGTCCTAAGAAGCTTGCCTCCCTTTACAAGCTGGCCCCTGTCCTTACCTTGATATTTGAATTTTAAGGAGGAAATTGGCTCCCAAATGAGCATCTGCATCCCAAGTGATATATAAAAGATAGAACCATGCAAGAGAAGTAATAGGGATAAGATAAGCAGATGTCTTGTCCAGTTGTTTTACAGATCAAAATTCCAGTACCAGGACAGTGGACTAACTGCATGTCACAGAAGACATAATTTTGTTGCAGATTCATAGCAGAAGTCTCCCCCTAGGGGTGGTACAGGAGAGAGCATCCATGAACTTTCTCTAGAGCAGTGCTTCTTATACCTTTTCTGGATAACATTCTGTTCAAATGAAAATCATGAACTCACTCTGATTAAAAAGAAAAAAAAATAATATACATGTTTCGATGCTGTTCTCTCGAAACATCCCACCCTCGCCTTCTCCCACAGAGTCCAAAAGTCTGTTCTGTACATCTGTGTCTCTTTTTCTGTTTTGCATATAGGGTTGTTCCGAGAGAACAGCATCGAAACATGTATATTATCTAGGGTGAAACAGATCACCAGCCCAGGTTGGGTGCATGAGACAAGTGCATGGGCCCGGTGCACTGGGAAGACCCAGAGGGATCGGGTAGAGAGAGAGGTGGGAGGGGGGATCCGGATGGGGAATACATGTAACTCCATGGCTGATTCATGTCAATGTATGACAAAAATCACTACAATATTGTGAAGTAATTAGCCTCCAACTAATAAAAATAAATGAAAAAAAAAAAAAAAAAGAAAAAAGAAAATGTCAAGAACATAACCTCTGCAAAGCTGTACAGCAAAGCTAACACAACACTGTAAAGCAACTCTATGCCAACAAAAACTTTTAAAAAATGAGTGAACAATAACATGGGAGTAAGGAAGGAGGAGTGCTTCCCTAATGACTCAGTAGGGAAAGAATCTGCCTGCAATTCAGGAGACACAGGAGATGCAGGTTCAATCCCTGGACCAGGAAGATTCCATGGAAAAGGAAATGGCAACCTGCTCGAGTATTCTTGTCTGAAAAATCCCATGGACGGAGGAGTCTGGTGAGCTACAGTCTGAAGGGTCACAAAGAGTCAGTCATGACCAAGTGACTAAGCACACATAGAAGCAAGGAAAGAGGACTTGAAAAGGTGATCCTATGTGCATCTGCTTTATCATAACCAGGAAGCTTTGCATTTGTGTCTGTGAAATTTCTGAATTTCTAGTTTTCCCAACAAGAGAATTAAAAAAGAAAAAACCTACTCTATTAAAAAGAAAGAAAAGCATCACAAATACATATATCCAAACAAGAGAATTCTTCTCAGTAATAAGCAGGAAAGGATGATTGATACAACAGTATAATTGAATCTCAAAAACATTATGCTGAGTAAAAGAAGCTAGATATAAAAGAATACACAGTGTTATGATTCTAATTCCATGAAAAAGGCAAACCTAAGCTATAATGACAGACTGAAATGATTACAAGGAGGTGAAGGAGATTTCTGGAATGTTGAAATGTTCTATGTATCATTTGGCAGTAATTACACAATGTGAATTCTTGTTTTGTCAAACCTCATATTAATACATATGAATTAAATCTCAATAAATTTATTATAAAAATAGTCACATATCTCAAAATGGTACATTGAAACCACACAGAGATAACACAGACCCTATGGACTCCTTCAACATATCTCCTAAATATCTTTGAATCCAAGTCTGAGTAATAAAATATAGTAGAAATTACAGTAATAAACAATGGAACTAGATTATGAAGGGTCACAGTAAATTAATATTAGTTCTGAAAGAGTGAAGAAACATAAGCAATTTATACTGAATCCAAATGTACACACAAAATTTTGTGTTTATTTCATGTGTTGACTTGGATCCAGATAAAAAATAATTCTGGAGTTCTAAAAAGTATAAATGAAATGAGCAACAGATTTTTGCAAATATTCTCTAATATTCTGATAAATCCCTGAAAAAAAAAAGATATTTATACATACTCACAGGCACTTACAAACACATTGTAATAAATGAAAGTTGGGAACAAACAAGTGGATTTTGATGTGCTGTTAATAAGTGTTGGAGTTGAGTGGTGTTAGCCACATCCTCTGCTTTGCTCTGGAAACTAAGAGATGAAGAACTTTATTGTTCAAGGCAGAATATAGAGAATGAGCTTGAGGAGAGTGTTAGAGGTTCAGAGTAGGTGCTCCAGGGCTCAGAGGGGAGTGATGGAAACAAGCAAAGGAATGGTGTGCAGAGTGACAAAGACAGTCATCATAAGTTGGAATCAAAGAAGTTGCATAGCTTTTTTTTTTTTTTTCCTTCCAATGTGCTTAGTAGCCTAGATGGTGAGAAGACCTACAGCTGGATTGAGACAGAGATGGAAGTTTGAAGGTCAGTGTGTTAGAAGGATGAGAAGCTATCACTGCTTTGTGAGTGGAATCAAGGCTCTGGAACTTCAGATCCATCCTGAACTGGAAGGAAGACAAATCAGGAGAGGGCTGGTAAACTGGGGAGAGGGTAAGTGAGAGACTGGTTAAGACACAGGTATCCTGAGGAGGCAAAGACAAGTATGCAAGAGCTCTGGAGAGGGGGAGAAGACGCTGCAGGCAAAGTGTGGTGTAGTTGGTCTTTAAAATTTCAGAGGTACAGCTGTGTGCTCTTAGAGAGCTGGGCTTTATCATCTTCAAATGCAGAGAATGAGCCTTAGGGCTTTCAATGGAATTTGAGGAAGCGACCCACTTACTAACTCACCAGACAGAGATATAGAATGTGATAGAAAACAGAAACAAAAACACACAAAAAAAACATACCTAGAAAATTTTGCTTTAGCAAGATTAGCTAAGAACAGAGTGTAAGAGATAGAAAAGGCAAGGAGAGTAGGGGAGGAATGACCACACTGAATAAAGATCAGTGATTATGCTTTGCTTTGGGGGGCATCTAATTTACAATCTTGCCATTTCTATTCAAAATTCTAGCTACCTCAGTCTCTATCAAAAGGGCAAGGAAAGTGGGGCTGCTTCCAAATGGCTGATTAATTCACTGCTATAAGTAAAGTTAAATTTGCTGCCTAAAGCTACATACTGGTTGTGATATAGGGATTTTCTCAGTGAAAACTCTGATCACATTTCCCACTAGTTTGTGTTTTAAGAGTGAAGGTGGGTGAATTTTTAATAACTAAAGAGACTCTGCTCATCTTAATCCTGATTCACCTGGTTAGTTTTATTTCATTAACACCAGTGTTGGCCAAAGAAAAGAAGAAAGCAGAATACAGGTACTTCTTCACAGTCAGTTTCCTGGAGGCTCAGGGATTTTATTTTTGTGTTATATAAATTACAGTCCCTAAATAAAGTGTTCTTATGGATGCATGTGTCTAGTTCAAAGAGTTTTCATTTGAGTTATTAAAAAAAATAAATCTAATGAAATGCACTCAGTCTGGAAGATGAATTTTCATATATACCAATCAAACTCTGCTCAAAATTGCAGGGAAAGTTCAACAGGAGGCACACCACACGCCATCATACCACGTGTTTCCACAGCATTTTATCCAAAAAGTGTTTTCTAGCTCATCAGTGGATCCTAACTAAATTCTGTGAGGTAAGTAGTATTCCAATTTTAAAACATGGAAAAACTAGGTTTAGATTAAATGACATGCTAAAAGTCACAAGGACACTACATTTTGGAGAATGAATTATCCATGAAAATATGCTATCTTTTGAGAAAATTTCTGAACCCAAGTTTACAAAAACTGAGTTGTGGAGAATAACAAGGAACTTGTCATGGAAAAAGATTTTTGTTCCTTTAACATTTTACTATTGAGTGTCTGTAGGGTGAAGGGGCTGCTTGAAGAACTGGGATTGCAAATTCAATGTGGCAGCTTTGCCTTCATAAAGCTCTCATTGCAGTAATATTTACACGTGAAAGCATTGTGAGTTATATAAATAAATGTTAAGGGGCAATTAGAAAAGATACAAATAGTGTAAATTGTGAAGCAACTATTTTGAGAGTCGGACATAACTGAGCACACACACATACAAATATTTTGAATTTCAGATGAGGCCTGCCTAGTTTTGACAGGAATGGTCATATACGGTATACAGTAAAGGTGGTTCTGAGCAGTTATCCTAATGAACAGGAGAGACAGAACCAAGCAAATCCTAGATTTGAGGGTGATTCAACTTGGGCAAACTCTGGGAGATGGTGAGAGACAGGGAAGACTGATGTGCTGCAATCCATGGGTTCTCGAAGAGTTGGACAGAGCCTGGTGACTGAACCAACTTCCTGGCTATTTCCTAAAGGTCAGGATAATGTAAAGACAGAGTATGATAAGGAAAGAACCAAAACATGAAGTCATGTCTGTGAGGGGCAATAGAGACTAAGACAGGATCCGAAACTGTAGGACACCACAGCATCCAGGTTGATCCAATTGTATATGAAGAAAGGGTGATGGACTGGTTGATGGGACCCATGGCAAATTGGAAAGCATGTAAGCTACTCAGGCAAATGATCACTAGTCAGTCTAATTCTATATACCTGATTATCCTCAGATATTTAATTACCCTAGAGAGTGTTGAAGATGTGACCACCTAATGACCTGGGCAGTAGAGGCCTCTTACTTCCTTTGCTGTCTTGGGAATGTATGCTTTGCCCATAGTTCCCACAGCCAAGCCATTATCAACTTTGAGAGCTGGTCTAAACTGTGTGAGCTGGGAGATCTAATTATCTGTGGCTGCTTGAGATAAGCCTCTTCTTTATTAAACCCACCACCTACCAGTCTGAAATGATCAGCCTGTTTCTTCCATCCTTCCTTGTCCTCCATGTTCAAAGGCCAATTTCAGATTTCACCAAATCTTTGAACCAATAGAGTTTTTGAACCAACAGAAAGGAATGAAATTAAGGGTTTTAGGTGAAATATCTGAATCGCTAAATTTTTCACATAATTTAAAGGTGTGTACTAAAATTGTGTGAATGCCTGCAGCCAGGTAACAGTCTAAAGATGCCTGGTTTATGCTTTCTGTTCTGAAGGAAAACACTTTCACTGGAGTAGGTATTAGAATGTTCAGGACCTCCTTGGTGCCTCTGGCCTGCTGTGTGATGCAAAACAATAACTTAGAGGCTCTTTGCTTCTGTTGCAAAATTCATGTTTGTATGCCTGATGTACAGTGAGGCCAAAAAATCAAAATTTTGGACTTTGGAGAGGAGAAATGTTCTTTGCAGGGCCAGGCAAGAACAGGTGGTTTGTATTCAAAGACCCTAAACCCTTAGATGGGTTTCAGGGAAGAGTTTTTAAAAGCAAATTTGACAGTAGGGCTCCACTGTGCACAAATTTCTTCTGATTGATTGGAGGTGACATAATAAAGCTGAATCTTGCCTCTGTACCCTGACACTGTATTAAATCTCAGAGAGAGAGAGCTTTGGGTGAACTTAAAAAGAACAGCTTTCTTGCTTTGGCAGTGAAAGCGGGCCACAGCAGGCTAATGCCAAAATTGTGTGTCCTCAATTTTATAGTAATGGTTCATAGAGAGCATGGTCAGCTTGTGGACGTTTTGACTGGTTGGTAGTGAGGTAAAGGGGAGTCAGTATCACCAACTTTCTTGTTGGAACTGGTTTGGAATCCCTGTTGAAATGGGAATCTGAGTTCTTATTCACAAAGCCAAAGAATGAACTTCACGAACATGCAAACATGGAAGCAAGTGAATAGGACTTTTTAAAGAAAAGGGAAATGCAAAGCTCTCAGCATAGACACTGAAAGAGGGTAAAGAGCTCCCCAAATGCAGGACTTACAGTAGTTTGTATGCTTACCGGTATTCAACTGCACATTTTTGGTTGGCTTCCATCCCTAAAATATGGTATTTCCAACCAATCAGCTTAAAGGCCAAAATGTTAACCTTAACATCTTTATGGCTTCTCTTAATCCTTGGATTAAGTCACCACCCTTTTTTATACCCCTGTCCATTTACAATGGACCAGCTATATGGGTTAAAGATTAATGACCACCAGTTGTTTTTCCCTCGGACATATGGAACAGAAGTTCATTACTGCCCTTCCCTGGATCTGAGTACTGATAATTTATCAGACAAAAGACACATTCCAGAACAAAGGATATAGCTTTAGGTTAATGGGTTGAAATGTCTATTGGAAACAAGACCGAGGTCTCAGAGTCCTATACTGACAGCCTAGCAATTTCTAACTCACTATGCTTGTGGGCAACATACAGTTAACTTCTTCCACCTGGTAGAGATTTCAGTGCTTGTGAAACAGCTTAAAGATACTGTTATGTGTATCCCTTGACCAAGACTTTGCCCTAAATCTGCACAATTGTTTCTTTTGGCTTTCCCTCTCTTGTTTCCACATCTCCTTCCTTTCCCAATTAGCTACTGTTTGAATGTGCTCTCTCAGAGGAGGTCATTGAGGCTGACTGAAGCCTATTTCTTATAATAAAGAAACAGGAGACACAGAAAGGCATGTGTCTCCAGGAGCCCCACAGGGTCCTGCTTAGTACCAGTAACAGGGTGGTGTTCCCAGAATCTCAATCTTCAGCCTTCTGCTTCCAACCAGTCTCAGGTGCACATGCTTTTGTTCAGGCTAAAGTTACCATCCTCTACCTGGGTAGGGGAGCCTTAGTTCCTACAAAAGAACTGAGAGGTATTGCTATGTATATTATTTCAAGAGGAACAAGAACCTTGCTTAATGGCTACTCTATTGTTTCTTGACTGTTCCTCCTTTGTTTCTGCATTCCCTCCCTTTCCTGATTAGCAACTGTTTGAATCTTCCCTTTGGAATTCAGGGAAAATTTAAGAGACTGAAGCATTTTTCCTACAACCAGGAAACAAGAGAAACAGGTGGGCTTTGGTATCCAGGAGGGCCCCAAAGGGTCTTGTTTGGTTTCACTTCCATTTATTCACCAAAACAATGGGGGTGATATCTGACATCTTCTATCTCAGGTCTGCTATGGGGGCCAAGTGAGATAATACAGAATGGGATCTGAAAGTTTAAAAATTTTACTGAGAAATACTTTTATTATTGACAAAGATGATTTACAAATCATGACAAAGATCTATTACTGATCAACAATAAGGCATTTTTTCCTATGTTGTCAATTCTGTTTTCAACTTGGAGACTTGTTTGTTTTACTGTCTTCAGAAGAAGCTATTATCACTTTGAAATGTGTAAAATATCACCAGAAAGCACAGTTTATCACTTGGCCAGACTCAGTAGGACGTAGGTTAATGCATTCCTTTAGCAAATGCTATTTAGGTTCTAAAATTTTAAAGGGATGAGGGTTCCCTGAGACTGGGGGTAATCTTGATATGACTGATACTTTACAAGTCCTCTTCATTATCACTTGTAACTAAACTGAATTTTGAGAAAATATTTCCATCATAAAATAATGATTTTAATCTCAGTGCTCTTAAATAAATGAATAGAATTAGAAATGAGAGAAATTTTGATAATTTAAATACTACATCAAATCTTAATTTCATACCCTTCATGAATAACTAAAATATCTAAGAATACTTAGCTTTTCATAGCAAGAATTAGTGAAACTGAGCCAGGAGGAAAGGGGACAGAGCACAACCTTTGAAAGGATGATGTAGCTCAAGGACACAGCATAAACTGGTTAGAACTAAATGGGTCCAAAATGGTAGTAAAGTCAACTTCCACTAGAACTTCAGCATCCATATAGCTCATTGTAACACATCAACTCCCTCCAAGGATCACTGCCTTGTCATGGTGAAGGGGCTAGCTTAACTCAGTGAAGCTATGAGCCATGCCATTCAGGACCACCCAAGACGAATGGGTCATAGCAGAAAGTTCTGACCAAACGTGATACACTGGAGGAGGGAATGCAAACCACCCAAGCATATTAGCCGTTAGAACCCAATTAACTGTATAAAAAGCCAAAAAGATATGACACCAAAAGATGAGTCCCCCAGGCCTGAAGGTATCCAGTTGGAGGAGAATTACCAATAGCCCCAGAATGAATGAAACAACTGGGCCAAAGAGGGTATGATGTTCAGTTGTGGATGGGTCTGGGGATGAAAGTAAAATCTGATGCTACAAAGAACAGTATTGTATAGGAACTTGGAATATTAGGTCCATGAATCAAGTAAAATTGTATGCAGTCATGCAGGAAATAGTAAGAACAATGATAATATCAGACCATCTTGCCTGTCTCCTGAGAAACCTGTATGCAGGTCAAGAAGCAACAGTTACAACCTTGTATGGAACAACTGAATGGTTCAAGATCAAGAAAGGAGTACAACAGGGCTGTCTGTTGGCACCCTGTTTGTTTAACCTATACACTGAGCACATCATGAGAAATGCTGGGCTGGATGAGTTACAAGCTGGAATGAAGATAAGCAGGAAAAACATCAGCAACCTCAGAAATGCAGATGATACCTCTCTAATGGAAGAAATGAAGAAGAACTAGAGTATCTTCATGAAGGTGAAGGAAGAGGGTGAAAGAACCATCTTAAGACTAAATATTAAAAAAAGAAAAAAAATTAAGATTATGGCATCTGCTCCCATTACTGCATGGCAAATAGAAGGGGAAAATGTGGAAGTAGTGACAGTTTTCCTCTTTGGGGGTTCCAAAATCACTGTTGATGGTGACTGCAACCATGAAATCAGAAGACAAATGCCTCTTGGCAAGAAAGTATTGACAAACCTAGACAGTGTATTGAAAAGTAGAGGCATTACTCTGCTGACAAAGGTCTGTAGAGAGAATCCTATAGTCTCCCCAGTGATCACAGATAGTTGTGAGAGCCGGACCATCAAGAAGGAAGAACACCAAAGAATTGATGCCTTCACTGGAGAAGACTTCTGAAAATCCCTTGGACAGCAAGGAGATCAAACCAGTCAATCTTAAGAGAGATCAATCCTGAATATTTGCTGGAAGGACTGATGCTGAAGCTGAAGCTCCAGTATTTTGGTCATCTGATGAGAACAGATGACTCATTGGGAAACTCCATGATGCTGGGAAAGGTCAAGGGCAGAAGGAGAAGAGGGCATCAGAGGGTGAGATGGCTGGAGAGCATCACTGATGCAGTGAATATGAACTTGGGCAAACTCTGGGAGATGATGAGGGATAGGGAGGTCTGGTGTGCTGCAGTCCATGGGGTCAGAGAGAGTGGGACACAACTTTGTAGCTGAAAAATACAACAACTGCAACACATCAACAAGTGAAGTTACACAACCATGGGTGTCATAACAGTTCAAGGCTGACCATCAAATATTAAAATCGGAGTGGTGGCCCAATTCCTGGAAGTCTCTACTCCTTCCCCCAAAAGACCTGGAATAATCCTCCCTTTCATTAGCCTATGAAATCTGTTTTTGTTTTGTTACCTAGCTGTGTCTGACTGTTTGCAAGCCCATGGACTGCAGCACACCAGGCCTCCCTGTCCCTCACCACCTCTCAGAGTTTGCCCAGTTCATGTCCATTGAGTCAGAGATTCCATCCAACCATCTCATCCTTTGTCATGGCCCTCTTCTCCTCCTGCCTTCAATCTTTCCCAGCATCAGGGTCTTTTCCAATGAGTCAGCTGTTTGCATCAAGTGGCCAAAGTATTGGAGTTTCAGCTTCAGCGTCAGTTTTTCCAAAGAGTATTCAGGGTTGATTTTCTTTAAGATTGACTGGTTTGATCTCCTTGAATTTCAAGGGATTCTCAAGAGTTTTCTCCAGCACTACAATTGGAAGGCATCAAGTTTTCAGCACTCTGCCTTCTTTATAGTTCTGCACTCACATCTGTACATGACTAGTGGAAAGACCATAGCCTTAACTATATGGACTTTGTTTGGCAAAGTAATGTCTTTGCTTTTTAACATACTCTCTAGGTTTGCCACAGCTTTCCTGCCAAGAAACAATTGTCTTCTAATTTCATGGTTGCAGTCACCATCTGCAGTGATTTTAAAGCCAAGAAGTGGAAATCTGTCACTGCTTCCACATTTTCCCCTTCTATATGTCATGAAGTGATGGGACCAGATGCAATCATCTTAGTTTGTTTTTGAGTTTTAAGCTGGCTTTTTTACTTCCCTCCTTCCCCTTAATCAAGAAACTCTTTAGTTCCCTTTGCTTTCTGCCATTTAAGTGTTATAATATGCATATCTGAGGCTGTTGATATTTCTCCTGGCAGTCTTGATTCCAGCTTGTAACTCATCCAGCCTGGCATTTTGCATGATGTGTTCTATGTATAAGTTAAACAAACAGAGTGACAATAAACAGCCTTGTCGTACTCCTTTCTCAATCCTGAACCAGTCAGTTGTTCCAGAGTTCTAACTGTTGCTTCTTGACCCACACACAGGTTTCTCAAGAGAGAGGTAAGATGATCTGGTATTCCCAACTCTTAAATAATTTTCCACAGTTTGTTATGATCCAGATAGTCAAAAGCTTTAATGTAGTCAATGAAACATCGATTTTTTCTATACTTTCCTTGCTTTCTCTGTGATCCACTGAATGTTGGTAATTTGATCTCTGGTTCCTCTGCCTCTTCTGCCCAGCTTGAAGACCTGGAAGTTCTTGGTTCATGCAATACTGAAGCCTAGGTTGGAGGATTTTGAGTACAGCCTTAGTAGTATGGGAGATGAGCTCAGTTGTCCAGTGGTTTGAACATTCTTTAGTACTGTCTTGCTTGGGAATTGGGATGAAGATTGAACTTTTCCAGTCCTGTGGCCCCTGCTGGGTTTTCCAAATTTGCTGGCATATTGAGGGCAGCACTTAACAGCATTATTTTTAAGGATTTTAAATAGATTTGCTGGAATTCCATCATCTCCACTATCATTTTTGGCAGCAGTGCTTCCTAAAGCCCACTTGACTTCAGATTCCAGAATGTCTGACTCTGAGTGAGAGCCTACACCATCATGGTTATCCAGGTCATCAAGACCTTTGCATACAGTTCTTCTGTGTATGAAATTACCCAGCCCATAATAGCTAACCATGCCATAATTTGAGGCTGCACTGGCCTTCTGTGATGGCCCACATGCTTGTCTGTGAAGCGTACTTCTGCTAAGGGCACTCTTTTCTGAGATGGCCCACACTCTTATCTGTAGGGTGCATTTCTCTCTAAATATATCCACTTCTTACCTATCACTTTGTCTCTCAATGAATTCATCTGCAATGAGACATCAAGAACTTGAGTTTAATTAGGCCTTGAAATCAAGTGTGTGACCTCAGTTGGAAGATTGTTGGTTTTGGCTAGGTTTGAGTCCCAGCCACATGGATTAGGTTCCTAAGCAGGTGAGTCCTGGCACATGGGTTCAGGTCTCAATCTGAGGTGACTTTCAGAACTGAGTTGTGACTGTTCATTTCAGCCAGTCAGTCAGTTCAATCACTCAGCTGTGTCTGACTCTTTGTGACCCCATGGACTGCAGCACGCCAGGCCTCCCTGCCCATTACTAACTTCCGGTATTTACTGAAAGTCCTGTCCATTGAGTCAGTGATGCCATCCAACCATCTCATTCACTGTCATCCCCTTCTCCTCCCACCTTCAGTCTTTCCCAGCATCAGGATTTTTTCCAATGAGTCAGTTCTTCACATCAGGTGGCCAAAGTTTTGGAGTTTCAGCTTCAACATCAGTTCTTCCAATGAATATTCAGGACTGATTTCCTTTAGGATGGACTGGTTTGACCTCCTTGCAGTCAAAGGAACTCTCAAGAGTCTTCTCCAACATTACAGTTCAAAAGTATCAATTCTTCAGCACTCAGCTTTCTTTAAAGTCCAACTCTCACATCCACAATGACTACTGGAAAACAGTAGTCTTGACTAGATGGACCTTTGTTGGCAAAGTAATGTCTCTGCTTTGTAATATGCTGTCTAGGTTGGTCATAAATTTTCTTCTAAGGAGTAAGTGTCTTTTAATTTTATGGCTGCAGTGATTGTGGAACCCCCCAAAAATAAAGTCTGTCACTGTTTCCATTGTTTTCCCATCTATTTGCCATGAAGTGATGGGACCAGATGCTGTGATCTTAATTTTCTGAATGTTGAGCTTTAAGCCAACTTTTTCACTCTCCTCTTTCACCTTCATCAAGAGGCTATTTAGTTCTTCACTTTCTACCATAAATTTGGTGTCATCTGCATACCTGAGGTTATTGATATTTCTCCTGGTAATCTTGATTCCAGCTTGTGCTTCATCAAGCCCAGCGTTTCTCATGATGTACTCTGCATATAAGTTAAATAAGCAGGGTGACAATATACGGCCTTGACATACTCCTTCCCTTATTTGGAGCCAGTCTGTTGTACCATGTCCAATTCTAACTGTTGCTTCCTGACCTGCATACAGATTTCTGAAGAGGCAGATGGTTAGGTGATCTGGTATTCCCACCTCTTTAAGAATGTTCCACAGTTCGTGGTGATCCACACAGTCAAAGGATTTGGCGTAGTCAATAAAACAGAAATATATGTTTTTCTGGAACTATTTTGCTTCTTCAATGATCCAACTGATGTTGGCAATTTGATCTCTGGTTCCTTTGTCTTTTCTAAAACCAGCCTGAACATCTGGAAATTCATGGTTCAGGTACCTTTGAAGCCTGGCTTGGAGAATTTTGAGTATTACTTTACTAACGTGTGAGATGAGTGCAATTGTGTGGTAGTTAGAGCATTCTTTGGCATTACCATTCTTTGGCATTGGAATGAAAACTGACCTTTTCCAGTCCTGTGGCCACTACTGAGTTTTCCAAATTTGCTGGCAAATTGAGTGCATATGCCATATGACTGTTCATTTAGGTAGACTATATGCCTTCTAATTTGCCATGCACACATCATTAACCAGCCCCTTCCCCTTCCTCAATGGAATTTAAATTACCTAAGCAATTTAAATGCAGAGGTGAGATGAAATTGGGACCAGTGAATGTGAATACTGCCAAAATTACTAGACTATACCTGTTTCCCATGAGGAGCTGGGAAGTTCAATCTCTATGTACAAAAAATATATTAAACTTGGGCTTGGTTTGGGCAGTGACTGGTATCAAAATGTAAACTTTTATAATCAAAGACTTGTACCTCTATAGAAGTCTGCATTTGATAGTCAAGGAGGTTCAGTTCCAAGGAAAGGGCCCACTTATATCTGAGGGTTGAGATAGGAGACTCTAAAAGCCATATCCATAAGTCACTAAAGCATGAATATAATCATACTCTGCGTATTCTTTTGTATCTCCCTTGTTTTGCTCAGAGCTTTTTTTTTTTTTTTTTTTTAAGATCCACCCATGTTGTTTAGTGTTTCAGGAGTGCATTTTTTTCCCATGGCACTAGCTTTATCTTTCTCTCTTGACTGTTCAAAGATTTCATCAATAATGTGAACTATGGCTTTGTTATTTTTTCTATTGTTTGTATTCTATTGTATTGAGTTCCTCTCTTATTTTTATTATTTCCTTTCTTCTATTTATTTTGGATTGTGTTAGAAAAGATATCCAAATCTGGACAGTAGTGGAAGTGGTGAAAATAGATTTTATTCAAGAACTAACTATTATAATAGGGGGAAAATGCCTCAGTGTAGAATTGGGTTCATTCTTTACCTCAGACAGCGTGGGCAGATGGAGATATACAGTCAAGGAGCAGGGAGGGGCCAATGATAGAGCAGTGCTAAGATGTAACATCTGGACTAAGCACGGATTCTGTCTGAATGTTGAAGGCAGCCCAATGTGATCAGACCTCACCAGGGAAATTGTGAAGGATGAGGAATTTGACATAAGCTCAGATACTGAGGATGGAGGATTTCCCATAAATGACTCAGCGGGATTTTTTTTTTTTTTTTTTTTTGCAAGATTTTTGCTAAACTGGACAACATAGGCCCAATGAGGATGAACAGGAAAGTCCAAGGTTGAAGTCTAGTTAAGAAGTGGCCTTAAGGGAGCCAGACTAAAATTCAGTCAAGAAAATAGTACCTTTCAGCTGAATTCACTATTATATTGGTTTATTAAGATGTCAAGTCATTTATTTTACATTTGTTCTTTTCTGGTATAACCTTCTCAAGTTATAAATTTCCCTCTAAGACTATTTTGGCAGCATTCCACAAATTTCAATATGTTGTGCTTTCATTATCATTCAGTTGGAATATTTTCTGATCTCCCTTGAGCTATCTTCTTTCTTCGTGGGTTGTTTAGAAGATTGCTTAATCCTCAAATGTTGGGGGAGTTTCTCAGGTATTTTAAGATTAATTTTCAGTTTAATATTATTGAGATCAAGTAAAACTCCTTGCTTGATTTTAAGATTATGGAGTGTATTGAAGGTTATTTATGAAATAGTATAGTTTGTTATGGTGAATGTTCATATGTCCTGGGAATGAGTGTGTGATTTGCAGTGATTGGCTATAGTGTTCCATAAAAATTATGTCAAGTAGGTTGATACTATTATTCATTTATGGTATGGCCTCAGTAATATTTGACTGATGTTTGAATCACAGAGAGAGGAGTGTTACATTTTTCAAAAATAATTGTGGATTTGGCTATTTCTCCTGTTTGTTATAGCAATATTTGCTTCCTGTATTTCGGACCACTGTTATGAAATGCACACACATTAATCCATGTAGAATCAATCAACTCTTTTGTCTTTAAGAAATGGTCCTCTTTACCCTGGTAATCTTTTTTTTTTTTAAGTCTACTGTGACACTAACACGGCCATATCAGCGTTCTTATGTTTAGGCTCTGCCTGGTGTACTATTTGTTCTTCTGTTTACTTTATCTTGCCTGTGTCTGTGTAGTTAAAATCTATCTCATATAAAACCCATGAAATTTGATCTTGCCATTGTATTTACCTGACAGCCTTTGCCTTTAATTAAAATAGTCAGTTTTAATATAACATAAGAATTGACATGCTGTGTCTTTTCATTTCTTGTCTTATTATAGATTAAGTATTTTTAGTATTCCATTTTTGTTTTCTATTGGATTACATGTTGGAGGTATTGTGTTGTGTGTGTGTGTGTGTGTATGTGTGGTGTGGGTGTGTTTGTGTGTATGTGTATTCTACTCTACTCCTCAGCCTGCTTGACCATTTTACTCCTTCCCAACTTCAAGCAACTGCTTTCTGTCCTTCTACAGAAAAACTGTAGCTTAATTAAATATCACTCATTTTGGCGAAAATAGTACATTTTGAGAGAACATTGTTTTAGTACAATTTTTAGTCTCTTCTTATAGACAATTGCTTAATTAAGCTAAATTATTCCCTAATTTTGTGGATATGTGTATCACAGCTGCTTAGGAATGCCAGCAGGTATATTTATTTTTCTACATTGTGGCTTTAAGAAAGATTTAGGCTTTTGGAAGGTAAAGTATTTTTCATTTCTTAAAAATATTTTACTACATATTTTCTTTGTGTCTCATTATAAACTAAAGCATGGGTGGTTTAAAATATATTCTTGCTGCACCTTTGTGTTGTGCCATTTTTTAAATTCTAAGAGGATTCCAAGATTTTTTTTCTTGGTATAGAACTAAAAATGAATTATAATCCAGAGCAAATAAAACCCTTCAATAGATAAGGGTTATAATTAAAGTTTAAAAAATATTGCATAAGCCATCCTTTCTACATGTACCTATTTTAAAGTGTAATTATCTCCATTCTAATATATTTATCTGCTTCTGAGTCAGAAGTCCACAACTCCATCAGTCTCTAGCTTCTCAGATTTCCCTTTTCACCCACGACTTCGTAACAACATTTCTTTGGTGGATTGTATGCCTGAGGGTCCTTTCTTTTTTTCTCTCTTTCTTAGCAAATGCCCTTTGGAGGTTAATGGGACAGGAGGGACCCGTAAATAAATATGCTCAACCTGAGAAGATGAGTCATATTTAGTCTAACCCAACTGGGGAAATCCCATTCCTCTATTCCAGTGTATGACAGACTATGACTCGGATCTGACCAATTAAATGTAAAAGGAAGTCTTGTCGGGGGAGACAGAGATGGAAAAGTCCTCCCTCTCTAAACAAAGACAGGCACAAAAAAGAAAATGCTCTTTTTGCATTCAGCATTTTTCTTGCTGCTTGGGAAACTATTCTATAAGGATTTAATGCTTCACACTGCAGTTACCACAAGGCCCAAACATTAAAGAAAGAGGGGGCATATTTGGTCTTTGATGATACATGTATGCTTAGTCACTCAGTCATGTCCGACTGTTTGCGACACTATAGACTGTAACCTAAGTCCACTGCATTGCAGGTGGATTCTTTACTGCCGAGCCACGAGGAAAGTCCCTTTGATGGTATAATTAAATCAATAATCCAACTCTGGAATAAAAATTTTCAAGACTTTTTGCAATGTAAGAAATAATGTAAATTTATAGATTATAACTCTTTCTGTAAGGTTTCATGGAAAGGAAGGCATTCTAACTGAAACAGAGTTCATAAGAGGGACTAGAGTCAGCTGAATCATAAGAATTTTATAGGATACTTTCTGTCTCTATTTCCTTGGGGCTAGTGACCTCTAGGCTTTCCTGGTCACCCAGACAGTAAAGAATCTCCTGCAATGTGGAGATCTGGGTTGATCCCTGGATTGGGAAGATCACCTGGAAGAGGGCATGACAACCCACTCCAGTATTTTTGCCTGGAGAATCCCCATGGACAGAGGGGCCTAGCAGGCTACAGTCCACAGGGTTGCAAAGAGTTGGACAGGACTGAGGGACTAAGCACAGCGGAGGACAGTGACCTTGACTTTCTATATCATGGAGATAGCAAGATTTCAGATTTTGGAGTAGGCTTAGGAAAAACAAGATATTTTGCTTGGTTCAGTTTGGGGAGTTAGACTGCCCCTAAAACACATGTGCCATGTGATCCGTGGATCCCAGATAGGCAGAGTACGATACTGAGTTTCTTAAATTTGGGTTCAAAGAGAAGGTTGGTTAGTTGAAAGCTATTCCTCTAAAATTGACTTGTATATATGTATTCTCTCATCTGTTTATCCACCTATCATCTATCTATCTATCATATCTATCACCTGTCTATTTTCTACTTATCTATCTAATCTGTCTATTCATTCCTTGGAGAAATAACTGAGACTGAGTTAGAGTTGGTTGTGCTATTACAGAAATAAAGTATTTCTAGGTCTACTGAATAAATATCATCCTAACTATTATGTGCTGTGCTTAGTCGCTCAGTCATGTCTGACTCTCTGGACTCCATGGATTGTAGCCTACCAGGCTCCTCTGTCCATTGGGATTCTCCAGGCAAGAATACTGGGGTGGATTGCCATGCTCTCCTCCAGGGGATCTTCCAGGCCAGTGATCGAACCCAGGTTTCCTGCATTGCCGGTGGATTCTTTACCAACTGAGCCACCAGGGCATCCCCCTAATTCTTAAACCTGTTTACAAATATTGGGTCAAAAGTGTAACATAAATATAAGATATACAGCTTTATAACTCAAATTAAAATATTCCAGAGCATTATAGCTCTAATTGCAAATTTGTTTCAATTTGATTTTATTTTTTAAAAGTGGTTCTGTTATACATATGCTCATTGTTTTCCAGATTATTTTCCCATATGGGTTATTACAGATATTGAATAGAGTTCACTATGGTATACAGTAAGCCCCTTTTGATTATCTATTTTATATATAGCAGTGTTTATATGTTAACCCAAAACTTCTAATTCAACCCTCAACCTAACCTTACTCCTATGGTAACCATAAGCTTGTTTTCAAAGTCTATGAGTCTGTTTCTGCTTTGTACATAATTTAATTCATATCATTATTTTTAGATTTTACATATGAATGACATCATATGCTTTTTGTCTTTCTCTGACTTACTTCACTCAGTATGGCACTCTCTCGGTCCACCCATGTTGTTGTAAATGGCATTATTTTGTTCTTGTTTATGGCTGAGTAATACTCTTTATATATCCTCTTTATCCATTCCTCTGATGATGGATGTTTAAGTCATTCCCATGTTTTGGCTATTGTAAATAGTGCTGCTATGAACATTTGGGTGCATGTATTTTTTCAAATTATGTTTTGTCCAAATATATACCTAGGAGTGGGATTGCTGAGACATATGGTAGTTCTATTTTTAGTGTTTTTAAGGATCTTTCATACTGTTCTCCACAGTGGCAATACCAATTTGCATTCCCACCAACAGCGTAGGAGGGTTCCATTTTTTCCACACCCTCTCCAGCATTTATTGCTTGTACACTTTTTGGTGATGGCTATTCTAATATGCGTGAGGTGGAATCTTATTGTAGTTTTGATTTGCATTTCTCTAATAATGAGTACTGATGAGCATCTTTTCATGTGTTTTTTGGCCATCTGTAGATCTCCTTTGGAGAAATGTTTGCTAAGATCTTCCACCCATTTTTTGATTGGTTTGATTTTCATATATTGAGCCATATGAGCTGTTTGTATGTTTGGGAGATTAATTTCTTGATGGTTGCTTCATTTGCAAACATTTTCTTCCATTCTGAGGGCTGTCTTTTTGGTCTTTTTGTTTCTTGTGCTGTGCAAAAGCTTTTAAGTTTAATTCGATCTCAGTTGTATATTTTTCTTTTTATTTTCACTACTTTGGGAGGTAGATTCCAAAAGATATTGTCAAAATTTATGTCAAAGACTGTTCTGCCTTAGTTTTTCTCTACAAGTTTTATGGTATCCAGTATTACATTTAGATCTTTAACCCATGTTGAGTTTATTTTTGTACATGATATTAGAGAATGTTCTAATATGTTCTTTTGCACATGGCTGTCCAGTTTTCCCAAAACCATTTACTGAAGAGATTCTTTTCTCCATTGTATCTTCTTGACTCTTTTGTCATAGATCATATTACCATATATGCATAAGTTTATTTCTGGGCTTTCTATTCTGTTCCATTGATCTATATTTCTGTTTTTGTGCCACTACCATATTGTTTTTATTACTGTAGCTTTGTAGTATAGTATGAAGTCAGGGAACCTGTTTCCTTCATCTCCTTTTTTTTTTTTTTTTAAGAATTGCTTTGACTATCTGAGGTCTTTTGTATTTCCATACAAATTAAAAAAAAAAATCATTCTAATTCTGTGAAAAACATCATTTGGTAATTTGAATCAGATTTTATTCAATGTGTAAATTGCCTCAGGTAGTATAATTATTTTGAAAATTTTGATATTTTAATTCAAGAACATGATATATCCTTCTATGTTTCTTTCATGCTCAATTTCTTTCATCAATGTCTTATAGTTTAAAAAATATAGGTCTTTTGTCTCCTTAAGTAGAGTTATTCCTAGGTATTTTATTCTTTTCGGTGCAATGGTAAAGGAGACTGTTTCCTTAATTTCTCTTTCTAGCCTTTCTTGTTAATGGAGAGAAATGCAAGAGATTTCTGCCTATTAATTTTGTATTTTGTAATTTTAACACATTCATTGATAACCACTAGTAGTTTTCTGGTAGAATCTTTAGGGTTTTCTATCTATAGTATCATGTCATCTGAAAACAGTGACAGTGTTAATTTTTCTTTCCCAATTTGGATTCCTTTTATATCTTCTTTTGTAATTGCTTTGGCCATACAATTGGCAAGAGTGGACGTCCATGTCTTGTTCCTGATCTTAGAGGAAACATTTTCCTGTTCTCACCATTGAGTATGATGTTAATGGCGGTTGTTATAAATGGCATTTGTTTTTTGAGGTAGAGTCCCTCCATGCCCACTTTCTGGAGAGTTTTTATCATAATGGGTGACAAATTTTGTCAAAAGCTTTTTCTCCATCTATTGAGACAATCATATGGTTTTTATTCTTCATTTTCTTAATGTGGTGTATCTCACTGATTGACTTGCAGATTGAAAAATCCTTGTGCCCCTGGGATAAATCACCTTGATCATCATATATGATCTTTACAAGGTATTATTAGATTCAGTTTACTAGTATTTTGTTGAGGATTTTTGTGCCTATGTTCATCAGTGGTATTGGTCTTTAACTTTTTTTCTGGTGTTATCTTTAGATTTGGTGTCAGAGTGATAAGGGTTGTATAGAAGAGGTTTGGACATATTCCTCCCTCTGTAATTTTTTGGAACAGTTTCAGAAAGAAAGAAAACATCTCTCAGTGTTTAATAGAATTCTCCTATGAAGCCATCTGGTCCTATACATTTTTTAGAACTTTTAAAATCACAGTTTTAATTTCAGTACTTATGACTGGTCTGTTCATATTTTCTATTTCTTCCTGGCTCAGTCTTGGAAGACTATACCTTTCTAAGACTTTGAATTTTAAAGTTATCATGATTCTTCCAAGAGAGATCTCCATCACTTTCTACAGAGGAACTATTCATTCCTGTCTGCCTTTTTAAAACTATCTGAAAGGTTTAAGACCATTATAGAGTGAGCTTTATAGGGATATTGAAGACTGACAGGGCTATTAAATTTTGACTCCCTGAACAAAGATGGAAAGCATTTGGGCAGGATAATAATGAAGGTGGTCTTTCCAAGAGCTTCTTTGTCTAAAGTCAGAAAGGACATGGGCAGAGAGAGATAAGGAGGAAATACCATAGAGACAAGCCTTGTTACTATTACATGAAATTCTAGATTTTAATACAAAATGCACATGCACATTAAGTGTGACAACATTTATTTTTAAGCATATTTCTAATAAAGAAAAAACTTTGGTGACATATTTCCATGCAACATTACTAAAGTGTTTTAACATGACACTATTCCAGAAAAGCTGGAATTGTGTAAATTGTTCATTGATAGTTAATCCAAATTATTTAGTGCTATCATGAATACCAAATACCTAATAGTGTAAATTGTTCATTGATAGTTAATCCAAATTATTTAGTGCTATCATGAATACCAAACCATAATGTACCAATGTTTACAATCTGAATTAAAGGGGACTGTAGCAGGCAATACATAAATTTCGCTTCCTTTTATCCAAAGTGATTTCTTCCTATTTCATTGGGCGGACTGATACTGAAGCTGAAGCTCCAAAATTTTGGTCACCTAATGCGAAGAACTGACTCACTGGAAAAGACTCTGATGCTGGGAAAGATTAAAGGCAGGAGGAGAAGGGGACAACAGAGGATGAGATGGTTGAATGGCATCACCAACTCAATGGACATGAGTTTGAGGACGCTCTGGGAGTTGATGATGGACAGGGAGGCCTGGCGTTCTGCAGTCCACGGGGTCGCAAAAAGTTGGACATGACTAAGTGACTGAACTAAAGTGATTTCTGACTTTTCATTAGAGTATGACTTTACTTCTCTATCTTGCATTTTTATTAATATATATAAAGTTCCCCTTTTGTCTGTATCTTTTCAGAAAAGCTCAAGTACAATTAATGCTTGTGAATGCCCCAAGGCACTCATCATGTTCTATTTTTTGACTAGATTTATGTCCTAGTTAAGAAACAAATTGTTTTCCTTGAACTAGTAGCCTTTCAGGTCTTAGGTTAATTGGAGCTTTCTGTCATGTCCTTAACTCCCATCTGGGAAAATCCTGAGCTACCCTGGATAGAACTCTCTGTAAAACTGTACCTTGGAACCACAAAAAGAGGTCAGTATTTTCTGACCACCAGGTTCCCCCATCTCTGGGATTTTCCAGGCAAGAACACTGGAGTGGATTTCCTTTTCCTTCTCTGATGCATGAAAATGAAAAGTGAAAGTGAAGTCACTCAGTCGTGTCCGACTCCTAGCAACCCCATGGACTGTAGCCTACCAGGCTCCTCCGTCCATGGGATTTTCCAGGCAAGAGTACTGGATATTGGGACACTAATCTCATCTGTTCAGCTCTACATGAACAAAAGTTCTAATTCTAGGCTTTTATGAAATATATATAATAATGCATTACATAGGTTTAAGAGAAAATATTGTTTCTCTTATGCTTAAATTAAAATTTATTGGTCTTCACTGGAAAATTCAAATAGGTTTTAAAACATTCTAGAACAACGTGCTTTATAGAATAATAGCTTTCAAATTGAAATAATTTAGCTATAAATGATTTATTTACTAAGACATATGGAGAAATAGAGGTACAATTACTGTTCCAATTATTTAAAAACTAGCATTCTGTGATTAAGCAAATAAGTTAATGCTCTCTATTTCCAGTATGTGCTAAAATATGAGTTTTAATATATAGAAGGATGATTTTATTTTTGCTTTTTTATGACAATGCAAGTACCATTATTAACAAATAATACATTTTTTAAAGCTGTAGCTAAATCAGTTTCCTTTTAGATGGTGGAAGAATTGTAAATGGAGATAGAATTTAAATATCATCTCCTTCTAACTTCATTTGACTGAGAGAGGAATTAAATTGTCCATGAGTAATGCTGATCATCTGGTATCTTTGACCTTTCCACAATCCTGCTTAGAGAAAAGGGGAGGAAAAAATGGAACCAGTAATGGGAACTGGCATACTATGGCATTTATTGTCTAGTGAAGCACTATATTAAAACTGTTTGATTTTAATTAAAAACAAAATAATTCACTATGATATCTTCTGTTTCCATATAAATAAGAATTCCATGTGTCTAGCATACTTTTCAACTACATTTTGATGACTAGTCTTGCTTTATAAGATGTAATACACTATACAGATAGTAGATTATTCACAGTAATCCAAGTCTATGCCCTGACCAGTAACGCTGAAGAAGCTGAATTTGAATGTTTCTGTGAAAACCTACAAGATCTTCTAGAAGTAACACCCCAAAAAGATGCCCTTTTGCATTATAGGGGACTGGAATGCAAAAGTAGGAGTCAAGAAACACCTGGAGTAACAGGCAAATTTGGCCTTGGAGTACGGAATGAAGCAGGGCAAAGGCTAACAAAATTTCGCCAACAGAATGCACTGGTCATAGCAAATACCCTCTTCCAACAAAACAAGAGAAGACTCTACAAATGCACATCACCAGATGGTCAACACTGAAATCAGATTGATTATATTCTTTGCAGCCAAAGGTGGAGAAGCTCTATACAGTCAGCAAAACCAAGACCAGGAGCTGACTGTGGCTCAGATCATGAACTCCTTATTGCCAAATTCAAACTTAAATTGAAGAAAGTGGGGAAAACCACTAGGCCATTCAGGTATGACCTAAATCAAATCCCTTATGACTATACAATGGACATGAGAAACAGATTTAAGGGACTAGATCTGATAGACAGAGTGCTTGATGAACTATGGATGGAAGTTCCTGACATTGAACAGGAGACAGGGAGCAAGACCATCGCTAAGAAAAAGAAATGCAAAAAAGCAAAATGGCTGTCTGAGGAGGCCTTACAAATATCTGTGAAAAGAAGAGAAGTGAAAGGCAAAGGAGAAAGGAAAGATATACCCATTTGAATGTAGAGTTCCAAAGAATAGCAAGGAGAGATAAGAAAGCCTTCCTCAGTGATCAACGCAAAGAAATAGAGAAAAACAACAGAATGGGAGAGACTAGAGATCTCTTCAAGAGAATTAGAGCTACCAAGGGAAAATTTCATGCAAAGATGGGTTTGATAAAGGACAGAAATGGTATGGACCCAACAGAAGCAGAAGATATTAAAAGGTGGCAAGAATACACAGAAGAACTGTACAAAAAAGATATTCATGACCCAGATAATAAAAAAGGCGTGATCACTCACACTCACCTAGAGCTGGACATCCTGGAATGTGAAGTCAGGTGGGCCGTAGGAAGCATCACTATGAACAAAGCTAGTGGAAGTGATGGAATTCCAGTTGAACTATTTCAAATCCTACTGCACACAATTGCACTCATCTCACATGCTAGCAAAGTAGTGCTCAAAATTCTCCAAGCCAGGCTTCAGCAATATGTGAACCGTGAACTTCCAGATGTTCAAGCTAGTTTTAGAAAAGGCAGGGGAACCAGAGATCAAATTGCCAACATCTGCTGGATCATCAAAAAAGCAAGAGAGTTCAAAAAAAAAAAAATCTATTTCTGCTTTACAGACTATGCCAAAGCCTTTGACTATGTGGATCACAATAAACTGTAGAAAATCCTGAAAGAGATGGGAATGCCAGACCACCTGACCTGCCTCTTGAGAAACCTGCATGCGGGTCAGGAAGCAACAGTTAGAATTAGACATGGAGCAACAGACTGGTTCCAAATAGGAAAAGGAGTAAGTCAAGACTATATATTGTCACCTTGATTGTTTAACTTATATGCATAGTACATCATGAGAAACGCTGGGCTGGAAGAAGCACAAGCTGGAATCAAGATTGCTGGGAGAAATATCAATAACCTCAGATATGCAGATGATACCACCCTTATGGCAGAAAGTGAAGAAGCACGAAAAGCCTCTTGATGAAAGTGAAAGAGGAGAGTGAAAAAGTTGACTTAAAGCTTAACATTCAGAAAACTAAGATCATGGCATCCAGTCCCATCTATTCATGGCAAATAGATGGGGAAACAATGGAAATAGTGGCTGACTTTATTTTTCTGGGCTCCAATACTGTGGATGGTGATTGATGCCATGAAATTAAAAGATGCTTACTCCTTGGAAGGAAAGTTATGACCAACTTATACAGCATATTAAAAAGCAGAGACATTACTTTGCCAACAAAGGTCCGTCTAGTCAAGGCTATAGTTTTTCCAGTAGTCATGTATGGATGTGAGAGTTGGACTATAAAGAAAGGTGAGCACTGAAGAATTGTTGCTTTTGAACTGTGGTGTTTGAGAAGACTCTCAAGAGTCCCTTGGACTGTAAGGAGATCCAACCAGTCCCTCCTAAAGGAGATAGTCCTGGGTGTTCATTGGAGGGACTGATGTTGAAGCTGAAACTCCAATACTTTGGCTACCTGATAGGAAGAGCTGACTTATTTGAAAAGACCCTGATGCTGGGAAAGATTGAGAGCAGGAGGAGCAGGGGATGACAGAGGATGAGATGGTTGGATGGGATCACCAACATAGTGGACATGGGTTTGGGTGGACTCATGGAGTTGTAATGGACAGGGCGGCCTGGCATGCTGCAGTTCATGGGATTATAAAGAGTCGGGAACAACTGAGTGACTGAATTGAACTGAACTGGACTGATACACATCCTGCCACCACCACCCTACCCTCTGTCCAGTGGTCACTAGTCAAATCAACTTCTGTTCCAATGAGTGACATCAGCAACTTCTGACTCTGTGCATCACAGGTGTGGCTAGAGGGTATCCATCAGATGTGAAGCTAGATGGTGGGGCAGAGGACTAAATGTATGGTACATTGAACCCTAAAATACAAAAACCTATGTTGGTGAATCGACTGCCTCACATATAACCCAGAGGAGAGTCAGATTTTGCAAACCTTTTTGCAAACCTAGTATTATGGATATCCATTAATTTTTCTTTAACCAGTCATTGCTTTGTCCCTTAATCTCATAATAGAACTACTCTTTCCAAATGAGAACTTATTTATTCATTAAGTGGAGGCTTGAAATTCTGTCATTATAAACATCATGCCTTGACAAATTTGTGAATAAATGGGCCACGACCTGGCCAATCAGGTCACGTTATATTCCTGGGTGAACTAATTGACCTATAGGTGTCTCATGAATCAAACCAAGTCATGAGTGTCTTCCATTATAACCTTAGTGTTTTGCTTCTCAATAAGATGATGTCTTTATACTGAGGTTGAGAAACAGAATATAAGGTTGTGTATTTGGCTGGGACTATTTTTCCAGTGACACGAAGAGCATGTTCCATTTACAAAAAACACCAGTGTTGAAATCATCTGGGCACCTCAGCATTACAGGTAATGTCTGTTCTAAAGAATTTCAGTGGGTTTTGTATGACCAATATCATTGATTTTTTAGCCAAGTATATAAGTATATTCTCTGAGCTCAGTTTAGTTCATGTTCACTATATTATTAAGCATATTATTTAAGCAAACCTCATACCACACTAAAAGGAGTTTCAATCAATCTCTTCAAAGATATGGGAGCAAGGAGCTCTAGTAGATTCCAGATCAGGTTTCTGACAATCTCGCATCTACATGGATATTTGAAAGCTTAATATCTGGATTAAACATTAATTCACATCACAGCTATTATATGACACTGAATAATACATTGCTCTAATCTTCCACTTCTTCACTGTATATTGTAGATAATAATATCTTGACTGTAATAGAAAGTATTAAGTGAAATGACATATGTAAACTACTTAACATCTTCTCTAAGCTATAGGAAGCACTCAATAAACATTACATTTCTTAATCTCCTATTCTTTCTCATTATTCCTTTTCTAAGCCTTCACAGTTATCATCAGCAATAATGTTACATCGAAAAGCATAATACAAAGAATAACATGTCTACCACATGCATGCAATTGAACATTACTGTCCTTATTCTTCTTTGTAACACTCTATATTCTATGACATACTTGATGCTTTCAGTTTGGAAAGCATGCATATGGGAACACAGTGAACAAAGAAGGGACAGTGGGGATGATGTTGCTCATTCATCACAGCTCTTGAGAAAACACTCTTATCGGCAGTAATGCACATAACAGTGGACACAACTAGCTCAGCTGACTGCATACTCTGATCTTAGAAAGTTGAAGTTTTTCTAATCTGTTGAATTTAAAAGTGCTAGAGTTTATTTAAAGTAGTACTCTGTGTGTGTGTGTTTGTGTGTGTGTGTGTGTGTGTGTGTGTGTGTGTGTTGGATGGGAAAGTAATCCAGGCATGCTTCTTCCTATTTCTAATGTATCTGGAAGTCAAGTATTGTGAAAATGAACACTGATTATGAAGAGTTGGGGGGGGAAACATTCTGAACCATTGAAATAGTAGCACAAATCCCAAGGTAAAGGGTGAAGAAATTTAGAAGCTAAGGACAGGAAAATGTGAAATATGTTGCCACTTTCATCTTATATTGTCTCTTTTACTACTTTACTGTTTTAATTATGTCACCTTTTCATTTTCTTTCCTTCTTAGTTTCTCATGATCTTCTTTTCTTTTCAGCATGTATCTCCTCAACATTTTTTTATTCTTTTTCTTCTAATTCACTATTATTTCTGTCCTCCAATTTAAATTTTTGGAGCAAACTCAGAAAATTGAGTACATTGTACAATCTAAAAGAAAAATACATAGTATAGGCAGAGACCTCAGGGTTTATTTTATTTTATTTCAGTTTTAACATGTTATTTATCTGTAATTATTTATCTAGAAACATCATGCATTTATTTCTCTGGAAACAGTGACAGACTTTATTTTCTTGGACTGCAAAATCACTGCAGATGGTGACTGCAGCCTTGAAATTAAAAGATGCGTGCTCTTTGGAAGAAAGTTATGACAAACCTAGACAGTGTATTCAAAAGCAGAGACATCACTTTGCCAAGAAAGGTCCATATAGTCAAAGTTATGGTTTTTCTAGTAATCATGAACAGATGTGAAAGTTGGACCATAAACAAGGCTGAATGCCAAAGAAGTAATGCTTTCAAACTGTAGTTCTGGAGAAGATTCTTGAGAGTCCCCTGGATTACAAAGAGATCAAACCAGTCAGTCTTTGAGGAAAGAGAAAGTCGCTCACTCGTGTCCTACTCTTTGTGACCCTATGGACTATACAGTCCATGGAATTCTCCAGGCCAGTATACTGGAGAGGGTAGTTGCTTCCTTCTCCAGGGGATCTTCCCAGCCCAGGGATCACATCCCGCATTTTTTTTTTTTTTTTTTTTTTTGCAGGCAGATTCTTTAGCAGCTGAGCCATCAGAGAAGCCCCTCCTAGAAGAAATCAACCCTGATTACTCATTGGAAGGACTGAGTCTGAAGCTGAAGCTCCAATACTTTGGCCACCTGATGTGAAGAGCTAATTTACTGGAAAAGACTCTGCTGGAAAAGATTGAGGGCAGGAGGAGAAGCTAGGGATGGAGGATGAGTTGGTTGCATGGCGTCACTGACTCAATGGACATGAGTTTGAGCTGACTCCAGGAGATAGTGAAGGACAGAGAAGCCTGACATGCTGCAGTCCATGGAGTCTCCAAGAGTCAGACACAGCTGAGCGACTGAACAGAACTGAGTGACTGGACAGCAGCAACAGATCTATAGGTTGGGTAAGATAGATCAATAGTTAACAAAAAGTTATACTTGGGCTTAATGTCACTCACTTCTAATCTATTTGTAACAAAACAAAAGAGGTAAGTATTTCATTTTGTTATTATTTGGAGAGAATCAATAGGATACCTTTATATGTTTGTTGGCTTCCCTGATAGCTCAGTTGGTATAGAATCCAACTGCAATAAAAGAGACTCCAGCTCAATTCCTGGGTCAGGAAGATCCACTGGAAAAAGGATAGGCTACCCATTCCAGTATTCTTGGTCTTCCCTTGTGGCTCAGCTGGTAAATAAGCTGCCTGCAATGAGGGAGACCTGGGTTCGACCCCTGGATTGGGAAGATCCCTTGGAGAAGGGAAAGGCTACCCACTCCAGTATTGTAGCCTGGAGAATTCCACGGACTATATAGTTCATGGGGTCTCAAAGATTCGGACACGACTGAGCAAGTTTCACTTTCATATGTGTTTGTATGCAGAGACAGGTAAATTTAGTTTAGAAAATTGAATCGCATGTGATTATGGGGGCTGGCAAGTGTGAAATTTGGAGGGGAGGCAGGTAGACTAGAGACTCAGGGAAGAGTTTATATTGTAGTACAAATATTTTCTGGAGCCAGAAATTGTTTTTTCTAGGAGAATCTGTCTTTTTTTTCTCTAAAGGCATTCAACTGATTGGATGAAGCCCATCTTCACCATGGAGGGTATTCTGCTTTACTCAGTCTTCTGACTTAAATGCTAGTTACATTTAACAAAATACTTCCACAGCAACATTCTGACTGTTTGGTAAAATATTTGAGCACCATAGTCTAGCCAAATTGACACTTAAAATTAACCTCTACAAATCTATTCCTTGTAATTTGTCACCCATATGTGTCTCATTAAACCATACTTCAAATAAACACAATAGTAAGGCAATCATTCTGCCTAACATGGTGAAATTACACTGCCTTCATCTGAAAATACATCAACCCTTATTCTAGAGGGGAATGTCAAGTCCTTGGAAGATACTCACTCTTCCACTTGATGTCTTGTGAGTTATTACCATGTACAGTTAAAAATATTTAAATGTTTATGTGAAATGGTTGCACTTTATATGATAAGAGGATAAGAAAAAGATAAAAAATATTTTGAAACACATATTCATAACAAAATAAAAAATAAATACTCTTAACAATACAGTACTCCTTTCTGTACATTACAGTGTGGTTATAATTGATAATTATAATGACTCTCTCCCTTTCCCACTAACCCATTCCATATTTCCTTTGCACTCTGCAAATACCTCTGCTGCTCACAGTGCTTTTCCTTTTGGGATGATCCAAATCTTAATTTCGGAAGTGTCTGGACCTCTTAGTCCTTCCTAAATTGAATTGTCATAGTTTTCCATTGATTTTCTTCACAGGGCATGGTAGTACTAAGAGATGCCCCCAAAGAATGATATGTATTATAAATATAATCTTCACTATCTTCCTTGTAAATAAGTGGCCAAGTTTCTTTTCAGTAATCAGGATCAATCATCCTAGCCAACACAGTGATTCCTTTCATTATTTGTTCAGAGGAATAAATAACCCAGAGTGGCAGGAATAGCAGTCCTACCTCTTAATTCAATGGAGTCATTGATGTGTGTCTTGGTGGAAATATTTCTTATGTTGGAATTACGACAAATAAGTTCAAAGGGACAGTTTTTTTTTTTTTTCTACTAGATCACTAACAGTGACAGTGAGTGGTGAGAGGTGTTTCTCCCATATACATCCTTTGATTCCTAGACCTGTGAATCCTGCCAATGAAAGAATGCACCACATATTGAATGCTCATATAAAGCTCATACATCTTCCTGCAGAGACTGGACCCATAGTATTTGATTAGGAGCATTTAATAGTATTATCAGATGGTCAAATAGACATCACCAAAGGGTCAATACCAAAATCAAATTGATTATATTCTTTGAAGTCAAAGATGGAGAAACTCTACACAGTCAGCAAAAACAAACTGGGAGCTGACTGTGGCTCAGATCATGAACTCCTTATTGCCAAATTCAGACTTAAATTGAAGAAAGTAGGTAAAGCTACTAGACCATTCAGGTATGACCTAAATAAAATTCCTTATGATTATACAGTGAAAGTGACAAATGGATTCAAGGGATTAGATCTGATAGAACTCCTGAAGAATTATGAACAGAGTTTCATGACATTGTACAGGAGGAGGTGATCAAGACCATCCCCAAGAAAAAGAATGCCAAAAAGGTAAAATGGCTGTCTGAGGAGGCCTTGCAAATAGCTGAGAAAAAAGAGAAGTGAAAGGCAAAGGAGAAAAGCCAAGATATACCCATTTGAAAAGCAAGGAGTGATAATAAAGCCTTCCTCAATGATCAATGCAAAGAAATAGAGGAAAACAATAGAATGGAAAAGACTAAAGATCTCTTCAAGAAAAATAGAGATATCAAGGGAAATTTTCATCCAAAGACAGGCACAATAATGGGCAGAAATGGTATGGACCTAAAAGAAGCAGAAGATAATAAGAAGAGGTGGCAAGAATACACAGAAGAATTATACAAAAAAAAAAAAAAAAAAAAAAAAAAACAACTTCTTGACCAGATAACCACAATGGTGTGGTCACTCACCTAGAGCCAGACATCCTGGAATGCAAAATCAAGTGGGCCTTCAGAAGCATCACTATGAACAGAGCTAGTGGAGGTGATGGAATTCCAGTTGAACTATTTCAAATCCTAAAAGATGATGCTGTGAAAGTGCTTCACTCAATACGCCAGCAAATTTGGAAAACTCAGCAGTGGCCACAAGAATGGAAAAGGTCAGTTTTCACTCCAATCCCAAAGAAATGCAATGCCAAAGAATGTTCAAACTCGCTCACAATTGCACTCGTCTCACACGCTAGCAAAGTAATGCACAAAATTCTCCAAGCCAGGTCAACAGTACATGAACCATGAACGTCCAGATGTTCAATGTGGATTTAGAAAAGGCAGAGGAACCAGAGAAAAAAATTGCTAACATCCATTGGATCATAGAAAAAACAAGAGAATTCCAGTAAAATATCTACTTCTGCTTTACTGATTATGCCAAAACCTTTGACTGTGTAGATCACAACAAGCTGTGGAAAATTCTTCAAAAGATGGGAATACCAGACCATTTTACCCGCCTCCTGAGAAATTTGTACAAGGTCAAGAAGAAACAGAACCGCACATGGAACAGCAGACTGATTCCAAATTGGGAAAGGAGTACGTCAAAGCTGTATCTTGTCACCCTGCTTATTTAACTTCTATGCGGATTGCATGCATGCATTCTAAGTCACTTCAGTGTCCAACTCCGTGCGACCCTGTGGACAGCCGCCCACTAGGCTCCTCTGTCCACAGGATTCTCTAGGCAAGAATACTGGAGTGGGTTGTCATTTCTATCTCCATCTATGCAGATTACATCATGCAAAATGCCAGGCTGGATAAAGCACAGACTGGAATCAACAATGCCAGGAGAAATATCAATAACCAGTATCAATAATCAAAATATGCAGATGACACCATCCTTATGGCAGGAAGTGAAGAACTAAACATCCTCTTGATGAATGATGAAAGTGAAAGAGGCAAGTGAAAAAAGCTGGCTTAAAACTCAACATTCAAAAAACGAAGATCACGACCGAATGACTGAAGTGAACTGAACTGAGTTGATCTAATAATTATAATTTGCATATCTTATCTGTTATGCAGCATCATGAACTATCAGTGTTTTCTTTTCTACTAGAAGTAGTCATTAGTACCTTTAAATCTAATCAGAGAATCACTTTCAGGATCCCTAGAACCGTGATTCTGTTTTTCTAGAAAAAAATAATAATTATTTTTTAACACTCTTGGTACCATAGTTTCTATTTAGTTAAGTTTAGTTAGAGGAACAGATCCAATAGTATAAAAATATACAGAAATAAGGAAAGAAAAAGAAAGAGAAAAGAGAGATAAAGAAAGGAAGAAAGAGAGAAAAAAAGAAAGCTTATCTTTGAAAAATACAGATGTTACGGGTGTAAACACCACATGAATCAGAAATTCACATACAGGTTTGAGTTCCCCCAAAGCTTAACGATAGCCTGCTGTGGACCAGAAGATTTATTGATAATATAAATAATCAATTAATAAATGTTTTATATGTTACATGTGCTATATACAATATTCTTAGAATAAAGTAAAACAGAAAGAAGAAAATGTTAATAAAATCATAAGAAAGAGAAAATACACTTATGGTGCCATACTGTATTTATCAATACTGTACATTTATTTTTTCTGTTTATAAGATGAATTATCTATCAGTATGTACATCACAAGGAGAAGAGGGCATCAGAGGGTGAAATGGCTGGATGGCATCACTGATGCAATGGACGTGAACTTGGGCAAATTTCTGGAGATGGTGAGGAACAGAGAGGCCTGGCATGCTGCAGTCCATGGGGTCGCTAAGAGTTGGACATGACAGAGCAACTGAGCAACAACAACAACCTACATCAATATTGTCTCATTTTATATAAAACATTGTAGATATTACACATGGTACTAACAGTAGACACAAAAATTGAACAGATGTGAAAAAATAAATTATATTTATTTATAGTATAGTGATTCATATAATAATAACAAAAAGTAAAAATATGATAATTTTATGGTATTCTCTGATAATTATCAATCTGATAATTGATACTATTTACTTATGGTAGCCTAGGCTATAGAGCAATGAATAGAATGTTATAAAAAATATTTATGGCATACAGTATTATGGTCATATTTATAGTATTAAAAAATTATTACAACTTACTAGTGATATTAGACTGCTACTCAATTTCTCCAATTGCAAAGGAAAGAAGCATATCATACAGCAAATAATTATTTGAAAACAAAGTTAGAAAACACAAAACTAGCACATTACTAATTTTATATTAAATGTCACTCAATTTACGCCTATGTAATAATAGGCTATCCACTATGTTACAAGTCTCGTGCATGGTGTTCTTCATTATGAATACTTAGGCCATGATGATAGCAGAAAAATGTCTAGACAGTTCTTTCCATACAGTTATTAGGTTTTAATACAGAGACTCTCATACACCTACAACCCATAACTTTATCAAATGTACACTATTTTGGCTATTTGTTATTCATTAAGTGGAAGTGGATCAGCATCAAGTTCTTCATCCTTTTGTCTCCACACTGAGAAGCCTGAGGAGGAGGAGGAAGAGAGTTTGGTCCTATCGTCTCAGGGCTGATGGAGGTGGAGGAGGTAGAAGGGGAGGCGGGCACACTCAGTGTAACTTTGTGTGTATGGAAGGCACCATAATTTCTGCTGACAGCTTTTGCTTTTTAATTTCTCTAAAGGTGTTTCTATTATACGGTACTAATCTTTCTTTCTTTCACTATTCACTTTGGTTCCAGTGCCCATATCATAAAGAGTCCACGTGAGTAAGGGTCAAAAGCAGTCTTGGAGAACCAGAATCTCTCTGCCAGATTGATGATGTCAGTTTGCTTTCTGGCACTGCTTCTCCTATGTCTGCCTCTTCATTGTCTGCCAGTCGTTTGGAAGCACTTATTTCTGTCAAGTCATCTTATGTTAATTCCTCTGGTGTGGTATTTGTTAGTTCTTGGGTTCTCCAAGGTCCATGTCCTGGAACTCATCACCCTCTATTTATTTGGGGGCATATCTTATACAAGAATCAATTGTGTGTATACATATACATATACATATGTGAGAGAGAGAGAGAGAGAGAGGGAGAGTCTAAGGAATTTGCCCACACTATGACCTCAAAATGAATGATCCAGTGATTTAGTGTATTGGAAAATATATCAAGCTTCTTTTGTCATGTCCACACTGTATCATTTCACTTGATTGGCTCTGTGGCAAATCCTGTGAAGTCTTGTACAACATCTGGACAGCTTTCTTTGGAAGGAATTTATTTGGGGTCAGAGCATGAAGACTTTCATAGTTTTTCTGTAATGGTGGTGTCTTCAATGGTGTAACTCTTCCAGGATTTCATGATACTCTCTCTATCAGGATTCTTGTCCATTGCATTGACAACCCCTTCTACAGAGTATCGTGTACAATGAGTCTTAAAGGTCTCTATGACCCCTGATGCAGAGGCTGAACTAGACATTGTGTTTGGAGGCAGGTAAACAACTTCAGTGCTTCCCTCATGGCTCAGTCGGTACATCATCTGCCTGCAAGGCAGGAGAGCCAGGTTCAATCCTTGGGTTGGGAAGATCCCCTGGAGAAGGAAATGGCAACATACTCCAGAATTCTTGCCTGGAGATTCCCATGGACAGAGCAGCCTGGGGGGCTACATGGGGTCAGAGCAGCCCAGGGGGTCGCAAGAGTCATACATGGCTTAACAACTAAACCACCACCACCACACCACTTCAATGCCTTCAGTGTGAAACTCATGGAGTTCTGAGTGGCCAGGGGCTTTGTTGCTGTTTTTTCATTGTGAAGTCCTGACAGACTCTTTGAGGACCCATGGACTGTAGCCCTCCAGACTCAAGGAGAACCTTTTTTTCTGGATTAAGATATTAATCCTAATCAATGCTAAAGTAACTTTGTAAGGCAGTCTCTTACTAGCAAGATACTTTCCAACTTCAAGAACCAAGAATCAATGAAACTAATCCAGGAAAAATTTCTCCTTGCCCAGGCTCTCTTTTACAACCAAAAGACACCAGGCAGCTGCTGTTTATCTTTCCCCCTCAGGGCTCAGGGATTAGAGCAACTTTATAGAGATGGCAAACCCTCCTGCATGTGCACAAAACAATAGAACTATCCCTTCCTTTTTTAAATCCTGCTAACCTCTCTTCCTTACTAGTAAATGTTAGGGCTTCCCCACTGGTGGCTCAGGAATAAAACAACAATGACAAACAACAAATTAACTTGCCAGTGCAGATGATGTGAGTTTGATTCATGGGTGGGAAAGATTCCCTGGGGAAGAAAATGGCAACTCACTCCAGTACTCTTGACTAGGCAATCCCATGGACAGAGGAGCCTGGTGGTCTGCAGTCCAAGGTGTTGAAAAAATTGGACATGACTTAGTGACTAAACAGCAGCAGCAGCATGACACTTTTTCCCAGAATAGGGCACTGCCATCTGTATTATAAAACTTGTCCAGGCAGATATACTTGCTTCTCAATAATTTTCTCATGTTGTCCTGGAAGTTATCTGCTCTCCGTTGGTCAACAGAAGCTACTTCTCCTATTCTCTGGATTTTTTTTTTTAATTTGATCAAACCTCTTCCTAAAATTACCAAACCATCCTTTGCTGGCATTAAATTCCCTAGCATTACATCCTTCACTTCTCTTTGGCTTTAAGTTTTATATAATGAACTAACTTTTTCTTGAATAATATTAGATTCTAAGAATGCTTTTCTTATAGCAATTCCTTACCCACATAAAAGCTGCATTTTCAATATGAGATTAAAAAAAAAAAAAAGTATTTCCCAAAAAAGGGCAAATTTTCTTAGCTGCTGATACAGCTGCTGTGAGGGCCTCATGGATTGCCTTTTCTTTTTTCACATGAGTCCCCACGCTAGATTCATTTATCTTGAAAGGTGGGTAACTACAGTTGCAGACCTCCACCTGTGGTAGAGATCAAGCAATTCAACTTTTTCTTATAATAATGATTTTCCTTCTTGAGAGTACTTCCAGAGTCACAATGTCACTTCATGTGGGTCCCATGGTGTTATTCAAGGTTTGCAGTATTATATTAAATATGATGAAAAATATGGAAAAATAGTGAGAGATCACTTTGTTACTGTGATACACAATTTACTGCAGAGATATACTGCTTACATGAAGAGAATTATCATCACAGGGCATTTTAGTGTATATTTGAGCTCACCATGATAGAAACAGGAGATGGCTATGCAATTATTATAGTAGTTCAATATGTACTACAGCTAATTTTATGCACTTATAATTTAATACTGCATCTTTACACTTGTTTATATTTCTCTTAACTGTGAATGGCACCATGCACAGTCTATATTTGTGTGTGTGAGTTGTGATAAATTTGCCTTTTTGTTATAGACCTGTGTACATTTTATGGCCTTAAAATAATAAAACAGACTAGTATGTGCATATATATTAGCATTCCTGATATCTAAATTTTTCTTAATTTTTTTCAATACTTAAATGTTTTGCATTTCATCAGTTTTTCAAATTGTTGCAAATATCTAAAATCTTTTCAGTATATTTGTTGAAAACAACCTACTTACAATGGGTCTGTGCAGTTTAAACCTGTGTTGTACAAGGGTCAATTGTATATATATATATATATATATTATACATATATATTATATGTGTGTGTATATATATACACACACATACAGAAAGATTTTAAGGAATTGGCCCACATAATGACCTAAAAATGGATGATCTAATGATTTTGTATATTGGCAAACACATCAATAAAATACTACATTGCACTTGATAAAATGTTCTTTGAAAAGTATTAGTAACTCCTACTAAAACACTTAAACTATCTACTAACACTTGGTTCTGTGTTTTACAATTAAAGTAAAATCACCTCAGCTCAGTTCAGTCACTAAGTTGTGTCCAACTCTTTGTGACCGCGTTGACTGCAGCATGCCAGTCTTCCCTGTCCATCACCAACTCCAAGAGCTTCCTCAAACTCATGTCCATTGAGTTGGTGATGCCATCCAACCATCTCATCTTCTGTCCTCCTCTTCTCCTTCCACCTTCAATCTTTCCCAGTATCAGGGTCTTTTCAAATGAGTTAGTTCTTCACAACAGGTGGCCAAAGTTTTGGAGTTTCAGCTTCAGCATCAGCCTTTTCAATGTATATTCAGGGCTGAAATCCTTTAGGACTGACTGGTTTGATCTTGCAGTTCAAGGGACTCTCGAGAGTCTTCTCCAACACCACAGTTCAAAAACATCAATTCTTCAGTGCTCAGCTTTCTTTATAGTCCAACTCTCACATCCATACATGACTACTGGAAAAAACATAGCTTTAACTAGATAGACCTTTGTTGGCAAAGCAATGTCTTTACTTTTTAATATGCTGTCTAGATTTGTCATAGCTTTTCTTTCAAGGAGCAAGTATCTTTTAATTTCATGGCTGCAGTAGTCACCATCTATTTTTTACTTATTTATTTATTTATTTTGAGCCCCAAAACATAGTCTCTCATAGTTTGTATTGTTTCCTCATCTACTTGCCATTAAGTGATGGGACCAGATGCCATAATCTTAGTTTTCTGAATACTGAGTTTTAAGCCAACTATTTCACTCTCCTCTTTCACATTCATCAAGAGACTCTTTAGTTCTTCACTTTCTGCCACAAAGGTGGTCTCATCTGCATATCTGAGGTTATTGATATTTCTCCTGGCAATCTAGATTCCAGTTTGTGCTTCATCCAGCCTGGTATTTCACATGATGTGTTCTGCATATAAATTAAATAAGCAGGGTGACAGTATACAGCCTTGACGTACTCCTTTCCCAATTTGGAACCAGTCTGTTGTTCCATGTCAGTTCTAACTGTTGTTCCTTGACCTGCATACAGATTTCTCAGGAGGCAGGTAAGATGGTCTGGTATTTCCATCTCTTGAAGAGTTTTCCACAGTTTGTTGTGATCTACACTCAAAGGCTTTAGCGTAGTCAATAAAGCAGAAGTAAATGTTTTTGTCTTGAACTCTTGCTTTTTCTATGACCCAGTGGATGATGACAATTTGACTCTGATTATTCTGCCTTTCCTAAATTCAACTAGAACATCTGGAAATTCATGGTTCATGTACTGTTGAAGCCTGACTTGCAGAATTTTGAGTATTAGTTTGCTAGAGTGTGAGATCAGTGCAATTGTGTGGTAGTTTGAGCACTATTTAGCATTGCCTTTATTTGGGATTGGAATGAAAACTGACCTTTTTCAATCCTGTGGCCACTGCTGAATTTTCCAAATTTGCTGGTATATTAAGTGAAGCACTTTAACAGCCTCATCTTTTGGGATTTTAAAGAACTCAGCTGGAATTCTATCACCTCCACTAGTTCACCTAGCCAATAAAAATTGAAAAGAAATGGAAAACTCTAGGTTTTTAACTTAGACTCCACAGAGGTCCTCCAGTTGGTTCATGGATATTTACTCCTTACTTGGAGCCTTAAAACAAGAAGACAATGATATGTAATAGGGAGCTTCTACTTCTATTTTGGAGCATGATTTCTTTAGATGTTACAAATGACACAACTTTTATTTGTTTTACCTTTGTTGAACTTCTAATATTTACTGGTTTTGTCATACACATACTTGACTTAGTCTATCATGCCCATTTTCCAGTAGCAACGTTAGTTAGTTCAAAACTTCCTAGAGACAAAATTGTTTCCCTATTTATCAGGATTCTCTGAGTTATGAGTGGGGCAATAAGTGTGAAAGTCTACTATATATATCATCATATCTTGGGTAAATGCAAATAATAGCTGTATCTAAGGTGATTTTTTTTATTTTTTATATTCTGATAAATAAGTAAATAGCCTTATGAGATATCAGAATGATATTCATAATGAACATTTAGGGCAGGGTTGATACAACTATACTTATACAACAATTCATCGTCATCGTATGCACTGGTTCATTCTACAACCATACTTCTTATCTATCATTTGTACATGAAATTTATTTTAGTGATAATTCAAATCAAATATCAAATATTTTAAAATGGCATTTTGAGTAAGTTATTTCTATAATATATATATATATATATATATATATATATATATTTGGAATTTACTAGTGTCCATTTGTTATTACAACCCCCAGAGACAGTATATACACTTAAGCTTCCTTGATCATATCTTCTATGGTTTTACTTTATGTGGGCTTCGCCATTGGCTTGGTGGTAAAGAATCCACTTGCCAAGCAGGAGACTCAGGTTTGACCCCTTGGTGGGGAAATTCCCTTGGAGGAAGAAATGACAACCCTTTCCAATATTCTTGCCTGGAAAATTGCATGGATGGAGGAGCCTGGTGGTATTTGGTCCATGAGGTTGAAAAAATTTGTACATGACTTAGACACTAAACAACAATATTAACAACAATGCAGGAAATCAGATTCTTTTACTTAGGGCTAATTGTTCTGTGGTGATATTAGAACATTCCAAGCATATAAAATACTCACCATAAATAATTTTTCTTTCAAAGTACTTGAAGGTGAAACACTCTTCCCAAGTGTTCACCTACTAATTGACAGAGTTGGCATTTAAGAATACTGATAACATCAATATGATTTGGAGAGTTTTGGTCAGCATAAAAAACCTGACATAATATATTATGTAGCCTGATCCCTGAGAGCACAACAAATTCCTTAACACAAATAGTATTAGATAATATATCAGCTTTATGTTTTCTTTTGGCAAACTTAGGAGGTGGGAATTTGCATCACTATTAACACTTCATGTTGTAGCACAACAAATTCCTTAGCACAATTAATTATAGATAATGCTAATGCATCAACTTTAAATTTTCTTTCATCTAACTTGGGAGGTAAGGATTTGCAACATTGTTAATACTTCAGCTTGTGTCTGATTCAATACTAATAGTTATAATAAATTATTTTGAAACTCAAGACAAAACTATGTATCATGGACTTGTGGAGACTTTGGGACCTCTTATTCAAGCCCAGAAAATGTTGACCATCTTCCAGAATATTGTTCAGTCCCTTCTTATTATACTTCTAGGAATGCTTATTGGTCTCATGGTTGTTCAGTATCTGTGAATCAGAATTTTAAAAATTTCTGCAGTGCACATCCTGATAGTTAAAAAAGAAAAGAAAAGACAAAAATAGAATGGAAAAATTACAATGGGTGCTGAAAAAAAAAATGAATTCTAGCAAATAAAACTCATGTTAAAGGAGTCACAACTGTAATGAAGACACAGTGAAGTGAAAAGTGAAAGTCACTCAGTTGTATCCAACTGTTTGCGACCCCTTGGACTATACAGGCCATGGTATTCTCTAGGCCAGACTATTGGAGTGAG
Organism: Dama dama; assembly: GCF_033118175.1. Classification (NCBI taxonomy): domain Eukaryota; kingdom Metazoa; phylum Chordata; class Mammalia; order Artiodactyla; family Cervidae; genus Dama; species Dama dama. The sequence goes on along the minus strand of NC_083708.1, from coordinate 6,889,189 downwards.
TAGCCTTTCCCTTCTCCAGGGGATCTTCGCAACCCAGGGATAGAACCCAGATTTGCCACATTGCAGGTGGATTCTTTATCAGCTGAGCCACAAGGGATGCCCTGGACAATCCTTAATAATACCTTTTACAGTGTTTGTTGAGGGGAAAAAAAAAAGAACCAATGATAATAAAATAATAAAAGCAAGACATTTCATACTCTTAAAGAAGACATAGATTATTTTGTGGCCATGGTAACAACTCTCACCAGACTTATTTTAAAGTCAAAGAATCAATCGAGTAAAACTTGCTTCAGGAAAAAATATTCTGTTAGTCAAACAATCAGTATCAGCTCTTCATTTCTGAGCCTCAGCCAATCAGGAACATACCCATTCCAGTGCACATAATTCTCAGTATTAATCAATCCACACTGGTGTTACGCAAGTGAGTACAGTTACATATGTCAAACCATTTACTTCTTTGAAAGTCTGACAGCCATATACTCTTCAAAATTCCCATTATCAGTAGTCTACTCTTAGGGTAGACATTGTACCTAATCATCATGTCTCTCCTTAAAATTCTTTTTTTTTTTTTTCATTTTGCTATTCACTTTACATTTTTCTTCAGATGTTGACAATGATTTCTCCGATTCCTGCTAGCAATTAGGGGGAAAAAATGGTATGTGCTTGTGTGTGTACTCAAATATGCAAATTGAATCTCCAATATAGGGAGAATAGCTTAAGTTATTCTTTTATTAGTAAAGATGTATAAGTATATTATTTTTGTTTTATTAGAACTCAATATACTATACTCCAATACATGAATATGTCATTGAATTTTAGTGTAATGAATAATTTAAAAATCAATAGTTATATGCTTTTCATATTAAATAAATTTGAATGAATCATGCTTGTAATCCAATTTATAAATTGGGAATAAAAAAATGGGCAAACTTGAAGGAAAGAATATACTGACAGCATTTATAAAATTATTATTCTGAGAAGTATGTAATTTTCAAATTATTTATTATTTTGCTTTCAGTAAATTCTATTTGATAGTGTTAAAATAATCACAAGCAATATAAAAGAAATCTGAAGACTTTATTTTCATATTCCATTTGCCATCAGTATACCAGATAGCAGTCAAAAGAACTGCAGTAGTGTAATATTCAAATATCTTTTTGAATCTTAGCTTTCACATCAATAAAAATGAAATGAAAATACAAGTTACTTGGAGATTAAATGGAAATACATATCAGTCTACACATAGTACTTAAAAATATCTGCTGCTGTCATTTTTTTATAGTCTCAAGATACAGATTTGATATTCTCATTTTAGCTCATGTGTTTTTTTTTTTATTTTTATTTTTTTTTTTTTTTTTACCAATTCTTCAGGTATAACTTTCATTCAAATACCAGGTTAATTCTTTCAATTTATTACAGGTCTGAGAAAGAAGGAACATTTTTGTTAAAGCCATTTTATTGAAAAGGATCTGTTTTGGGGGGTGTGAGGGCAGAGGATGCTGTCAGGAGGTCAGGAGCTGCTTACTGTCTTTGACCTACCCTCACATGGTAGCATAGAAAATTCCTGAACACACATCATCCTATGGTCACAGCAAATCTATAACTGTACATGGAATAATTCTCTCTGAAAGGTATCACAAAACTGGAAGAACAAAGTCTCCATAAAAAAAGGGGTAAAAATACAGTATTAACACAAATAGAAGAAACAGAGATGTGGTTATGCCAAGAATAAAACCATACCTCAGCAGTGGTTATCCACAATCAGGAAGGATCATAAAGGTATGCTTATTTTCCCTGAGGGGTGAGCCCCACCTAGACATTCACCCCTTGCATCCTGTGCAAAAAGAGACAAGTCTCTAAAACACCAAATTTGAAAACCAACAAGGAATATGTTCAGGAAAACTGTAGAACTACAGAGAACAGAAAACGTGCTATAAAGGGCTTGACTGCAGACTCTCTCAATCTTAAAACAATGTAAAAACACAAGATTAAAGCACATAAGCCATAGACAAGGAAACCCCAATTACTAATCTTGAAGCATCTGCTAGAGAGGCAAAAACCAACTGGGATACTCCCCAGGGATTGAGACACTGGTGGGAGCCATTTTTATGATATCAGCCTACCTCTCCAATATCAGCACTGGTGGGTGCTACTTTGGAAACTGTCCCTGAGCCTGTTAGCTCCAGTGGATGTACCCCACTGAATGCCCTGCTCACCCCTGTGCTTTGGGCAGGTCTTACAGATAGTCAGGCAATAAGCTTATCCAATAGTGAAGTTGTACCAAGAGGCCAGCCTCATGCACCAGTGCACAAAAGTAGAACTCTCAGCATTTGCCACAAGGGGAGAGTACATGCAACCCACGTAGAGGACATCCCTTGAGCTCTGATGGTCAGGTGGGATTGTGTTTCTGAACCCCCAAAGAAGTCTCCCACAGCACACTTCTCTAAGATCTATTGCATAGAAACAAAGAATTAGCCAAAATTAGGTGACAGAGAAACATATTCTAATTGAAAGAATAGCAGAAAATTTCAGAAAAAGAGCTAAACAAAATAGAGATAAGTAATTACAAATAAACAAAAAAATAATTTAAAGTGGTGATCAAAGAGTCATTCACCAAATTCAGGAGAATAATGAATGAGCACAATGAAAATTAATGAAAGGGTTAATCACACAGCCATATCCGACTCTTTGGGACCCCGTGGACTATAGCCCACTAGACTCCTCTGTCCACGGAATTCTCCAAGCAAGAATACTGGGGTGGGTAGCCATGCCCATCTCCAGGGAATCTTCCCAACCAGTTGCTTGGATCCCAGTCTCCTGCACTATGGGCAGATTCTTTACCATCTGAGCCACCAGAGAAGCCCCTTCACTTTCGCTTTCAGAGGGGTCCAACACCAGAAAGATTATGTAAAAGGATGAATCAGTGAATTGGAAAACATCCCAACAGAGCAGCAAAATAAGAATAAAGTTTAAAAGTAAAGATACCTCACGGGGTATTTGGGACACATCAAGCAGAATAACCTTAGAAGAATTCTGAGGAGGAAAAGAGACAGAGAAATGGCCAGAAAAGTTATTTGAAGAAACAATGCTTGACCTGGGAAAAGAAATACATATCCAGATCTAGGATGCCCAGAGAGCTTAAAATGAAACTGTCCCCAAAAGACACATAACATTTGTTATCATTAAGATGAAAGAAGCTAAGAATAAAGAGAGAATCCTGAAAGCAGCAAGAGAAAAACAGCTTGCCATTTACAAGGGGAATTTCATAAGACTATCAACAGATTTCTCAGCAGAAAATTTAGAGGACCGAAGGAAATAGAATGACATGTTCAGATGCTTTTAAAAAAATTTATTTATTTTTTATTGAAGGATAATTGCTTTACAGAATTTTTTTGTTTCCTGTCAAACCTCAACATGAATCAGCCATAGGTATACATATATCCCCTCCTTTTTGAAACTCTCTCCCATGTCCCTCCCCATCCCACCCCTTTAGATTGATACAGAAACCCTGTTTGAGTTTCCTAAGACATACAGCAAATTCCCATTGGCTATCTATTTTACATATGGTAATGTAAGTTTCCAGGTTACTTTTTCCATACAGCTCACCCTTTAAAAAACACAAACTTCAAAACAAGAACTCTCTACATAAAAATGTTGTCATTCAGTATCAAAGGAGAAATTAAGGTTCCCAGGTAAGCAAAAAACTAAAGAAGGTCACCATCACTAAACTGCTCCTACAAAAATGTTAAGGATCTTATTTAAATTAGAAATAAATAAACACTAATTAATATAAGAAAGCATGAAAATAAAAATCTCACTGGAAAATGTAAATTTATTGTAAAGAGAGTACATCAATCACATATAAAACAAGTGTTAAAATTAAAAGAAAAATATAGTAAAATTAATTAAAATAAAAAATTAGTTAAGGGATTCACAAAATAAAAAGATGCAAAATGTGTCATCAAAAGTATAAGATATTGTGAGGCAGAGTCAAAAGTTAGAATTTGGAATATGTTCAGATTTAAGTGGCTATCAACAAAACAAACTGCTATTTACATATGATGTAATATGTGAAACAGGGTAAATGCAAAGCAAAAACCCATAGTAAATGCACAATGGGAAGTGATAAACAGATTAAGGAACAGATAGGAACCACAAAAAGAGCAATAAAAACTTAACAAAATGCCATACTCTCATTCCCATTTACAATCACTTTAAATGTCAGAAACTATATTTGCCAATCAACAGGCATAGGGTGGCCAAAAAGTGGCTGTCTACAAAAAACTCAGAAGTAAGAACACACACACAGAATGAATGTGAAGATATGGAAGAAGATATTCCTTGTAAATGGAAATAAAAATAAAGCTGGAATAGCCATACTCTGTCAGACAAAACAGACTTTAAAGAATCAAAGGGTTCAATCCAGAAAGATGATATAATATTTATATACATATATGTACCCACCATAGGAACCAACATATATAAAGCAAACATTAATGGGCTTAAAGGGAGAAAGTGGCAACAGTACAATAATAATGGAGAACTTTAGCTCCTCACTTGCTTCAATTGATGGATCATTCAGATTAATGTAAATCAATAGACAAAGCTAAGTCAATAACATTTATTTACTTAAACTGCACATTAAGATATATTGACTTAATAGATGAATTCAGAGCATTCCACCTCAAACCAGCAGAATATTCATTCTTTTTTTTTCTTTTTCCATTTTATTTTATTTTATTTTTTTTAATTTATTTTTATTAGTTGGAGGCTAATTACTTTACAATATTGTAGTGGTTTTTGCCATACATTGACATGAATCAGCCATGGATTTACATGTGTTCCCCATCCTGTACTCCCCTCCCACCTCCCTCCCCAACCCATCCCACTGGGTCCTCCCAGTGCATCAGCCCTGAGCACTTGTCTCATGCATCCAACCTGGACTGGCAATCTGTTTCACACTTGATAATATACATGCTTCAATGCTCTTCTCTCAGATCATCCCACCCTCGCCTTCTCCCATAGAGTCCAAAAGTCTGTTCTACACATCTGTGTTTCTTTTTCTGTCTTGCATATAGGGATATTGTTATCATTTTTCTAAATTCCGTATATATATATATATATATATATATATATATATATATATATATATACATATATATATATATGTGTGTGTGTGTGTGTGTGTGTGTGTGTGTGTTAGTATGCTGTATTGGTCTTTATCTTCCTGGCTTACTTCACTCTGTATAATGGGCTCCACTTTCATCCATCTCATTAGAACTGATTCAAATGTATTCTTTTTAATGGCTGAGTAATATTCCATTGTGTATATGTGCCACAGTTTCTTATCCATTCATCTGCTGGTGGGCATCTAGGTTGCTTCCTGGCTATTATAAACAGTGCTGCAATGAACACTGGGGTACACGTGTCTCTTTCAGATCTGCTTTCCTCGGTGTGTATGCCCAGGAGTGTGATTGCTGGGTCGTATGGCAGTTCTATTTCCAGTTTTTTAAGGAATCCCCACACTGTTCTCCTGGTGGCTGTACTAGTTTGCATTCCCACCAACAGTGTAAGAGGGTTCTCTTTTCTCCACACTCTCTCCAGCATTTATTTCTTGTAGACTTTTGGATAGCAACAATTTTGACTGGCATGTAATGGTAATGGTACCTCATTGAGGTTTTGATTTGCATTTCTCTGATAATGAGTGATGTTGAGCATCTTTTCATGTGTTTGTTAGCCATCTGTATGTCTTCTTTGGAGAAATGTCTGTTTAGTTCTTTGGCCCATTTTTTGACTGGGTCATTTATTTTTCTGGAATTGAGCTGCAGGAGTTGCTTGTATATTTTTGAGATTAATCCTTTGTTGCTTCATTTGCTATTATTTTCTCCCATTCTGAAGGCTGTCTTTTCACCTTGCTTCTAGTTTCCATTGTTGTGCAAAAGCTTTTAAGTTTAGTTAGGTCCCATTTGTTTATTTTTGCTTTTATTTCCAATGTTCTGGGAGGTGGGTCATAGAGGATCTTGTTGTGATTTATGTCGGAGAGTGTTTTGCCTATGTTCTCCTCTAGGAGTTTTATAGTTTCTGGTCTCACATTTAGATCTTTAATCCATTTTGAGTTTATTTTTGTGTATGGTGTTAGAAAGTGTTCTAGTTTCATTCTTTTACAAGTGGTTGACCAGTTTTCCCAGCACCAATTGTTAAAGAGGTTGTCTTTTTTCCATTGTATATTCTTGCCGCCTTTGTTGAAGATAAGGTGTCCGTAGGTACGTGGATTTATCCCTAGGCTTTCTATTTTGTTCCATTGATCTATATTTCTGTCTTTGTGCCAGTACCATACTGTCTTGATGACTGTGGCTTTGTAGTAGAACCTGAAGTCAGGCAGGTTGATTCCTCCAGTTTCATTCTTCTTTCTCAAGATTGCTTTGGCTATTCGAGGTTTTTTGTATTTCCATACAAATTGTGAAATTATTTGGTCTAGTTCTGTGAAAAATACCGTTGGTAGCTTGATAGGGATTGCATTGAATCTATAAATTGCTTTGGGTAATATAATCATTTTCACAGTATTGATTCTTCCAATCCAAGAACACCGTATATTTCTCCATCTATTTGTGTCCTCTTTGATTTCTTTCATCAGTGTTTTATAGTTTTCTATGTATAGGTCTTTCATTTCTTTAGGTAGATATACTCCTAAGTATTTTATTCTTTTTGTTGCAATGGTGAATGGTATTGTTTCCTTAATTTCTCTTTCTGTTTTTTCATTGTTAGTATATAGGAATGCAAGGGATTTCTGTGTGTTAATTTTATATCCTGCAACTTTACTATATTCATTGATTAGCTCTAGTAATTTTCTGGTAGAGTCTTTAGGGTTTTCTACATAGAGGATCATGTCATCTGCAAACAGCGAGAGTTTCACTTCTTCTTTTCCTATCTGGATTAGGGAACCCTCTTACACTGTTGGTGGGAATGCAAACTAGTACAGCCACTATGGAAAACAGTGTGGAGATTCCTTAAAAAACTGGAAATAGAACTGCCATATGACCCAGCAATCCCACTTCTGGGCATACACACTGAGGAAACCAGCTCTGAAAGAGACACATGCACCCCAATGTTCATTGCAGCACTGTTTATAATAGCCAGGACATGGAAACAACCTAGATGCCCATCAGCAGATGAATGGACAAGGAAGCTGTGGTACATATACACCATGGAATATTACTCAGCCATTAAAAAGAATTCATTTGAATCAGTCCTAATGAGATGGATGAAACTGGAGCCCATTATACAGAGTGAAGTAAGCCAGAAAGATAAAGAACATTACAGCATACTAACACATATATATGGAATTTAGAAAGATGGTAACGATAACCCTCTATGTCCTCTTTGATTTCTTTCATCAGTGTTTTATAGTTTTCTTTTGTTTCTTTAGGTAGATATACTCTTAAGTATTTTATTGTTTTTGTTGCAATGGTGAATGGTATTGTTTCCTTAATTTCTCTTTCTGTTTTCTCATTGTTAGTTTATAGGAATGCAAGGGATTTCTGTGTGTTAATTTTATATCCTGCAACATTACTATGTTCATTGATTAGCTCTAGTAATTTTCTGGTAGAATACTCATTCTTTTCAAGTGCACATGGAATATTATCCTGGGTAAATTGCAAGTTAGGTCACAAAATAAGTGTTAATAATTTCAGGAAAAACAAAACAATATCAACCTTTTTCTGTGGTAACAATGATTTGAAACTAGAACTCATTCACAAGAAAAATAAAGCTGGTAAGAAACATTAAAATGTGGAGATCAAACAACATATACTGAATCAATAATGAGTTATTGACTAAATCAAAGAAAAAATAAAAAGTACTCAGAAGGAAATGGGAAAAGAAACATAATGTGCCAAAATCTGTGAGCTGATGCAAACGTGACTCTGAGATGGCATTTCATAGCAGTACAGTCCTACCACAAGAAATAACCTGGTAAACAATTTAACACTTCTTCTGAAGGAACCAGATAAAGAAAAATCCATGAAGTACAGTATTTGTAGGAGAAATGGAATAATAATGAAAAATAAAGCCACTCTTAGCATAAATAAGTGAGAGACAAAAAAAAAAAAATAGAAAATATCAAGGAAACTAAGAATTGATTTTTATAAAAGATAGATAAAACTGACAAGCTAGACTAATGAGGAAAAAAAAAAAGAGAGAGAGAGAAGTTTCAAAAGAGTAAAATTAGAAGTGAAAAAGATGTTACATCCAATACCTTAGAAATACAAAGAATAATAGAGGACTACTATGAACAGTTTTAATCCCAAAATTGAACAACCTAGAAGAAATGAATACATTTCTAGAAACATACAGTTTTCCAAGACTGAAGTATAAAAGTAATACAAAATCTGCTTAGTCCAATTACTAATAAACAGATTGAAATACTAATAAAAAAAAATCTCTTAAAAAAAAGAAAGAAAGAAAATCCAAGACCAGAAAGCTACCCTGATGAATTCTGCAACACTTTCAAGGAAGACTTAATATTTACCTTTCTCATACTCTTCCAAGGAAATTGAGTAGAGAAAAATCTTCCCAAAACATTTTACAAAGCCAATATTGCCAATTATCAAAACCAGAAAATACATACAGACACAAAAGAAACATAGGCCACTATTTTTGATGTACATAGATGCAAAAATCCTCACCAAAATATAGGCAAGCCAAATCCAACAAAAATATCCATACACCAAAATCAAGTGGGGTTTATATAGGGTACAATAATTCAATATAAGCATCAATCAATATGATAAATCACATAAAATAAAGAATAAGCATTATTCAATATTCCAATAGATGCAGAAAAAAATATTTGATAAAATTAAACACCCTATTATGCAAATATCTCCAGACAAAGTGATGTGAAAGGAGCATGTCTCAACATAATAAAGGTCATATAAGACAAACCCACAGGTACATCATATTTAATGCTGAAAAGCTAAAAATTTTTTCTATAAGACTAGGAAAAATACAAGAGTTCCCACTGAAACAACTTTTATTCAATATAATACTTAAAGTCCTATGAGAATTCACAAGTGGTGATGTAGGAGGATGCATGCTCATCTTCTGTGAGAACTCCAAAATTGCAACACACTGCTAAAAAATCATTGACAGGGGAATGTTTCATCCCACCAAAAACAAACAAAAAAAGATTCCCCATGTCCATTGGCAAAGGAGAAGCCCCAGCAAGACAGTAAAAGGGGCAAAAATGCATTTAAATCAAACCCCATACCTACCAGAGATGCTCGGAGGACTCAGACCAAAACTTGTGCATACCAGGACTCATGATACCCCAGAAGAGACTGAGCCAGAGAAGCCTTTGTGTTTTTGAGTGTCTCCTGTGGAGACACAGTTCAACAGTGGTCTGCCGCGGGGACAAGAGCTCTGGCTGCAACAGATCTAGAGGCATGGTGTGTGGCATAAGTCCTTTTGGAGGAGGTCACCATTAGTCTCACCACAGAGCCACTGAGAAGACAACCCACAAACTGGAGAACAGTTATATCAAAGAAATTTGCACACTGTTATGAAAGTTCTAGGGCCCACAACAGATTCCCCAATCTGGGGATCCTACAAAGGGACTGAGAAGCCCCAGGGAATTTGACTTTGAAAGCCAGAGGGCATTTGATTACAGAATTTCCACAATACTGGGAAAACAGACTCTTGGAGGGCACAAACCAAACCTTGTGCACACCAGGACCCAGGAGACAGGAGCAGTGAACCCTCAAGAGACTCAGGCAGACTTTCCTGTGAGTCTCCAGGAGTCTCCAGAGGAGGTGTGGGTTGACAGGATCAGGGGCACTGAATACAACAAACCTGGGGGCCACAGTGTGTGCTGGCCTAAGTCCTGTTGAAGGAGGTTAGCCTGAGGCCAAACTTCAAGGAGGGAACACAGCCCTATCCATCAACAGAATTGGAATAAAGATATACTGAGCAAGGTGTCACCCATCAGAGCGAGACCCAGATCACTCCAATCAGGAAGCATTCACAAGCCTCTTATCTTTAACCATCAGAGGGCAGAGAGAATGAAAATCAAATCATAGAAAACAAACCAAATTTATCACATGGACCACAGTCTTCTCTAGCTCAATGAAACTATGTGCCATGCCGAGTGTGGCCACCCAAGACAGAGGGGTCACAGTGAAGAGTTCTGACAAAACGTGGTCCCCTGGAGAAGGGAATGGCAAAACATTTCAGTAGTCTTGCTTTGAGGACACTATGGGCAGTATGAAAAGGCAAGAATATATGACACTGAAAAGATGAATTACCCAGGTGAGTAGGTGCCAAGTATGCTACTGGAGAAGAGTGTAGATAAAGCTCCAGAGAGAATGAAGAGGCTGAGTCAAAATGAAAACAATGTCCAGTTGTGGATGCGACTGGTGATGGAAGTAAGTCCAGTGCTATGAAGAACAATATTGCATAGCAACTTACAGTGTTAGGTCCCTGAATCAAGGTAAATTGGAAGTGGTCAAGCAGGAGATAGCAAGAGTGAATGTGGACGTTTTAGGAATCAGTTAACTAAAGTGGACGAGAATGGGCGAATTTAATTCAGATGACCATTACCTCTACTACTGTGGACAAGATTCCCTTAGGAGAAATAAGTAGCCCCATAGTCAACAAAAGAGTCTGAAATGCAATTCAGTTCAGTTGCTCAGTCGTGTCAGACTCTTTGTGAACCCATGGACTGCAGCACGCCAGGCCTCCCATCCACCAACTCCCAGAGTTCACTCAAATTCTTGCCCTCTGAGTCCGTGATGCCATCCAACCATCTCATCTTCTGTCATCCCCTTCTTATCCTGCCTTCAATCTTTCCCAGCATCAGGGTCTTTTCAAATAGGTCAGCTCTTCGTATCAGGTAGCCAAAGTATTGGAGTTTCAACTTCAATATCAGCCTTTCCAATGAATATTCAGGAATGATTTCCTTTAGGCTGGACTGGTTGAATCTCCTTGCAGTCCAAGGGGCTCTCAAGAGTCTTCTCCAACACCACAGTTCAAAAACATTAATTCTTCAGCACTCAGCTTTCTATATAGTCCATCTCTCACATCCATACATGACTACTGGAAAAACCATAGCCTTGACTAGATGGACCTCTCTTGACAAAATAATGTCTCTGCTTTTTAATATGCTGTCTAGATTGGTCATAACTTTTCTTCCAAGGAGCAAGCATCTTTTAATTTCATGGCTACAGTCACCATCTGCAGTGACTCAGTACTTGGGTGCAATCTCAAAAATGACAGAATGTTCTCTCTTTGTTTGCAGAGCAAACCATTCAAAATCACAGTAATGCAAGTCTATGCCTCAACCACTAATGTTGAAGAAGCTGAAATTGAATGGTTCAGTGAAGACCTACAAAAACTCCCAGAACCAACACCAAAACAGATGTTCCTTTGATCATAAGGGAATGGAATGCAAAAGTAGGAAGTCAAGAGAAACCTGAAGTGACAGGCAAATGTGACCTTAGAATACAAAATGAGGCAAGACAGAGTTTTGTCGAGAGAAAGGATTGGTCATAGCAAGCACCCTCTTCCAATAACACAAGATACTACTCTACACTTGGACATCACCAGATAATAAATATCAAAATCAGGCTGAGTATATACTTTGCAGCCAAGAAGCTCTATACAGTCTGCAAAAACAAGACCAGAAACTGTCTGTGGCTCAGATCAAAAACTCCTTATTGCAAAGTTAAGTTTAAATAGAAAAAGTAGGGAAAGTCATTAGCCCATTCAGATGTGAACTAAATCAAATTCCTTATGATTATACAGTGGAAATGACAAATAGATTCAAGGAGTCAGATCTGATAGAGTGCTGGAAGAACTACAGACAGACATTTGTAACATTGTACTGTAGGCTTGATCAAAACCATCCCCCCACCCCCCACTCGCCAAAAAAAGAAAAAAGAAAAGAAATGTAAAAAGGCAAAATGGTATTCTGAGGTATACAAACAGCTGAGAAAAGAAGAGAAATCAAAGGAAAAGGAGAAAAGGAATGATTTACTCATCTTAATGCAGATTTCTAAAGAATGGCAAGGAAAGATAAGAAAGCCTTCCTATATGAACAATGCAAAGAAACAGAGGAAAACAATAGAATGGGAAATATTAGAGATCTCCTCAAGAAAATTAGAGATACCAAGGGAACATTTCATGCAGAGATGGGCACAACAAAGAACAGAAATGTTATGAACCTAACAGAAGCAGAAAATATTAACAAGTGGTGTCAAGAATACACAGAAGGACTATACAAAAAAGATATTAATGACCCAGATAACCACGATGGTGTGATCACTTGCCTAGACCAGTCATCCTGGAATGCAAAGTCAAGTGGACCTGAGGAAGCAACACTTATGAACAAAGATAGTGGATGTGATGGATATCCGGTTGAGCTATTTCAAACCCTAAAAGATGATGATGTTTATGTGCTGTAATCAATATGCCAGCAAATTTGGAAAACTCAACAGTAGCAACGGGACTGAAAAATGTCAGTTTTCATTCCAATCTTAAAGAATGTTCAAGCTACCACACGATTGCATTCATCTCACATGCTGCCAGAGTAATGTTCAAAATTCTCCAAGCTAGGCTTCAACAGTACATGAACCGAGAAATTCCAGATGTTCAAGCTGGATTTAGGAAAGGCAGAGGAACCACATATCAAGTTGGCAACATCCATTGGATCATAGAAAAAAACAAGAGAATTCCAGGGGAAAAAAAAAAAAAATCTACTTTCCCTTCACTGAAAGAAATAAAGTGAAAGTGGAAGTCACTCAGTTGTGTCCGACTTTTTGCGAATTCTATGGACTATACAGTCCATGGAATTCTCCAGGCCAGAATACTGGAGTGGGTAGCTTATCCTTTCTCTAGCAGATCTTCCCAAAGAGCAATCAAACTGGGGTCTCCTGCATTGCAGGCAGATTCTTTACCAACTGAGCTATCAGAGTAGCCCTTTCCCTTCAATGACTATGCTAAATTCTTTGTATGGATCACAACAAACTCTGGAAAATTCTTAAAGAGTTGGGATTACCAGACCACCTTACCTGCCACCTGAGAAACCTATATGCAGGTCAAGAAGTAACAGAATTGGATATGGAAAAATGGACTGGTTCCAAATTGGAAAAGGAGTATATCAAGGGTGTATCTTGTCACCCTCCTCATTTAACTTATATGAAGAGTACTTCATGTGAAATGCTGGCTGGGTGAAGCACAGGCTGGAATCAAGATTGTAGGGAGAAATATCAGTAACTCAGTTATGCAGATAATCCCATCCTTATGGCAGAATGTGAAGAGGAACTAAAGAGCCTTTGATGAAAGTGAAACAGGAGAATGGAAAAGCTGGCTTAGGACCAGTCCCATCACTTCATGTTGAAAGGATGGGTATACAATGGAAACATTGACAGAATTTATTTTCTTGGGCTCCAAAATCACTGCAGTTGGTGACTGCAGCCATGAAATTAAAAGAACACTTGCTCCTTGGAAAAAAAGCTATGACCAACCTAGACAGCATATTAAAAAGCAGAGACATTACTTTATCAACAAAGGTCCATCTAGTCAAAGCTATGGCTTTTCCAGTAGTCATGTAGTTGCACCATAAAGAAAGCTGAGTACTGAAGAATTGATGTTTTTGAACTGTGGTATTGGAGAAGACTCTTGAGAGTCCCTTGGACTGCAAGGAGATCCAACCAGTCCATCCTAAAGGAGAACAGTCCTGGGTGTTCATTGGAAATATTTTGGCCAGCTAATGCGGAGAACTGACACATTGGAAAAGACACCAATGCTGGGAAAGACTGAAGGCAAGAGGAGAAGGAGACACAAAGGATGAGATGTTTGGATGGCATCACTGACTTGATACATATGCGTTTCAGCAAGCTCCGGGTGTTGCTGATGGACTGGGAAGCTTGGTGTTCTGCAGTCCATGGGGTCACAGAGAGTGAGACACACCTGAAATGAGTGAACTGAACTGAGTTAAAGTCCTAGGCAAGTAAAGTAAGACAAAAGGTATCCAAATTGGAAAGAAATAAGTAAAACAGTCACTAATTGCAAATGACTTGGTGGGATAAAAAAAAACCTTAATGAAACTACCAAAAATCAGTTAGAACTAATACTTGAATTCAATGTCACAGAATATAAAATCAATGCAAACAAATCTGCAATATATTTATACA